>NC_136073.1:754057181-754657181 GCF_964261635.1 Lissotriton helveticus
CATGGCAACGTGAGACCAGAGCCACCCCGCACGCAGATTATGGGCCTCACTCTCTGCCTCACTGGCACTTTAAACAGGTCCTGTTGGCCCAGGGTTCCCAGCCCTTCTCCACAGTGATCTGCCTCAGTTTGGATTCAGTTAAATGTGGTCTGCCTCTCCCAAGGATAGACCCACCACCACTGTGTACCACAGCCTTATACTGATTCGGATCCCACTTTTATAGACTGCCTCCAAACACTGCTGACATTAGATTCTTAGTTTAGCAGTTTGAGCCCCCCTGCGCCTGTCCTGGATGGCTCCCCCACTCAATAAGGTCACCGTGAGGCACTCACATAACTCCCCCAGGGCTTACCACTGCTCCAGCCGCAACCTGAGGAGCCCCCTAGTGCCAGGACCACTGCTCACAAGGTTACTTCGTAGTGCAGACAGGGGACCCTTCCTCACCACCACAGCCGTGCTAGCGAGTGTTAGCGCCCCATTCACCACTTACCGCAGCACCAGGACTTATCTTTCTGATTGGGCCCACCTTTGGACTTTGTTTGGTTCTTTATCCCCCCGGGCCCATCCTGGACCCAGAGGATATTCTGCCTCGACTCCCAGTGTGCCAATCCTCATCAGGATGCCTCCAGCGCCCCTGCCAGAGCTCCAGGCGAGACCTCTCCTAAGGCCCAGCAGCGGACAGTCACCCTGGCCGCTAATCAGCCTGTACAGCTCTCCTGATCTAACCGGCAAAATTGGTGCCGGTCGCGAGTTTCCAAACGGGCTCGATCTGGGCCCGGTCACATTCGCTCGCACACACTGGGATCACCTCACCTCGCTGCTGCACTGTCCACCCCAATGCCGCAGATTTGGCCCGGGGTTGGGGGTCAGCTCTGGGTCTCTCCGATGCTCCTAATGCGCGTTCCCTAAGCCGGTACAGCTGCTTAATGTCTGGGAGAAGTCCCCCTCTACTGGGCCTCTCCCCCCACCCCCATGCCATCTGTGCCAATCTCACTGCCTGCAGAGAGGAGGGCCGTCCGGTACCTACTATAGCAGCGGCTTGTGCCGCTTGTGTGGAGGGCGTACCTGACCTTTTGACAAGGCCCCCGAGGGCCTAACTCTACCGCCAGAGGCGGAACCGGTGCCTTTTTAGGCTGAGACACTATCTCCCGCGCAGCGGACACGCTGGAGACGCTAGGCATTGCAGCAGCGCTCTGCTCTTTGTTTTTAAACCCGTATTTTCATTTGGAAATTGTTTGATGTTGCTGTTTTTAAAACTTCATTGCGGATTCTGAGTAAAAGCCTACCTGTACTACTCTTCGCATTCCTGCAGGTCGCCGCCCCGTTCCACCACGGCTTGTGCCGCTTGTGTGGAGGGCGTGCCTGACCTTTTGGCACGTCCCCCGAGGGCGTAACTCTACCGCCAGAGGCGGGACCAGTGCCTTTTTAGGCTGAGACACTATCTCCCGCGCAGCGGACTCGCGCGGCGGGCGCCAAAGGCGAGCCTGTCTGTGCCCGTCTGCGCCCGTCCGCTGCCTGCTGCCTAGACCACTGGACGCCTGACTTGCGATGGCACCCTACGCCAGGGATGAGCTGCTTGCTCTTAGACGTCAGACTGACTGCATGGCGCACGCATATCACCCTGGCTCTTCTACCATACACTGCAACCATTGCGGCTTTAAGGCCTCTGAGGTTTGTCCTCCGCTATCTTCTTTAGCCAGCGCCTACTAGCTCCCCTAAACTTCTCATATTGAGCCTCAATTGCAGGTCTCTGGTAAAGTACCATGAGGACGTCCATGAGCTCCTCTTAGACGAAAGCCCTGATGTTCTGTTTTTGACAGAAACATGGCTATCTGAGGACTCCGCGGCCACTTTAGCTCTGGCTCTTCCCCCAGGCTACTTTATATGTGTCCAAAATAGACCCACTGGTAGAGGTGGTGGATTAGGGGTGATCTACAAGTCTAAATACATTTGCACCCTCAAGGCCACGTATAGTTAGCAGCGAATGCGCACTATTTAAGATAAGGGTCTCTGACACCTTCACTCTCACAGGGCTCCTCGTATGCCATCCTCCAGGACTGGCGAGTGCTTTCCAAGAGTCGCTACTATCAACTATTTCGGTATTAGCGCTTCAATCGGCCAATTTCAGTGTGTTTGGTGACCTCAACCTCCACCTTGAGCGGCAAGACTCCCCCACTATATCGAAATTTCTAGGCGACTTGGAAGCATGCCAGCTCCGTCAGCTGATTGTGGGACCCTCCCATCAGGCAGGCCACCTCCTGGACCCTGTTTTTACTAATATAGAGGAAGCTACAGCTGAATCCCCTAGTCCTCTTAGCTGGACTGACCACTTCCTGGTCTCTGTTTCAATTAAGATCTTAGCCAACGGCAGGGAGACCCCTTTGCCCTCCTTATGGAGGCGCCCCTGGAACAGCTTAGATAAAGCCCAGTTTGAAGCCAGGCTTAACCATTCCCGCCCTGTTTGGTCGGGTAACATGGAAGAAGCAGACTCTGCCTATAGGGAGTGGATAAATAATTCCCTAGATCATTTCATCCCTATGAAACGTCTGAGGCCGAGATCAGTCTCACCCTTGGTACTCGGAAACTCTCGCTGAAACAAAAAACATTGCAAGTTGCTAGAGCATATCTGGAGACGATCTTATGACCCCCTGGCCAAAACTAAGTTTAGAACAGCCACTAAAGCCTACCATAAACTTATAAAGAGAACTAAAGCAACTTACTATTCAGATTTGATTACTTCAAGCACTAATCGCTCTAAAACGATCTTTTCCTTGGTGAAAGAAATGTCCAAAGCCCCGGTAGGCACCGGCAATCTGATAGTGTCAGATGCACAGTGTGAAGAATTATCTTGTTTCTTCATTGTGGAGCTGGGTGGCGGGCGGACCGGAATAACAGGCGGGGAGGCCGGATATAGTGAGCTATGTCAAGTGTTTTATTTCAGCAGAAGGACAAAGTCACAATGAGGGAGGGATGCAGTGTAGAATCCAAGGGGTGGTGGGCTGATAGAAAAGGCGATGGACCAGGCTCGGCGAGGATGTTGGGGATCAGGATCTGCTTCTCCTTGTTCCGCCAGTAGTCTCCTCGGTGCGGTACTGGGGCTCCTTGGAGGCTTGAAAGAAAGGAGAGAAGCGTAGGGCTTTAATCAGAGTACTCCAGCAGTACACCCCACCACCTACACCGGGGAGTGAACAGGTACTGAGAAAGGCCAGTGAGGAGGGGACGGAAGGGGGGGAATGGAACAGGCAAGAAAGAGGCGGGAGGGATGAAGGCGGGATGGTGCAGGACAGTGCTCGGTCTTTGTACAGTGCGCGTGAGAAAACCCTAAATATCCCTGTGCTCGTGCAGTCTACGGAATATATACAAGGGTATTTACAATTATGACTATATACAGGAGGGGACACGGAGAAAGGGTAACGGGTACTCACGTGCCCCGCCGCAACTCTCGTCCGAGTTGCGGCCGCTCTCCAGCTTCCTCCTGAGGACGCCACCAGTCCTCCGTCCAGACGTCCTCTTCCTCGTCCTCGCTTCGGTCTCGCAGTGATGCTCCGCTCTCTCTCTGGGGTCCGTCGCTGTCCGCTGCCTCCTGCCACGAGTCGGTTGCTCCGAACGCCTCTCCTTCGTCCTCGGGGCTTTTTCTACCTTCCGGGTTCTGGTCTGGCCGTCCACTTCCGGGGTCGAGGTCGATCACTTCCGGGTCGCTAGGGGTCGACCCACCGTCTCTTCCGGTGTTCCGGGGGAGGGTTTCCGATCCTTCGTGCTCCAGTGTCGTTACCTGCAGGGGACGAAAAAGAGAAGGTGTCCTGGGTGTCCGGGACGTTAAGTGACCGGGCGCGGGAGACGGGACCCCCGCGCTCGGACTTTGTTGCGCCGAGGTAGGTGCCGCTTCCGCTCCACATCCCCTTTCCCTAGCTGTCTTTCTTGTAGGGGAACTGGGAGGTGGGTATCGGGACAGATAATCCGCGTTGCCCTGTTGCAGTCCTTTCCTGTGTAATGTTTTGAACCGAAAGGGCTGTAGGGAGAGGAACCACCGGAGTACCCGGTCATTGTGGCCCCTATTGCGGGCCATCCACTCCAGAGGGGCATGATCTGTGTAGAGTTCGAATTCCCGCCCCTCCAAATAGTACCGAAGGCTTTCCACTGCCCATTTGATGGCTAGGGCCTCTTTCTCTACCACAGCGTAGTTTACTTCCCGGGGAAACAGTTTCCTGCTGAGGTAGAGGATAGGCCGTTCGACCCCTGTGTTATCCCTCTGTGAGAGTACCGCCCCTAAGCCCTGATCAGAGGCGTCTGTTTGCAGTATGAATGTTCGTGTATAGTCTGGACTGACTAACACTGGTTCGGTTACCAGGGATTGTTTCAGACGCTCAAAGGCGTGGACCACCTGGGTTGGGGGATGTTGGAGTAGTCCTTCTGTGTTCGTGGTTTTCTTTAACAGGTCGGTTAGAGGGGCCGCTGTTTGGGAGAAACACGGGATAAACCTCCTATAGTACCCCAATAATCCAAGAAAGGCTCGGAGTTCCTTCCGGGTTCGGGGAAAAGGGATGGCCTGAATGGCCCTGATCTTATTGTCCTGAGGCCGGATGAGCCCTTCCCCTAACAGGTAGCCCAGGTATTTCACACTCTGGGCCGCTAAGGTGGTCTTGGAGGGGTTGATGGTAAAACCATTGTTCCCTAGTGAGGTGACAACGGCTCTTAGGTGGCGTAGATGCTGTTCCCAATTATCGCTATAAATAACGATATCGTCAAGGTAGGCCCCGGCGTACTTGGTATGTGGTTGTAGCACCAGGTTCATGGCCCTTTGAAAAGTAGCCGGGGCTCCGTGAAGTCCGAAGGGCATCACTTTAAACTGAAATAAGCCCTCAGGCGTGGAGAAGGCGGTCTTGGGTTTGTCGGCTGGTTTGAGGGGGATCTGCCAGTACCCCTTGCAGAGATCCAGGGTACTTATATACTTGGCCTTGCCTATGCGTTCCACCATTTCATCTACGCGGGGTAGGGGGTAGGTGTCGAAGGCCGATATCTTGTTCACTTCCCTAAAGTCTATACAAAATCTTGTGGATCCGTCTGGCTTGGGGACTAGAACAATCGGGGAGTTCCAGCTGCTATTGGAGGGTTCTATGATGCCCATTTTCAGCATTTGGTTCGTTTCCTCTTGAATGATGGCTCTACGTGCTTCGGGAATGCGGTAAGGCCTTTGTCTTACTATCTTTCCTGGTTCTGTGTGGATGGCATGTTCCACTACCGTGGAGTGTCCGGGTAGGGAGGAAAATACGGGTTGTACGGAGAACAAGGCCCGTCTGAGGTCCTGTTTGTTCTGTTCGGGAAGGTCAGGATCTATGCATGTTTCGAAGGGAGGGGGTGTTGCGCTAGACAGTACTGGACGGGGTCCCTCCCACTTCTTTAGGAGGTTCACGTGATAGATTTGGGTTATTCCTCTGGTGGGTTCGGTTTCTATTTCATATGTTACAGGGGTCACAGCTCTTAGCACTGGGAAGGGGCCTTGCCACTGCCCTAGCAGCTTATGGTCGGAAGAAGGAAGCAACAACAACACTAGATCCCCCGGGTTGAATGTCCGGGCCTTGGTTCCCTTATCATATTGGTGTTTCTGGGTGTTTTGGGCGGCCACCAGGTTCTGCCTCACGATGACCCTTATCTGTTCAAGGTGGGTCTTTAGATTGTCCACGTATTCAGGAAGGGGTCGAGTTCTGTCGGGTTCGGCTTCCCATGCTTCCCTAGCCATATCCAAGAGCGTCCGTGGGGCTCGGCCATACAACAATTCATAAGGAGAGTAACCAGTACTGCTTTGCGGCTTGCACCTAATGGCAAACAGCGCCAGGGGAAGCATCTCCTCCCACCTTTTGCTTTCGAGGCCTAGGAGTTTCCTCAACATCGTTTTGAGGGTGGCGTTGTAGCGCTCTACCAACCCATCGGTCTGGGGGTGGTAGGCCGAGGTCCTTATCTGCTTGATGCCTAGGTGGGAGCAGACCTGGCGCATAAGGGAGGATACGAAGGGTGTCCCCTGATCGGTGAGTATCTCGCGGGGGAAACCCACCCTCGAGAAGATGGATATGAGGGCCTTGGATATGGTTTGTGTTGTGGGATGGCGTAGGGGTATCGCTTCAGGGAAGCGGGTGGCATAATCCACCAACACAAGAGCATACCGACAACCGGTTCGGGAGGGCAACAACGGTCCGATAATGTCCATGCCTACTCTTGTGAAAGGGACATCAATAAGGGGGAGAGGCTGCAAAGGAACCCTGGGGGGACGGTAGCGGCTGTTTCGTTGGCATACTGGACATTCCCGGCAATACTGTTTGATCTGTCCGTGAACCCCGGGCCAATAAAACTTATCAAGGATCGTGCGTCCAGTTTTCTCATCGCTGAAATGACCACCCAGCAAGTGGCTATGGGCCAGGAACAGCACTTTATCGCGGAATAACCCGGGGATAACCAGCTGGGTTGGTTGTTGGGGTCCCCCTTTCCTGTAGAGGAGCCCGTTTTTTCGGAAGAAATAAGGACCTACATGTAGCGGGTCCTCAGCGTCCAGAGCATGGGCCCAGGCTTCCTGCAACACCGGGTCTTCCTGTTGTGTGGCGCGGAATTCCCGGTCGGTTTCCCAGGGATGGATGTCTATTTGAGCAGGAAAGGCCATCGCAAACTCTCTCTTTTCTTTTTTTTTTTGTCTTCGGGTCTTGGCAGGTCTGGTCACCGGATCCACAGGAGAAAGTTCATGGGAGAAAGGGGCCTCGGCCCACCATTTCCTCAGGGAATCGGTGGTGTCTTGGAGCAGACGAGGAAGACCGCTATAATCGCTGCCCAATATCGCTTGCTCAGGGAGATTGGGGATCAGGCCCACCGTTAGCAGACTGCCCGCGTCGGTGGGGTGTTGCACATGGACCTGGGTGGTTGGATAGTTCTTAGTGTCGCCATGTACACACGTGATAGCCACGTTGCCTGTCATTGGCCCGACAGGATGGGGCAACTCCTGGGGTCTTAGAACGCTTTGTCGGCATCCTGTGTCGGCCAGGGCTATCATTCCGTGTCCGTCTATTCGCACCGGGCACCGAAAAGGAGGAGGGGTGGTGTCCGCGGTGAGACAGGCATAGTTTCTTGCCAACCCTATGTCCATGGGTTCCTCCTTTTGGGGGCAGACGCGAGCAATATGCCCGAACCCACCACAGTGGTAACATTGAGGGCCCGGTGGGTGGGGTCGAGGCAGGATAGGGTATGGCATCAGGGGAGCGGGGTCAGGTTTCCTGACCACCTGAGGGGGTCGAGGGACCCGGGGATGGCTTCCTGGAGTTATGCGGGAAGGGTGTTCCTCCTTTGGTCGCTGGGTTTCCTGTGCTCGGCTGTAGGCGCTGGCAATTTCTACGGCGCTGTCGAGCGTTAGGCGAGCATGCTGGCGCACCCACTTTTGGGTGGCAGGATGCAGGGAAGCCAAATACTGTTCCAAATATATTTTGGCCAGAATGTCCTCCTTGGTGGCCGTAGCAGGTTTCAACCACCGGTTGGCCAGATCCCGTATACGGAAGGACAAGGCCCTAGGCGTTTCTTGGGGCCCTTCCCTGGCTTGACGCAGCCTCACCCTATAGGTCTCGTCATCTATTCCTAGCCGTTCCAGGATGCAGGTCTTGATGTCGGCATAGGGGGTTTGTCCCTGGATGTTGGCTTGCTGGTAGGCAGCTTGCAGCTCACCCGTCAACAGGGGACCCAGGTAGTGGCCCCACCGATCAGCGGGCCAGGCCGCCGCCTGGGCTAGGCGCTCAAAGTTCGTGAAGAAGTAGTCGGGGTCCTCTCCGGGTACGTACTTCTGTAGAACGACTGAGGGTAGGGAGGCGGCTGGTCTTTGAAGCCCCATGACGGTAGTGAGCTTCTCGAGGGCCTGATCCTGTGCGCTTCCCTGTCCCTTCAGTACGTCATGTAATTGGCCCCGATCATCTTCGGCCGTCTTGAGGAACCTCTCCATCATTTTTCCCAATTCTTCCTGGCTTTGTGCCAGTTGCTTGACAGCGGCCTCCATGCCTCCGGGAGCTCCCACTTCTGACACCACTTGTGGAGCTGGGTGGCGGGCGGACCGGAATAACAGGCGGGGAGGCCGGATATAGTGAGCTATGTCAAGTGTTTTATTTCAGCAGAAGGACAAAGTCACAATGAGGGAGGGATGCAGTGTAGAATCCAAGGGGTGGTGGGCTGATAGAAAAGGCGATGGACCAGGCTCGGCGAGGATGTTGGGGATCAGGATCTGCTTCTCCTTGTTCCGCCAGTAGTCTCCTCGGTGCGGTACTGGGGCTCCTTGGAGGCTTGAAAGAAAGGAGAGAAGCGTAGGGCTTTAATCAGAGTACTCCAGCAGTACACCCCACCACCTACACCGGGGAGTGAACAGGTACTGAGAAAGGCCAGTGAGGAGGGGACGGAAGGGGGGGAATGGAACAGGCAAGAAAGAGGCGGGAGGGATGAAGGCGGGATGGTGCAGGACAGTGCTCGGTCTTTGTACAGTGCGCGTGAGAAAACCCTAAATATCCCTGTGCTCGTGCAGTCTACGGAATATATACAAGGGTATTTACAATTATGACTATATACAGGAGGGGACACGGAGAAAGGGTAACGGGTACTCACGTGCCCCGCCGCAACTCTCGTCCGAGTTGCGGCCGCTCTCCAGCTTCCTCCTGAGGACGCCACCAGTCCTCCGTCCAGACGTCCTCTTCCTCGTCCTCGCTTCGGTCTCGCAGTGATGCTCCGCTCTCTCTCTGGGGTCCGTCGCTGTCCGCTGCCTCCTGCCACGAGTCGGTTGCTCCGAACGCCTCTCCTTCGTCCTCGGGGCTTTTTCTACCTTCCGGGTTCTGGTCTGGCCGTCCACTTCCGGGGTCGAGGTCGATCACTTCCGGGTCGCTAGGGGTCGACCCACCGTCACTTCCGGTGTTCCGGGCGAGGGTTTCCGATCCTTCGTGCTCCAGTGTCGGTACCTGCAGGGGACGAAAAAGAGAAGGTGTCCTGGGTGTCCGGGACGTTAAGTGACCGGGCGCGGGAGACGGGACCCCCGCGCTCGGACTTTGTTGCGCCGAGGTAGGTACCGCTTCCGCTCCACATTCATCAATAAAGTCAAAGGGATATACGACCTATTACAACCGGACAGCCCGTCGGGTTTCCCTAATCCTGCTAGAGACAATCTTGATCCTCCCCACTCCCTCCTGTCCCTTCCACCTATAGAACAGTCAGGGATGGAACACCTAGCCCTAAGAGTAAAGTCAGGATCCCCGGATGATCCCATCAAACCGGAACTGTTCAGATCACGTCATAACTCTGTCCTGCAGGAAGGCCGAGAACTGATCAATCGATCTCTACAGCAAGCGGCCGTTCCTAAATCCTGGAAACATGCCAAAGTATTACCCCTCTTGAAGAAACCAACACTGGATCCTTCAAGGCCAGAAAGTTTCCGACCTATTTCGCTGCTCCCCTATCTTGCGAAAATGGCGGAAACACATGTCAATTCCACTCTGACTGCCTACCTGGAGTCCAATGGGATTCTTGATGAGTCCCAGAATGTTAACAGTCACAGAACATCTAAGGGCTTCCCTGACCTGGGCGCAACCTCTATCCTGGTTCTGCTGGATCTGAGTGCGGCTTTTGACACGGTCTCCCACAAGATACTACTTGAGAGATTGTGGGAGATCGGAGTCAGGGAAACTGCCCTGGATTGGTTTGCGTCATTTCTATCTGACCGCTCCTTCCAGGTGCACGCCCCGCCGTACTCATCCAGCAAGTTCCCTCTTGAATGTGGGGTGCCTCAGGGGTCTGCGCTCAGTCCCACATTGTTCAATGTGTACGTCCGCCCCCTGGCCTTGATGGCCCGGGAACGTAAGATCCAACTAACATCATATGCGGACGACACACAACTTATTTTCAACTTTTCCAATAACAGTGTGGTGGACCAAATTAAATTCCAGGAAGACATTCTGGCGATTTCAAGGTGGTTATCTAACAACTGTCTTCAGTTAAATGCCTCTAAAACAGAGGTACTTGGAACGAGCAGTGGTGGCCTCTTGCGCTGGGACCAGCTCCTATACCCAAGGAGTTAACAAAAAACCTGGGGGTGCTGCTTGACAATTCACTCAATCTGGAGTCTCATGCCAAAAAAGTGGCAGGTACCTGCTTCGGGCGTCTCCGCTCTCTTAAACCCATCTTGGTTTTTTTTAGCCTTCTACCCGCCAGATCATAGTCCAGGCTTTAGTTTTATCTCACCTGGACTATTGCAATGTCCTCATGTTAGGCTCTAACAGGACTGCAATAAACAGGATGCAAAGAGCACAGAACACCGCCGCCCGCGTTCTGTTTGCCCTACCCAAAACCTGCCACACGTCCCCCCTACTTCGACGACTACATTGGCTTCCAATACGCATTCAATTCAAGACCCTCTGCCTCACCCACAAAATCCTGTATAATGCTGGCCCCCAAACTCTGCAGGGACTGTGCTCCTTTTATACTCCCGCGCGTGCACACTTCGCTCAGCGGACCTATCTCCGGCTTGTACTGTTAGGATTCGGAGAAGCAGAGCTGGCGGCCGCTCCTTCAGGTACTTGGCCCCTAAGCTTTGGAATTCTATCCCCCTAAAGCTCGGGCCACCTCAAATCACCTGCAATTCCGAAAAATTATTAAAACCTGGTTGTTTTTATCCATCTAGCATTTTTTCTGCCGTACTAGCTTCTGGCATGTCCGCAAGCGCTGGGACGCCCCGTTGCTGGGGTAGCCATGCGCTCTACAAGAGCACATAACATAACATAACATAGCAGGTCGCGGAGGCTCCGTAGGAGTCAAGACAGTGTTTTGCCGTGGAAATGCACTGCCTGGAAGGGGAGGGGGAATGTGAGTCTGCCAACCCCAAGCCACACTCCGCAGTGCGTTCCCACCGACGCAGGCTCTAACTGGCCTCTGTGCTCAACCAAGCCCCACCAGGCCTCTGTGTCGCAGCAGTCTGTCTCCATCCGTGCTCAGCGAGAGCCCATCCGGGGTGCCCCCCCCACCCCCTCACGGCCGCACTACCGGGCAGACAACGCATCCCAGGTGCGCCAATAGATGCCGGTCACAACGCGATAGTCCAGGATGTTAGACGCCTCCAGATTTCAGGATTATGAAGTATTATAGCTCGAGAGCTCGCGTCCTGTCTGCCATGTTACCAGGC
Source organism: Lissotriton helveticus (assembly GCF_964261635.1). Classification (NCBI taxonomy): domain Eukaryota; kingdom Metazoa; phylum Chordata; class Amphibia; order Caudata; family Salamandridae; genus Lissotriton; species Lissotriton helveticus. Next base: position 754,068,358 of record NC_136073.1, read on the forward strand.
CACACCTCCAAATTGCTTAATCTTTGATTTGAAGTTACCATGTTTCGTAAAAGGCTTCTTCCGGTCCTCATTAGTGAGTTTCGTTCACGCTCATAAATACTTGCATGTGCATATACCATATTGGTGGTACACAGTATGGACAGAAGTTCCTTTCGGTGGAGACTCACTGTTTAAGCTGCCTGGCCCCCATTGCCATTTCTTATGAGTACTCACATTTGGGTAACAAGGAAGATGGGGCTGCAAGCTTTATACCCACATTTCATTCCATGGAGGGTGGTTGGAAAGGAAACCTAAAGCAGGATAGGGTCCATGTGATTTCACGGAGGCGACTGGGGTAGGTATCATGCACTCAAACCAAATAACTCCTTGTGATCAACAAACCTTCAGTCAATAACTGAAGGAACTTGTGAAGGGGTTGGGTGTCAGGATCAGAGGGGTTCTCTCCCTCTCTCATGCAGTCATCCTTCAAGGGTCTGTGCTCTGGGTCCTGGCACTCCAGCCAATCGCCCCGGGTTTTGCACTACTTCTAGAGTCTGCTCGCTCTATGTCATGGGTTCACACTCTACCGATATTCATACTTTCTGGACTCCTCCAAATCCAACTCAGTCCAACCATTTCCCTTTTTTTCCCCTCCCATTGTCTCCTACTTAGACAACTTTGTGTGCACCCTTTTTTACTAATACATTAGCCACAAATAATATAAGTTACGCAAGCGGGCAACAAACAAACTGTAGCACTGTTAGACGCTACCTAAAATTTGGTTTGATTCGCACTCATACTTTTATCAAATTTGCTATGTCTCGTGCTAGGCTGTTCTCTACCACCATTCCCCTGAGAAAATTCTCTCTTCGATCTGGTGCATGGGGCCATCAGGTGGAGCTCTTTCCAATGCTGCTCTGTTTTCATCTCTCCAAGTTGGGCTCTGTAAAATTGCACAGTGGATGCAAGTAAATTCACTCAAGCTCAACGGGGAGACAACTGAGGTATTAATTTTAGGGAAGAACAAAGAGCTTTGGGGCCCCCAACATTGGCCCCCTGAACTGGGTGCTCTCCCCCAGCCTACCAATCAAGTGTGCAACCTGGGTTTTTATCATGGATGACCATCTCTTGATGAGACCCCAAGCAATAAAAGTGGCCGCAACTTGTTTTATCATCCTTAAATGGCTTAGGAAAATCGTGTGGATGTTGCCGGATTCTACAAAAAGAACTGTAATCCAAGCCTTGGTCAACTCTCGCCTGGATTACAGCAACATCCTGTTCTTTAGGAGCAAATAAGGATGTTATTCGTAAATTGCAACTTGTGCAAAACACTGCTGCTCGTTTGCTCTGCCGGATCTCAAAAACAACCCCGGTCTCAAGTTCCCTGCGTGAGCTCCACTGGTTGAAAGTAGAAAAGTGTGTCAAATTTAAAACTTTAATGTATATGTTTAAGATCAACTTTAAAAAAAAAAACCTTATCCCTGTCAGTTCTTTTTATACATTCGGTAGTTACTCTACCAAAGACACAAGAGTCACCTGTTAAATGTTACAGCGGACTCGTTAAACATATGGGCAAAGGCAAAAACAGGCAGACTTAAACATTAGATTTCGAGTCACTATACATATTACAAACACTTCCAGAGATATATTTAAAAACTTTTTATTATTAAAAATGAATCTTGTACCTGGGACCTCCCTAATGGTTACAATCTAAATCACGGTTAAAAATCACTTGTGATACATTTAATACATAAATCCTTTCAACAATTTAAAAAAAAAACATTTTAAAAAAACAGTCGACGCAGCGTTTCAGTATGCATTTGTTTCCACCTTCTTCAGGACTTTAAAAGTTTCTTTGTTACAATCTCATTCAAACTAGTAGGCTATATCTTGTTATTTTCATAGTCCCAGATGCCCTTCAACAATTCACTTCCCGATGCTGTGAAAGTCTATACCTTATTTTATGGGACTTCACTCCTTGGTGTACGCTGGAGCCACCGTACTATCATTCGTTGATAATTCTATTTGGTCAACGCGGTTTTGTGTCCGATTAGTATATTCTTTATTTTAACAATTCCAATTGAGAGATGGTCTATTCATTAATTTAGACTTCGATCTCTACTCTTGTTTTGGTGGCCTCCCTACTCCAACGTAACACTCCGGAAGTAGTGCCGGGAAACCCTTGGGTAGCTGTGCGCCTTATAAAAGCAAAATAACATAACATAACATTCCCTTTAAGCATTGCCTCCCAAAAAAAAGCACAGCAAATCGGGAAGACTAATGTTCCACCTACATTTAATGCAAAATAGCAAGCAGTACATCAAAAGAATCAAAGATTTTTTTTTACAACTGACCAGGTTTCTTTCTGAAAAAAGGTACTTGGAGCATAGTGCTAAAATACACAGAATTTTAGGCGAGGTTATATATGCTTTTTCTCAGTACAACTTAATTGACCTTAATCACATGACCGAAACATGATACTATGCTCAGAAACCTAAACGAATGAGCAGGTGGTAGGATCCTCTCCCTAAGGAAGTACTGTATGTTCTTGAGGATAGGATATTATTCATACACACAATACTAGGCTCTGTATTCTCCTGAAATCCTGTGCTTCCACTTGCTTGGTTCGAAAATGAGGTTGCGCTTCTATGAAATGTGCAAATGTACAAACCTGATCATTCTGGCTACCAGTAGTATAGGCAACACGATATCTATGAAGCATATTCAAAGTTACACAATGCTCCAAATTGCTATTTTTGCATCACTTAAAATAACAGGTTAGCCCAAAAATTAGCCACAATATGCTCTGCAGGACACTTCCAAGTCACTTTGGATTCTTCAACAAGAAAAGAACTGTACCTCAATGTAATTCCAAGTCACTTGTATAATTTCCCAAGAAAGCAATGGTTCTCTGAGCATGGTGCCACTGGACAAAGGTTTTGTTTGCTGAGGTAAAGTCTGTGATGCACAAAAACACAGGACTTACAACAGAAATCCACCTTTTTAAATTGTGGACCCCACTTTTTACGAGTCCGAAATGTCTTTTGGGAACCATTAGGAATTGTAAATAGAAAGGGCAGAGTCCCTGTGAGATAGATTGTTCTTTTAGACTCGTGTCAGTGGCTTCGGGTGGCTCTGGCAATAATCCAGAGGGCCTGCTCCCCCCACAGCCTAAACCACCCACGAAATGTGTTACTTTACAGAAAATATTTTTTAAAGCATTAATATTCATTAGGCAGGTTATTTTGAGATCTTTGAGTATGGGTAATGTGCAATGCGACCTATAGGACAATCAGTCGCATTTTCAATTGCATTTCAGTCGGTGTGCAAATTGCACACTCGTTGGGTTCCGACTTGAATAATACATAAGGCCTTTAGTTCATATAATTTACTCCCCTAATGGTTACCACTATTCTTGCTCACCTCAAAGCTACAAGTATGAGCGCTTCCCAAGGATCTCTCAGAAGATCAATCCATCTTTATTCCTTTTTTGAGGTAGGATCAATGCACTTTTTTTCAGCTCACCACAAAATGCTCCTTCCTTATGAACTGGTACTCATGCTTAGTGTGTTTACATCATGTATACCACAACATGGATTGATGGTGTTGATCAATATGGTCTCACTACATGACCTCAAAGCCAGGTCACGGTATGTGATACATCACTCCACCCACAAAGAAAGTCCTCCATTGAGGATCGTGCCAAAGAGATTGTTTCACACCGACTTGAGTATTCTCAATACTCCACAGCTCGCAGAAAAACTTGAAAGAGGTTTCGGGTACCGGCTCACACAGCAACAAGTGGTCAGCACTAAAACAGTTGCTCAGCTGCACATAGGGTGTATGTCATGGGGTACTTCAAGATTCAACACAGCTAACCCAACGATGGTTGATAGATACTTCAGTAAGACGGTGTCTGACAATACATCGCTGTCTAGTCTTTGCAGCATCAGGAGTTGGTGGGTAGTCCTAGCCACTCCGCAAACCACTCGCCCTCACATGAGTGTCCAATCACAATAAGTAGGGACAAACCATCTCAGTTCCCAGGATCAGGGTTAATGGCAAAAGAATACACCACCAAAAGGACCATACAGCTTGGTCATCTCTCGCCAGCTGTTTCCGCCGGGTACCAGCATCCTCAAATTAACATTATCGACATCTTGCAGATAACACAGACACATTCTACTTGGTTAAACCCCTGCGAGCCAAGTCTGCTCTTCAAATCCAGTAAATACATGGCAGTCCTTGACATTATTCAAAAGCCACAAAGATTTATGGACCTGGGCGTCCAGGGAGTCCTCTGAACATCTTACAATATGGATATATTGTTTATTGACTTTATTTCAATCTTTTCGTGAACCGAGTATTATGCCTAGTTCATAGGCTTTTGATTTTCAATGCCACACAAAAAAATAATCTCTAAATTTGAACAGCCTTTATTTTTAGGTCTCGTGACCTACAATGCGCGCAAGCGCATTGAGGGATCGAGAATTCAAGTGCTCGATCGACTAGTAAAACCACTGCGGTTTCTTCACAGTGCATGTGAGGTCACGTGGCCACAAAAGCGGGTCACGTGACCACACAAGCACGCGCATCTCCCTATTCCGCCTGCATCAACTTCTCCTCCCGTCGCTCGTATTCCCGCCCCCCCGCCAGGCTCTCCCGCCCCCATCCGGCTTCCCTCCTGCCATTTGCCAGCATTACGTCGGTAATGCGCCCCCCACCAGGCTCTCCCGCCACCATCCGGCTCAATGATTAACTAGCTGCTTCCTAAGAGGTTTCAACCAAGTGCGTGGGAAAAGAGCTTAGACGAGAGCCATGCAGTAGGTCGGGCAGGACCAATGCCAAGGTAGATTTTTATTTTTTTTGCTTTTGATGCTGATTTGCAATTACGTGCTATGTAACCCGCTGAATTTACTTGTTTTGAGGATGTTTGCTATGCGTCGCTTTTTGGAATCCGTCAGTGCAGACGGCTTGTTCTGCCTGCTACATAGTCAGCCATGCATCATTTTATCGTGCACGTACAGTTTTGCAGCGCTATGCCTTCTAATCGTGGGCCTACTGTCCTTGCAGCGCTATACAACGGGTGCTACTGTTCTCCACGCAGCGGTGGGGTGATAAGTCACTTACCCAATGACAAGCCAGATATTCGCCCCTCACCCCGCCTGAGCCACACCCAAGGATGATGTCAGACCGGGCTTTGACTGTAGATTTGCCCACTGTGAGGTGAGGCCAGTCCTGTAGGGGGAGGGCAGCTCCACTCACTCAGGGCAGCAGCAGTCACCTTTTCCAGCGATGCATCGTTTTATCGTGCACTTACAGTTTTGCAGCCCTATGCCTTTTGATCGTGCGCATACTGTCATTGCAGCGCTATACAATGGGTGCTACTGTTCTCCACCCAGCAGTGGGTTAATAAGTCACTTACCCGATGACAGGCCACATATTTGCCCCTTACTCCACCTAGGCCACACTCAAGGACACTGTCAGACCCGGCTCTGTATGGAGATCTGCCCACTGTGAGGTGAGGCCAGTCCTGTAGGGGGAGGGCAGCACCACTCACACAGGGCAGCAGCTCCACTCACACAGGGCCACAGCTGTCACCTTTTCCAGCGATGCATCGTTTTCTTGTGTGCATACCGTTTTGCAGTGCTATGCCTTTTGATCGTGCGCATACTGTCCTTACAGCGCTATACAACGGGTGCCACAGGTCCCCAGCCAGCGGTGGGGTGATAAGTCACTTACCCAATGACCGGCCAGGTATTCGGCCCTCACTCCGCCTGGGCCAAACCCAAGGACACTGGTGTAGCGAAGACCGTAGTCAGAGCCTGCACAGTTCCCTTTGCTTTGGTGTATAATAACGCAGGACAAACAAATGTTAGGTCGTGGCTTAATCGACAGAGCAACCGGCTTTTGAGTTTGGTAATCAGGTCCGAATGTCGGTGTCCGCTCAACAGACTTTTATTCTGGGCAAACCTTTTAATATCTCCCTGGACCGAATAAACATGAATGTGTCCCTGTGTAATGTAACTGGTGCTCATGCAAAGCGCTCCAGTACCTTCAGGTCGAGTTCATTAAAATTGCAAAAACAGAAAAAAATGTACTCACGATTACTGAGAGTACAGACAAGATTACTTTGGAAGCGAACCCAAAGTCATTTGATGATCATACTGCTAACTTACTAAGGGGGCGTTTAGAATTTTGCAGCACGAGGTTGCAAATGGGGTCTATTCGTCAATATTTGGAAAGAAGCATTTGTAATGCAATAGGTCTCGCATTTACGCGAGTTTGAGCTTTTGACATTGTAAATGACAATACCTTTTATTTTTGTTTTCATTTTAAAAACATAAATAAAAGGCATTGTCATTTACAATACCAATAGCCTAAACTCGCGTAAATGCGAGACCTATTGCATTGCAAATGCTTGTTAATGCCTGAGTTTTTGCCAAAGGATTCTCACTGCGGCAGCCCTTTAATCTGGAGAATGAACCCCTGCTGATGATAACAACCTAAAGGTTCTCTAACACAGCAGAGGTCATGTTTTAACTAAAGATGTAAATGTAGACTGTTTATTTGAACATCCAAATAAGGTTTCCTGCATTCCTCTACTTCGATTTCTAGCTTCCTTGGGAAATTGACTTGCTATTGCCAAGCTCTTGACGCAAGCAGTCTACATTTTTTAAAAGATTTTTAAATAAATTGCTTATTTGCCACTTTCAATTCTATTAATGTTTGAGTTCCAAGTAGATTTTCAATCCAATGTTTCCTTTCTTTGCAAAACCTTTGCTAATTATGGGTGTGTTTTGTTTGTAGACTTTTTACAGACTCTCCAACATATTATTCTTTCTATTCGAACTTTCAAAGAACATTGCATTTTAGTTATTTATTCACTCTCTAGATTTTATGGAACTTGTTGCTTTAGGATTTTTTTTGCATTTTTGTGCACCTATGAAATGTTCCTTTCTAGTATTCTGTTCATAGGTTATGTAACTTCGTGTTCTATTTCTCATCTGCTTTAGGCTAACGTGGTACAAAAATATGGTACCCCAACTGGTATTAGTTAAAGACTATTAGTAATGTACATGTTAAAAAACATTATAAGGAAGGACAAAGGAGACTCATATGTTAGCTATAGATGTGCCTGTTGCATCATATTTATCCAAAACAAAGGTAAAACAAATTACAGTTGTAGCAGCACTGTAAAGGAACAAATTGGTACAACCCTAATTGTACTTGGTGCTCAATGGGTGCAAGTGGTGTGCACGGTGGCGACGCAAGTTACAATGTAAACAGCATAAAAGGGCGGCGCAAGGTGACTGGTGCATGAATTTATACAGTGAGTTATGACAATAATGTGGTTCCAGCTGTATTATGGTACATTTGGAGGCTGGCAATAGTCATAGGTGAACCACATTGCATGTTCGCGCCTTCAATTGCGCTGTATGGTCGACAGCATTTCAATCCTCTTAATTCGGGATCTTCATCAGGACTGGGTTGGTTAATGGACAGTGCTGTACAGGGGGGAAAGGAAGGGAGGTCAAGGTTAGAGGGGTAGGCATGGGGATGTGAGCGCTAGGTGGCGCGGTGGGCGGGAGACAGGGGGAGGGCAAGTGAGGGATGAGGCAAGAGGGGGATTGGTGCATAATGGTGGGGTGTGTGTGCCAGTACTGAGCCAGTGGGTAGCAAATCTGGCTGGTTGGAATGGTCGGTGGATATGCTAGTCCATTCAAAGGTGCGGGAGTGATCCCAGATGGTCGCTAGAGAACATGGGTGGGCCGGTAACGGGTGGTCTGAGAAAGCACTCCAGGCTCGGTCAAGGCACGATATAGTACGCTGGTACAATCAGTAGTGGGCAAGTGGTGTGGAGTGAGAGGTATCAACCACATCAGGGGTGGCCGATCTGGAGCGCTGGGCTATGTAATCAAGCTACTGGCAGCAGTGGCTATGTGTTGTAATCTGATGTCTATGTCCGGGCGGCTGAAGAGGGCGGGGGGCGCGGGGTAGAGAGCGAAGCGGTGAACATCGACGGGCTTGGGGGGGCAGCAAAGGAGGGAGGGTGCGATGAAAGGAGCTCTGAGGCAGTAGGTGGCGGAGGGTTCACCTAAAAAGTTTAGCGGCAGGAAAAAGAATCCTGGTGAGGTGGACTTCAATGAAGGAAAGTCCGATTAGTTCGAGGTGCAGTCATCAGGCGGAGTCAGCGGGGATTAGACCTGCAAGGTAAACGAGATTGAGGTACTGGGAAAGGCCTGAGGTCCGCCGGGTGTGAGAACGGGAGCGGCTGCTTACCTCGAGGTTGGGGCCCGTGTGAATGGGGACAGATGGTCTGTTCCAGTGGTATCCTGCAGGAGTAGAATTTGTGTTCCATCGGGTGGGGGTGACGATCCAGAAATGATCGGTACGGGCGGGAATACATCTGGGGGAGAGAAACAGAGCCGTGAGAAGCCCTGTCACCCATGTGTGGCTACAGTGATACGGGAGACGGAACAGTACACGTACCTCTTGCCGTGGCCGGTTCTGAGTAAATCCAGGTTGCCAAGGGAACGACGGCAACTCTGGTGGGAAAAGGGCAGAGCAAGAGAGGGCGTGACAAGTTGTCATGGGAACGTCAATAGCTCTGGTTGGAGGATGGCAGAGTAGGAGGGACGGGTCGGGTAACGAGGGGTGTGGCAAGGGAAACTAGGGCGGGCAAAAGCACAGTAAATAGGAAACGCGGCAGTGCGCTGAACGATTAAAAACATGCAAAACACTTGGTATTTCAATGTGATCATTAAGAAAGTATGGCACACGGTATCGATGTGACTAGTTGCAATTATCGATTCTGAACAAAACAGTGGAATTAAATCTGACTGAGAGCATGGCAGAAAAACAATTGGCATTGTAATGTGATATAATTCAAGGAGTATATATACGTATGTCCCAGCGAGTAAATCACATGTTCTGGGATCGTGATTGATGAGCATGTGTGTACACATAATGTGCCAACCCGGGGGGTACATATGTTATAGTGGCAGTTATACATTACAGGGTAATTATGTATAAGTCCGATTAAACATAACAGGGTAATTATGTATAGGTCCAATGAAACCGTGTAGAAAGGAATTACATATGTGGATGGAGAAGGTGGTTTATGTACCCACTGGGGGGCAATGGTGTGTTGGACATATCCAAATGTCAAGTATACAGTAGGAAACAACTATGTCTAATAGTGGTAGAAAGGAGTGAACAGGGAAGGGTGGAGGCAGGTGGCATGAGTAAACCTGTGCTAGGAATCAGATGGTAATGGTGCTGTTCCACTCGTCAATAGTGTTCAATCCGTTGTTAACGGAGTCGCATAGTGTCATCCATTTACATTCGCACCTGTTTAGCAAGATTTTGATGTCCCCGCCTCTCGGTGGTAGAGTGACTTGCTCTATCACCAGCCAGGTAATGTCGGTGTCTCGGGTGCTCTACTCCAGGAAGTGGGTGACCAGAGGTGCCGTGATTACTTTGCAGTTGATTCGACTCTTATGTTGAATGATTCTGTTCTTTATAGTTTGGGTAGTGTGACCAACATAGAAGAGATTACAGGGGCACTGGATGGCGTAAAAAACATTTTGAGATCTGCAGTTCGTGTGGTGTTTTAGTTTATGTGTTCTGTCTTTGTAGAGGGACACTTTAGTGTTGGTAGTGAGCTCGCATACGGAGCAATTTTGGCATTTGAAATGACCGATGACTGGTGGGAGCCCCCACGCACCGGTAATTGTATGTTTGGCCGTAGATTTTTCGGGCCATGTGATGGCATGAATGAGGTGTGATGCCAAGTTGTCGCCTCTTTGGTAGGAAAAAAGTGGATCTTCTTTGAATGCTTCAAATAGTCGTAAAATCGGCCAATTTTTCTTTATAATTTTTGCCACTTGATTGCTACTTGGACTGAATCGTGACACGAATGGTATTCTTCTTAGGGGGTTTTTGGGTTGGGTGGTAAGGAGGTGTTCTCTGTGGCAGTACCACGCTCTTTTCCGTGCTCTGGATACGAGGCATTTGGGGTACCCCTGGAGATCAATTTTTGGGAGAGGATGTCAGCCTCCTTGAAGTAGTCCTTACGCCATTTGCAGTTTCTTCTGATTCGGAGAAATTGGCCGTAGGGTAGTCCGTCTCTTAATCCTCGTGGGTGGTAGCTCGAGTATTGTAAGAGCGTGTTACAATTGGCTCTTGGTATCCCTCTGACTTTTTTCAGGGTTCCACCGAGCAATTCCTCATTGTATCCTCTAGCAACAAATCTTTTAATACTCGCCTGGGCAGCTGGGCAGCTGTCTCAAAGTCACTGTCTAAAGTGCTATTCCATTTTAGACATAGCAGCTCCGCATTGGGGATACTCTTTACCAATCCTTGGAGATGACTGCTATCCGCATGCAGCGTAGAATTGCCAGCGGTAGGTTTGCGATATAGGGACATATTCAATTTATTGCCGTGCACACTCACTTTAAGGTCCAAGAAATTAACAGTTTCTGAGCTTACACATCCACTGAATTCCAGATTTACAACATTCTTATTCAGGTTAGCAATAAAGGCGGTGGCAGTTTCAAAAGAGTATCCCCTATGGGGAGCTGCTACGTATAAAAAGGAAAAGCACTTTAGACAGTGACTTTGAGACAGCTGCCCAGGGGAGTATTAAAAGATTTGTTGCTAGAGGATACAATGAGGAATTGCTCGGTGTATATGTATGTATGTATATATGTATGTGTACATCTATGTATGTATATGTATGTATATATATGTATGGGAAAACATGGCGGCGGCCGCTTGAGCCGCTGCGGCGCTCTGTTTGTGTGCTCCCGTTTTGAGCAAAATACAGTGCAACAAGGTCGGACGGCAATGCGGTCTTCAGATAAAACCGCTAATTAATTAAATGAAATTCTGTGTCTGGATGTTAGACGGGTAAAATAACTTTACCGGGATCGGCGTCTGTTTTTCCTGATCACTCGTTCGGCTCCTTCGCTCCCTCACTCGGCTGCGGCTGCGGCTCGATGGGTTTGGAGAGGGCGTGTCTGAGTGCCGTCGCAGTTGAGGGGTTTCCCGCGGTTGAGTCCGCTTGTTACCGAGAGACTGGTGGTGTGTGCCAGCGGAGTGCTCTAGTGTCAGCAGGTGGGTTGCTGTGGTGCCTGGCCGCCCTGGAGCTTCAACGAGGTCGCCGGATTCGAGGCTTGCTTCCAGGGCGTCGAGGGATTGTTGCTGTCTCGGAGGTGGAGGTGATCGGCGCTGATGAGAAGACGTCCAACGTGGAAAAGCCGACATCGGTTTGTGAGCTGGGAGAAGGTGGAGGCGGTGATAACGGTTTTGAGATAGCCTATAATCTGAGAGGTAATAAGTATAAGGCCCATAAGGGGGATTCCAGTAAAATTAAATACAATAAAAATCTGCCCCTAGATACCAATCTGTCTCTGGCTGCCGGCTCAAGTCCATCTACGGCAGCTTTTGCAAGTAATGTAAGTAATGCAAGTGATGCTGATATTGTAACAAAATTCGGGGGGCTTGAGGGGGCTGATAATAATCCTACCCCAGATTGCCTGAGTAGTAGCAAGAAGAAGCCCTCCTCTTACCTGACAGGCCAGGTCAAAGCAAAACGCGCCTACACCTGTAAATCGGCCAAAGGGTCTAAAGGGACTAAAGGTAAAAACGTAGCCCCAGTGTCCAAGATAACGCCATCACTGAGGTCTTTTTTTAAGGTGATCCCTCAGGTGGTATTATTACCAGATAGGACCGAAAAAATATCAGCGGTGGATACAAGTGTAGTGGGAGTAATGAGCTCCGAGGCCTACCTGATAAAGTGGACACCCCGCTTGGGATGACAACGGAAGGTGCAGAAGGCTCTGCGATTCTGGCAGCAAATGCGGGAATAAGTAATGATCAAGTTGGCGGCGTAGAGAGAGAGAGAGAGTAGCAGTCTAATTGCTAGTACATCAGGTCACCTCTCGCCCCTTGCCTTGGTTCTGGCACCCCCATTGGCTCCACCTTTCATGCTGGCCCCATTATCTGCAACAGCTGGATTAGACCTGCAGGGTCCCACACAAGGAGCTACAGCAGACACATCAGACATCTTGCCTCTCCCGCCTAGTGCTATCCCATTTATCAGAGCAAATACAGACCTGATTACCACGCTGCAGGCGTCTTTCCAGGGAATGTTTTCCTCGCTATCTGCAGAAATCAAAAAGGGATTTGAAACCTCTGCAGCTAACCAAGCGGATATTAGGTGTTATTGTGAAAGCTTAGATAAAAAACTAAGCTACCTAACAATGAGAACGGAGGTACTTGAGGACAGGGTCACAGGTCTGTCCCTACATCTAGACGAAGCCAAATCTAATATCAACACACTTAGGAAGGAAGATCAAATCTTATCGGAACGGATGGAGATACTTGAGAACAATGCTCGAAGGAATAATCTTCGTATAATGAATATTCCTGAGGACAAAGAAGGCTCAGACATCAAGCAGTATGTCATCTCGCTGTTGAAAGAGGCGCTGAGATTAGATCAGTCTGAGGAGGAATTAGCCCTAGATATACAGAGTATCCATAGAGAGCCTCTTAGGAAGATTCCTCAAAGAACCAAGCCCAGAAAGGTCTTGGTTAACTTCCTCACATATTCTCTTAATGAAACCATCCTAAACCTCGCTCTAAAACAGAAAACTGTCACTGCAAAGGGATTTAACTTTCAAGTTCGATCAGATTTGTCCAGAGTTACACTAGACAAACAATGGGAACTTGGGAAAAGGCTTGAGGCTTTTAGAAGCTATGGGGCAGTGGCCCAATTGGTCTTCCCAGCAGCATTGAGAATTATGTACAATAACACCATGCACAATATAAGATCAGTGCAGGCAGCGGACCAATTACTGCTCACAATAGGCAGAGAAAAGGGAGCAGGTAATTAGATGATGCCTTTTTTTTAGTAAAAGCTAATTTGTCAGGCACTTAAAAAAAACAAGCATTTGCAATGCAATAGGTCTCGCATTAGGAAAGTTTGAGATATTGGTATTGTATTGACAAATATTTTATTTATGTGTTGGTTTTGAAAATAGCTAAATTAATAGCTTTGTCATTTACAATGCCAATAGTTTTAACTTTTGCAAATGGGACACCTATAGCATTTGTAATGCAATATGTGTTGTATTTACGTGACTTAGATGTATTGATATTATAAATAACAATGGCTTTTAATTTTTTTTAATAATAGATGGATGGATGAGTGAAAGCATGCATGGATAATTGGATAAAAGGGCGGATGATGGGTGGTTAAGTGAAAGATTGGATGGATGAATGAAAGGTAGGGAGGATGGATGAAAGGGTGGATGATGGATGAGTGAAAGGAGGGATTGAGTGAATGGGTGGATGGAATAAAGGAGTGAAAGGGTTGATGGATGGATGAGCGAAAGGATTGATGGATGAGGGAAAGGGTGGATAAAGAGATGGATTAGTGAAAGGCTGAATGGATAGGTTTGGAGATGGATTGATGGATGGATGGATAGGTTTAGATATGAAGGGTGGATAGACGGAATGGTAAAAAACTGAATGATTAATGAAAGACTGAAGAGACAATACAATGTAAAGGTTAAATGGTGGACATCAGGAGGTAAATGGTAGGATGAAAGGTTGAATGGATAGATTGATGGAAGAGACTAGAGATATCTTCTGCGGAGGGTCATGATGAGTTGCTTTCTTTGCTTGGTGCCATAAGAGCTTTGGTGTGATGTGGGGGTATTTTCAGTTTTTTCCTACTCGCGTGCTCAAAAATATATAGTATTGTGCCAAACAGTAATTAACAGTATGACATTAAGAAGGTGCAACTATTGCAAAGAAAGGAAATGTTAACAAATTATTGCATGTCTCTTTCATTTTGTGTAATGAGTTAACCTGCTTTGTTTATATAAACACATTTCTCATGTGTTTTGGTATGTGCTGCAACTAATATAGAAGTTGTTAAGTGTCATCATGTCTTGCCCTTAGCCCCGCCCCCTCACTACACCTCTAGCTAATTTTAATGAGTATCTGCACTTACTTTTTCCCATTTAAAGGCAGCACTGACAATAGTGCTTACATAAGTGAGGTATATTTCTTTGCCAATGCTTGTTTTGTTTATTTCTTTGCCACTGTGCCATCTGAAGTTTTGTTAATAACGTGTCTCTCTTTCTGTCTGTGGCATTTTGTACAAGCTACTCTCATCAATCAGAAAGGTTGCTCCTTCGTGGTGTGGGGTTTCCTGTTTGTTCATCTGTCAGGCTCCCTCTTTCATGATAGTGTGACTCGGGGTATATCACTGTGTATTTACTCTGGTTGTAGTAGCGTGCCTCTGACGGTCGTCTACGACCCCTCCCAACCATCTGTCAGGCAGTGCGAGAGCGACCGTGGGCGTATTACTTATAATCAGTTTATCAGGTCCCAAACGTTGTTTCCTGTCCTTTCTTCGCAGTCACTCTGTCCTGCCTCAGTCAACCGGCCCCATGGTCTGCAGACATGCTTCCTCCTCTCATGCTCAGCACACGCCGGAAGATGGCGCACCTCGCAGCAGTCTCGGCTCACATACCATCGGCTTCATTTCCTTTCACTGTGGATGTGGCCCGCACGGGGGGCGGCTCCCCGTGTCTGCCCAAACTTTGCAGACACTCCCTGCTCGGAGCTGGGGAAGGCGCACGTGTTCTTGTGAACACTGCGGAGGCGCTGGTGCCACTTTATGGATCTGGGTAACCTGTGGGGCTGCCGAGCGCTTCAGGAAGTCCTCGAACAGCCGGTCAGTGAGTGAAGAAGCCAGTGAATTACTGTGAGAGCCAATGAGCACCTGGGGGAGGAGCCGCAAGTGACCAGCGGTGCCCAGACTGACTCGGGGGTTAGCCAGCTCAGGGTAACTCTACTTGGGGTAGGGGGTCAAGAGCCCACGCCTGCTCTGAATGTTCCACCAGTGAACACTTTGCAGGGGACAGGGGCGCATAGGTGAGCTCCAAGTGTGATCTTGTACTGCGGTTGGTGACTGGGGACTTCTCATGTGGCAAGGGGAGCTTGCAGAGGTTTAAGGAACTCTCAGGTGCCCTAAGGAGTTTGCATGTGACGTCAGACACTCGCAGGTTATAGGGGGAGCTTGCAGGTGCCCGGCAGAGCTCTGACACTATCGGAGAGTGCGGGGCTCACCTGCGCACTGGGGAGCTCACAAGTGACCGAGCGAGTGCGCAGGTGACTGCCAGCAGCACAAAGCAGCTTAGGAGGCTGTCGCGGGGTGCGGAGGATCCTGGGGACAGCAGTTCGAGAGTGACTGCCGAAGATCACCCGGTGACGCCGAGCGATGGCCTGCTCTGTTCTGAGGATGCTCCGCGGGGGGCGGAGAAGTTGGAGCCACGGGCGTACCCGCTCCTTTCACTGCAGCAGGTAAGGGCAGAAGGGGTCGGGGGTTCCTGGAAACGAGGGCTGCCAGGTGTGACGGGGTGAAGGTTGTATACCAGCTGCGGGGGGCACGGTGGCACAGGAAGGGCAGGCATTGAGCTTCTATACCTAGAAATAATTCTAATTGTCAAACTCACAAAAATACCCAGCGATGTCAATCTATCTAAGCGCATCTATGCTTCGCCAAGGAAAGTAAGCGCTAAATACATGCAAATACAGTATGTACATTTGAGTGGCTTTTAACCGCTGTGATACATGACACCCATCCGGGTTACTTATGTCAAAAAGAGGGGAGGACCAGGAGCCCTTAGGTCCGGCATACGAGCACCTAACAACACCTGAAGATTGTATGCAGTTCCTTGTGAAGACAAGAGTTGAAGTTACACTAACAAAAACATTTCGGAAGCGGCACGGGACAGATTAACACTCGCAGTGCCCTTACACTAAAAACAAGCCGTGAGCGTGCACTCTCCCGAACTTCCGGTCTTGGGATGTGCACGCTCACGGAAGTCGTGGGGCGGGACTTCCGACTTTGCGAAAAGCCCGTGCCCACAGAGTGGATGGCAGCAGAAGTCAGGAGAGGCGGCTGAGGCGGTAAGTGGGGCTTGGCACCTGTGTGTGAGCGTGTGTGTATGCAGTGTGTGTGTGTGTGCGATGGCGGCGGCGGCGGCAGGGGGAGGGGGGTCTTTGTGTGCGTGCGTGCGTGAGTGTAGGTGCGCTGGTGTTTGTGTGGGGGGTCTCTGTGTGTGCGTGTAGGTGCGCTAGTGTGTGTGTGTAGGTGCGGGGGCGAGGGGGGTGTGCCTGTGTATGCGTGTGGCTGTGTATGCGTGTGGCTGTGATGTGCGCATGCGTGAATGTGGGTGCGCGTGCACGCAGTGTAATCCAGCCGAAGAGAAGCTCGTGGCAGTTTCTTGTCCTTCATTCCCCCGAGTCAGCTAGCTATAGTTCTCCACCTGGACGCATCCTTCAGATGCGTATTTCCAGGCTCGACCTAAAAAGGGGAAGTAATGGTGAGAAGGGGAAAAAAAATATATAAATAAAAAACATGGGGATGTATGGGGATATATAGCAATGGTATAGTTGAAAGAAGAAGATGATGAGAAAAAAAAAAGGTGAGGTCAGGTTGAGGTCAGGTAATATGCACAAGAAAATTAGTGCACCGCATATATCCTTTTAAAAGGACCTAGATAAGGGGCATGAGCTATATAGGCTGGCTTCACCTCCTCCCAATTAGAGTTCATGATGCTTTTTTTTTTTTTTCTCTTTTTCTTTATGTTCTTATCTTCTGGCCGTAAACGAACAAGAAGGGAGAACAGAGTGCTATCATCTGGTTTTCCAGATAGATAAAACAAGGGTTTTCCAGGGGGGGAGGTGGGTTAGACAGGGGCACTGGGGGGGGGGGGGGTTGCAGGGGGAAAAACTAAAAAAGAGTCCTCTCTTTTGCGATAGGTTGGTTTTTTGCATGAAGGGGTTATTGTCAAGATACGTCTCAGTTAAAATCTATTTTCACATGGGAAAATTGAAAACAGTATTCCTATGAGTAAATTGTCTATTCTCTCCTGGAATATTAATGGTCTGCGAACTAGTCCTAGGAAAAATAATATTATGCAATATCTTCGAGATTCTAGCGCGCAGATCATGGTACTCCAGGAGACACATTTGACCGAGCCAGAGATACAAATATTGGTTAAGAGGAATAGATGGATTGATGCTTGTATAACGACGTCACAAACAACACACACTAGAGGTGTGGCAATTCTATTCAGAAAATCCATCAAAGTGAGACTAGTTTCTAACCTTGTAGACCCAGGAGGACGATGGGCAATAGTGTCAGCCATAATATATGGGGCCCCGATAACCATAGTGGGATACTATGGTCCTAATCAGGATGATCCCTCGGCATTGAAGGCCCTCTTCTCACATCTATATTCATTTCCTGATCCAGTTATCTTAGCGGGTGATTTTAATATAGTTCTAGATTCCCTTGTGGATAAATCACCATCTAATAGAGCTAAAGTCTGGTCGAAAACTAGGGCATACCTGCAGGACAACATGAAGCAGCTTGGATGTAATGATATCTGGAGAACAATATACGGTCTACAGAGAGGAATTACATTTCGAAACTATAGATTTCATCATCAGTCTCGAATTGATTTTATCCTGATCAGTCAATCCTTAGTCCATCTGGTTAAATTAGTATCCCATTTACCATTCCATCTTTCTGATCATACTGCAATTCTATTAGACCTGGAAGGGTTTCCAAAAAATCGATCAAGTAATTGGTCATTCGATAGATCACTATTGTCATCTATTAACATCATCGATGCCCTTAAGGTAGAGGTCCAGTTTTTTCTGGATGAAAATATAGGATCTGCCTCTCCAGGTGTTATATGGGATACACTTAAGGCATTCTTAAGGGGTCAGATTAATAATAAGGCCATATATAAGAACAGAATTTACAGGGAAGCAGTGACCTCCTTAGAATCGGAGTTGGCTAATCTACAAACAGAAATTGCTAGTCACCCTGATCCCTGTGCATCTATAGTCCATGAGAAGCAGAATAAGGTGACCAACTTGAAAGGTGAGCTAAGCTCGGTATTAAATGCTAGGGTCCAAGAGAGATGGGAGGCCAGTAGACTGGCACATTTTGAATATGGCGAAGGAGCCAGTAAACTGCTGGCATGGAAAACAAAGACTGAGCTAGTGCGTAATAATATTAACTCAATTACGACTGGAGGAACTATATTATCAACTGGTGTCGATATTAGGAGAACACTCCGTGACTTCTTTAGTGAAATCAACTGTGAGGACAATATCGTTGAGCCAAAGCAGGCCGAAGATTGGCTGGCGGGCGTTCCTCTTCCTGCTTTGTCATTAGAACAAAGTAATAAGCTGGACGATCCGATCTCACAAGAAGAAGTCAGGGTAGCTATAACCAGCAGCAAAAAAGGTAGGGCATCAGGCCCCGATGGATTGCCATCTGAAATTTATAAGGCTTTGATCTTAACTATTATTCCTTTTTTGACTGAGTTGTTCAACAAGATCCTCCTTGAAGGGATGCCCCCTCCTAAATCATGGGATAATGCATCAATTACATTGATCTTAAAACCAGGAAAACCACCATCAAACTGCGGGTCTTACAGACCAATCTCTATATTAAATACAGATTATAAAATCTTCACATCTGTAATTGCAAATGGGTTGGGGGCAGTAGCAACAAACATCTTGCATACAGACCAAAAAGGGTTTGTAAGAGGGCGCCAGCTGTATGAGTTGACCTACGACCTTATAGGTGCGATCGATATGGCAACGGTGGCATCACCTCCTTTAGCAGTAATGACCTTGGATGCCACCAAGGCCTTCGATAGAGTGAACTGGGTTTACCTATCTGAGGTCTTAAGGAAATTTAATCTTGGTAAAAAATGTAGGCATGCAGTCAAACTCCTGTATATGAACCCGTCAGCATCTATACTTGTCAACGGAGAACTATCAGACCCATTTAACATCACTCGGGGTACCCGCCAAGGCTGCCCCCTCTCCCCCCTCCTATTTGATCTTTATATAGAGCCTTTTGCTCAGAAGATAAGAGACAATAACAACATTAAGTCCTTTGTGTTTGAGGGATGGGAGAGGAAGGTAGCCTTATATGCGGATGATGTTCTCATTTTTACATCAGAGTTACGGTTGGCGTTTCCGGCAGTAATTACGTTGGCTAAAGAGTTTGGAGCCATATCGGGGTACGAGGTCAATGCAGCCAAGACAGATATAATGGTCTGGAATGACCCTGAGCCCGTGGCAGGGGCTCAGATAAGTTCAGTCCTTCGTTATCTGGATCTGAACATATATAAAGACATAGATGAGATAGTTCCAGCAACTTTCTCGCTTATTGCCAAAGAATGTCGTAGACTAATGAAATCATGGTCTACACTCCCACTATCTTTACCTGGCAGATCTAACTTAGTCAAAATGACGATCTTACCCAAGGTAACATTTTTATTTAATACCATTCCCCTTTTTTCTAATCCAATTATGATAGCTAAGCTTCAAAGCGATATTCGCTCTTTTATTTGGAACAACCGCAACCCGAGAATTGCCTGGAAGAAGATCAGGCGACGTAGAGAGAAGGGAGGTTTGGCGGCTCCTGATTTACAGCTTTACGGGTGGGCCTTTCAGATGTCTCATGTTAGGATGTTGTTAAAATCCCTGATAAATCAAGGTTGTGGGCATATGTTTGCTGCATTACTAAGAGGAGAAAAAGTGGCTAATCGAGAATTTTTATTTAAGTTTGGGGACCCCAAGTTTTTTAAGAAAATAAAACTGAAGGTGCTTAGAGATGCATGTAGAACATGGGCTAATCTGAGGGGCACCATTAGAATAGACTACTACTCTGGTAGGGCTCCATTATGGAACTCTCCTGGCTCCCCGATCTGGCTGCTAGATAGTCTTGCAACACCGCTGCGCGAGTCAGGTTTGGTAGTTTGGGGGGATAGCTTTGTTGAGGGAACCCTACTGCCGTGGGAGGTATTGAGACTAAGAGTGGGGTCTCGGCTCTCTAGGTTTAAATACCTTCAAATGCAAAGTTGGGCACATTCATATTCACAGACCTCTCTTAAAGGCAGATTTCAGCTGGGAGGGGATAGCACACTGGTGTCTCACCTAACAGATAAACCTCCATTTAAGAAAGAGGTCTCATTCTGGTATAATCTTATACTAGATGAAGTAGAGGGCGAGTTCCAGCTGCCAGAGCAGTTGTGGTCTACACATATTTTGGATATTAGTGTGGAAAATATGTGGTATGATTCTTTTAAGATCATGTGGAGCATTGTAAAACCATCTTGGCTACATCGTAACCATCTGTTTACATTACACAGGGCCTACTACTCGCCCCAACGTTTGTCGAAGTTCTCGGATAATTCGCCGGTTTTATGTCCAAAATGCGGACTGGCAGAGGCTTCGGACTTACACATGTTTTTTGATTGCCCACTTCTATCATCGTTTTGGACCTCAGTTACTACTTTAATATCCACCTCTTTGGTATCCCGATTAATTTTATGTTCTGGCCTGGTTATTTTTGGAATTTCTCCAGAGTTTCATGGTCCTGCAAAAGATCTAATTTTTCTTTGTATGTTGTTGGCAAGGAGAGAAATATGCAAGAAATGGAAAGACCCTGTGCCTCCTACCTTGCTGGACTGGCAAACATCAGTGCTACAAGTATCAAAGATGGACCTTTTAAGAACAGGAAATCAAAATAAGAGAAACTTCTGGAGGCTACTAAATTGGTAATAGATCTGGGTTTGATCTTGGGGTTTTTTTCCCCCCAAGGTCCAATGATTACGCTGCTTGGTATCTTCTCCTCTATTTGACTATACCCAATAAAGTTTGAATCGTTGCAGGACTGGGTATATGAATGCAGCATGTGTCCCACGCGGTTGTTCTAAAGTGGCTTAGCCTGATTATGACACTACTTACTGTGGGGCAATTAGAGCGGTTTCTTTTGTGCTCCTTCCAGATTATCTGAGACAGTAAGGTTATTTTCCACATGCTACTAGTTGATCACCAAGGGCAAAAGATGAGGAAAAATCAAATAAATAAATAAAAATAAAAAATAAAAATATGTATGTATATATATGGATGTATGTATATGTATATATATCTCTCTCTCTCTCTATATATATATATGGATGTATATATATGTATGTATATGTATATATATATATATGCATGTTATATATATATATATATATATATATATATATATATATATATATATATATATATATATATATATATATATATATATATATATATATATATATATATAGAGAGAGGGAGAGAGAGATAGAGATGATAATATGGCCCATTGCTCTTCCTAGTTTCCAAAGGAAATCCACAACATTTTATTTGGAATAACTTTGGCGCTGGTGGACGAATGAATTTCTCCAAGACAATGGCCTGCTCGGTTCCGCTCCTTCCCTGAAAAGTTTGGGGGTGATTCGTCAAGTGGGGGCCGAGAAAAAAGGGGTATCCCAAAACGTGCTTTCCCCATGCAATTTTCCATAGGGACCTTTAGCCAGGGCTACAGCCCGAACGGCTGAACGGAATTACACAAAATTTAGCAGAGAGGTAGAGTTCTGTTCGCAGATTGTGCTTTTTGTTAAATGGTGTAAATCCATTCAGTAGTTTCTGAGAAAATTGCAAGTAAAATCATAGCGATATCTAGAGACGGAGTTCACCACGCGTATGGAAATCTTTTCAATTACGAGCGCGAGCTGCATGCTGATTGGCTGTGAACTGTCTGTCAACACTCGAAACCAGGAAGTGTTGGCGGCCATCTTGTGCCTCGCTAGAACCGAGTCACAAGAAAACAGTAAAACAAAGTTGAGAAATAAGGGAAGGGGGTAGGCTAGAAACATTCTGACCCTCGAGGCTTGCTCAGGGGGTCGTACATGGATGTTTAGGCTCTATTTTTTATTTTTATTTTTTAAAGGAAAATCGCGGCGTACGCGTATGGAAATACGTACAATTACGAGCAAGAGCTGCATGCTGATTGGCTGTCAATACTCCAAACCAGGAAGTGTTGGCAGCCATCTTGTTTGTCGGGAGAGCAGAGTCACAAGAAAACAGTAAAACAAAGTTGAGAAATAAGGAAAGGAGGCAGGGTGGAAACATTCTGACCCTATAGTCTTGGTCAGGGGGTGGTACATGGATCTTTAGGCTCAATTTTTATTTTTATTTTAAATAAAAAATGGCGGGGTACTCGTGCAGTACTTGTACGTGGTGGAAAAGGTGGAAAAAAACTAGTAGTCCGTTTTATTCATTAGGTTCCGGGGGGGGCAAATTACAGTGGCAATTTTTTGCATTATGGGGGCTTGTAAGGTGCCACGAGCACTGGGGAACGGCAATCCTCTGGTTTTATTTTTTAGTATGCGAGGGGGGGGGGGTTTGGTCCTACTCCCCGCAGTCTCGGTGAGCGGCAACCCTCGGGTCTTTTTAAAAAAATATATGTTTTGAGCTCTCTCTCTCTCTCTCTCTCCCCGTACACGTCGCTGGGAATGCCACCTTTCTGGTGCATAGGTAATCCGAACAACAGTTCAGGAGACAAATAATAAATCACAATGTCAAAAACAATAATTTGCGATTTATAGAAAAAAGTCAGAAAATAAAGAGAAAAAGAAAAAGAAAGAATAAAAAACAGGGAGACACAAAAATAAAAAATAGAAATTAAAACTATCAACAAGGCATTAAAAAAGGTATCACAAATTTATGATAAATAGTGCGCTCAAAAGAATAAGGGCTGGTTTATACAACAATACATAACATACAAACAAAACCAAACATGTGGCAAACAATAAACATGTTCCAAAGAGAGGTACAACATATACAAAACTCATATGTCCACTACAATTTATGAGCCACAGATACGTCGACAGCGTTTCAACCGCTGTTGGAAGTTGCGGTCATCATCAGGACAGGAATAATTCATAGAGCGACAAGGTTATTTAAAAATCCAGGCCAAAGCTATCACGTTCTAATCACGTATGCTTACAGAAATTCCAAGGTTGATTTATTAAAAAGAGATTGCAACAACCCACAAGAATGTTTTGGGGGGATTGTAACTTGAATGCTTCGTATAAAATATGTCAGGAGAAAAGGTAATTCAGTCCTCCTTCGGGGGCTTTTCAATCAGGAGCCCGTCTTAACGACCAGCGGCAGGGCTGAAAAATCCTGCGGCGTGGTTACTTCAATGGTGCAGTGATTTGTAAAATGACCTTCCAGATGCGGGTACCTGCATTGTCTGGAGTTTTTTATTAATGTTGGGAGGGTGGGCTTGATAATATGTCCTTGTTAATTCCCATAGAAGCCTATGTTCTGGTGTTAACATGGGTTTCTATGGGAAATAACATGGCCGTATTATCAAACTCATTATTGCCGTTTTATCGGCAGTTTCCTGCCAATAAAATGGCAATAATTTTAACACCGGACCTTAATAATATGCACCTAAGTTTACTGGTCAAAAAAAGAGCAATGGGCCATATTATCAACAAAAGGCGATTCATTATCGTTGCTTTTATCGGCAGGAAACTGCCGATAAAGCGGCGATAATGGGCTTGATAATATGCCCTTGTGAATAACCATAGCAGCCCAGGTTAACATCAGAACCTGGGCTGCTATGGGAATTTACAAGGGCCTATGTTTTTTTTTTTATGTTGGGAGGGTGGGCTTGATAATACGTCCTTGTTAATTACCATAGAAGTCTATGTTCTGGTGTTAACATGGGCTTCTATGGGAAATAACAAGGCTGTATTATCAAGCTCATTATCGCCGTTTTATCGGCAGTTTCCTGCCGATAAAACTGCGATAATTTTAACACCGGTCCTTGATAATATGCACCTAAGTTTATGGTCAAAAAAGAGCAATGGGCCATATTATCAACAAAAGGCGATACATTATCGTCGCTTTTATCACCAGGAAACTGACGATAACGCGGCGATAATGGGCTTGATAATATGCCATTGTGAATAACCGTAGTAGCCCAGGTTAACACCAGAACCTGGGCTGCTATGGGAAGTTACAAGGGACTATTATCAAGCACATTATCGCCGCTTTATCGGCCGTTTCCTGTCGATAAAAGTGGCAATAATGTATCGCCTTTTGTTGATAATATGCTCCTTCATTTCTATGATAGAATGTAAAGCTATCCTTTTTATTTGTGTAGCAGTTGTACTCTCCACGCATGCGCAGCGTCGTTTTGAAGCCCACATTTTCTTTTTCTTCAAGTTCAACAAGCAAACCTTTCTTTATTTCAGGTAGTAAATCTGTCGCTTTCTTTTCCCGGTTTGTGTGTGTCATCCGCTGCTGTATTTTAATACAGTATTAATAATCATATTTTTTCTATATATATTTGAAAGGTAGTGCCGAGGCGCCAAACGTTGATTACGTACTCTGTCCACCTCCATTTTAGTATTTTTTCACTGTTGTTTTTATTATATCTGTTAGTTAGAACTCAGTAGTTTTCAATCCTAGTCTTGAATATCTTACTATAGTATTTCAACATTATTTTTATTGTGGACCGTAATACCCCTCCCCAACAAAAAACATGTGCAGTGTGACTTGTACATTCCAGTTCTGTTATAGTGCCGCTTTCAAGTGGTGTCTATATGGAAGTGCCTATTGCGTTACTGACGCCCGTTATGCCGACTTATTTCTAATGCATTGCTATGAAGGCTTTGTAGATCTAGGCCTCTGTGCTTACCGTTATATAAACCTTGCGGCCAAACACATAAGAAAGTAGAGTTCACAACTTCATTTGAACAATTCTTCTACACGTCCAAGCAGACAGCAGTGTCTATAAGTTTAGGAGAGAAAGAGAAATGTTGTCACAGAGAGTGAGAGTGAGAGAGAGAAAGAGAAAGAAAACAACATTAAAACTGTGTCGCAGAGTCTGGAGTTGAGATTTTTTTTTGAAAAGTCAGACGTAGATTTACGAGCTCCTTGCATCACTTTACCCATGTTAAAAGTGACTCAAAAGTGGCGTAATAAGGTTGTGGATCTGTTTGTCAGACTGTTGTAACCTATCTGTTGTCACTGCTCTGAGGTAATTATAGATTTTACAGAGAAGCTGCTGTACACTACGCACTCTGGGCCATAATATCAAGCCTGGGCAACAAAATTATCGCCACTTTATCGGAAGGAAAGTGTCGCTAAAGTGGCGATAATGGGTTTGATAATATGCTCTATGGAATCCCAATCGAAGCTAATGTTAGATGTCCTATATTAGATGCATAGAGCATATTATCAAACCCATTATCGCCACTTTAGCGGTACTTGCTGCCGAATTCCAATCGAAGCTCATGTTAGATGTCCTTCACAACTAACATGAGCTTCGATTGGAATTACATAGAGCATATTATCAAACCCATTATTGCCACTTTAGCGGTACTTTGCTGCTGATAAAGTGGCGATAATTTTGTCTCCAAGGCTTGATAATGTGGCCCTCTCTCGTTTCACAAATAAAGCTAACCCTACAGTTTTACGAGTGCAGTGTACCTGGTACATTTCAGTTGTTATAGTGCCGCGTTCAAGTGGTGTCTATATGGAAGTGCCTACTGCGTTACTGATGCCCGTTATGCCGACTTATTTCTAATGCATTGCTATGAAGGCTTTGTAGATCTAGGCTGCTGTGCTTACCTTGTATAAACAGTGCGTCCACTGGAGTTTACCACTCGACTTGAACTCTGCTTCTTTACGTCAAAGTATATTCAATACGTTGGAGACAATTCCATTGCTGTTGCTCGATAGGCCGTGGTTGCTTCTGAACGATGTTTGGTGAAGGAAACAAAAGGGTATTTTGATTAGTCATCGTAAACTGAGTTGCGTAACTACTATCAAAAGTGAATTTTAATGTGGGTTCTTAATATTCGGTAGTTAGACTGTTGCTGCTTCAGCAAACAAAGGAAGATCAATAACTTAATACAGGCCTGGGACGGCCTCGTGGCGCAGAAAAAAAAATACTATCATGGACGCACAATTATTAATAATAGAGGCCTAAGCATGTGGTGTAGTACAGAAATACGACACAGAAATGTATGCAGGCACAATTATTAAAATGAGAGGTGTATAGGACCTTGTGACTTATAAAGAAATATTTCAATTATGTAAGCACAATTTAAAACCATTGAGGGGTAGGAAAGCCATATGAAGGAGTAAAAAAATAGCATTATGCATATACAATTTACAGTGGAGGCTAATGTTGTGACGTCTTCTCTTACCTTGGTTCTGTCGTCTTTTGTTGTGTCTTCAAAGGCTGCGGTTTCGCTGAGACTGGGGTGTTTTCGACAGTCTGTCACCGCAGCACAGGCAGGCAAAAGAGAGCGTGCTCACGTCAGTGCCCGCATTATATGGGAACCGTGGGGGCTGACCAAGCCCAGGGCCGTCATTGGTAGCGTTTTCGCGGGCTGCAAGATTGATGGCCCTGGGGGACATCCCATTGGGTAATGTATTGGTTTCCAGGCTTAGTGATAGCAAGCATGCTAGGTGGTGGCATGTGGGTAGTGTGGGCGGGCGTGCACCGCGCATGTGCAAGTATGAGTGTGTGCACTAACAATTAACAACAGAGAGGGATGGGGACGGTGTTATAATGTACGCAGAGGCAGGCCCAGAATCGAATCTGGAATGAGTGAACACTTCTAATCATTCTCCTTAGCGCGCCCTGAGCTCTGATTTGTCACTGAGAGGGTGATCGCACCATAGTTTGTACTGCTTATCATACTCAGCGTGTACCCGCGCATATGGTACGAATATGCTTTGACGTTACGTGTCGCATTAAAGCTTCCGTGTGACGTCATGTACGGCATTCTGTACGCGAAAGTGGGCAATGTTTCTACTTGGTTTAAAACATTTATTTATGTATTTAATGTACATACTAAGGGCAGACATTTGGGATAACTATGAATTTTTTTTAATACTTGTAATGATCATATATTACTTTTAAAAACAATTACACAAATCGCGGTAGAACATCATGCGTTCTGGTATCGAAATAGCTGCGAAAGCGCATCATAAGCGTACGCAAAGGCATGTGACTTTAAAAGTAGAGATTTGATTTGTTCCTAACTTTTACTATTGCGACTGTTGAAAGTTCCGTCCCATTATAATTATTCGACTTTGAGTTTCTAAGAAGAAGCATTTCTTTTGAGAATTTTCTCAAATAGAAGGAAGATCACAATAATAAGAGCAATGGAGTCATCTTCCAGCAGTTCTTCAGAGGGAGATTTCATTCCTGCAGAACGTCCAAAGAAGAGGAAAGAAGCTCTAATTTGGAAGTTTTTTACTTTTCCAGAAGGACAAAATAAGGTTAATGCTCCAAAAGTAACCTGTAAAATTTGCCAAACAACTCTTTCAAGGGGTGATCCATCTAAAAAATACTCCTTTGGCACAGCAAATATGGTGCGACACATGAAGAACTTGCACCCCAAGAACTTAGCTCGAGCTGCAAGACGGAGGTTGCACGAGAACCCACCTGCTGCTACACCAAGCACATCAACTGCGGCAACAGCATTTTCAGCAAGCAGTCCACACCCACATATTGATTCTGACTTTGCTAAAGTTAAAATTCTATGCATTTGTTGAGATAAACTTTGGTGTTATGGGGAACAGTCTATAGACCTGATGAAACGCAGAATACAGGATCATTGCTGTCCTCGACATTAGTTGTTTTTTTTTTCATTCTTTTGTTCCGCTTGGAATTTGTTGAGAAAACACAAAAAAAACTACAAAAAAAAAAAAAAAAAAAAAACAACTACCTTCACTGGTCAAAGAAAGAACTATATTTCTATGTTAGTGTGTAAAAGTTTGTCAGAATGAATGTGTAGTTCATAAATGAATGAATGAATATCTTACTAGTGTATGGAGAATGTGAAAGTGCAGAACTATAAGGAAGTGCTACAGCATAAATCTATAAGGTGTTTATCTATATTATACTGTAGTATGTCGGAAGCACTTGAATGTAACATAAGTACATAAATATGTTACAAGTCTATGCTTCAATTTGCGCTGCTGGGGAAACTGCCTGGGTGAATTTGTATGTGTTAGAGGTGGATTTACAATCCCCTTGTGCCTCTTTTACACAGTGGTTGTGTCACTTTTGTGACACAGCGGTGGGGCAAAAGATGTGCCATGGTGTGTGCTACTAACAATGTGACGCATCTGGACAGACCCTCCAGGATATCGCGATTTCGCGATTTCGCGATTTGCCGCGAAATCGGCACTTTTAAAAAAATGCCGCGATTTTTACAAAAATGCCCGCGAAATCGGCATTTTTGTAGAAATCGCGGCATTTTTCGCTATATCCTGGGGGGTCTGCTTTATGTGGCTATCGCCCCACCTCCCTTCTTCACTCCAATGCTGCTCCAAAGCTCCTCAGATACTCAGCAGCAATGGAGAGGCACAGCGGGATGGCGACCCTCACACCTCTAGCCCTTGATGACCTGTTAAGAGGTGCTTCGAAGGTGACTGAGAGGGAGGGGCTGCAGGTTCAGGAGCAGCGACATCTGTTCACATGCAAACGGCCCTGAATGCGTCATGTCTCTGCTATTTACAGGCGGGCTCACACATTCCATTTCTACCCAGGGCCCCAAACATCCGAGACTCGGCCAGATTACACCCCTGATTACACCGAGGCAGCACGTGGTTCTCTTCACAGAGCGTAATTACTGTCACTAAATTGTAAGCAAACCTCGGTTCTTCAAACATGCAGTCTATAATGTAAGAAAATAAAGAAATGGCACAATCGCACCCACACTGATTAACAAAGTATGGAGGACAATCAGTTCAATCAGTTCTCTTAGAGTATCTCCTGTAAGTACTGTACATCACAGTGGGGGATGGCATTTTGGACAGAGAGCCTGTTGTTGTCTTGTGCAGGAGGGGGCGAGGAGCCCAAGATGATACTAGAATACTGCATGCCCACCCCTGAGCCCACCCTGGTGGATCCTGTTCCCTCTCCTGTGATGGCTCCTGCCCTCCCCTCAGTGATGGCTCCTGTCCACCCCCCGCCTGTGATGGCTCCTGTCCCCCCATGTTGTGGCTCCAGTCCACCTACACCTGTGATGGCTCTTGTCCCCCCCTGTGGTGGATCCTGTCTCCGCCCTGGGTGGCTTCTGCCCCAGTCCGGGACGGCCCCTGCAGCGAGGGTGAAGTTCTTGATGGGCCTCTTCTCAAAAGGGCTCAGCTCAAAATTAATATGGAAAGGTCGGCGAGTAAGTAAGTGAAGGGATGGGTGAATGGCTGGATGAATTAGTGAAAGGGTGAATGGATGAATGAAAGATTGAATAAATGGATAATGAGAGAGGATGGATGGATTGATGAGAGGGGAAGCATGGAGAGAAAATGTAAATAGCTGGATGTATGGGTGGAAGGGTAGCTGGATGATGGATGAGGGGAAAGATGGATGAGGGGAAGGATGATGGATGAGGAGAAGGATGGATGGATGGATGGAGGGGAAGGATGGATGGATGAGGGGAAGGATGGATGGATGGATGGAGGAGAAGGATGGATGGATGAGGAGAAGGATGGATGGATGGATGGATGGATGGGTGAGGGGAAGGATGGATGATGGATGAAAGGAAGGATGGATGAGGGGAAGGATGGATGGATGAGGGGAAGGATGGATGAGAGGAAGGATGGATGGATGAGGGGATGGATAGAGGGGAAGGATGGATGGATGGATGGGTGGGTGAAAGGATGGATGGATGGATGATGAGGGGAAGGATGGATGATGAGGGGAAGGATGGATGGATGGATGATGAGGGGATGGATGGATGGTTGATGAGGGGGTGGGTGAAAGGATGGATGAAGAGGGGAAGGGTGGATCTTTTGCGCCGCGGCTGCGTCACAAAAGTGACACAACGGCGGCGTAAAAGCAGCGCAAGGGGCTTGTAAATCTGCCCCAAAGTGTCTACATTGTAAAGAAACCAAATATACATAGCTTCATGTTGTTAAATAACTAAAAAAACTAAGATATCTGTGTTTGTTGTAGGAAAAATGGCCACATAAAATGCCGCAAAATTGCCGCTAAATTTCCATATTGTGCCGCTAAATTTCCATTTTTGTGCCGCTAAATTTGCTAATCCATGCCGCTATATCCTGGGGGGTCTGTCTGGAGGGTGTATTACATTGTAAAGCGCTGTGCCAGAAGAGGCTTTCTTGTGCAGAAGGGGGTGCAGCAACGCCTCCTAAAAGTGACTGAGTGAAATGTATAACATTTCATTCAGTCACTTTTGAGCTTATGCTGCGTCAAAACCTTGTACATGCTTGAATCAGGTGTAAGGATTGATACAGCATTGTGAGCATAGGGCTCCAAGAGCATTGGTGGAGCTGTGTTATACTTGCAACCGACGTCAAGCAATTATTAATCCAAAAATTCATTTGCAATTTAGTTTTGTTATTATTTTATAATAAGAATATGAAATATAATCTAAAAAATAAAATAAATATAAATATTTATATTAAAAATATAAGAAATTAGTATAAAAAGAAAGACATAACATTTATAAATTATCATTTACAAAACCTTTGAAATTCACTGAAAAAACCATAGGTTTCACGCACGTTATATTTAGGAGTTAGCATTTAAAAAACCTTAGAAATTAATTGAAAAAAACATAGGTTTCACACGTTATAGTTAGCTGAACATTTCTCTCATACAAAACCTTTGAAATTCCTCCGTTATAGTTAGCTCAGCTAACTATAACTTGCGCACCCGCAATGCACTGCTGATGACGTCACATATTACATCACTCATGACATGGTCAGTGATATCACTCATGACATCACTGCTGACATCACTGATGACATCATCCTTGTGGCAGACCTCCTCTCACTGTAATATAACCTTTGATACACACGATCAAAAATAGAAACTAACATTTTCAAAAAAATGGAGATAACAATTCCAATTTAGAATAACCTATTCAGTAATTCCAAAATCTACGTACACATCCACTCATTCACCAACAATTCTATATAGTCACTCATACATGTACTCACTTATCATGTGTACTCATACACCTATACATCCTGTTATATACCGACACTCATCTATAGAGTTACTCACACACATACTCACACATGCAAATAAACTATCAAATATCCATTTCCTTGCATATACAGCTATACACCCACCACTACACTAACTTCTACAGATTCGTACACATACTTACTCTCTTAAACAATCACTTATAGAAACTCATACTTATTTATACAGGAAGTCTTAGAATCTCTCTCTCTGACATATACTCACTTATATACATCAATACTCACATATACTAGTTTAAAACATATGTAGTTACTCATAAAGATACTATTGAGACAGTCATTCACTCACTAACACACCCATACACACACTCATCCACCCATACAGTCCTGCACACATGCTGTCTTAAAAACACATACAAACACTGAGTCAGTCATTCATGCATCTGTGCGCTAAGTAATACTCCACACCGAACCATACAGACACTCATTTTGGTACTCAAAAAAGCAACTGTTAACCCATATACACACTGATGTAGCTACTCACCAACCCATGCAGCCACTTATATGCAAAGTGAGACACTGATACAGATATTTAAATATTTAAAGATTACTCGCCAATACACCTATTCACTTAATTATACTTAATAAGTCAGTTAAACAATCAATTTTACAAAAAAAACCATCCATTTAGATACTTATTTACCCATTTATTCTTCCATCGACTTTTAGATATACATATATAAAAAATATTTATTTTTCAGAAAGACACACATTTACTGGACGATGTCATCAGGGATGTCATTTGAGATGTCATCAGTGATGTCATGAGTGATGTCACTGACCATGTCATGAGTGATGTAATATGTGACGTTATCAGCAGTGCATTGTGGGCGCGCAAGTTATAGTTAGCTGAGCTAACTATAATGGAGGAATTTCAAAGGTTCGTATGAGAGAAATGTTCAGCTAACTATAACGTGTTGAACCCATGTTTTTTTCAATTAATTTCTAAGTTTTTTTAAATGCTAATTCCTAACTATAACGTGTGTGAAACCTATGGTTTTTTCAATGAATATATATATATATATATATATATATATATATATATATATATATATATATATATATATATATATATATATATGCATATATGTCTGTATATAACCTACTGGCGGTCGCCATTATAGTTAGGACCTAGTTTCCATAGGAAACACGTTTTTTTGTTTTCTCACTATCTTTGGCGCCGGTTGACGAACTTTCAAAACTCGTAGCCCACTCCGTCAGCTCCTGTCTTGAAAGTTTGGAGGTGATTCGCCAAGCGGGGGCTGAGAAAAAAGGAGGTCCCAAAACCTGTTTCTCCATGTTAATTCCCATAGGAAACTTTAGACACGGCTACAGCTCGAACTGCTGAACGGAATTACACCAAATTTGGCAAAAAAGGTAGCCCTTGTCAGAAAAATACCTTTTTTTAAATGGAGTAAGTTCCTGAGAAATTAAAAAAATAAAGGTCGGAAAATCAATTTTCCATAGAAAACTTTAGACATGGTTACAGCTGAAACTGCTGAACGGAATTACACCAAATTTGGCAAAAGGGTAGCCCTTGGTTCAGAAAGAGACCTTTTTTTTAAATGGTGTAAATCCGTTCAGTAGTTGCTGATAAAATCCAAAAATAATAGTTTCGATACATAGTGGCACGGTGGATCCGCGCACCAGCCGGACCATGAGCTTTATTCTAATTGGCTGTCAACACTCCAAACCAGGAAGTGTTGGCAGCCATCTTGTGACTCGGTAGAACCAAGTCACAAGAAAAGAGAAAAATAAACGCAAAATACAAGAAAAGGAGGCAGGGTAGAAACACCCTGACCCCCTAGGCCCACAAGGACCCCCAGGGCCCAAAAAACATATATATATATATATATTTCTTTTTAATCTGTCAAATTTGGGCTGGATGCGCGAATCCGGCTGAAACTTTTTTTAAAAAACTAAGCGTAGTATTGAAGCCCCCAGGTGGGCCAGGTCCCGTGGGCGGTGAACAAAATGTGTTGGGGGGCCCCAATCCCCCCCACACTTCCCCGGGGACCGCCGCCTCCCCGGGGCTTTATTAAATAGTTGCGGGCATGCAGCCCCCGCAAACCCGGGGACCGCCAACCCTGGGGCTAATTTTAAATGTGTGGGGGCCTCAAAGGCCCCCCAAGCCCCGGGAACCGCCACCCCCGGGGCTTTTAAAATAAATAATAAAACCTGTGTGGCGGGGCTCAAGCCCCCCCACATGCCCCGGGGACCGCCACCTCCCCGGGGGCACTAAAATGGAAATTTGGGGGTCTGTTACAGACGCCCGAGCCCGGCGGACCTCCACCTCCCGGGACTGTGCTTTGGATGGGAGGTGGGCCACACGGTCCCCCACCTGGAGCCAGTGGGACCCCCACCCCCAAGGTCCGGCTCCTGCAGTGTCTTGGGGTGCCCACCCCGGGACACTGCGGTTTGCTATGGCAGGGCGGGAGCCTCGCGGCTCCCGCCCTTCCATACCAAACTGTGGTTTGGATTTTGGAAGAGAGAGCAGGAAACCTGCTCTCTCTTTCAAAATCCAAACCAGATTGCTTTTCCACAAGGGGAGCTGCATGTTCCGCTCTCCGTGTGGAAAAGCAATGCCGGATCCCGCAGCAGGCGGGGAGCCGGCTGGGACCATGGCGGCATTGGGGCCCCCCCCCCACAGCGAGGCCCTGGGGGATGGGAGGGGGGCCCCCTCCCCAATAATTGTTTTTTTTTTTTATCACAACACGCAAAGGTCAGCCTAGGGGGATGGGGTCCCTGGGGCCATCAATGGCCTGAGGAGGGGAGCCACACAGCCCTGCTTCATCATAATAAAAAAAATACTTAGCCATGCCCCAGGGAATGGGGTCAACGGGGACAGAAATGGCCATGGGAGTGGGGCACACGCGGCCCCCTTCCTGTTAATATATATATATATATTTTTTAAAGGGGGCCAGGCCCTGGGGGATGGGATCCTCAGGGTCCAAAAAAAGTAAAAAGAAGGGGGGCCACACAGCCCCCTTCCAAAAAAAATAATTAAAAAAACATGCAATCGTGCCGAAGGCCCCATCTCCTCCCAGCAACACTCTGAAAACGCACCCTGTGGCACGTTTTAAGTTGGGAATTAATTCCCCTTCAATGCTGGGGGTCCATGGAGGCCAACTAGCCCACCAGGTATCTCCAGTAAGCACCACAGGGCTGCGTTGCAGAGGGGTGGTCCAGGCCACGCCCCTTTTTACACTTCCCTGCAACGCAGCTCTATGGCGCTTACTGGAGGTACCTGGTGGGCTAGTTGGACTCTAGGGACCCTCAGGATTCAAGAGGACTTAATTCCCCAACTTAAAACGCGCCATGGGGTGCATTAGCACAGTGGTAAAAGGAGGGGGTGGGACCTGAGGTGACATGTGTGCAAACATGCCCTGTGGCACGTTTAAAGTTGGGCAATTAATTCCTCTTCAATCCTGAGGGTCCCTGGGGGCCAACTAGCCCACCAGGTGCTTCCAGTAAGTGCCACTGCGCTGCGTTGCAGAGAGGTGGTCCAGGCCCACCAGGTACCTCCAGTAAGCACCACATAGCGGCGTTGCAGGGAGGTGGTCCAGGCCACGCCCCTTTTACACCTCTCTGCAATACAGCTCTGCGGCGCTTACTGGAGGTACCTGGTGAGGTAGTTGGCCCTCAGGCTCCCTCAGGATTCAAGGGGACTTAATTCCCCAACTTAAAATGAACCACGGGCATGTTTGCACAGTGGTGAAGGGAGGGGGCGGGGCTTGAGGAAGACATGCATGCAAACACGCCTTGTAGCGCCTTTTTTAAGTTGGGGAATTAATTCCTTTTCAATCCTTAGGGCCCCTGGGGGCCAACTAGCCCACCAGGTGCTTCCAGTAAGTGCCACTGCGCTGCGTTGCAGAGAGGTGGTCCAGGCCACACCCCTTTGT
The DNA here is from genome assembly GCF_964261635.1 of Lissotriton helveticus. NCBI lineage: Eukaryota > Metazoa > Chordata > Amphibia > Caudata > Salamandridae > Lissotriton > Lissotriton helveticus. The sequence continues at coordinate 754,103,232 of NC_136073.1, forward strand.
ACACCTCTCTGCAATTTAGCTCTGTGGAGCTTACTGGAGGTACCTGGTGGGCTACTTGGACCCCAGGGACCCTCAGGATTCAAGAGTACTTAATCCCCCAACTTACAATGCACCAGGGGGCGCGTTTGCAGAGTGGTGGAGAAAGGGGCCATGGCCTCTGCCTACCTCTCACCAATCCCACTGCGTGGGGCTTACTGGACGTAAAAGGTAGGCTAGTTGGCCCCTAAAGAACCCCCAGCAATGAAGGGGACTTCAATCCCCATCCAAGAGCGCACCAGGGAGCGCGTTTGTAGAGTGATGGGCAAAGTGGGCATGGCCTGGTACGAGTACTTACCAGTGCTGCTGTGCGGGACTGACTGGAGGTAATAGTTTAGGAAGTTGGCCTCCAAGGATGTCCTTGGGGGCCAACTACCCCTCTTGTTACCTCCAGTAAGTCCCACACAGTGGGATTGCTAAGATGTCTTCGGAGCCCCTGGCCCCCTTTCTCTACCACTCTGCAAACATGCCTTATGGCACACTACAGGATGGGGGAGGAAGTCCAATTTAGTCCTGAGGGAGTTTGGGGGCCAGGAATCCCTCCTGGTACCTCCTGTAAGTACTACGCAGCGGAAATCCTGAGCGTTGGTTGGACGCCCAGCACCATTTCTCCACCACTCTGAAAATACAACTACTAGTCATAGTAGCATATTTCTGCACCTCTGACTTAGAGGTAGCTTCAATCCCCCTGCCCTATTATGTACTAGGACCTTACAGAGGAGGTCATGCTAATCACAGGGGTACCCCAACACATAGTGTTCCCTAGTGTATGTAGGTGTTTTCACTGTATTCTAAGTGTCTTTTAGCATAGCACTGGCTCTGGGCCTGGTTAGTCAGAGTCCGTTACCACCAGTACCCGTCTGAAAAAGTCGTGGGTACAGGATGATTTTGCAACAAGGCCTCTTTCTGCTCCTCTGTTGGTTCTTTCTGCACATGTCTTGCTTCTTCCTGCACTTTTCTTAATCTTTGTGGACTTCTCTTACTTCTTTCAGCATTTCTTTTGCTTCTTTCTGTGCGTTTTTTCTTCTTCGTTCACGTGTCCTACCTCTGTAGGCATAGTTAGAAACTAGCATTTAAAAAACTTTTGAAATTCACTTAAAAAAACATAGGTTTCAGGCATGTTATAGTTAGAAATTGGCATTTAAAAAACCTTTGGAATTCATTGAAAAAACCATAGGTTTTGGGCATGTTATAGTTAGAAATTAGCATTTAAAAAACCTTAGAAATTCACTGAAAAAAACATAGGTTTTAGGGAAAGTTATTGTTAGTTGGACATTTCACTCGTACAAAACCAGAGAAATTCTCCCGTTATAGTTAGTTCAGCTAACTATAACTCGCGCCCCCCAATGCACTGCCAGGACTCAAGATTGGGACTTCCTCACTGGGGCACCCCTCATGTTTTGATATGTATTCACTGAAAAAAACATAGGTTCCAGACATGTTATAGTTCGGAATTAGCATTTAAAAAACCTTAGAAATTCACTGAAAAAACCATAGGTTTTAGGGGTGTTATAGTTAGCTGGACATTTCACTCGTACACAACCCTTGAAATTCCTCCATTATAGTTAGTTGTACTAACTATAACTTGCTCGCCCGCAATTCACTGCTGATGATGTCACATATTACATCATTCATGACGTGGTCAGTGACATCACTGATGGCATCTCAAATGACATCACTGATGATATCATCCAGTGAATGTGGTTTCTTTCGATATTTAAATAAGTATTATGTATATAGCAATCTCCATTGAAGAGTGAGTGGATGTATAAGTGTCAGGATGGAGGATTTAGTAGCACTGTGATTGACTGTCTAAGTGACTAATTTAAAGTGTCTCACTAAATATATGGGATAGTGATTAAACTGTGTGAATATCTGTATCACTCTATCTCTTGTTGTGTAAACTACTACATAAGTTGGTTACTAGCTATGTGAAAGCCTATATTAGTTATTAATTAGTTAAGTGAGTATTTGTATGGGATAGTGAATGTGTGTGTGGTTGGGTGGGAGGTGTTCGACTGTCAAAAGATGTGTAAATAGTTGATTTCGTAGGTATACGAGGTTAAGACTGCACATGGAAACAGTTTTTGGGTGACTGAATCTCTTTATGGGTGTGGTGATGAGTGAATATATTTCTCAATGATACATGTCCAACAAAGTAGAAATATAAAAGGCACTGTATGTGACAGTTGTATATAAATAAGTATACATAAGACCCAGTGATTGTATGAGTGACTGTATCGAAAACGGTATACTTGTAATAGTGATTTTATAACACATTGAGTATATGTTACTATCTATATGAATAAATAAAGTGGTGTTTGTATAAGTGTGTAGCTTAATAAATGTAAGTATGATCAATTGTTTGCATAAGTGAGTAGGATGACTGCAAAAGTGAACAGGATGTGTGCTGGTGTGTAATGTTGATGTAGGTGTGTAAGTAAATTTAATAGTGTTCTATTGATCTTTGTTAGCAAGTATGAGTGAAGCTATAGGTAAGTGTTTAGATGTGTGTGTAGATGTAGGAATCACTGAGTTGGTTTTTAGAAACTTGTATTGGTGTGCCAATGGTTTCAAATATGGTACTCCATATTTTATAATGAGTGTTGAAAGGTTATACTAGTGTATGATGAGATATATCAGATTGTCTCGTGAATGATGTTATCAGAGATGTCAATTGAGATGTCATCAGTGATGCCACTGACCATCTCATGAATGATGTAATATGTGACATCATCAGCAGTGGATTGTGGGCGCGTGAGTTATAGTTAGTACATCTAACAATAACGGAGGAATTTCAATGCTTTTGTACGAGTGAAATGTCCAGCTAACTATAACACCCCTAAATGCTATGTTTTTTTCAGTGAATTTCTAAGGTTTTTTAAATGCTAATTCCTAACTATAACATGTCTGAAACCTATGTTTTTTTTCAGTGAATTTCAGAGGTTTTGTAAATGACAATTTTAAAATGTATTAATTGTTATATTTATTTTTTGATTTACTACTTTTTTTAACTATTTATTTTTAGATATTTTATTTTTACATTACATTAAAATTACATTATACATTACATTTCAAAATATACTTTCTCAGAATGAATTACTTTAGTTTAAATACTTTGCAAATAGGCACAGTAGTTACAGTTGTTGCAATGGGCAACACAATTTCAAACTCAATGCAACATTGAACTCAATGGGAATTTCTAGTTAAATGCAATTAGTTACTTTATGGATTACTTTTCTAAATACAGGACTGGATCCTAGATTCAGTCATGGGACATCTCCTGTAAACAGTCAAGTAAACGCGTTTTTGTTACAGCAGTGATTTTTAAGGAATATTCTTGTATTTTAAAAGTTGACACTTAGAAACTTTTTCACATAGAATCACCAATGTTATCCTACGGGACGAAATTCACTTAGCAGGTAAGTAGTGTTATTGCTACTTTTTCTTACTCAGTGGTGGATCCTGGATCCAGGACTGGTGCATCTCCTGTAAACAGTTGAAAGAATGTGTTTAAGTCATACAGGCGATTTTTAAGTAATATTTGTATTTTGTGAAAATAGACAGAAACTTTTCTGGTGAAAACCAGACAATGGATTCCTATGGAAGGAAATACAAGTTACTGGTAAGTACGGTTAGAATTACTTTTCAGGATCAGTACAGGGCTCAAAGATGCAGCACTGGGTTCTCACCTGATAACAGGTGAGTAAATCGGAATTCGTAGTTCGGCTGATTTTAGATGAATATTTTAAAGTTCCAAAACTCCACACTTAGAAGAATTTCCAAGTGAAACCAGTCAATGTTAGCCTATGGAAGGAAATTCAAGTTACTGGTAAGTACGGTTAGAATTACTTTTCAGGATCAGTACTAGGCTCAAAGATGCAGCATTGAGGTCTTTCCTGATGACAGGTGAGTAAATCGGAATTCGTAGTTTGGCTGATTTTACTTCGGTCCAGCATATATAGAGCCACTTTCCTACACCATCCCCTCCCTTCACCACTGTGCAAACACGCCCTGTGGCACGTTTTAAGTTGGGGAAATAATTCCCCTTCAATCCTGAGGGTCCCTAGAGTCCAACTAGCCCACTAGGTACATCCAGTATACGCCACAGAGCTGCTTAGTAGAGAGATGTAAAAAGGGGCACAGCCTGCACCACCTCTCTGCAACACAGTGCAGTGGCGCTTCCTGGAAGCACCTGGTGGGCTTCTTGGCCCCCAGGGTCCCCCAGGATTAAGAGGAATTTTTTCCCTAACTTAAAACGCGCCACAGGGCGTGTTTGCACACGTCACCTCAGGCCCCGTCCCCTCCCTTCACCACTGTGTAAACGCGCCCCGTGGCGCGTTTTAAGTTGGGAGCTTAAGTCACCTTGAATCCTGAGGGTCCCTAGGGTCAAACTAGCCCACTAGGTACCTCCAGTAAGCGCCACAGAGCTGCCTTGCGGACCGGTGTAAAAAGGGGCATGGCCTCTGAATACCTCTCTGCAACGCAGCTCCCTGGCGCATACTGGAGGTACCTAGTGGGCAAGTTGGCCCCCATGGACCTTCAAGAATGAAGAGGAATTAATTCCTGAACTTAAAAGGCACCACAGAGCGCATTTGCATAATGGTGAAGGAAGGGGACGAGGCCTGAGGTGACATGTCTGCAAACACGCCCTGTGGCGAGTTTTAAGTTGGGGAATTAATTCCTCTTCAATCCTGAGGTCCCCTGTGGGCCAACTATCCCACCAGGTACCTCCATTATGCGCCAGGGAGTGGTCAGAGGCCACGCCCCTTTTTACAATACTCTGCAACGCAGCTCAATGGCGCTTACCGGAGGTATCTGGTGAGCTAGTTGGCCCCCAGGTGACCTCAGGATAGAAGAGGAATTTATTCCCCAACTTATAACGCGCCACAGGGCGTGTTTGCACACATATCACCTCAGGCCACGCCCCCACCTTCACCACTGTGCAAACGCGCCCGTGGCGCGTTTTAAGTTGGGAGATTAAGTCACCTTGAATCCTGAGGGTCCAACTAGCTCACCAGGTACCTCCAGTAAGCACCACAAGGCTGCGTTGCAGAGAGGTGTAAAAAGGGGCGTGGCCTGGACCACCTCTCTGCAACACAGCTCTGTGGTGCTTACTGGAGGTACCTGGTGGCCCCCAGGGACCCCAGTATTGAAGGGGAATTAATTCCCAATTCAAAAGGCGCCACAGGGAACGTTTGCAGAGTGTTTTTGTGAGGGACGATTGTGTGTTTTTTTTTTTTTGAAAGGGGGGCTTTGTGGCCTCCCTTCCTTTTACTTTTTTGGGGCCCTGGGGACCCCATCCTCCAGGGCTTGACCCCCAAATTAAAATTAAAATATTATATTTACGGGTGGGGGGCCGCATGGCCCCCCTCCCGTGGCCAGCCCCGGGGACCCCATCCCCCGGGGGATGGCCAATTTTTAAAATATTTTTATGGAGGAGGGCTGCGTAGCCCCCCTCCTCAGGCCACTTAAGGCCCCGGGGACCCCATCCCCCGGGGCTGACCATTGTTTTATTTATTTATTTTTATATTATTTTAATGGGGGACGGGGCCGCATGGCCAACTTCCCGGGCAACTTCTGGCCCCGGGGTCCCCATGGCAGTGTGGGGGGGATTGGGCCCCCCACACACTTTATTTTCTAAATGCCCCCGGGACTTGGCCCCACGGCGGCTAATTAGCTTTAAAGCGCGGGAGACAGCGCTTAATTTTTTTTTTATCGGCAGGATCCGCGCAACCTTCGTGGATTTTGCTGATTTAAAAACAAATTGGGGGGGGGGGGCTTTGGGGTCCTTGTGGGACCCCCTGAGCAGGTCTAGGGGGTCAGGGTGTTTCTACCCTGCCTTCTTTTTGCGTTTTTCATGTTTTTCTCACTGCTTTCTTGTGCCTCAGTTCTACCGAGGCACAAGATGGCTGCCAACACTTTCTGATTTGGAGTGTTGACAACCAATTAGCATACAGCTCTTGCTCTGCAGGGTGAGTGGATTCTGCATGGCCATAGATATATCTATGATTTTACTTTTAATTTTCTCAGGAACTACTGAACGGATTTACACCATTTAACCAAAGGGCATGAGTGTGAACCAAGGGCTACCTCTTTGCCAAATTTGGTGTAATTCCGTTCAGCAGTTCGGGCTGTAGCTGTGATTAAAGGTTCCTATGGAAAATTGCATGGGGAAAACACATTTTGGGACCCCCCTTTTTTATTGGCCCCCCGCTTAACGAATCACGTGAAACTTTCAGGATAGGAGCAGACTGGAGCTGGCCATGAATTTTGAAAAATTTGCGGAGATTCATAAACCGGCGCCAAAGTTATTCCAAATAGAATGTTGCAGATTTCCTATGGATAATAGGTCCTAACTATACCTACCTACTGGCGACCGCCAGTAGGTATATATATGTGTGTGTGTGTATGTATATATGTATGTATGTATATATATATTTTTTGGGACTTAAGAGTCTTTGTTGATTCTGGCGCTATCCAAACTGCCCTCTTTAGAAAAGAGACGGCAGGAAATTCTGTCCTCCATGGGCGGAGCAGCCATCCAGCCTCCCTAGTCAAAAGTATCCCCTACGGGGAACTGTTGAGGATAAAGCGCAACAGTTCTCTGGAGAAAGACTTCACGGAGGCCGCATGCAGAAGCACGAAACGTTTCAAAGCACGCGGTTATTCGGGAACTACACTCCAACAAGCTGAAGAAAAGGTGAAAGCTATTGATAGGAAAACCCTGTTGTCTGACAAGAGGACTGTAACAACTAAAGGTGGAAGTGGCATTATCAGATTGATAACGAACTATTCGGTGGCAGCGAATAGAGTTCGAGCCATTATGTCCAAGAACTGGGGAATTCTTAAATCTGATCCCGTAATAGGAAAAGAATTACAAAAACACCCCATGATAACTTTCAGAAAAATAAGATCGTTGAAAGATAGGCTGGTCTCAAGCCACCTCTCAAGAGAAAAGCCAAAAGGAGATCTCCATGCCATGCATGGGTCATACCCATGTGGGAAATGCAAGGCATGCAGTAATAGCCAGAGGGTATTAGCCTATCATGTGCCACACAAAGATTCTAAGATCAAGATTGGCAAGTTCATTACTTGCTCAACCACATTTGTGGTCTACTGTATAACGTGCCCCTGCGGACTTCGGTACGTGGGGAGCACCACTAAGGCAGTGAAGTTACGGGTCCTAGAGCACCAACGGGCCATTGTGAACAAGGATGAGAGCTATCCGATGGCCCGACATTTCGCCTCTCATCACAATAGTGACAGGACCCTACTAAGTTTCTTTAGCTTGGATTGTGTCCCGCAAGACATAAGGGGTGGGGATCTGAAATGAAAGCTTAGGCGGTTGGAGTCAAGATACATTGTAGATCTCCAAACTAAGTCACCTGGAGGTCTCAATGCAGGGGAGGAACTTCTATCACACCTCTAAGTAATAGTAATTGACAGCATATGGGCTAAAAAGTGTCAGTGCCTGAGAATGTATTGTTTTTATGAATAGTTAAGAAATTTTTGTTGGTGGCTGGGTTTTGACCTTTATGATGAACTGAAGACATGAAGTTAATTTGACATTGTGGTGTATGGGTATGGAGGTATATCATTCACAGTACACTTAGTGGGCCATACAGGCCGTAATCATCAAAATATTCAACATAGGTCTAAATGAGTATAATTAGCCTTTGTAAACCCCTTACCAACAGAAATATAGAAAATTAGTGCAATGCGGGACTGGTCGACTCTATGAGAATTGGTTTTTGAAAATTAATAACCACGATGAATTAGCCCATTCAGGGCAAAATTGTAAATATCGTGTATATAGTATGTAAATATCTGACTTATTAATTTTCGTTAGTCTGCTTAATGTTTATCATGTTTTGACCAGTTTGAACATTGTTTTGGGATTTAATTTCACTATTATGAATTTGAGTATTTCACCATTCAAAGATGGCGCTCATGAATTGAAGAAAATTGTCCATTGTTTGTTTCAATGGTAATGCCTTATTTCAACTTCCACCTTGCCGCCGCCAGCTGACACTGACGAAGGCAAGTGCTGAAACGCGTCTGTTCGATTATATTTGTGCGCAATAAACTTATAATTAAGTTTAGCCTGCTGCGAGTGCTGTTTCCTGTTGGTTTCTTTTGGAACTGCGGAGCTCTGAATATATATATATATATATATTCACTGAAAAAACCATAGGTTATAGACCATATATAGTTAGGAATTAGCATTTACAAAACCTTATTTTACTCACACAAAACCATTGAAATTCGCATATATAGTTAGTTGCACTAACTATATATCGCGCACCCGCAATCCACTGCTGATCATGTCACATATTACATCATTCATGACATGGTCAGTGACATCACTGATGACATCACTGATGACATCTCAAATGACATCACTGATGACATCTCAAATGACATCACTGATGACATCACTGATGACATCTCAAATGACATCACTGATGACATCTCAAATGACATCACTGATGACATCACTGATGACATCTCAAATGACATCACTGATGACATCACTGATTACATCTCATTTGACATTACTGATCACATCACTGATGACATCATTCATGTGATAATACGATGAACCTCTTCAGACTCTAATATAACCTTAGATACACTCAGTGTAAACAGACACTCACAGACTGTCACTCATCCATGGAGTTACTCACACACCTAGTCAGTCATGCAAAGAATCAATCACACCTCCATTTCCTCAACTATACAGTTATACACACCTTACTTATTCAAACATATACTAACACATATTTACTCTCTTATACAATCCCTGATACAAGTTCACAATGATCAATACAGCCACTCACACATTCACTGGCTCTTATGCACAGTTATTTATATATGTCAACTCTCACATGTACTGTGTTTTACATATGTACTTACTTTGACATGTAGCACTGAGATATCCATTCACTCACCAATACACTCATGCACACAGTCAACCGCCCATACAGCTGTTTCCACATGCACTTTTGAACCCATACATCTAGTGAATCAACTGCTCACACATCTATGCACAGAGTCATACACCTCCCAGTCACCCACACACACACTCAGTCTCCCATACAAATACTTGGGCAACCAATCAATAACCCATATAGTTACTCATATAGCTACTGATCAACACATGCAGCAGTGTACAGAACAACAGACATAATGATGCACAAATTAAGACAGTTTAGTCACTAACCCATGCACTCAGTGAGACACATTTAATCACTCACTCATACAGTCAGTCATGCACCTACTAAATCCTTCATCCAGACACTTATACATCCACTCATTTTTCAATATGTAAGACAACTAGAACGCTAACAGTCTTACTTATGACAAAAGTATGGCACACCTGAAGTCATCTTGATTGGAATAAAGTGTTAACACTTAAAACATTTAATTTGCAAAGGAACAAAATGAGGGGGTTCATTTTGCCATAGAAATTATGATTAGTGCTGAAGAAAGAAAAATTAGGGCACATTTTGAGTGACTTCTCAAATCCTCTTATATTTCATTACAAAAATTCTGATATGCAGTCTCCCAAGATGGCCACCAGAGACAAAAGAGCCCAAATGTAGCCCAAATATCAGCCAGATGTAGCCCAACTATAGCCCAATGACAGAATGTCCCAGAGTGTTCTACAGAACAACTAGAACGCGAACAGTCTTACTTATGTCAAAAGTATGGCACACCTGAAGTCATCTTGATTGGAATAAAGTGGTAAAACTTAATACATTTAATTTGAAAAGGAACAAAATGAGGGGGTTCATTTTGCCATAGAAATTATGATTAGTGCTGAAGAAAGAAAAATTAGGGCACATTTTGAGTGACTTCTCAAATCCTCTTATATTTCATTACAAAAATTCTGATATGCAGTCTCCCAAGATGGCCACCAGAGACAAAAGAGCCCAAATGTAGCCCAAATATCAGCCAGATGTAGCCCAACTATAGCCCAATGACAGAATGTCCCAGAGTGTTCTACAGAACAACTAGAACGCGAACAGTCTTACTTATGTCAAAAGTATGGCACACCTGAAGTCATCTTGATTGGAATAAAGTGGTAAAACTTAATACATTTAATTTGAAAAGGAACAAAATGAGGGGTTTCATTTTGCCATAGAAATTATATATATATATATATATATATATTCACTGAAAAAACCATAGGTTACACCAGTTATAGTTAGCTGGAAATTTTACTCGCATAAAACCATTGAAATTCCCATGTTATAGTTAGTTGGACTCACTATAACTTGCACGTCTGCAATGCACTGCTGATGACGTCACATATTACATCACTCATGCATATATTTAAATATTTAAACATTACTCGCTAATATATGTATTCACTAAGATACACTTAATAAGCCAGTTAACAAATCATTTTTTTTTTAAAAACACTGTCATGAGTGATGTAATATGTGACGTCATCAGCAGTGCATTGCAGACGTGCAAGTTATAGTGAGTCCAACTAACTATAACGTGGGAATTTTAATGGTTTTATGCGAGTAAAATTTCCAGCTAACTATAACTGGTGTGAAACCTATGGTTTTTTCAGTGAATATATATATATATATATATATATAAACGCTCCAAGGTTGTCCCAAACTTTGAAAATGCACTCCAACTCTCACCGATTACGGGTGAAAGCAGTGACAGCACACCGCAGGTAACAGCAGCACATCGATCTTCCTTCTGCTCAATTCGTGACGCCTGACGCGTTTCAGTGCCTCCGCACTTCTTCAGAGGCGTGGTCTCCACATGCCCATCCATTTCAATACCAAACATCCAATGAGCGGCTCGGTTGAGCCCAGATGGCATTCTGGGACATGTGGTTTAGTTCTGGCATGTTGTACCGCTTACAATCCCTTTATTAGTGAAAGTTTATCTATGTGAGACTCAGTAACATCTGGAGCCTCATGGTCCCCACTTTAGCGAGGCGGTGCATTTTCTGCGGCAGGACGGCCGCAATATATAAACGCTCCAAGGTTGTCCCAAACTTTGAAAATGCACTCCAACTCTCACCGATTACGGGTGAAAGCAGTGACAGCACACCGCAGGTAACAGCAGCATATCGATCTTCCTTCTGCTCAATTCGTGACGCCTGACGCGTTTCAGTGAGAGTTGGAGTGCATTTTCAAAGTTTGGGACAACCTTGGAGCGTTTATATATTGCGGCCGTCCTGCCGCAGAAAATGCACCGCCTCGCTAAAGTGGGGACCATGAGGCTCCAGATGTTACTGAGTCTCACATGGATAAACTTTCACTAATAAAGGGATTGTAAGCGGTACAACATGCCAGAACTAAACCACATGTCCCAGAATGCCATCTGGGCTCAACCGAGCCGCTCATTGGATGTTTGGTATTGAAATGGATGGGCATGTGGAGACCACGCCTCTGAAGAAGTGCGGAGGCACTGAAACGCGTCAGGCGTCACGAATTGAGCAGAAGGAAGATCGATATGCTGCTGCTACCTGCGGTGTGCTGTCACTGCTTTCACCCGTAATCGGTGAGAGTTGGAGTGCATTTTCAAAGTTTGGGACAACCTTGGAGCGTTTATATATTGCGGCCGTCCTGCCGCAGAAAATGCACCGCCTCGCTAAAGTGGGGACCATGAGGCTCCAGATGTTACTGAGTCTCACATGGATAAACTTTCACTAATAAAGGGATTGTAAGCGGTACAACATGCCAGAACTAAACCACATGTCCCAGAATGCCATCTGGGCTCAACCGAGCCGCTCATTGGATGTTTGGTATTGAAATGGATGGGCATGTGGAGACCACGCCTCTGAAGAAGTGCGGAGGCACTGAAACGCGTCAGGCGTCACGAATTGAGCAGAAGGAAGATCGATATGCTGCTGCTACCTGCGGTGTGCTGTCACTGCTTTCACCCGTAATCGGTGAGAGTTGGAGTGCATTTTCAAAGTTTGGGACAACCTTGGAGCGTTTATATATTGCGGCCGTCCTGCCGCAGAAAATGCACCGCCTCGCTAAAGTGGGGACCATGAGGCTCCAGATGTTACTGAGTCTCACATGGATAAACTTTCACTAATAAAGGGATTGTAAGCGGTACAACATGCCAGAACTAAACCACATGTCCCAGAATGCCATCTGGGCTCAACCGAGCCGCTCATTGGATGTTTGGTATTGAAATGGATGGGCATGTGGAGACCACGCCTCTGAAGAAGTGCGGAGGCACTGAAACGCGTCAGGCGTCACGAATTGAGCAGAAGGAAGATCGATATGCTGCTGCTACCTGCGGTGTGCTGTCACTGCTTTCACCCGTAATCGGTGAGAGTTGGAGTGCATTTTCAAAGTTTGGGACAACCTTGGAGCGTTTATATATTGCGGCCGTCCTGCCGCAGAAAATGCACCGCCTCGCTAAAGTGGGGACCATGAGGCTCCAGATGTTACTGAGTCTCACATGGATAAACTTTCACTAATAAAGGGATTGTAAGCGGTACAACATGCCAGAACTAAACCACATGTCCCAGAATGCCATCTGGGCTCAACCGAGCCGCTCATTGGATGTTTGGTATTGAAATGGATGGGCATGTGGAGACCACGCCTCTGAAGAAGTACGGAGGCACTGAAACGCGTCAGGCGTCACGAATTGAGCAGAAGGAAGATCGATATGCTGCTGCTACCTGCGGTGTGCTGTCACTGCCTTCACCCGTAATCGGTGAGAGTTGGAGTGCATTTTCAAAGTTTGGGACAACCTTGGAGCGTTTATATATATATATATATATATATATATATATATATATATATATATATATATATATATATATATATATGTATATATAAATGTATGTATATATGTGTATATGTGTGTATATATATATGTATGTACATATATGTATGTGTGTATATATATATATATATATATTTAAATGTATGTAGATGTATGTATGTATATGTGTGTTTGGAACAAAATATTTTCCTATTTGAAAAGACTGTCCATCGCCAAATATCAGGCACGGCGAGGGGCACATGTTTTGCCCCTAGCCTGGCCAACGTATTTTTAGATTGTTTGGAAGAACAGGTGGTGTGGGCAGGAACAAATGATTGAAATACAGAACACATTCCAATCTGGAACAGGTACATTGACGACCTGTTCCTGATTTGGGATAGACCAACAGAACTGGCAGAAGAATTTATTCAAAAACTAGGAAGAAACAACTTGAACCTAAATTTCACACATAAAATCAGTTGGGATTACTGCATTTCTGGATGTAGCAGTACAAGTGGTGAATAATAAAATTACCACTTGTCTATTCAGAAAGGAAAGTGCAAGCAATACCATCCTCCACGCGGCCAGCTATCATTCCTCACCCTTGATACGCAGTACACCTCATGGAGAGCTTTGCGAGTCCGCCAAAACTGTAACTGTAACTATAACAAATAAATTGTAACTGTAACAAATAAATTCATTTTGCAACATAAAGTGGGTCCGCGTTCGTCTGTTCCAGGGAAACTGGTCGTTCAGAGGTGAAGCAGGTGATGTATATATATATTTATATATGTGTGTATATATAGCTGACGAAGCTACACAGCGGAAATGCATACGCCCGGAGTGCCGTCCAACTTTGCAATAAAGAAAGCCTTCATACTGTTCCCCGTTGTGGCCTCTGCCTTTCTTCCAGGAGGGTTTCTTTGGACATTGACAATTGCCAGCCAGCGGCAATTTACAGAGGCCCCTGCATGCAAGTTGGCCTGATCCATACTGGCGTTCTTTCTTGCCCCGGCGAGAAACTTTTCTCTTCAAGTTATTGAAACAGATCAGGCCCACCCCAGCCAACAGGGAAAAACACAGCGGTGTCGGAGTTATCAACTCCGCATTGGGAGAGACGCACTGTCAGACTTACCCCCGTGAAATTGATCCCTGATGTCGAAGGTTGTGCAGTTGGGGACCCGAGGAGGCTGTACGTTGCAGGGGACACGGCAACAGTGAGAGAAGTGATCGAGTGCTACTTTGTGGGTCACGCTACCATCTGGCTGCCCTTTCCTAGTTTAACACTGCATGCTGGGAGATGAAGTGCTTTGCACTCTTGAGACACTGTGATTGGTGCTGTCAGGCATCACCAAGGGCGGAGCGATCTACAAATGTGGCAGTGAATGAACTCTCATTTTTTATTAACAGGCACTCGACCATCCTCCAGAGTACCACGCTGGGCGCTGACGAAGCTACACAGCGGAAATGCATACGCCCGGAGTGCCGTCCAACTTTGCAATAAAGAAAGCCTTCATACTGTTCCCCGTTATGGCCTCTGCCTTTCTTCCAGGAGGGTTTCTTTGGATATATATATATATATATATATATATATATATATATATATATATATAGATAGATATATATAGATATATATAGATATAGATATATATGCAAAAAAAGTCAAATAGTACGGGCTCTCAGTAAAAACCAGAAGTGCAGATACAGAAGGATTTATTACTTTATAAATCACAACGCGTTTCGGCCATCAAGCAGCTTTGCTCACATAAGTGAATGCATGTCTTGTAATTATTTATAAACATAAACATGTACATCAAAGGGGACAATAGCACCAGGCTGCACATACTGCTGCAAAAACGTAGCTTCCATATTGGAGTGTAAACATACTGCAGTAGAGTGTGCAGACTGTGGCTTGTGTATGTCATAAATATTCGGTGCCAGAGATAAATTCTGTTATGTAAAACAACATACGAGTATCTGTCAATGGTACAGGTGGGTGTTCAAAAAGATCAAATGGATCGTAATAATATATAAAATGTGCAATTGAGATCCAGGCAGGGCAAACGGTACAGCCCAACTTAAATGTCTGTAATGGAGACATCTCTGTATATCGTAGAGAGTCTCAACCTCCAAATCCTATCTCAGAATGATAAATTGATGTGTCCAACAGTGCATTCCCCAAGTGGGCAAAATTTAAAATCATGGTATTGAATACAGTAACTCTGGCCCCTGCTGGAGTGTCCATGGTTCGCTCCAAAGTGAATAACATCCCCACAGTGGGAGTATATTATGCACACAATAAACATGCTACATGAAGGCTGATGGTCCCTTCTTTTCCTCCTATGAAGAGAACATATAGAAACATATATATATATATTCATATACTGTCTTGTCTGTCTGAAAAGAGAGTGTAAGGTTACCATATATAATATTAGATATATAAATATAGGTGGAACCTATGTAAGTACATGCATGAACACAAGGATGCAGATGAGTATAAGAAACAGTAAAATAGTAAGTTGTAGAAAGGATAGAAAAAGAGAGGAAGATGAGAAAAAAATTAGAAAACAGTTTATAGAAAAGAATAGACAAAAAGGAGAAGAAGAAAAAGAAGAAGACCACCAGCGGAAGAGGAGATGAGCAAACAATCCATAGGAGATTACTGTACTCAGTGTGGCATCAAGAACGTGGACAGATCAGACTGATTATCATTGAACTAGCTTCTAGAAATGTATGTTCAAAGAAAACAGCAAGCAAGATGGAAAATACACATCAATCAACCATTCTATAGGTGAATTGCCATCTCTTCGTCGATGTTGTGTCCCCCTGGATACTGGGTACCTAGGTCTATGATGTACTTGGATTCCCTTTTCCTCAATAACAGTTCTCTTTTAACCCCCCCCCCCCCCCCCCCGTTTCCCAGTGGGGACCTGTTTGATGACAAAGAAATTGAGATTAGAGCTCTCAGAGTAGTGGAATGTTTCGAAGTGTCTTGCAATAGGGTAATGATGGTCTTTGCTGAATATGGCTCGCATGTGCTCCATGACTCTATTCTTAGCCATATGTTTGGTGTTGCCCATGTACCACAGGTTACACAGACACTCAAAGACATATACTAGGTATGTAGAACTGCATGTGAGAAATTGATTGATATGAATACCTGTCCCTCTGGTTGTATCGGGGTATTCCTTTCTCATCCTGCGGTTGCAACAAGCCTTACAGTGACTGCAGTGATAAAATCCCTGCAGGATAAAGCTGTTGGGGTTGGCATATATGGTGATATCGCTGTGTACAAGGGTATCTCTGAGATTTCTTCCCCTGCGGTAGGTAATACGGGGTCTCTCGGGTACGGTACCCCCTATGACTGGATCCTTGGCCAAGATTTCCCAAATTCTCTGAACATCATTGGCATTGCTGCTGGAAGTGAGGATGACCTTGGTAGTATCATTGTCATCCTGTGTAAGAGTAGTAGTAGTTATTTTTTCTTCTAGGGTAGTAGTTCTAGAGACCAATTTGACTTTCTCCACAGCTCTGTGGAGAACCCATTTAGGATATCCTCTTTCAGCAAATCTATTCAAAATGACATCCCGTTCTTGTGTTAATGCTTCCTCCGTGCTTCCTCTGTGCTGCAGTTACGTTTAGCCCTTAAGAGTTCCCCATTGGGGATACTCCATTTGAGGTCTTCTTGGTGGCTACTCAGGGCACCCAGAAGAAAAAATAACTACTACTACTCTATCTGTGTTTCTTTTGTTTCAATCCAACTGGTACTGGTTTCTTTTTTCAGAATTGGCAGGTTTTTATGGTCTCTGATAGACAATGTAAAATTTAAACTTGCATGAAGAATGGGTGTCTTCTCCAGCAAATGCGCTGAATCAGATTTGCTGCTGCCTAGAAGCTCTGAGATTTTCGAATGTACTAGACATGTGTCAAAGTAGCCTCATGCACAGCGTAAATCACTCCTAGGAGTGTAAAACAAAAATGTATAATCAATGTTAATGTGAGTTGAACAATTTTTTGAAGAAAGTAAACTCAGTAGTCCATCATAAATGCGAAACTGAATGAATTAAACATATTGCACTTGTGCAGTTCGGTAATTTCTTTTATGTTGAAACAAATTATTTTGTCCGTGGAAGATGTTCAAAATCACACAATCCAGGTATTATAGCGTACGCTTCTTCAAGTACAAATCCCAATGCATTTCGGGCTTACCAATTAGCCCTTCATCAGGGGAATCTAGAATGAGAACAATACAATTTTAATACTAAAAGGGGGGTTAAGCTGCAGGCTTTCTACCACCCAAACGCGGATGTGAGGAGGAGTGAGTACAAATTGTGATCACAAAGAGGTGGAGAGAAAGAGATGAAAGTTAATCCAGGCGATGTGCGAAAAAGTAGATGCTATGAGTGATAGTAAAAGAAACAGGAAATAGTTCCAACAACCACACAGGGTGCTAGATGCGATGTGCACGATGATGGTTAGCAAAAAGGTGACAGTGACTGAAGACACCACTAATTTGAAAACAACACTGCCGAATGTGGAAAACAAACTAACATGCAAAAATCGGACGCTGATGATGCAGAGAGTCGTGCTGTTGAAGGTGAAACAGAATGAGTAAAAAACGCGTGGGACATTGCTTACCGATAATATGGTGAATATCATATTCGACAACGAGCCGATGGCTGGAAAACAATTGACCGAAGGAGAATCAGTGCCTAAACATGCAGTTGTGAGATGAAACTCGTACAGCGCTTGTAAGAGTGAGTTAAGTTTCTTACCGGTGTTTGTGAAAGCGCCGGCGTACCGGGTGTCCGGTGTCAACAAACAGGAAACGCTAGCATAGTGAGAGCGCCCGGAGTATAAGTATTAATGAAGAGCCAAGGAGTGGTGAAAATAAAAGTAGGACCAGCGTGAAAGTGCAGGATGTAACCGCCATGTTGGAGTGTGGAAAAGGGAAGTAAATTAAAATAAATGAAAGCAGAGATGAAATGATCTAATGCACAACAAAATGAGAGCGAAGTGAGACACAACGGAGTAAATATGTTATGAAAAATACAATTCTATGGAAAGGTTTAGACATACGACCGGACAGAGACTCAAATAAGTATCTGTCTCAACGTGAAACATACTGGATTTGGTATATGCAGACATTAACCCCTTCAGGGCTCAATGACAAGTTCGAACTGGCATGTTACCTGTAACAGGTTTATTTTCTTCTGTACTTGACAAACACGATTTGTGCACAGATTTGTTGCTGTGTCTTTCACATTGTGTTTTGTGAGATCCGCTGAACCTACATTAATTTAAGTCGTGGTTCTTCAATCAGAATTGTTTTCTCAACTTCTATATTGAATTGAATCTCTCAGTATATATTGATATTGATTTGTTGTGCATTGCATCACTTTAACCGATTTATTCATGGAACCATTATTGGTTCTCCTAAACCTTTCCATAGAATTGTATTTTTCATAACATATTTACTCCGTTGTGTCTCACTTCGCTCTCATTTTGTTGTGCATTAGATCATTTCATCTCTGCTTTCATTTACTTCCTTTTTCCACACTCCAACATGGCGGTTACATCCTGCACTTTCACGCTGGTCCTACTTTTATTTTCACCACTCCTTGGCTCTTCATTAATACGTATACTCCGGGCGCTCTCACTATGCTAGCGTTTCCTGTTTGTTGACACCGGACACCCGGTACGCCGGCGCTTTCACAAACACCGGTAAGAAACTTAACTCACTCTTACAAGCGCTGTACGAGTTTCATCTCACAACTGCATGTTTAGGCACTGATTCTCCTTCGGTCAATTGTTTTCCAGCCATTGGCGCGTTGTCGAATATGATATTCACCATATTATCGGTAAGCAATGTCCCACACGTTTTTTTTTTTTTAAATTTTTATTTTTGGAGCAAAACAAAGATAGTATGTACAGTCCCATCCATCGTGATCCCACATAGAAGTTACTAGGTGAATGAAGCGGTACAGTGTTTACAATAATCAAACTTATAACATCCACATTAGTGCAAAGCATTTCAGGTCATATCGACGATGTGATGAATAGGGATATATTTGTGGCGCAGAAATACAGTTTGCGATTTCGTGTTTTGTTGGCTACTATCCGTCCGAGTTTTGCCTTTTTCTCCTTATAGTAAACATAAAACAATGAAAACAGCACACTTAGTCTGGCACGTATTTGAAGTAGTAGCTTTCGGCACTCGTGGCTCAGTCCATCTGTAAAGGAAGCAGTGCAATGTGTCAAAGCCCCCTAGTTCCCTCTCCCTCCCATACCCCCTCCCATGGCTGGACCCACCCACCTCTGTTGCGCACGCCCTGAATACAGTGTAATAACTCAATCAATGCTCCTCGTCACTCTCAGATTCTTCGTCTACATCCTCCTCTAGTGGTTCGCAGATATCCCCTCTATAGGTGTTCCAGGATTGCCACACCCCATTCCATTTACGTGGATTGCCCCTCAATTTATATACCGCCCTTTCAGTCAACATGAGCATGTCCATGTTACGGAGCCATTGGGGCAGCGTGGGGAGATCAGCCGACCCCCACCTCTGTGCTATATCCCGTTTCGCTGTTACCATCCCCACTGTGGCCCAGGTCCTTGCATAAAAGGTGAGGTCAGTCGGCTCCCAGATGTTGAGTAGGCAGAGCCGTGGGTCCAAGGCGAGGGTGGTGTGAAGTGTCTGGGCCATCGTGCGTACTACCCGTTGCCAGTATCTGACTATCAACGGACATTCCCACACCGTGTGTATGAAGGTCCCCTCCGCCCCGCATCCCCTGAGGCAATACGGATGATCCGCCCTGCGTAGTTTATGAAGCAACGTACGGGTGTAGTATATTCTGTGAACGAACTTCAGCTGTACTAGGCGAAATCTAGACGATATGCCTGCTTCACGTGGGGATGCCATGGCTGTGTTCCAGTCGTTGTCATCCAGATCACCCACTTCCGCCATCCATTTGTCCTTCAGTTTCCCCAGTGGATCAGGCATATTGTTAAGCAGCTTGCGGTATGTCAGCGATGTCGCCCCCTCTTGCATGAATTCGGTAAGTAGACGATCCTCCAGAGGGGAGGATTCGGGCAGTGATGTGTCGGGCGAGATCGCTGCCTGTAGCGCGTGACGGACCTGGATGTACCTGTAGAGCTCTGTGTTCCCCAACTCATATTGGTCCTGTAACGAGGCAAAGGAGATCACTCCTTCCCTGGTCCACATGTCCCCCACAGTGGAGATACCGATGCTGTCCCAGTGCGTGAAGCCCTTAGAGCGCCGCAAATGGCCCAACGCCTTCGCGTCCCATAGGGGCGTAAGTTTCGTAATGGTGCCATCCCATTGCAACTTTGCCTGTGCCTTGTACCATATGCGGACTGTGTGTTTCGTAGGGCCAATGAGTTTTGCCGCCACTCCACGGTGGTACAGTGGGGCCAATAAGGTGTTTGCACCCAGTTGCGCCCTGTCAGCCTTGAACGCTGGGTCGTCCTGCGGGGCATGTATCCACTGGTTAATGATTTTGAGTTGGGCCGCCCAGTAGTATAACTGTACGTTCGGGAGGGCGATTCCCCCGTCGTACCATCCCCTGTTCAATTTGGCGTGAGAAATGCGGGCGGGCTGGTTGCCCCATAACAGGCCCGAAATCTGCGCCGTTATTTTCTGAAGGAAGCTATCTGACACCAAGTATGGGGCGTTCTCCAGCACATAGAGGAAACGTGGCAGAGCCATCATTTTGAATAGCGCCGCACGGCCAAGGAGCGTTAGGGGGAGATCCTTCCAGTGGCGCACGTCCTCGCGGAGGCGGGCCAAGGGAGGTTGGAGGTTGAGCCGTGAGAAATCCGCCTCATTCCGTGTGATGTGAATCCCCAAGTACTTAAATGACGTGTGCGCCGGTTCCAGTGGGCAGAAGTCCGGGAGGGGCGGGAGTGGCCCCCGCAGTTCGAAAATGACGGACTTGGTCCAGTTAATGGTGTAACCCGAAACTCGCCCGTGAGCCGTACAGAGAGCCAGGAGGTTAGGGAGACTCTCTTCCAGATCCGTAAGATAGATCAGCATGTCGTCTGCGTAAAGGGACACTCTGTCCTCCCATGACGGGGTCCATCGTATCCCTTTCAGGAGTGGGGTGGTGCGTATCGTAACCGCCAGCGGCTCTAGAACTAAGGCGAAGAGTAAGGGTGAAAGCGGGCAGCCCTGCCGTGTACCTCTGCCTAGGGAGAAGGATTTGGAGATGTGGCCATTGGCCGTCACATGTGCCACTGGGTCCCTGTACAGCATTCGTATCCAGGAAAGGAACACCGGGCCAAAACCCATACGCGTGAGCACTGCAAAGAGATAGTTCCATTCCACCATGTCAAACGCCATCTTGGCGTCTAAGGAGAGGATGGCAGCCGGTTCGTGCAGTAGTGGAACCCGCGCCAATACACCATGCACTCTGCGGAGATTTAGAGCAGTGCTGCGGCGGGGCATGAACCCGGACTGATCCGGGTGGATTAGGTGGGACAGAGTCGGCAAAATCCTGTGTGCTAACACTTTGGCAATAATTTTGGCCTCCGGATTCAAAAGTGAGATCGGTCTGTATGATGTGCATTCATTGGGGGGCTTACCTGGCTTCGGTATCGCCACAATGGTAGCCGTCCGCTGATCTAGTGGCAGCGTACCCTGTGCTCTAGATTCCTCATACATATTGAGCAGGGGCTTGCTTAAGGATTCAGCCATGACCTTCAGCCATTCGATGGGAATGCCGTTGGGGCCCAGCGCCTTGCCTGGGTGGAGGGCGCCTATAGCCATCTGAATCTCCTCCACCGTGAGGGGCGCGTCTATGTCCTCGGACATCTCTGGTGTCAGCTCTGGTAAAGGAACGTGCCCGAGGGCAGTCTGTACCTCCCCCTCTTCTACTGCTATCTCTGGGGTATAGACTGAAGTGAAATAGTCGGCGAGGACGTCTGCTATCTCATCGGGGCGGGTGTGGTTGTAGCCCTGCGTGTCCGTGAGTTGTAGGATATTCCTCCCCCCCCCCTGTCTCCTGTCCAGCCACGCCAGCAATTTACTGGCCTTGTCCCCAACATCATATACCCTTTGCTGTGTGGCCGCAATGTCTGACATCGTGACCCTGCGCATGTGATCTGTGAGGCGGCGCTGGTGGACCTGAAGGTCGTGAAGTGTGTCGTCTGAGGGGTTCGCCATATGGGCCGTGTTGGCCCTCTCTAGGCCTAACTCCATCTCGAGGGCCTCTTGTCCGTGCGTCCTTTTGTGATGTGCGATCACCGCTATGGCCTGACCCCTGAACACTGTCTTATACGCCTCCCACAGTATGGAGGGGGAGACCACCGAAGATCGGTTCTCATTGAAATACAGCCGGGTTGTCTCCCTCAAGTCCTTGGCAATCCGAGGTACTTTGAGGTAGCCTGGGAAAATCGGGAATAACCTACGCCGTGCCTTGGTCGTAGTGGTGAGTGTTAATGTGAGCGGCGAGTGGTCGGAGACCCCCGTGGCTGTATCTCGGTTTCGGCTACTGTAAGGTGACCATTAATCAAAGTGAAGAAGTAGTCTATCCTGGACAGGCTATTGTGCGTGGCTGAGTAGTATGTGTATTGTTGCTGAGTGGGGTGTAGAGCGCGCCATACATCCACCAACCCCTGTGCAGTCAAGAATGTCTGGAGCTTGTTGGGCCCTCCTGTGTGTGTGCGTGGGGGAAAGCGGTCCTCGGAGTTTGTGAGTGTCATGTTGAAGTCCCCACCTAAGAGCAGTTCCCCGTCGGGGAGTGTCAGCAAGAATTTGCCCAGATCAGGCAAGGCCTCAGAGTGTAGTGCTGGTGGTATGTAGACAGAGACCACATTGAAGAGCCTCCCCTCCCACTGGCCATGAACTGCCGCGAATCTGCCATGGTCATCCGTTGCGGTTGACTTGACAATGAATTTGGAAGATTTTTTTTGCAGGATACCCGTGCCACGGGACCCCGAAGTGAACTCAGCGTGCACTATCATATGATAGCCTCTCCTATCTAGGGCCTTCGTAGCCGCTCCCGACAAGTGTGTCTCCTGTAGGAGAATGAGAGCCGGTCCCCGTCTCCTTATCCCCTGTATCACTAGCCCTCGCTTAATCTTATCTCCCAGGCCCCTCACGTTCCAGGACATGACAATAAGTGAGTTCTTCGTGGTTGGACTATCCATTACAGCCATTGCCAGTCTCCCAATCAGACCTCCCCTCGCCCCGAGTGTACCAGTAATTCCCAGTTACATAAGACATGCCGAGATACTTAAGTGTGCATAGAACATAACCTTGTAGGACCGAAAAATCCCACAGTGAAAACTTAATTAACTCTCCCCCCCTCCCTGCCCCCCTGCTGTACGGACTCAAAACTGCCCGCCCCCCCAACTTAGCAGAGTGCATGCCCCATCCCCAAAACAGTGTACTTGCGCGTTGGGGTGAGGGACTCTCCGCAGCCGGCAGACTCTCATTCACACCCCCGGAGGCCCTTCACCCAGTGTCCAGTGGCGGGAAGCGCTTCACAGCTTGATAGTCTCAATACAAAAGCAAAGAATGAATTGTTCCCAGGCGTTCATTGTTCCTCAGCCTCGTCCCCGCCGCCTTCAGCTCCCAAGGAGGCACTGTTGTCCGGTTCCCCGCCGGAGGTCTGTGAGTCTCGGCGATGGCCTCCAGTCCGATCTTTCCTGGAACGGTTCGTCCGTCTGTGGTTGTGACCCGGTCTCCAACCCTCGAGCCACTCTTGCACGTTTTCCGGGGTGTCGAAGAACCAGGTTTTGTTCTCCGCTACCACCCTTAGTCTTGCGGGGAATAACATTGAGTACGGCAGTTCCCTGGACCTCAGTTCCTTCTTGACGTCGAAGAATGTGCGTCGCCGACGGGCGACTTCCGCGGTGTAGTCGGGGAAGATGGCAACGGTGGCGTTCTGGATCTTGAGGGGGGGGGAGGACCTGGCCGCCTGCAGGATTGCGTCCCGGTCACGGAAGTTAAACAAGCGTGCCACTATGGGCCGCGGGTGAGCCCCCGGCTTCGGTTGGCCACCCGGGACTCGATGGGCCCTCTCCACCGAAAAGAAGTTGGACAGTCCCTTCGGCTTTAGTTCGGTAGTGATCAGGTTCTCCACGAAGAGGTCCGTTGCCTTCACTCCTTCCGATTCCGGAACCCCTACAAGGCGGATATTATTGCGCCTAGAACGCCCCTCCTGCTCATCCAGCTTCTCCCTAAGCATTCTATTGTCCTGCGCCATCTTCCCCATTTCACCCTGGAGTTCCGCGACGTCTTCCACCAGTGATTTCGTGATCACCTCCATATTCTTGACCTTTTCTGACATCTTGTGGAGGTCCGCTCTAAGTAGGGTGACGTCTGTGGAGATTCCACCGACAGTAGCTTGTAGTTGAGCCAATGCAACCATGACGTCGTCCAACGTGGCTTTTTTCCCCCCAGGGGAGTCGGCCGTCTTGCCAGGCCGTTCCTTCCCCGCCGGGGATCCGGCGGACTTGTCGGAGGTAAAGCGGTCTATGCGAATCTGCGTGGCGCCGCCCTTAGAGCCTTTCCCCGCCATGCCGCCGAGTGTCTTGCTCCTCGTGCCCCTACGCGCCAGGATGTGAGGGTCTGTGCAAGCCTCCCGACCCGCCCGGTGCAGTGACGGCCAGGTCGGGCGTGCTACTTCGGGGCGCGAGGTGCTCCGTTGGACGCCAGGTGCGTAGCGACTGGTCAGGTCACAAGATGGCGGGCGTTCACTCCGACGTCGATGCCCAGGCTCTCGGTGCGTTAGATGGTGACCTGCGCGGCTTTCAGGGCTCCAGCGATCCCTCCTGTTGGCGCCGCTCCCGTGATACGCAAGTGCTGCCCTTTCCGACTTTCCAAGGTGCAGTCGATCTCTTGAGACTACCACCGCACGGGCACTTCCGGTCCAAGTTCTCCGGTCAGGATACACTTCCGGCGGGGTGAAAGTCTGGGGAAGGTCCCGGCTCTAAAGGCGTCAGTAGGCCGGCCGGAGGCTCCGACGTATCTTTGGGTACGGATGTCGGATTTCCTCGCTGCTTGCCGCCGCTCACTCCGCCCGGTCCTGGGATCCGGTACCTGCCTTAGGGGCTTGCAGTTGTGACGGATTTCTGTGTCGGATCGACGAAGAGGCCGCTGCGGCCGCGGAGCTCGTCCCTTATGCTGCCGCCATGATCGGCTGCTAGCCACGCCCCTCCCACACGTTTTTTACTCATTCTGTTTCACCTTCAACAGCACGACTCTCTGCATCATCAGCGTCCGATTTTTGCATGTTAGTTTGTTTTGCACATTCGGCAGTGTTGTTTTCAAATTAGTGGTGTCTTCAGTCACTGTCACCTTTTTGCTAACCATCATCGTGCACATCACATCTAGCACCCTGTGTGGTTGTTGGAACTATTTCCTGTTTCTTTTACCATTACTATCACTCATAGCATCTACTTTTTCGCACATCGCCTGGATTAACTTTCATCTCTTTCTCTCCACCTCTTTGTGATCACAATTTGTACTCACTCCTCCTCACATCCGCGTTTGGGTGGTAGAAAGCCTGCAGCTTAACCCCCCTTTTAGTATTAAAATTGTATTGTTCTCATTCTAGATTCCCCTGATGAAGGGCTAATTGGTAAGCCCGAAATGCATTGGGATTTGTACATGAAGAAGTGTACGCTATAATACCTGGATTTTGTGATTTTGAACATCTTCCACGGACAAAATAATTTGTTTCAACATAAAAGAAATTACCGAACTGCACAAGTGCAATATGTTTCATTCATTCAGTTTCGCATTTATGATGGACTACTGAGTTTACTTTCTTCAAAAAATTGTTCAACTCACATTAACATTGATTATACATTTTTGTTTTACACTCCTAGGAGTGATTCACGCTGTGCATGAGGCTACTTTGACACATGTCTAGTACATTCGAAAATCCTATCACAAAGGGTTTGCAGGACCTTTTTCCTTGTTGCACGCAATTGACGCATTAAGTCAAGAATTTGATTCCACGTTGGTATCAACATAGATTATTTGTTCAAACTGAGTGCATCTTGGTTGCCTTCAATCTTTAGAAGCTCTGAGAGGCAGAAACCTTAATCTTCAGCCCAGCAGCAAGGTATCTTGGTTGTATTGGCTTGGCATGTTTGTCCTAGACCTCTGGAGGTCTAGTAAATGAAAAATATTTTAAGTCCCAGTGTTGGGCTTGGCCTTTTCTGCAGTGTTCCCACAAACGTTTTGCCTTCCTTTACTGAACCCGCTTTTGTTGGTTTATAGGACTCTGTACACTTTGCAACTGTTAACCAGCCCTGAGGTTTGGGGAACGGGCGTTCCTAAAACACCTTGCCAGGTCTTGTCACCCTTCCAAAACAACAACATGCAAGGGGCTGTAAGATGAATCTTTTGAACATATTGTCTGTAGCTGCCCAGTTTTACTAGAGGCCAAAAATCTCTCCTGAAGCGAGAATGAAACAAACTAGGTATTCGTACATGCCAGGGACTATTATAGCTTCCCTAAACCCCAACAACACTTGTTTGAACATCTTGTTGGCTATGTACGTCACCTTTGCCGCTAAGACGTTTCGCTGTTTGAGGGCTCCATTGTATGGCGTTGGCCTAAACACCTTAGTGGATCCCAACACTGGGGCCTTCAAAATAAAGGTGTTCTCCTTCTCTTAGCCTATCGGATGTTAAAGTAAGCACTGCGCATGCCCTTGCGTGGACTGTTGCTGTGCATTTATGAAATATTAGTAGTTGGATGCTGCAATGCTAGCCTCTCTTCTGAGTCCTCCTGCGTTCATCTAAGGATCATTATGGTCACTTTAGCGCAAGTACAAGGCACAACAGAGGTAAGTGGAAATAATGTTTGCATTAATATTTAAGTTTAATTAAATTAAATTGCTTTTAATTAGAAGCACTTGAGGGAAGTGCTTAAGGACTAGAATGGCCCCACGGAAAAACAAAAGCACTTTAGGAATAACAAGGAAAGCAAAGTCTAACAGCGAAAATAGACAAGATGACCAAGAGAGCTTGACATCACCAGGGGTCAAGGAAAAATCCAAACGCTCTCAAAAGAATAACGGGAACACCCCTAAAGAACTACAACATGGAGGAAGTAAGGGGAGTGTAGCGTCCCATACAATCAAAGAATTTGTGGGAAAGCACGTTAAAATAGTTTTTTCACCGGCTAAAGCCATGGCTACCGAAGAAGAGGAGGATTCATGGAAAGGGGGCACGTCTTTGATCTTCGATGATTGTTTGGTAGACTCAATAGACCCGGTCGATCGATCGGTACAGTCTCTGATAGGCCAAAAGGGGACAATGATGTCACTGCGACTTTCTTCTTCTCCGCGATTGTCACGACAGACGCCGGAGGAGGTAGTTAGCCTGGCCTGGAGGCATAGTGATGAAAGAACCCCAAACCCAGATGGAAGTCTTGCTGGAACAGAAAAGCTGGTTTTAACGAGAAGCAATGACCTTGTAGGTCTGGACAAAAATGGCGACACAAATGGCGAAAACCAGTTCTTTGAGATAAACTTGGAGTCGTCAGAAACTCCAGCATCTTCAATCTTGGAACTGATGTTAATGGTGCAAAAATCGTTACAAGGATTGTTAGAAGTAACAATGCTAAACCATGATATTCTGAAAAGCCAAAAAATGCACCTGTCTAAAATTGAGGGAGAATTACAGGATATTAGGGGTCAAATGCCCTCAATGTTAAGACCTGTCTTAGATCCGGTGGTCACGGGTCTAGGGAGGGAAGGGGACGAGGAAGGTGGAATTATTAATCCCCCATCAGCAAGTCATGTTGATGTGGTCCACTCGGGTGAACAAGAAGTTTATGTGTCAAGATGGCCAATGCTGGTAAAAAGAAGAGGCGAATTTAGGAACTATGGCTTATCAAAAAGAGTAAGAGTGGCAAGAAGGGGGGTGAAAAAAAAGGTGAGCAAAAGAGCGACAAAAAAATGTGAAGAAAGGTATGAGTTAACAGAAGCAGTAGTACAAGATCCTAAGTCCCAGCCCCATAAAACTGTGAGGGAATCCAGACTAATTAGAACAAGATCAGAGAATTGGGGCAGGAGGCTAGCGAAAAAGGAGAGCGGTTGTAAGAAGCAAATCCACCAGGAAAAGGTGATAAAAAATATAAGACAGGCCTGAGCAAGTGAGTGCGCCCGCCCGGAAGGTCCCAGCTAAAAAGAAGGTATATTGGGAAAGTAGCCCGGAGGAGGGGCGCAGAATTAACACAGAACCACATCAGGGGGAGGCTAAATCTGGAGAAGAGATGGATAAAGGGAATAAGTTGCTTTACTTTGAACAAGTAAAATTGGGAAGGGGTGGGAAAAAAGCAAAAAAGAGCGCTTATCTAAATAGGTCCAACCTTCTCAATATATTTGCACACTGCCCAAATTAAAAAAGTATAGGCACAGAAGACCTGAGACAGGTGGGATTCCAGGTAAATGGTGATGGTAAGGAGGTTACTAAGGTACAGTTCTATTCGGCTCTGGCCATAACTGCAATAATAAATGCAGAGCAGGAGATCCAAAAAGATAGGATTAGACTAGTGCCCAAAGAAGAGTTAGTACAAGGTCTTATGGTCCCTCAGCAGAGATATTTTTTAAAGTACCATGCAGGGCTAGGCAAGAGACAAGGGAAGCTACCGGGAAGGGAAATGGAACATGGGCGGGAAAACTTCAATATAGTGATAAATAATTCGGACCTAGTGGTGTCCTGGAAAAATTGGAGTAATATCGTAAGCCCGGCAGGCCCCTCAGAAAGCTATAGGGAGAAATCTGTAATCAATTATCCCCTAAGCGATATAGAATAGGTAAGGGGGCAGCCACAGAGCACATATATGGTCTCTTGGAATATAAATGGGTTGCGTACTCAAGTATAACAGGAAGCTTTGAAAGAACTCGCAAAAAAGTGTGAAATAATTTGTATACAAGAGACCTGGCTCTGTGGAGAACCCCCGGTAGTGGAAGGGTTTCAACAAATTTACCGACCAGCAGAAAAATCTACCTCTGGCCACCCAGCAGATGGCTTGCTGACTTTGATTTCAACAAATTTATTGACTAAGGTTTTTCAGATACCTGTGACGTCTAAGTGGCTCTTGGCTTGTAGAATACAAACATCATTTGCTGATAAAAAATATTAAAATATGCTGATCCTAAATGTGTATATGCAGTGGAGTTCACGGAAGGAATATGGGGACGAATTGTTATATTTTAAGAATGATATGGATACACTTTGTGACAAGTATGGAAATGATTTGATGTTGTTATTGGGAGATTTTAATCACAAATTAAACCCAAAATTGTCTGATCAGTGGTATACAGAAATTCTAGAGGCTTGTGAAGTAAAAAAAGCTGAATTTTTGGAAATTAAAATACCGACTGATGCGGCTAACCTGGGCAATTTCTTAGCGACAAAAAGTTTATTTTGTCTAAATGGTAGGACAACTCAGGACAGTCCTGCAAAGAAAACTTTTAAATATGGGACTCAAAATTGCCCTATAGATTATATTTTTATGTTAGCATGGAATTTTGGGTTGGTAAAAGATTTTAGGATTGACCCCGCGGAATGTAGTGATCATAAAATGTTAAAATTAGAGCTTGTAATAGCCCAACATTTAGCATGGGATAGAGTTATTCTTCAAGAGATGGACTACCCAAAGCGGATAACCACCCGGTTAACTGAAAAATATATCGAGAGGCTAACTAGTCTGCAACAAAAGGTGCAATTAGGTTGCTTGTGCGGCCAAAACTTACCTTGGTATGTTGAGAAAATAACTCAAGTAGTGAAAAGCATAAGTGTAGAATTAAGGTATGATGTAATCGTCCATAAGAACAATGGAAGGTCACAAGCAAAGCAAGGAACTTGGCTTAACCATGACTGCTTACTAAAGAAAAGAGAAGTTAGGCGAGAAGAATGCAGCCTACGGAAAAAATTTGTGCAAGCTAGGGCAGAAAACCTTGTAAAAATAAAGAGGGAATATACCCCTCTAATCCGCAATGCTAAAAGGACCTATAAAGAAATGTGTTGGGGCAAATTATTGGAAGCAATCGAATCCAAGAATACACAGCAGTTCTGGAAGCTAATTCAGTCAGCTACGGAAGCTTCGGTTGCTCCTATGATTTGCGTAGTGGAAGAGGGGGCGTGGGCAGAGTATATACAGCAATTATACGCCCCTGGGAGTGGGACTGGTAATGAGGCACCATGGGATTGGAGAGGCCTAGTAGAGGACTTAAAACAAGAATGCTCAATAACAAATGTCCTTAGGACAATAAGGACATTGAATCTAACCAGAGCAGCAGGCCCAGATAACTTACCAGCCCTGATATTAAATTCAAACCAGCCCTGGTGGGCGGAATTCTACGAGAAAATGTTTTCTTTAATTTTAGACCAAGGGACTATGCCCCCAAACTGGAAGGGAGCTATAATAAGACCATTACATAAGAAAGGGGATGTACATGCCCTGAAGAATTATAGGCTAATCAACCTATTAGATATAGGAGAAAAAAATCTTCTCTAAAATAATCCTTAGTAAGCTAAAAGTTTGGGTAGAACACAGGTCTATCGTGCCGGTCGAACAGGGTGGGTTCAAAGAAGGCCACTCCACGATAGATCATTGTTTTGCACTGTGGGCATTGGCCAGGAAATCGATGGAACAAAACGGCAAATTATTTTGCTGTTTCCTCGATTTCCGGGCGGCGTTCGACACAGTGGACCGAAATAGCCTTTGGGAAGTACTAGAAAACTATGGAATGCCACAGGGTATATTGAACATCTTAAAAGAATTACATAGTGGTAATTGGGCTCAGGTCATCAGAGACATAAAGGGCTCACAAACCCATAAAATTCCAGTAAAGAACGGTTTGAGACAAGGGTGCGTTTTGGCACCCTTGCTTTTTTCAATTTTCTTAGCAGACCTCCCAGCGGTCTTGGAAGTTGAAAAAAGTGCGAGCCCACGAATGAATAGCAATAAAGTGTCATGTCTCTTATATGCCGATGATCTTGTGATCTTGGATCAAACTGAAATGGGCCTCCAAAGGAAGTTAAATGTGTTAAAAAAGTATTGTGATAAAAAGCTCTTAACTGTGAATATGGAGAAAACAAAGATCCTATGTTTTGGAAAGAGGGTAAATAATTTTAATTGGTTTTTAGGACATTATAAAATAGACGTAGTAGGTGAATATAAATATTTAGGCCTTTGGTTTGACAGCGCATTAAAGTGGAATACCAACTTGGAGGCACAAATGGCAAAGGCTTATTCATCGGTCTGTGGTCTGAAAAAATGTAATAAAGATTACGGTGATATGTCACACAGACCGATTTTAAAGGCTTTTGAAGTTATGATCCCCCCGCAAGTGCTTTATGGAGCAGAAGTGCTTTACCTGAGTGGTAAAAGAGGGTGGGACCGGGAAGAAGGTAAAATTCTGAAAATGCTGCTGTCCTTACCAAATAGCTCTATGATCCAAGCTATTAGAATGGAGGTGGGACTGACAGCATGGGATGTAAAGACTCAAATGTCCTTAATAAGATTTTGGAACCGACAGGAGTCTGGTGGTGATGAGAAGGTTTCAATTTGGTGCAGAGAGGAAATCCAAGTAAGCAGCTTACGCTGGGCACGAGATGTGAGGAAAACCCTCCAGTCGGTAGCCGCGCACTTAAAATTGAGCCTCTCCCCACCCTTGTTGAATATAGTCTGTACTAAAAAAATGCTTAGAGACCAAGGGCTTGAATACTCCAGATCACAAGACATGGACTATCTGAGGCTAAAAAAATCGGTGAACTGGGTAAAGAATGAGTGGGAAAAGGAGGTCTGGTTCCCATACCTGGATTTGCTGCCCAATAGATGGCTAAGACATGAAATCTTGAAGGTTCGGGTGGGCCTAAATCCATGGAAGATTGAAAGAAAAATAAGAGTGGCCCTGATCCAACCTGACGGTACTTGTAAATGTGGTTTAGGAGTAAGAAATGATATTTTACATATACTGCTTGATTGTACATGGATTTTAGCAATTCGGAAAGCATTTTTACGTCCAATTTTCTTAAAATATGAAGTGACCTCTCGTGCTGACGCCATCGACCTCCTTACAGAAATGTCATTTTTGGATATTACAATTGCGTTGGGGACGTTTCTGAAAGCGACAAGAGAATGTGTAATGGAGGCAACAAAGGAGGGCGGGAGAGTTTAAAATTACAGAGCATCCCAATTTTATGTTTTTATGTTTTTATAGTGTTGTAGATGTGTAAAATGAATTGTGGTTTTAAATATTTTATCACTATGTGTGATCCATTGTTCTATGTATGGTTTATAGACTATTGTCTAAATAAACTTTGTTATCAATCAATCAATAGCTGTCACACTTTGCATTTAGTCCTGATTTGCTCCAGGTGCTCTGTATTCCCGACTGTTACCTGTGCCAACTGCACCTGCCACTAAGGTAGGCCTTAAAGGCCCATAAGGGCAGGGTGCATTGTGTTTGTAATTAAAAAGTCAGACATGTGTGCTTACGTTTTACGTGATGTGGTAGTAAAAAGCTCCTACATTTTTTTTTCACTACTGTAAGGCTTATTGCTCCCATTGGATAACTTCTTTGTTTTGCTATATTACATGTAATAAGTGCTGACTTTTGATTTGAAGCAGATAGAAATGTCATGTTTGGACTCAAAAATAATTATAATTTTAAATGCTCCTTAATGGTAAAGTCGGATTTTAGATAACTGTAGGAAACTGGGTTTTTTGTTGCAGTCCCCGCCCCTCCCTTTTTTTTTGCTTGGTATTAAATGCAACTTTGACTGAAGTGGACTTGGTTTCTGCTAACAAGGTCCCCAGTACCAGTGTTCTTTTCCTAAAAACTTCACAAATGTTTTTACCAATTTGCAAAACCTTTAGCACCCTCTATAGGTCCCTAGTAAATGGTACCCTAGTACCTAGGGCCTGAGGTACTAACAAGGATCCCCTAGGGCTGCAGCACGAATTGTGCCACCCTAAGGGACCTCTCACCAAGCACATGCAAGATGACCATTTCAGGCTCCCTGTCTTGTTGCAGACAAAAGTGAAAACACAACGTCACACATCACTCTGTGCCTAACACTGCATTTAATATTTGTAAGTCAGTCATACAGCAGGCCTGTTAGCCCTAAGGCAGAGTGCTTAATATTACATGTGAGGGCATACCTGCATGTTAGGGCCTCTGTGCTGTTCAGTCCTATTACTGCCAGTACAAGTGACCAGGGAAGCTGTATTAAACCATGTACTGGACACTGGTGAAATGAGTTCCCCAGATACTTGATGACTTCACTGAAAATAGAGATGTTTGGTACCAAACATTTCGTCTTGATAAACCCACACTGATTCTAGTGGAGGATTTGTGAACACATGCACATAAAGAGAATCTTAAAGGCACCCCCTGAAAGCCTACCAGCCTCTGGTGTGCTTGCTGACTGGATTCAGCAAGCCTGACACCAGAGTCAAGTTTCTGACCTCCTAGGGTGAGAGCCTTTTGCTCTCAGGGGGTCAGAAACAAAAGCCTGTCTGGGAAGAGGGTGTAACACCCCCTTGCCTCAGGGTGAAGTGCTAATTAGCCTCCTTGGGCTGTC
Source organism: Lissotriton helveticus (assembly GCF_964261635.1). Lineage (NCBI taxonomy): Eukaryota > Metazoa > Chordata > Amphibia > Caudata > Salamandridae > Lissotriton > Lissotriton helveticus. The sequence goes on from NC_136073.1 coordinate 754,136,614, forward strand.
GAGCTTCTGTTGCCTTTGGAATGCGTATCTGAATCCCCTCACAGAAGAGGAAGCCACCCCTCTGTCCTGAGCCCCCGTGGCACCTGGACCGGCTGGAAAATTATCTAGTCAGGTAGGCATGCCACCCCTAGGCTAGTGCCATCCCTAAGGTGGACTAACTGCGAAGTGGACATGAATTTTTAGAGGTAGCCATCTTTGGGATGGCATACCGAGGAATTTCGGGCAGGGTTATGTTCACTTCCCTCAGAATATGGTCATATAGGGGGTGTAGTGACTCCAAGGGTCAGTAGCCCATTGGCTACTACCCTACACTTTCCTAAATTCAGTATTTTGGAGAGTCCCTGGCACCAGAGAAGCAGATTCTGACAACCTACGAAGAGAGAGGACACCGAAGAGCTGCAGAAGAAGACTGAAGAGCGCACCAGACTTGGCCCCAGCCCCACCAGCCAGTCTGCAGCCCTTGTCAAAAACTGCACCAAAGTTGACTCATCCTGCAGCTGTTGACTACAGAAACCAGGGGAATTGCCTGCCTTCGAAAAAGACTCAAGACCTCCAGTGAACAGCCGACCTGTTCTGAAGAAACTCCAAAAGAAAGACTCTGAGGCCTCCGGAACTGTCAAAACCTGATACCTGAAGCAACCACCACCCCATTGCCTCCAGCCCAAGTTGAAGTGGGCCACAGGGGTCAACAAGGTCCCCCTGCCCTCCAGAGCTAGAGTCCATTGTGGTTTCACCCCTCCTGGACTCCCCAACATCGTCTGCAGCCTCTGCACACAGGTCCCCTCTACCGCATCTGCTCCGGTAAGGAAAAACTTGAACACTAAGGACACATCTGCAGCCGTCGACGCTGGCCCTTAGAAAAAAGGACCAAAAAGTGCCTCCCGTCCCCAAGCATCGGAAGGCATCAGTCAACTTGCTGGTTCAGCCTGACTGGATTCCTAGCCAGAGCCTGCAGCCTTTCTTTTCCAGAGACCGATCCCCATTGAAACGCATTGGGCTTCCGATGCTGATTTGCAGCCTGCACCCGCTGATGGTGTACTGCTGGTGCTGCCTTGGGCCTTGCCCACCTCACATTAACTCCTAAAGATTGGTCCTATAAGTCATTGTACTATACCTGTTTGCAGAACGTGTTCTTTCTTCCATTGGATAACATTGCAGAACTCAGAAATTGCACTACTTGTCAACTTTTTAACCCCTTCCATGCGTCGGACGGCCGGCGGCCGTCCGACGTCACGGTGGGCGTGTGCGGAGGACGGCCGGGGGCCGTCCGGCCCACGCCGTAAATCACCCGCACCGCGGCGGAATTTTCGCCGCGGTCAAGGGGTTAAAGTAAAAAGAATTTATATTTGCAAACATACTTACCTGAACAATTTTTCACTGATGCCTAAACATATATAAAGATACTTGCTATTTTTATAAATGAGTGCATCTCTCCTTTCTTGAGTTGTGTTGTCATTTATTAATCAGTGTGTGTATTTTGCTAATGTCTTACATTCCTCTGTGTTAAGCCTGAGGCTGTTCAACCACGCTACCCCCTAACAGAGCACTTAGTAGTAAGACCTGTCCACTCGTAAGGGAACCCCTGGACTCTTTAAACTGCCTATCATATTATTTATATATCATATAAAGAGCTGGCTTCCTACAGTAACAATTATGAAAATGCTAGTTTTGAGATACCTGGGGCCAATAACGGCTCTCCCATTAAGAATGTGTGTTAGGCCCAGGCATTGAACAATAGGGGACTAGATGTGGGCAGGATAGGTCATCAAGCTAGGATGCTTGTGGCAGAGCTGTTCTCTGACCCACTTTCATTCGAAAGGGCTTGCCTCCAACACACACATAGAAACCTAACACTAGTCTTTTGTGAAGGGAAGAACTTTCCAGAACAAGAATTTGGGGTAGCCTAGAATATTTTACACTTCAAATGATGTCACCAGGTGTAAATATTGAACCTTCTGAGCCACTCTTCAGTACACTCCTGGATCTGCTGACATTACAGAAGAAGGACTACCTTGTTTCCCGGAGGACTGCCCTGCTGATTAAGGCCTCTTATGGTCCCCAGAGGACTGCCCTGCTGTTTGAGGCCTACCATGCTCTTTGCAAAGGAAGACTTGACATGCTCCCTTCCTAGCAGGCTACCTGAATAACTCCATGGTTTAGACGATTGACCACTGTTCAAAGCTACAGGGACACAACAAGCTTCAGAGGCCTCTCAGCTACTGCCCAGCTGACCGGCTGCACCAGGACCTGCCTGGGCCCTGCTGGCCTCTGCTAGAGTGAGTCCTGATCCCCAAAATGTGCCTTCCCAAGTCCTAGACCCTTGGCTGGCATCAGGCTGCACTCCTCTACAATAAAATGAGAAATCCTGAAGTTCTGGACTCTTCGGACAGGACTTTGAGAAGGCAACTTTTTCAGCCGGAGTAACCTGGTCGCATGTCCCATATTATTTATTAAAATGTACTCTATTTTTCTTATGTGGCTTGGGACTTTTTCTTTTGTTGTGCTTTCACTTTATTACTGTTTGTGTCCTGCATAAATACTTTACACAGTGCCTCTAAGTTAAGCCTGACTCAATCAATAACCCAATTTCTTACATCCAGGTTTTCAGGGGTGATAGGAAAGGTCAAGCTAGACACAGTCAAATGTTCCAGGACCTCAGGTACAAGACTTGCACGTCAGGACTCACTCCAGCAGAGGCCAACAGCAGCATCACGGGCAGGACCAGTTGGAACTGGTCATCTGGGCAGTTGCAGAAAAGGTCTCTTGTAGCTTGCACCCCTGTAGCTTCAACAGGAGGGCAGTAGTATTACCCTTGGAGTCCACTTATCTTACCTGTGTACAAGAGGAAAGTCCCGTCCTTCAAGCCTCCTCTCATTTAAAAGAATCCAGATCCAGTCTTCATCTGTTCCTTCTTGGGTCCAGATATTGTTCTGAAAAGGGAGCACAAGGGTGTCACATTTATTCCTGGCACTAGCTTGTGGGTGGGAGTGAATTTTGAGCGCTCCATAACCAAATAGGAAAACGTTCCATTGGGTATCCCTACCCACTTTTGTGGCTGTTCCTGACTGCCCTAGTGCAAAAAAACTCCACAGTGCCCCTCTCTGCCTAAATCCTAGATGGGGATACTCTTCTCCCCTTGTGGAAGGCCAGGCCTGTGTTCCTATCCTGTGATGTGGCCAGGTTAAGGAGCAGCCATCTCTGTGGTCACTCCAAGCCAGTTTGATGGGCCACTCCTGTGCCACTGGGCCTGGTGCCGGTTTACCTGGGGGAACAAAAGAAGTGTTTTGTCCAAATGTCATCTGACATCTTCTTGTGAGAGGGAAGGTTCATTTCATATAAATTAGGTTCTTGGGAACAGCCCAAATTGTCATCCTGCCAGAGGAACAAGAACACCTCTCCACACCCAGACCTTGGTCTTTGCCCTGAGAGAGGTTTTCACACCTCTTGAGGGCTTGAGCCCTGAGTGCTGGTAGATAATGCCAATTAGCCTGCAGAGATTTTAGGCAAGGAAAATTTACCTTTTTAAAAGTTACATATGCTTAATGTTTATTAAAAAAAATCAAACTTCACCATTAAATTGTCTTTTGTTCAATATTAAAAAGAGTTGTTAAATTATACTTCTAGATGGTTCCTAGCCTGAGATAGCAGCTTCCCAGTGTTTACGTATCGGCCAGCCAGCTTTCCTACAGTAAAAATAGCTTTGAGGTGATACCTATTGTAAGGACATGGTAAGAAGAAATGTGTACATGCCCTGCTTTAAATACCATGTTCCCTACCTCTAAGGCCTACATAGCGTGGGTGGTTTAAAATGTATGTATTGGCCTGGTAAATGGATTTATTTTGATATGTATAATTGCAGTTTTTATACTGCTACACAATGGTAGGCCTGAAGCCATGTTTGCACTCCCACTGTAGCGAATGGCACTATGAGTGCTGCAGTCCACGAATGAGATTTAAACTACAGGACCTGGGTACACCTTGTGCCATATGCAAGGGACTCATTGGTAAGTTAAATAAGCCAAATAGGGCTATGCTAATTCAACCATGTTTAAAGATTATGCACAGGCACTGTATTACTCGTTATCAGGGGTAAGTGCGCAGAGTTCAACAGCCAGCAAAAACAAACATGGCAAAACTCTAGGAAAGACTCTGAAAAAGATGGTCATTTCCTATAAGCGGGAACACATGGTTGTTGACGGTTTGCAGGCCTGGCACTGTACACTGCAATTCACAGAATTATGGACAAACGGGGTCTGTAAAAGGGAACAACACAGATACTGACCTGGATACAGAAATAACAAGCAGTCTATGAGGTGTGGGGACAGGCGCTTAGCCTAGGCTTATCGAAATTGCAAACAACATTTTTTGTTTATGCAATAGCACTTTATTTATTATGTCCTTATGATAAGCACTTGGATTGGACTAACCGACTGCTTGTTAAAAGGGTTGATTGCATTCTACCATAAGTTATTTGTCTAGTTGGGCCGAAGCCTCTGTCGTGTTCACACGTCGGCTTGGAGCCCTCATGTGTATCTCATCTTTAGGATGTTGGGCATCAGGGTGTCAATGATGGTCAGGGTGGGAAGGAAACCGAGATTGTTTAACTATGCCAAACAATCGCAGACTAGTTCGCCCTAATTGGTATTCGTTAGTATGAGGTACTTGTCTAAGACTGAGGGAGGGTAAAGCAGAAGTTGGCAAGATGCCATCCACCCTAATTAAAAGCTTGGTCAAATAAAGTGAAAACCCACCTACAAAGAAAATTAAACCTAAACAAAAGGTAGCATAATACACAGAAAAATATGGACTAGCTTATGCCTAAACACTTGAGAAATCTTTACATCTCTGGAAGTGCGCCTCGTTTATCCTTTGTTGAAACTCTGCAGCATCTTTGCAAGTTTGATGTTCCTGTCACACATCCCTTAAATCCGACGCAGCTTCCCCATTCGCCAGTCCCCCTTCTATTTCCACGTCCTCCCCCATTCCAACAGGGCAGGGAGGAGTCCATTCAAAACCCAGAAAGTCCCCTTGGATTTGCCGGGGCAGGGTTTTGGATGCTCCTCCTCCACGCCATGCAGCTTGGAAGAACTACAACTCCCGGCAGCCCCCGGGAGGAAGCGATGAAGAAAAAAAAAAAGCTCAGCCCTTGTCTCTTCCCATGCAGGGAATTTGAAACAAAAGAGTTTGCCCGTAGCACGCCGCGGAGCTGGCCTGGCCCCCAACAGCCAGGCGTGGTCTGGGCAGCAGGTTAGCGGGCGGACGGCGGGGTCCCCCCGTCAGTGCCAGAGTGCTGCCTGCAAGGGTTGGGTCAGGTTACAGGCAGCGGAGGGGCTGGCCAGCAGAGGGAGGTGGGAGGAGGGTCTCTCCTCTTCTTTTTTTTCCTCCCTCTGCCTGTTCCTTTTTTTCCCCCCCACTCTCTCTTCTTTGTTCCCAAGTCTTTGTGCTTACCAGCCATGCCTAGCCTGGTAGTGCCGGGGATCATGGAGAGGAACGGGGGCTTCGCAGCCGAGCTGGGGAGCTCAACCTTCGGGGGCGGTGGCGGCAAGGAGCAGAGGGGGGCGCTGCTGGAGGACGAGCGGGCGCTGCAGCTCGCGCTGGACCAGCTCTGCCTGCTGGGGCTGGGGGAGCCCCCGGCCAGCGCCGGCGTGGTGGTGGTGCAGGAGCAGCAGCAGCAGCAAGAGGACAGCAACAACAACAACAACACCGGCCTCAGCCACAACCACCAGCAGCAGCTGCCCCCCAAGGGCGACAACAAGTTGTGCGCCCTGTACAAGGAGGCAGAGCTGCGGCTGAAGAGCTCCAACACCACCGAGTGCGTGCCGGTGCCCAGCTCCGAGCACGTGGCCGAGATTGTGGGCAGGCAAGGTAAGCGGTGCCCATTGTCTGCCCCCCCTCACTGACTGCGTCCATTGTGGGTGGGAGGGGAAGTCACCTGCACGAGGGCACCCTCACACTTCATGCAGTCACTTTTAAGACCGGTCTGTGTAAACAATGAGCCATCCCTGCACTGTAAGTTACTTGCACTGCTTAGTTGTGAGCATGTGTGCTCGCTTCCCTCAGTTGGGAAAGCATCACTTTTGTTCTGCTTGTAGAATTGGAGGAAGGAGCCGACAGCAGTAGTGGGAACTCACACCCACTGGCGATTGACCCTGATCGTGAAGAAAAAAGGCACCACACACACACACACGCGCTGCCACTAAACGCCCTTTGTGTGACATGCCATCAGGAGGCAGTGATGAAATTCACAAGCCAAGCATCACTTCTCATTTGCGCTGGACAGGCCGTTTGTGTCTCTGTTCGGTTTCCCTAATTTAGCGTGCACTTGCTTTCTTTGTTTACCCATGCATGTAGATGTTGTCGAGAATTCTTTTTGTGTCTGTGGAGAGGAGAGCAGTTTGTTCCCCCTCCAACCCACTCGATTTAGCTTTTCTGGACTAGGGTAGGGACCTTAATGAGAGGGTCACCAGGGAGCTGTAAAACTCCCAAGGCTAAGGGAATTGCCTAAAACAAGATAGGATGCTTTTAAAAGTGACCGCATAAAAGTTGCTTGCGGGACAAAGGCGGAGCGGCGGTGAGCTGTGCTGCAGGGAACGCTGCACGCGGACCAGATTTTCTTTTGTTTGTCTGTGTATTGACAGGGGTTGTGGATTGTGGAATTATGTGCCTGCGTTTCTGGATAATGGAAGAAAATGCCGAAATTGTTACTTTTGGGTGCCGCTGTCTTTGTACATGGCCAGGAAGCCTTGGTTTCTTTTGTTGGTGTTTTTTTTCGTCTTTCTTCTTGCCTGCATCTGTGAAGGAGGAGGGGGGGGGGGGTTCTCGGGGCAGGACGTGAAAGGGTTCAAATAACAGATTAATGAAAGTTGAACTGCTCAGGGTAACCATGTGACTGCCAGAACTGGAGGTCCCCCTCTGCAGACGGGGAGGGGCAGGAATCCTGTCTCCCTGTTCTTTCTGACATGGCTGGGATTTCCTCTGCTGACCAGTGGCCGCCCCAGGCTCCACAGCCACGCTTTTGTTCTGTGTTTTGTGTGTGTGTGTATATAATGCCCATTGCGTCCTTTACTGTGAGAATGAGGACAGATAGGTGAGCAGTGACCGGAGCTGGGCATGGTGTAGGTGCCACACCCACTAGCTGCAAGGCAGGAAAATGCCATTTTTGAAGGGACAGGAGTATTGACAGGGCTTGAGGGATTTTACATTTGTGTGTGTGAAATACGCGTATGTGTATATAGATGCGTGTATGTATATAATATATATTTCTTGTGTGTGTATATGTGTGTATATATATATATATATATATATATATATATATATTTATTTTTTATTTTTTTTTGTTCTTGAAACAAAACAAGCGACCTCCCCCGTGCAGCACGTCATAATTAATTACACACTCGTGTAAATAACATTCAAAAAGATATGTTGTCTGACAGTGATTTTTAAGTACTGAGCACTTCTATCCTGATGTGAACTTCTGCAGATGGAGGGAACATGTAATCTCGGTGTCTGCTGGGAAAAGGTAACTTGACTCCTGGGTGAGTCAGATGGCAGAGGTTGCAGTTTAAAGACTACATTATGCCCCCATCACGTGGGGGTCAGATGTCGCAGTTTGCATTAACAGCAAGCTTCTGTGCCTGACATGACACAGCAGGCTGAAGGGGGTCGCTTGACAAAAAGAAACAGGATAGCTCTAAAGCTGCTGGTGGGAGAGACGCATGCCATGTATCACAAATGACTCGCCTGTTGGACTTCCAAGCATTGCCAGAACATCTGTAGCGCACAGAAGCAGTCTCTGCGGCGCTTTGCTGGGCACTTGAGCACTTTCTATGCCTTATGCAGTCTGGAGGAGGGTCGAATTAGTTTGGATAATGTGCAGAGTTGGTTGCCCTTTCTGTGTGTGCAGGGGGTGTTCCACCGCGTTTTGTTTTCTAATAAACTTGCCTTAATATAGCGCCTTTGTGCACTGTCTTGGCTTTGTGGTGCTGTGAATTGGAGAGGTATTACTGAAGTGAGGGAACTGGCGAGTGCCATCAGAGAGGAGTCAGTGCGCTGCATTGTGGATAGATAATAGAGGTGTGACCTCTCCTCTGTTGGTTCGGCCGCGTGCTGGGAGAAGTGTAAAATGTGCACGTTCACGTTTGGCTGTCTGTGACGTGCACAGGAATAACAAAGAGCGCTGAAGAGCACGAGTGTTGCCTGAGCTGAGCTTGCAGAAGAGCGAGTGGAGATGCCCTTCTCCACACAGCCTTTAATAGAACTTCATAAATGTTGCAGTTTTTTGGGCTGATAAAGCATCTTTGACATGGGTTCACAATTTGATGTGCCCAGGATCACGCGGCAGTGCATAACATGGCAGGGAGGAAAAGAAGCCGTTGTTATTGTTGCCACATTTTGACAAGTCCTTGGGTCGTGCCTTTTCACATCCGGGCTATCCAAGATTAAACATCTAAGCGCCTAGAGGCGCTGCCTTTTGTTCTTGCATTGCCTCATAATCGGTTTCCACTTTTGGTGTGCCTGGAAGCGTGGTGGAACAAAGGGGGGAAGCTGCGGTGCTCTGCCTGGTACCCAGCCCTGCTGGGAGGGGTCTCGGTGCTGATGACGGCGCAGGCCCGCCTGTCTGGCAGCCTTTGTTGTGGCAAGGCGTCGGTGCGCCCCTTATGCCTGCTGGTGAATGGGCTCTGACCAGTCATGGCTGACGTAACTCTGCACGGCCACGTTGGCCCGGGAAGAAGTGGGATTGGCTACAGAGCAAGTGTTATTGTTGGACAAGTGTGGCCTTTGTGCACGTTAGTGATGGCACGTGTGTATAGCGAAACGGAGCTAGAAACCAGAGCTTTCCAAGTGCCTAACCAGAGTTTATGCCACCACTTACAAGCATGTTGGCTGGCCACACCAACACGTGTGTACTTATTGTGAGGGGTGTAAAGATCGAGTTGCGTGGTTGGTTCGGCTGAGCCGTGTGTGGTGATACTCGGGGGTCACACGGTGATTCATAAGGCAGTGCGCAGAATTTGAGTATGTCTGGTGGACTTTGGACACAGTGTCACACAGCTCAGCCTTTCAACTCCTGACATCGTTGAGGGGTTAGCTATTGTGATGTCATCTCGAGGTGTATGTCTCTTGTGACGTCAAGGTTTCAGCTGGTGTGACATTGTGGGTATTTATAGAGCACGAATTGTCTTCCCAGGATAACTTTATATTTTTTTTATGATGGGCCATTTCATACGCACATTAACATGATCCAAGTTTTGTGTCATTGCATCTCTATTTAGCAGAATTCACATGACCTCTGCCCTTGCGGTTTATGACTCCTTACGTGTTTTCTGTTCAGCAAAGCTCACACCTCAGTATCTAGAAAACCCGGGTGGTCCCTGAGCAAGCACCACTCGAAAAACCTTACGGCTTCCGAATTCCCTCTGTGGGATGGGGGACATCACTGTTTGTGCTCGTAAAACACACAAATTTACCTTTAAAAATAAAGATGTGGCCCCTGAGGACGAGGGCGTGCCCCCCCGCGCGCCCTCGCTTGCTCTGGGGTGTGCTTGGTGATTCCAGCGCCACGGAGCGGTGTGTGTGGGAACAAAAGCCCGGCCGCCGAGCCCTGTGTTTCTTTGTCTGCCGAACACGTGCAGGCGCTGGCGCACGCACTGTGTACAGTACAAAAGGCAACACCGGGGCGGCCGGGCCCTTCCTGCAGCCCCAGCGCTCGGATCCCGGTGTGTTGGTCGTTGCTAATCGGGGAAAGTCCCCCGAAGTCTTGGTTCCCTCACCTGGGCCGTGGGGGGAGTGTCGCAGTCTGTCAGGCCCCGGATTTCCAATGCCTGCGTCTTGGCGGGAATATAGACAGGGGTTGTGAGTCGCTTTCACCAGGTGTGTGGAAAGGCTATACAAAATGAAATGCGATACTTCTTTAACAAAAGAAAATGTAAACATCAGTCTCGCGTCTCCCTTTTTCACGCATTCCAGGAAACGCAATAAAAGCAGAGGAGATGGTAGGGCGATTGGGAGCAGCAGTTCAAACGTGTTATTTTTTTCCAGGTGTAATATTTACTTTATCACGCACGTTTTCACCATTAACCTCTTCTTGATTGCACCCTTTGATGATATTTCTCGTGAGTTTGGAGGAAGTCCATTGGGGCCCTTTAAAAGTACATTGAGGGGGGCTTGTCGGCCTCCCCCAGCCCTGACATTTGACACGCAGAAGCCCTTACTCACTGGTGACTTGTTCACAGCTGTCTGGCCTTCCCCCGCTAGGATCCACCGCCCGGGGATACGTAAAATGTGCAGGCGTCGAACCTGCCGAGGCAGGCCTGGCCTCGGAGCACGTGAATGACGACACGGAGGAATGCAGAGCTGTACACATTCACAAAAGCAGCCTGGACAATATAGTTTGCTTCTAACCTCACTTTAGTCATTCCATAAGGTGCCCACACAACGGAATCTCAGCTCTTCTTTTTTATTTTTAATGTGTCGTTTTATTTTCCAATATTATTGTGTCCAGGTGATAGGTTGTGTTTGTGGGTGGGGGTTAAGTGCAGACCATGGCAGCATCTGCTTTGCGCTCGTGGGCCGTTGAACCCTTCACACACCACCACAGCCTAGGTGTTTTCGTTTTTAGGAGTAACATGTGTGCGTGGTTTTTGTCTCCGTGCCACGCCCCTTTGTGTACAGGCTTCTCCCGTCTGAGATTTCTTTGCTGGTGTGGGGTTTGAGCCAAGATCTGGGTGCGCTCACTTTTCATCGACAAATTCAGCGCCCAACTGCTGCCGTTTCTCCGTGAAAGGGCCAGGATTTCATCACCGAAAGGAAAGGCCTTCGAGCAGGTTAGAAAACTGTTCGGATTATTGCACATTCCTAAGACAAATGTGAATCTTTCAAGTTACATCCTGGAGTCTCACGTCGTCATATCCGCCTTTCTTTCTTCCAGTGGCCATAAAAAGCCTACCGTTCCTTTGTGTAATTGTAACTGTTCACCAGGGCCATATCTGCCAGACTAGCACAAAATACAACGTAAAAATACACACTTTTGTGAGTAAAGTCTGCTAATGTTTTGGTCAGAATTTCACCATCAGTTAAATTACGTGGTGTTTATCCCAGTTTTGGAATCTTATTTAACAAAATTCTCACGGTGCTGTGCAGACACAGCACCCTAGAGCCAGCTTGCTGTGAGACCTGGCTGCATGTGGTTTGCGTGGGAGTGGCTTTGAGTGCCAGGGTGGAGAGAGCGGCTCCCATGGGTGATGCTTGAGGTCGGCTCCATGGCATAAGGGCAAGTGTGTGTGTGTGTGTGTGTGTGTGTAGGGTGAGCGGATAGACTCTATTGTTATACGGTATCCCTCTATGATATGTGAATTTGGTTTCGTAGTTTTGAGGTGACAATCAGCTTCTCTGTGACACTTGCTTCAGTTGCCAAGTGAAAAACCAAAGGTGATGATGGACGGAGCGTTGACAATACAAACACTCACCCCCAGTCAACTGATCTGGGTTTAATCCATCACCGTTCTTTAGCTCACTCCGCCACCCCAGTTCAGACATGGCCATATGCAAATCAGTCTGACCCTGTGCCTCATGGGAACAGTCCAGCCTGAACTGCCAAGCCATGTCTTCCCTGGACCGGAATCAAGCTTCCGAGGACCGGTTTCTGGCATTACAGCCGTCTTCAGCCGGGCTTGCTTGAATCCAATGGCAAAGTGAGCAAGGGACTCACGTCTGAGCATACCCTGCCAACTTAGGGCGAACAAAGAAAAAACAAAAAGTCGGCTTCTCTGTGACACTTGCTTCAGTTGCCAAGTGGTCCTTCTCTTGGGAGTGATTTGCAAACTTGGGGACAGGTGCAGTAACCTTTCAAGTTTGGGGTTCACTGGGTTATCATAGGGGATAAACCATTGAGGCTGTGGCCATCTGGCTCTCTCCGGTTGATGTGAAAAATCAGCCCACTGGTGTGTTGAGAGGCCAAGGATATGATCTGACATGAGTCACTTTCACTGTGCTGACCAATAATGGCTATTGAGGCAGAGTCAGATCTGGGCGTGCTGTGTCCCCTGCTGGAAGGGCCTGACGTGGCAGTTAGGGATAGACTTTTTCCCATGAGTTTCAGAATCAGTACTTATTTGCATGAGGCGAGTCTTGTCTAGAGTGGCACATTGGGTATAAAATGATGGATTTGAATGCTACCAGTAGCAATTGTCAGTGGTTAGACATTTGCAACCCTTTCTAACACCCCTTTTGAATTATCTGGGGCTTCTGGTGGGTAAACCGGCGAGACTGGTCTGCCTGCGATATCTGGTCCAATCTGTATGGGTGAACCTGGCGTGGAATGGATAAGCGAGTTTAGCTCTTGGTTAGAGCCTGGCTCCATGGGATGGGGGTACTTGGCCCTAGTTGATACTTGACGATAGGCCCCTGGAATTGATGGACAAGACTGTGATCTTGGTCAAACCTGGAAGACATTTGACTGACACGTCCAGATCCCAACAGTAAGATGTGACTAGATCAAGGGTACCAGGTGTGAGGCAGGATGCAAGTGGGCTGGAAGAAGGTGGTGCTAAGAACACTTAAACCACATAAGAAATATTTACATATGAGAACCTGTGTAGCAACGGTCACACTACCACAGGAGACAGTTGTAGAAGGGCGTGTGTGCTGTAGCCAGTAGGTCACAGCTTTGGACCTCTGCATTACTCTTTGTCACTCGTACTTCTGCAGCTAAAGAAACAAATCAATCCCACTAGAGTTGGATGATGACAACTGCTATTGTCTAAGGGCCGAAAGAGACTTGCATTGTTGTATGCTGTGTAGCAAAGCAATGGCATTGACATCAGAACTCTTCACATAACCATATATTCTTCCCTTGGTTGCAATCTGAGTGCGAGAGTACATGGTAACCCATTGTAGAGATAAACTTAGATTTAAAGAACTACTTTGGCCCAGTGTATCCATATCTTGGTACTAACGAGTGAGTGTGACCATAAAGGCGGGCACACATTTTTAAAAATGCCAAATTGTTCAGACTGCTCCTGTTTCCTGTTAATGAAGCTTACGTTGTGTGCTTATTGTGAGCTGAATAACTTCTGTTGTTGACTCAATGCTTGTGCATCATATTGACTGGCAGTATGGCCTCACACTTACACAACAGTGATGTGGCAGTAAGCGTGTCCGATCTCAAGTCTTCTTGGTGGCTGCAAGCCTTGGGTGCTGTGAAATGAGAAGAGGCCTTCCTAGAGAACCACAGGCTGCGCCAACAATGGCTGGGCGGGAAAAGGATCCCGAGGTTTGGTGCTTGTTCTGGAAACTTCTGTTTCTCTTTCCCAAGAAGTATGTTGCTCTGGTGAGTAGAGCTAGCTGGTAGGAATGTGCCTTAGGATGTTCTCATGAATCACTAGATGGGCTCTAATGGTTACAGTTGCGAAACAAACTGTTATGAACTTGATTTGCCTCCTGTTGTGGAGACTGCTTTGTCCATGGGAGAGCTGTCTCTGCAATATAGATCAATGGCCTCCCTTTGGCATCTTCTTGTGCTCTGTGGTGCGCCCAGCTGATGTTTGGGGCAAGGGGTAGATGGGTGGGGCCGGTTGTATTTAGTTCATTTTGAGAGTTCAGTGGCTGATGGCACATGGCGGTTAAAGGTCCTGTTACGGCAGTTTCTCTGTATGTTCGGAGAGGCGACAGAAGGTGCTCTAGTTTATGCCGTTTGATCTTGGTGGGCGTGTTTGTTTCTTCGAAGCTCAGTATGCAGGTCATTGGCAGTTGCAGTGTATTAGACAAAGACATCACTGAGTGTTTGAGTCTGTTGTCAGCGGGATGGGGGCTGGCTGTCAAGGAGGTGTAGAGTAGACTGTTGTCCTATTTATTCTTCTTTGAAGATTATTTTTTGTGATAAAGAGGCTTTTTTATATTTTAAGTTATGTATGTATAATCTGTTTGTTTAAAATCTGCATTGTACCCTTTGTCTGCCTGTGTTTTGATTAGTGTAGCTATCAAAAAGACCTATTGCTTTTAATATAATGGAACTGAGACTTTGGTCACCCCTTTCAGCAATTGCCTTTGTTCTAGCAGCCTGTTTCAGCTATTGGCTTGAGACTTTGTCAATCACTTCTTTGGCTGTGCCCATTGGAGCATTTGACTCTCTCACTTAATGCGATTGGCATTTTAATTGTAGCCTGCTGCCTCCCCTGAGCATTCAACATCATGTGCGACTACTTTACAGTTCTAGCCATATGCTCTTGCTGCCATTCGTATGTTTATGCTTCTTGCATTGGCACATTAAAACCCAGACCTACAAAACCTTTTTCTCTGCCAATGCTTGTTTATTTCTTGCTCTCTTGGGCTGAGTTCTATTTAGCATTTGTAATATTAGCTCTATGTTTTAAAGTTTATTAGTGTAATTTCAACCCTTGCAGTAGTGGGTCAGCAGGCGCAAATGGTATTTGCATCCATTTTAACACTAGTGGCTAGTCCAGAGCAGAGGGTAAATTGCACTTGTTTGCAGATTCAATGCGCTTACCATCCACTTTTACCAGAGGTAACTGTGAACAAATTGACACAAATCCAATTGTGTTCTTCGTTCCCATTATATGCCCGAAACCAAGCCCGCCCACCTCCAACACGACCATGAAAATCTGTGTCGGAAACAAAAAGGCGTAATTTGTGCCTGTCTGTATCGATCTAGTCTAAACAACACCAATAGGATTTTAAAATCCTTCTAGGGTGATTGTAAGGTTAATAGTCGGGGCCACTGGGATTATGCGATTCTACAGCCACTGCGTTTTCCAGATAACTTCGGGTTAGCCGCATTGGAAACATAATCCGTTATCTGCTGCTTAATTTTCAGATTGTACCCAAGAAGGTTGTTTCTAACTCAAAGGCATCAAAAGTTACTGTGCAGCACTTGCTGCCTTTAAGTGATAGGGCCTTTGCTAAGGTCGAGCAGTCAAGGTGCTGTATTGGTTTGTAAACTGTTACTAATGAGGTGAAACCTTTGTCCAGACGGCGTTAATACGTGTAAAAATGACACAATACTAAAGTAATTTGAGCACAAAATATGCACCATTCCGCATAATTTGCCTTTTCTTGCTGTTTAATATAATCAACCACACCACGTAATTTGGTCCTCTTATGTCTCATAATTTCAGTGGGCCTGCATTTAGTGTCACTTAATTCACACAGTTCGAGTCAGTGACATCCTTACAGACACGCAACTCACTGAACTGTCACTAAGCACCCAGAATAAGGGTTAGTATTGCACAACGGTAACTGTTTTGTCTGTGTGAGCGGGGTCAAAGGTTGCATTCTCCCGCCAGAAATCTCCCGCTAGCAGGTTGCTCATGACCAATAGGCAGTGACTCAGTAGTCTCTTCACAAAGACGGCTTCCCCGAAGGGAATGGCCCAGCAGTCATGTGCGGTGTGTCATCGGGTAAATTAAGAGGGACCTGGCCCTGAGCACCGAGCCGGCATCTTGGTTTGCAGCCAAAAAAAATAATCACAACTGTGATGGGACAGCTGCTTCACCGAATAAAGACTCCTTTCTTGCGCTAAAGGCTGTCGAAGTTCTTTGTTAAAGAAGAAAAATAATAAAATGCTCGTGCGTGTGTTTACAGTTGCGAACCGCGTGGCGCTGCCTCTCGCGAGAGTTGGCCGTCCAATCAAAAACCGGGGAAGCGGTGTTGCGATGCCCGTGCACCAATGCGCAGTGACTCCTGCCTGCGCGTGGCTGCTGATGCTGCTGTCGACTCGTTTGTCCAACAATGCCCGTGATGGATTTCCAGTCTTCGAAGGCATGCGGAAATCTAGGATAGTGGGAGCTTGCTGGCCTGTGTCAACCGAGACCCTAACAATGTTGTGACGGTCCTCATGCTCCCAAAGGGATGCCATTTGGGTTCAGTGACCGTTATCTCTGCACCCGTGTCCTTGCTGGTCCAGGGCAAAAGTGTAAGCCTCCAGCGGCCTTTAGAGTGGAACGGAGCATTATTATTATTTTAGATGAGGCCTACACTTTCTATAATTTATAGAAAGTGTAGGCCTCATCTAAAAATGCTTAGGTCCACGATATTTGTACAGACCCTTGTATTTTCGTTTTTGTTAGTCCCAAAAAATGTATGCACCAGGGCTGGACTCCGCCCTTAATGCAGACTTCTAAAATGTTGCAGTGAGCAATTGAACATTGGTGAGCAGATCTGTGCGGTCGTCTCCAGGAAGGTTAGAGAGGGACGATAATTCATCTTACTACGCCGTTTTCTAAGCATGTAGGCTACATCCCCAGACTTTGTTTTTATTCTGAATATGAATTTGTGAACTGTTCCAATAATTGGCAGCGAGGCACGTTACACATTTAGTATTTGGTTCGCTACATCAACGAATCGTGTTTGCGTGAGTATCGAAACATGGTGTGCCGGTCCCCAGGCCGCATCTGGGCGCTTGATAGGCCAATGACTCCTCTTCCCAATCAGCCTTTTATCTCCGCAGCTGCTTCCCTTTGTCTGATCTCGTCACTCCAGCCCGCTTCGCAAGAATACTCTGGCAATTTTTACCCCTAAAAATAAAGTTAGCAAATTGGATGTCATTAGCGGCGGGGGTGTTTGCACACATTGGCTTTCCCATAGTCCTGTAAGGCACATATTTCCACCTCAGCCCTGTTTTTGCAGCAGTTGACATTTTACAGTCATAAGTGGGTTTTAGGGTCTGGAATGGTAACCTTGATTCCAGTATTTTTGTGGTTGTTAGTGTAATATGAATACACAGCATTGTTTGAATCACTCTGCTGGTTTCATATAGTGCGTACTAGATGCCTAGGGGGGCACGCAGTGCGTTACACACCAGAAGGGGTCTAGCGTGCATATGACAGTTCCTGGACCATGTGGGAATTCACTAGGATGTCAGCAGTCCTCGTTGAGGAGACACAGATTTTTGTCTTCCTTCAGACAGTGCTTCTACAAAACAGTGGCGGCTGGCATCTATTGGGAGCGGTGAGCGGGCAAATGGGAGGTGTGTATAAAGAAGAACACTTACCTACGACACGGCCAACCCCTTCCTCGCTGCATGTCTTCCTCCTGCAGCGCAAGCCATAGTGAAGTGCCTTAACCAGTCCTGGGGCTGCGAGACCAGCGCCTTGATTGGAGGGTACGATTAATAATAAATAAATATTAAAAAAAAAAAAAAAAAAAAAATAATAATAAAAAAAATTAAATTTAATTGTAAAGTTGGTGGTGGAGGGCCCTAGGCCCGCATGTTAGGCGCAGCAATGACCTGACACAGACACCAGATGAGGGTAGTGGGAATGGCCTCAAGCACGTGCGCTCGGCCCCTTTTATTGCCAGCGTCATGTGACACCATGACGTCTGTGGTGGGTGGGTGTAAAGTGTAATACAGACACTAGAACGTGTCCATGCTAGGACACTACAGGTACGACCTGTCTCACCACTCCCAAGGACACTTGAGACCTGCACTTACTCTAACCTGGATGTCTTCAGACAGCTGGGTTAGAGCTTTCAAAGTGCGCATGTGTGGCTGGCTGTAGCTAGACAGCAGGCCCAAAAAGACATGCACACTTTGTAAAGTGCTCACGCAGACGACCCTCCTCCCTGCAGTTAGGTTGCTATTCGTGGCTTGTACTGTAATTACACCATACTACGGTGTGACCATGAAAGTCTAAAAGCAGATGTGCTCTTTTCAGACAATATGGCGTCCAGAGGCCCACGCCTCGAAGCACTAGTCCAGACAGATGTAAAGATGCTGCTTTACTCAGACAAATGCTGAGTCAGAATTGAATCAGAAAGCAGCCGCGGGTTTAATGTAAGAGTTTCCTCAGCACGTATGGACCTTTGCTTCCTCTCGAACAGCGTCCATTGATGTGCAGTTCTAAATTCCACAGTAATGAGAAGGCAGAATTTTTGACCTACTTGAGAGAATGGTTTGCCTCCAGTGGTGAGTCGTCACCCTAAGAAATTCAGTGCATTTGAAGATGGTGGCACCATGTTGACCCCACAAAGTGTTCCACTGGATATGTCCTTTGAAGCCATCATTCTCGCTCATATGGCCTCCTGAAAACCTCTCCAACAACTCCCAGTTACATCCAATATGTCTGCAGCTAGTCCGCATGGAACAAACTCTTTATCCCACAGAATAAAAGAAACCTTTTACAATAAAAAAAAGCTGATGTGCCCTTATTGCTAGTAATGGTTTTCAAATGACCAGACTTTCAGATTTACCTAGTTTAAAAAAAAAAAAAAAAAAATTCTATTAATATTTGTGAAGATAGCCAAGTGCACTAAAATTGCAGGTACTTTCAGGTAATATGTCACTCAAAAGCTTTATAACCGCAACTTTAACAAGCCTTGTTAAAGTAAAAAAAAAACACAAAACCCTTTTTAGAAATCTGTTGGTATTCCCAATGGTCTATAGCATTGGCAAAAAAAGAGAAGGCACAGTAATATGGGGCTGCTGCTGGCATCCGTGTCATTTCTATGCATGCTCATGAGTGATGACGTATCCATGCACATACATCACTGAACGTTTGTACCCCCTAGGGAATGAAGCGGTCACCATTTTGTATTTATTTTTTATTTTGGAAATCCAAGATGGTTGATGCTATTTATATTGACAATAAAAAATATATAATTTTAGTGGCACAAGAGCTGCCGAGGGGCTCAGCAGCAAATGGCAGGCGCCGGGCCCTCTTATTATTAATAAATAAGTAAATACAATTAAAATAAAAACCTCAAGGGTTTCATAGAGCAATTGAAAGCGAGCGAGGGAGGGCAGCTGGGAGTGTGCGGTAGGCAAGGGAGGCATAGCAGGAGCTTGAGGTTGGGCATGGGGAAGCCTCTAATAAAATAAAATCCCTGGAGTCTTGGGGAAAGCAATGAGTAAGCTCTGGAAGAGGGGTGAGGGAGCAACACGGAGCGAGCAGTGTTTGGAAAGTAGCAAACTAGGTGGAGAACTAGAACATGTGCACGCGTATATTGCTGAAAGAAAAAAGTTCTCTGAAAGGTAGCATTGGAAGGATACAAGTCAGCTAATCAAAAGGATGGTAAAAGGCTATGTTCCGGGAACAGGGCAAACAAAAAAGAGTGAAGGGAACTATCAAATGATGAGCAAGCAAATAAGTGACAAAAAAGGCAGCCAATGGCAAGCAATGGGTGGGGTCTAAGCCCATTGCAAAGTTTTGGTGTAGTGCACTTGAGGTCTTTAATCAAACTAACAGCTAAAAACTTTCTGGTGGGTAAGACGCCAAAAGGAGGGGGAAAACAAATAGCTTTCTTACTGGGCACCGGAAGTGTAGGCAAAATAAATAACTTTAATTTAAAGCTGATATCAAAATAAATTTAAAGCACACTTTGAACCAGATTGGTCACTGAAGATAAAAACTATGTTGATGTGAACAATGTATGGTCTCTCAAATAGGTAAAGCTATGTTGATGTGAACAATGTATGGTCTCTCAAATAGGTAAAGAGGGCTGACCCTTGGCGTAATGCTGCGGTGTGTGCAGATCAAAACACAAAGTCCACTGATCAGAAGCCCCTTCTACATATATGTTATGTATTTTCTTTTTTTGAAAAAATTGTCTGAGATGGCTAGAGATGTCTCAAAGGCCAGACCAAAATTTTTTAAATAAACGGACTGTCAGGAACTTCATAGGGTTCAAACGTCTTATAGCCAAACTCCATATTAGGAATCACTTGGGGTTTTAAATGGCTATTTCAGTACACTCAAAAAAAAACACAACGTCCATTACACCAACCCTTGAAATATAAACTTAAACCAGCAATCACAAGAAGAAAACACTTCAGATGCATTTTAGTGCTAGATATACTGCTAAATGGTTTTCAGATAAACTGAGGGAGAACTGTCCTTTCGAGTAAGAATACATGTTAAATCCCAGCACCACCTCCTTTCATTACTTTGGCATACAAAGTAGTAGCCTATTTCTTTCTCAACCTTAGGTTTCATTTTGTTGGAAAAAAAGAAGGCGTCTATCCATAGAGGTTTGAGACTAAAGCACCCAGCATATTACCTCCATTTGCATCCAAGCGGTAATAACCAGGGCCACTGGAAATATGAGGCAGGGTAGGGTCACATTAAATGGCAGGGTTGACTAAGTTATATATCAAGTAAAGGCAAAGTATTCAAGCTTATGTGGCACATTTTGTGATAGTATAACTTCATCATTTTTACATTTGTAAGCTTGTTAACCATGTCGGGGAATTAGTTGTACCTAATTAGTACCAGTTTAACACCCAAATATAGCAATAAGCTCGTAAAGGTGACCCGTCATTCTTCTACTGCGTGGCATCGCGCGTCGCTGCATTTTTACTAATGGTGTAACTGTTTGAGCTAGTACAAATTTTGAAAATTAAAATCTGCATATTATGCTTCAGGTGTGGTAAATCTACAATTATGCGAAATTCGCTGCAGCTGCACAATTAATTAATTCCAGTGGCCCTGGTAATAATGCTTGGGCCTGGTAAAAGGGCCACAGTCCCTAATCTTTAAGAAAATGGAGTGGGAGGCCCAAGTTAGAGGCCCATTATAATGAGATTCTGTTCTTTGCAAAACAGAGGTCCTTCGGGCAATTTTCCACTTGACTATATTGTTCATCCGCAAAGCAAGGATGGCGTTTAGGTCCTTTGTTTGTATGAAATGGGACTGAATAGCTCGAAGTGGCTGCATTTTTGGCCCCTAATTCAGGATTTACATTTATCGTTTTCAATGTCTCTAAGCTGATGTAATAAGTCCTGGAACGAGATGTTTTAATATGAAAACTACTACCATAGTGCGGGATGCGCAATGTTTATTGTGGAACTACTTCCGGGTCAAGTTTCAGAACTCTTATTAGGAAGGGTAAGGCAGGGGTTGATGAAGATTTATAATGAATCCGATCCCTGAAAACCAGGAGACTCGCGCCATGAACAGACATATGGGGATGCCATAGCCATGGCTGAAATACCGCTGTACCAGAACATCGCACAAAAAAGGAGACCACGCAGACTCCTAAAAAGGTTGTTAAAATTAATTACATGGGATTCCCTTTTAAGTCGCTTCCATCAAATGAAATAAAAATGGCAAATGTGCAAGGTTTCGGCAACGCACAATTTGCATTTCAAAGATGTAAATATGTGGGTTTGCTGCCAAATATGATTGTATTTGTAGGCTAATTTAACATTTAAAAAGATGTTAAAATAATTCAAAGTAATGGGACAGATGGTATTACATTGCTTTGCTGGGATATCTGCCACAATTAGGACACCAAATTGACCAACAGAAATCCTTGCTGTCACACTAGGCTCTGTTTTAAAGGACAAGCCACCACTCCTGACCATTAATGCACAAAACACTCTTTTGTGTGCAAAAAATGATTGGAAGTCCACCCTGAGTTTCCCAGACGCCAGCACACTGTTACTCCTGACTATATCACCCTCTGCATCATCTGCTTAGACCCATGTGGTGAAAACCGTGACCTCATCCGTGCAGGAAGTAGTATTTGATTTCCTGTGTTTTGTAGTTGTTAGAAATGAATCGTCATCTTTTCCAGGCATTTGGCAATCACAGCATTTCCCACACACGATCTTGAGAATACACCGTAGAGGGTTTCCATGAATCACAGACCCATTTTTTGGCGCCAGTTTAAGCCACTAAAATGCCTATTATTTTAAAACCTGCAGTTTCAGCACTGAAGTGACAAATGGCATGAAATTCTTTCAGTTTATTAAATATTCGATGTATATCAATCTCACTAAAACTAATAAAGTAGCTTACAAAAAGGTTCAGCGTTCCATGGCGATGTGAAATAGTAACCGAAGAGGATAGAGACATTTAAAAGTGTAAAGCAGAAGAATAAGCATTATGCACAATATGCCTGGTCTGGTGACTCAGTGGATTTATGCACCCACCCCAAGAAAATGTTTGGTTTCTCTGCGGTTCCAATCCTACTGGGTTCTCTCAGCCTTTCATCCTTCAGAGGTCGGTTTAAGGAGAACCATTGAGTTGCATATCTATACTACTATTATAAGGAGAGAACTGTGTCCTTTGAGCCAGGTAAACTCGAAAAGTACACCACCAATCCAAACACCCAAGACATATTTGAAACCTCAGGGCAAGCAGAAGGACATAGGCTATATAAAAATAAAAAATATACATTGTTTAAAAAATTTAGAAATAAAAATAAAGTAGTGCCTTTCAAGTAGCGCCGGCCGCGACTCTGTGTGATGACATCGGGAGCGCGGGGAGGAGCGGCGTTCAGGTGCAACAGAGCGGAGGACATGAGCGCGGGGAGGAGCGGCGAGCGGCGGTCAAGCGGTGAGGAGCAGCGAGAAGCGGAGGAGCAGTGGAGCGGTAAAATCAGCAGCGTGGGGAGGAGCGGCGGGTGGGGTAAGTGAAGCAGTCAAGAGCCGTGGGTGCGCACCGAGGGACGGGCGGGAGCCATGAGTGCACACAAGCCCAAAATGCTGCCCCCAGCCCCCTTCTGGCCCGGGCAACGCCGGCGGGTGAGGTAAGTGAAGCAGCCAAGAGCCGCGGGTGCGCACAGAGGGACGGGCGGAGGGACGGGGGAGCCATGAGTGCACGCAAGCCTGAAATGCCCCCCCCCAGCCCCCTTCTGCCCCAGGCAACGCTGGGGCGGGCTGCTAGTGTAACAATAAACACCTGTTATTCGATTCGAAGATGCCTCGAACGGTTAGCATGTGCTCTATAATCACAGGTTATTTTTTTAATAATAAAATGTTCTAGTTTATTACATACAATTAAACTGATCTCGATTACATTTGCTTTTAAGAGAACTGACTTGCTTGTTAATATTTTTTCTCATTCAAGGTTTAAAAGCTTATTACCATGCAAGTTAAGGCCGCTGCACATACCACCTTGTTCTAAAAAGCAGCATAACTTCTTGTCCGAAGAGGCCCAAATTCGAATGAAAGTGCAGGTCTAGAAGTGACGACATAAGCCAGCAGTTCAATAAAGCAAGGAAGACTAGTTGTGTTTAGGTGTACACCAATGAATTATGTACGTGCACACATTGTTTTAATTGCTGCAAGTTCCAAGCATAATTCGTGCTTGATTTGCAATAAATAATTTTTAGGGTCCAAAACTTGTCTTGGGACTGCTCTACCCACTGCCAGCGCACCACAGGAACACCACACGGCTAGTGTGTTCACCTCCCACTGCCTGCATACCACAGGACTGCCCCCCATGCTACTGTGTTCACTGCCTGCGCACCACAGGACTGCCCCACAGCAATGGTGCTCACTGCCCGCGCACCACAGGACTGCTACGGTGCTCACTGCCTGCGCACCACAGGGCTGCCCCACTGCTACGGTGCTCACTGCCCGCGCACCACAGGACTGCCCTACTGCTACGGTGCTCACTGCCCACGCACCATAGGACTGCTACGGTGCTCACTGCCCACGCACCACAGGACTGCTACTGTGCTCACTGCCCGCGCACCACAGGACTGCCCCACTGCTACGGTGCTCACTGCCCGCGCACCACAGGACTGCCCCACTGCTACGGTGCTCACTGCCCGCGCACCACAGGACTGCCCCACTGCTACGGTGCTCACTGCCCGCGCACCTCAGGACTGCCCCACTGCTACGGTGTTCACTGCCTGCGCACCACAGCGCCGCCCCACTGCTAGTGTGTTCACTGCGCAAAACTGGAACGGCCCACTGCCTGCGCACCACAGGACTACCCAACTGCTACTGTGTAAACCGCTTGCTGCCTGTGTGCCATCGGACCCCCTCCCTGCAAGTGTGTTCACCGCCCACTGCCAGCATCACCCATGCCTGTATTCAGTTTCATGCTTGCTGGTAGTTACTGCATCTAGTCAGGAGGCCTATAAGAGCTCCACAGCTTAATGCTTCGGGTGTAGACCTCTCTGGCCAACGTGCCTCTTACAGGTAAAAATCCTGTACGGTCTTCTCGGGCTTTCATCCTTGCGATGGCGGCAGAGGGTACCAAAGTGGGCATCGCTCATTATTTATTACTCCACAAGGCGGTCTGGAAGACTAATAAAAAACAAGATGTAATTATTGCATTGAGCGGTTAACCTCTTCCCTGCGCTGCATATTCCGCCATGGCGCGGGGGGGCTAGGGTGTGAGCGCGGCGCTTCGGTGCTCACGACGGCTCCACGCCGTCATGAGTCACGGGCGGCGTGTGCTCATGGCGGCGTGGTTCTCACACACCCGCTCATTAATTCGCCCGCACAGGCTGGGAATTAGTGCTGTGTGGGAGGAGCGGCGGCACGCCGGCTCCACGCCATCATGAGCACATGTCTCCCGTGGCTCATGACGGCGTGGAGCCATCATGGGCACGCAAGGGGTTAAAGAGGATAATGAGACCAGATCGCCAACGAAATGTCCACCGTTTGTAACCCAGTCGGGTGGAAGTAGAACCAATATTTCCTATGACCCGGTTGGACATCTGTCTACAGCACGTGGTATTGAAACATGGATACCTCTGCCCCATATTCTTCCAGACAGGATGTATGACGGTACGACGAGGGCATTTACCACAAATGCGTTTACGACGACGCTGGGACCATGACGGTGTCATTGCAACATAAATGTTAACACTAACTTTTTTTATACGTATGCCTTTACCACAAAAATGTATGTATTTTACAGGGAAGTATATAATATATATATATATATATATATTAGTACAGTCTTTATACATACTTATAAAATACTTACTTTTCCATTGTACAAGCACACATGGTAAAGGCATATGCGTGACTGCGCAGCGCCTTTCCTCCCAGCAGGAAACGGACCACAAAACGGCAAGTAGCTATCTTGTGCTTTATTCCTTCTTTGCAAACATGACTGTTTTCGACCGGGGAACATGGTCTTGATCACATGACATGTCGTTACCCCCCATGTGATTAAATACTTTTCATTTCGTAACATGCTGGAGAAGTGTGGCTCAATGGTTAGTGGAGAAGTGTGGCTCAATGGTTGGAGCGGCAGACCCTGATGCCGAGGTCTAGCCCGGGACCAGGGTTCAATTCCCCGCCTCGGCGGGTCTTGGGCTCAAAAATTCCACGGACCTGATAATTCTCGCCTCGGTGCCTATTCCAATCATGGAGTCCCACTGTGCAACTCTGGGCAATAGCTTGCTTAATCTCCACAACGGCCCCCACAACGCTATGGATGCCTGGCCTCCACCTTGGGGGTGCCCAGAAGTGGACACCTCACAGGGAAAGCCAGGATGGGTTCCACAGCGGTATTCGTACAAGCGCCTTGAGACCCTTGCGGGTGAGTAGTGCGCTATACAAGTATCCATTTACATTTTTTTTATACATTTTGCTCCTCCCATTTGAATGTCAATATGGAAAACAGACTATTAGTGAGCTTTTAGGCATTCGAAATATAAGCCATTGAGATCATGTTATGTACAAAAGTTAAACATAATGGGCAAGTGCCCTTAAATGTAAAAATTATACATACTTTATCAGTGACCTACTAGTCATAGGATCTCATTATTTGACTGTTGTCCCAAAATTCATTATTGACAGCATGTTTTGAACAATGAAATCAAGTTACCAATGTGCTATACCTTAATGTGAAAAATAACCATATTAATGCTAAAAAAAGTAGTGATTCGTATTTTTAAAAAAATTCAACATTTTCTCGGTTCACCCAGCACTTACTATGTACATTCATATATAAGGCATCACATTCATTATTTCATTTGACCATTATATTGTCAATTACAGTACCTCTACATAAAAGTGCTGGAAGCCTAGAAAGTGACGTGTGCATTAAAGTGCAAAGAACATGTAAACAAGTACCATGACTCAAGTTGATACCAGATAATGTATATCATGTAAATATATGATTTAACAATTTTGTGCAAACAGCAAAATGCAGACTTCCCACTCATAGACACCAAATAAAAACGAATAAAACCAGAAACCCGGTAAATCCAGCTAAAATCCAGTATAAATAAGTTTAAAAAGCCCGCATAAAACTATCTATACAATTAAAAATCATACATTTACAAAAATTAAATCTAGTTAAAGTAGTAAAAATGTCATTATCAAATTGTAATCCAAAATAGCAGCAAAACAGGGTTTACATAGAATTCGATTCATAAGAAATTGTTAAGATCATCTCCTGTATTCAAACCATTAGGCATTTTTGTGTCAAATTGTACAATATACTGACTTTCCAGCTGACGTCATTTTCTTTCTCTATTACCCCCTCTGATAGATTTAGGCACGGCATCAATTACAAAATAATTAAGATCCATAAGATTGTTATGATGTACTAGTTTAAAATGTAGTGCCACTGGGTAACTTGAATCAGAATTGACAATTGCACGTAAATGCTGTAAAACACGATTAAAAACTGGTAATGTCGGACTGCCTAAGTATTTTAATTGGCAAGTATATTCCAAAATATAAACGGCAAACTCTGTTTTGCATGTAAAAAATCCTTTCAATTCGTATGGTTCTAGGGAGAATGCATCCTGTACCTCCCGTCTATTAACACCAAATTTACACGCTCTACAGGAGCTACACTTGAAAAAAACAGTTCTTTTGGACAGCCAATCGTTTTTATTTTTTGGAACCTCAGGACTCTATCTATCTAGAGCATCCCTCATAGAGGGCGCTCGCCTGAAGGTGATGCTAGGAGAATCCTCTATTTCCGGGCCTATTGTTCTATCAGACTTCAAAATGGGCCAGTTTTTGGTGATAATCTGCCTGACCTTGTTATGATGACAAGTATAAGTTGTTATAAGTCTGATAGGGACCTTATCAGTCTCAATCACCTCATCCTGCATTCTGGGATTAGCTTCCTGGTTATTTTCTAAAATTATTACATTCTGTGATATATATACATCATCACCCTAGTAACCCTCAAACCCATAACCCTTAAATTACCCTTGCCACCCAAGAACCCACACCCACCCTAAACCATAAAAATACCCATTCCATCCCAAAACCTATACCCACCCTAAAAGGACCTACACGTGTTTATGCACACTTAATACTCACCTGCAAAATACTTACATTTAAATACATCTTATAACCCATATCCACTCTAAAATTACCCTAGTGTATGAACATATTGAAATAAAACCGTTAATACTTACCTGCTAAATACTTGAATTTAATGACTTTAAAACAATATTCGTTGTCAATGGATCTGTGACAAAGGCATCCACGCGTTAAAAAAATTGTTGAAAAAACTGTTGTGGTAAAGACTGTTTTGTTGTAAAGCCTTCGTTTGTAAAGTCTTCCTTGTCAAGGCATTCGTTGTTCTGCCCTTGTTGCAAACAATGTTTCCCTTTCAGTCACCCACCTTGTTATAGTCCATTTATTGCTTGACTTCTTAGTAGACTGTCCCAACTTCCAAACCTGAACTTCCCCAGCAAGCTCTACCTCCTACCTTGCCCATGAAAATAATGGGACAATGTCATACCTGTTGAATTGAGGGTAAACATTTTCCGAACTTTTTTTCCATTTTCTCATTTTTTTCCACATTTTATTTTTCTCTATCCCTGCGTCCACATCTCATTATCTCCTTCTGTCTCTTCCTATCGCTCTTGTTTTCTTCTTGCCTTTCTCTCAACTGGACATGATGCTGATGCTCCTCGGGATGGTGGCGTGGATTAACTTAGGGTCAGAGCGATATGCATGTTTCACAATGGTCTGTAGTCACCAGTGTTTGTGATACAGGGTGGGGCTCAGCACTAGCACAAACAGGCCCAAATTGAGCACCAGGCGCAGTTGGAGCAATACTATAATGTTTTGAATATTTTGGGGTCTTCCCCCACATTGGCAGTGCCAGCTTCTTCCACCACTAACTTTACACACGAAAAACAGATTCCGCATCCAGTACTTCCCAGTATAGGTGAACCTTCTTTCTAACGCAATTTTTATTCATGTGGTATAATTTTATTCAGAGTCCTCTTCTAATAATGATCGATTAATTTTTTAACATCTGTTTATCTCATTAGGTAGCATCTTATGTACCTCACTCAGCGTTTATTTTCTCCATTCTCACCCAAAGTGTAGTGAGCCAACATGCTGCAGTTAAAGAACTACTGAAGCTCCTAGGGTTTCACACCGTTCCAGAATAAGCAGCTTGCCTACAGATTGAAATGCCTCTTCTCAACCTCGGGAGGATATCCTCGCGTTAAAGCTAGTTACATTCACTCCGAATTATTTTTTTTTTGTTTACTGCTGAACTTCCTGTTCCTTGCCACCAGGAAGTGTGGATTCAGTGAACACCTGGACTCCTAGCCTTAGAATGTCGAAAACTTTTACCCGTGCAAGTGTGATTTATGTCTAGCAAAAGGCTGCATGTTCACAAATTAATTCCAGACCTTGATTCGCAGAGTCAGAATGTGTGGAATGCTGGGCGCAGAGAGGTCACTTAAATCTTAGGAACTAATGGCATGGGGTGCTGCTGCTCGAGCATGAAAAAATACAGGTGAATAACAAAAAGGAAATCATTGTCATGGCAATCGCACAATAATGTTAACGGGACAATCACTCATGGTTACAATAAATCTAAATGTAAAAAAAACCCAGAGGACATCATTAACCAACATTGTAAAAGGCCTGTTGTGGACTGTTGGATACGCAGGCTTGAGCTGTGAGATTTTTTTTTTCCCTCTCCTAGATGGTTGGAATCTTTAAGTTTTGAACCTCTAAATGTCCATATCCGCACCAGACTTAACTTCAATATTA
Organism: Lissotriton helveticus; assembly: GCF_964261635.1. Lineage (NCBI taxonomy): Eukaryota > Metazoa > Chordata > Amphibia > Caudata > Salamandridae > Lissotriton > Lissotriton helveticus. The sequence goes on from NC_136073.1 coordinate 754,165,304, forward strand.
GGGACATTTAGACAGTAGCTCAGGCCTATGATGCTAGAGTCCCTGGGGCTCGCTTCCTTTACAGAGACATGGGGATATTTACAATAAAATGTCGGAGCGCTGTGTTACTCCAAAATTGGTACCACCACGCTCCGACATGTTTTTTTTTTAACTCGGGGATGCGCCATATTTACAAAAATACGGTGCACCCCTGGTTTTCCCCTAGCGCTGCTGCAAAAAAACTGCCTAGCAACAGCGCAGGAACCCTTGCGTCATGTTGCAAGGCTGCCTGCGCTGCAAGGGCGATTGTTTATGTGCAGGAAGGTGTCCCCTCCTGCACATAAACAATCTGTAAAGGCAATTTGCTGTTTCTACGTGTGCAGCAGAATGCAGCACACAAGGAAAGAGCAAAATGTGAGTAGAAATTATTAGTTTCTCCTTGTATCGCCATCCTAAGACCAGGTTTTACCGGGCATTCGTTTTTGCTGCTGCCCCATCCATGTAAGTATGGGATCGAATCAAAAAGCAATTTGGTGCTGCTGTGGAACACCCACAGCAGATTGCTGCAGTAAGGGCGTATTTACAAAGTGGTGCCCAACCACGTTAAGTGGCTTAATGCCTTCTTGTACATATGGGGTAGAGCGCAACACCACCACAGCTCCGGTGGTGTTAGGGGCTCGTAAATATGCCCCAAAGTCTTCTGCGTTTCACTAACTAGGCGCAACCTCAAAGAAGAAATTAGCGATATGACCCAATTCACCTTTATCCGGGTCTCCATCAGGACTACAACAAACCCTCACTTCAGGAAAGAGCTGATGGCCCGCCTCTTCAAAAGAACACTACATCTGTGCAACATAGGTCGTATTTACCCCCTCACCCCACCTCTATACTCACCAGCCCTCTTCACCTGGAAACACTTTGGTTTAAGTTTTTTGTCTTCTAGCTAGTACAGCACCATGCTGCATTTGGCAAAGATAGCATTCTATAAATACCATCTACATACATAGATGCCAATATTCTTACATTAAGGCCCTTCCTTTTAGCTGTCTGTGTCAAACGACCTTTTGTGGAACTTAACAAACCTTGCAGTGGGCTTGCAGCCAATACATTGCTTACCATTGGATAGCTTTCTTGTCCCTCTCATTTGCTTGCTTCTTATTGGGTGACTTTACTTTTTTTATTCCCCTCCCATGAAGCATAGCTTCTTTTACCATCTTTTCATTTTCATGACTACTATCCTTCCACTTTTTGTGTTCAGTATACTACTTATTTTTTGTTCTTTAGCTTTTTCTTCTGATTGCATGTATTCTCCTGATCTCTCCCTTGTGTGCTGACCACCCCCTCAAATGCTAGCTCCTTGTGTGCTCTTGTTGCTCCCTCTCCCCCCACCTCGTCCATGCTTTTCGAACCCTATTTTTTTGTACTTTTTTTAATCTTTTGTGTTACTCTCTCACCACCACCCACTACACGCTAACTGCCCCCGCTCCTCCCACCACGCTCCATAAAAATGTCGTTTAAAGTATATTTTTGGAGGGCCTGGCAGCTCCTAGTGGCTGCTGAGCTACTTTGTTTTTAAATAGCACTTCCACGCACTTAATTCTTTTGCACTTTAAAATCTAAGCAACCATACCCAGTATACAGAATTTTAAGACCTCAGGATCCTGGGCACTTGAAGTATTTACACATAGTCAATTGCTTGTTTATTGTCTGTTGACTGCCAGGACTATAAATGTTTAGTGATCGGTCACTGGGTGAACAGCTTTTCACGGCACACTTGTGAAGTGGTACTCGCTCCAGTCAGCGGAACACAAAGGGCTATGGGTAAGCAGCTGGTACCACAACGGGTACCACCTGCTTACCCGCTTAAGAGAGGGGTTGACCTAACGGCTAAGGCGCTCGACCTCGGACCTGGGGAACTTGGTTCGAGTCTCGGTAACGACGCCAAAAAACCCCTGTGATTCTGGGCAAATCACTTAATCTCCCCGTGCCTAAAAAAAAAAAAATGAAAGTGTGTCCTCATGTAACGTAACTGGTGCTATGTAAAGCGCTCTGATAACTGATTCGGTTCGGTTCAAGTTCGCGCTATATAAAACTCTCTAAAAAAAAAAAAAAAAAAATTAAAAAACGGGTGAGAGCATTGTCCTCTTCAGGTGCCGCTTTTGAATGTTTTAGAGTCAGACAGCTAGTAATCGGAATTTGCTGCAGTACGTTAGATGTTTCTGTTGCCTCTGTAAATGTTGGCTCGGACTAATGCATCTATTCTAGGGTTCTGCATTTCACCGGCATTGTCGCAAGGTCGATTCTCGATTGGTTTGGTCCACTCAGGGTTTCATTCTTCTGAGGTCGATACACAGAGTACCATTGAGTTGGGTGACAAATGTCTCTTATTCAGCGCCACAATGCCCCGTAGGGTGAACAGGCACTTTACTTACACACAATATGTTACACAAGTTCATTGACCTTCTCTGCCCATTTAGGGGCGGCTCCTGCGTAATGGCGGAGGGGCGTCGCCGCACTGGTCAGAGTAGGTCACAGAAAAAGACAATGATATATTAAAACAATAATTTCATTTTATTTTTCTGTGACGGGCTCTGGCTGACAGTGCATGCATTCGGGCTGGGCCATGACAGGCTGGAGTGGTGGCCACTTAGAAGTGCGTATGTAAGTTTGGCCAGCTGTCTTAGGCTGGCCAACTAGACATGCGCGTTTCTGTTTCTCCAACCCAGCTGTGTTCACAGGCGGGTTGGAGAAAAGCCGCAGGCTCACCGGCAGTGTCTGAGCAGCAGATCAGGCCCCCTCAGACCAATCCTTGCGCTGCTCCCATAGCATGTGAGAAGCGTCTGGATTGGGCGGGGAGCCTGTGCCTTCCCAAAGACTACTGGCAGTGAAGCACTGAGGCGACCATCGGGGCAGCGAGACGTATGTAGTTTATTTTAATTTTAATATATATTATTTTTACCCGCAATTCCCTGTCCCCCTCCCCCCTCCCCAACATTTGTTGTGCGGCGGCCGCCACTGTGCCCATTAGTTAGAAAGTGCTGATTAATAATCAGACCATTGCAACAACTGTTGCTAATGGAGGTCCAGCCACGATGGCAGTCTCAGCAGGGATGCCAAGAACTTGCAGGTGCAGAGCCTGGCCTGGCAGAAATTGCAGTTTAGAAGTTGAATTTTTTTCTTGCAGTGCAGGGCCTCAAGTTTGTTGTTGGGTGTTTTACTGTAGCTATCCAGTGGGGAAACAAATGAACATTTTAACAAGTTAACAAAAATGAAGTGAGCCACGAAAACATCATTGGGCTCCAATAACTAGCTACAAGATCCAACTGGGCTCTCTCAGCAGCAGTCCAGTAGGGTCTAATACCGTATTTGTCAACAGTTTGAACCGACATAGGGTCATCTAATGCGGTTTGTACTAGAGGGACAGCGGTTAAAAGTGCAGTTTAATGCAACTATATGTAACATAACATTCATTTTATAATCTGAAGAAACTTTGTGTTGTGTTTCTAGTGTTACCATTTGTGTTTTATGGAATGTAATCTAAATAATCCGATACGATAAATATTTATTCATTCACTCAGTTAGAGCAAATGGAAACGAACTGGTGAACTGGATTTTCCGGAGTGAACAGAACTTTGCCGCTGGGGCAGCCGAGGTAGAGAGCAGTGCTTATTTTGAGCCGGTGGTTTCCTCTGCTCCGCGCCAAGCCTTAATCATCAACACCGGCAATTTTTTTCATGAGCGCCTGTTAAGGCACATTCATTTATGGTAAGAGCCGGAAGATTACGTGATTTGCCCAGAATCCCAGGATATTGAACTGATGCTGAGACTTGAACCTGGTTCCCGAGCTCGGAAGTCGACAGCTCTGCCCATTACCCCACACCCTCTCCCCACTTTCATGGTTAGTAGTTGGTTCTGTCTTAAGCGACGCTAACCGGAACAATGGGCTGGTGCAAGCTGCCTCCTGACAACAGCCCCATCACTTATTATTTTATTTTTTTACAAATTAACCACTGGATGGAAGTGCAGCAGCTGGCCTAACCCACCAGACCTCTCTGAAGCTTTTTATGCCGTGAAATGCTATGCTTGGAAGGAAGGCTGGGGTTGAAGCAGGCACTGGGTGTTTTCCCGGTGGGCCAGAAGGGTGGGGCCAGTTTTGCAGCAGGGCTGCAATATCTGCCCCCTGTAACAAAAGCACAGCAGTGTTTCCCACCAGCATCACCCCCACCCCCCCAGGCTGGTTGGATTTAATTGCCATGGCTGGTTTGTGTTCCCAGTCTGGCTCTGGGTTGAAAGTAAGGGGCTTGGATAAGAGATTCCTACCTGGCTTAAAAAGAACACCCTCCTGGAATCTGATGGCACCTTTCTCCTCCCACAAATCCCAAGTCACCTGTGGTGTCCAGCAGGGCTGGTCTCCCTTGTTCATCTCTTCATGAGTTCTGGCACAGTCTTGCTCTAGAAGTGTCAGAAATGTGGGCGGAGCTTTAGGGCATCCGCGTAAAACACATTTACCTACAACAAATTTCAATGGCTCTGGTTTTCAATGTCTGGTGTTAATCTAAAAATCTATTTATCAACAAAAGGTCCAGCATGCACACACCCTGGTACTACCACCGACTTTTACTTCTCTTGGGTACATTAGTGGTGGTTACCTGGAGTATAAACCGGAACAACATATATCCTTTTTTTTTTTTTTTTTTTATCTTACTTCTTTTAGACCTGTGTAGGATACCCTTGTTTTGGCCAAACTTTACACATTTGGGTAGCAATACCAGATGGCAGGCGACCACTTGCATGACTGCATCGTTTATACTCCGCCATCTTGTCGCTCCACCTTTTTTTTGGAGGGTTTGGTTTTTGCATCTAGATACATTTGTAGATGCTGAATGAAGAACCCAACTCTGGTCCTCACTCACTATACTACCCGTAAAGGTGGTATAACAGACCTACTCTAGTATTTTCTGCTTTCACACAGAAAAGCATACATTTTACCTGTAAGCTAAAGCGCTGCAACATCTCAAGGGAAAGAGGCGCTGTATAAATGTTATTGCAATAGAACTCAAGCTGTGAGTGCCAACACTCCCTTTCCCGCCTCATAAACCAGAACAAAACAGACCTATATTCAAGGACTAGCAAAATGTGGAGACCATTCCGCTGCATAGACCCTGTACTTCACTGGGGGAATGAATCTACCACGACCCCCCCCCCCAAATGAACTGTTTGAGATTGAACAATTTTTTATTTTTAATGCAGCACTCGCTGTCTTGCTGCACGTGCTTGAAACAGTTGACTGTTCATTTGTAAGGCGCACTGTTGTCTCTACGCGCTGGTGGAAGTAAAAAAAATATTCCAAACCAGTTGCATCACAAAGCCAGACCTTTACAGGAGCCAATGAAATCCAAATATTTAGGAGAATATGGAGTTTCATTTTGTAGGTCTCGCCCCCAGTCCGCTTTTACCGGTCTGCTGCCGATAGACCTTTGTAGATTTGGTCTTCGTCTCTTAGTAAAGTGCTCATGACACTGCTGGAAATCACATAAAACAACTAATTGAGGAGGGCCCTAGGGAAATATTTACCGACCTAGCCCTGACATTGTTCCCTTAAATATCAGTAACACAACAAAATGTCAGGGGGTCAACATGTATAGTGATGCCTATTGACAGTATTAGCCAGAAACCAAAGACAGAAAGTTATACTCTAAAACTCCCAAGTGTACTTAAATTAAGGGTCAGCCAACCAAAGGACAAATCATAGTGTTTGGTCCGGATGCCCATCAGTCACCACACGGAACCGCCCTTCATCATTTGGGTTTCCTCAAAGGACCATCTCACAGTGAGAGCCCGAAGGTTAAGGGACCATAGCTGGATTAGATCCCTCCCTAGAGATGTAAGGGTCTCACTCAAATGTGATGTTGGTAGTGTAGATGGTATAAACACGGGTGACTGGTGTTGCAGTGTATAGAAAGTGATGGAACAAAAAATTGAAAAAGTGAGTGACTTTAAAATAGGATAAACAGGCACTATAAATAGTTTATTCTGGTGCTGCCCGTTTGTCTACTCTAAAAAAAAGTAGGCAAGGTAGTCGAATAGATGGACTACCCAGCTGCATATTTGGTCAACATGTTTCTGCAAGTGAACGACAGTGCTTGTCTCTTGCTTTCATCAGGACCTAACAACTGGACACTACTGCAATGTGAATTAAGATAAAGAAAAAATCTTAAAGTGACACCCAGAAAGAAAAGGAACAATAACAGAGTTCACCTGAAAATCCTAGGTGTCCGTTACGTTCACTGCCTTATGAATCAGAATGCTGTTCCGATTCGTACGGTGTGCCGACCTCACCCCACCTGGCCGCGGCTCAGTAAATAAGGGGAAGCATCTCTCTGTCCGTCGATACTTCAGGCTGGCGTCTGAGCCATCTGGGCAAATCTGCTGGAAATCTACAGAGATGGCTTAGATGTCTTAAGGCAAGAGGTTCTAAATTCTATGGCAGAGTACTCCAGACATTTGCTCTTGAGATGTTTGCTTGAGATCTTCTGACCTAACATAACATTGAAGGCAGGTATCTGGATGTTTTGTCAGAAGGTAGGCCAGAGTTTTAAATTTGAAATACTTGTGTTCCAAGAGTGCTAAATTGAAAGTGATTCGGGAATCCCACATTCAGCTGCTGATTATTTTGTGTCTCGGAAGGCTGAAATACATCTAAGCATACTACTACCTGTAGCCTTATATTGCACCTAGATCTTTAGAGTAAAAGCCTTAACCGACTGAGCTCCTTGACTGGAAGAGGCGTTTTTTTACTTTGTCTTTAAAGTCACAAATATTTCCCCATTGTTACATTTGCGAGAAAATAGTTACTTTTGTGAATGTCGCTTATTGTCTTACTTTAAAAAAATATATAAAAATCTGCTAAAGTAAACTTTAAGCGAAAAGATCTGCAAATATTTTCTGATTTGTTTTGTTTCAATTAAAATAAAAAATGCTCTCCTACTGCAAATAAAAGGATTTGCACACATGCGATGGGAGCTTTGCAGATGGGGGGGGGGGGGGGTGCGCACTTCTAGCCCTAAAAACTAACTGTCCGTGATGGAGCAGTTTCATGGACGACCAAAGGGGTGTTGAGGGCTGAAGTCAAGCCTCGAAAGTGAGGATGATCGCAAATCGAATGCAGTATTTGCGTTGTATGGCATAGTTGTGTGTTTAGGCCTCGCAATAGTCTGTAAAATGGGTTCACCAAGATGAACCCAAGGGAGAAAATATTTCTCATGTGGTTGAACAAAATGTAGATGACCCTAGGAAAAGTCTTGTCTCAGAGTTTGAACCTGAAGTCCTAAGACCGCAACGATCCCTGTAGTCCTCAGGCATGCTGGTAAATGTCCTGATGTCACTCATTCTGAGCCGGCAATGAGCTGATGGTGGAGAGGCGGAGGATGTATGGATGTTTCATAGATGGGCCCCAACACGTTTCAGCAAGTCTGTTTAAGAATCCGACTGCAGCAGCAGCAGTTGAACCAGCACCATGAATGTTGCTCCTGGAGAGGATAAGCAGTTCCAGGATTAAGCTGTCCATAACGAGCAGGCTGGACCACCCCACTTCCTTTTGGTGAATGGAATGATCAGCAGCCGGGCCGACTGTGAACGCAAAGATCTTTTAGGGCAGTACTCCGACATCCTTTTGTGCAGGTATTAGGGCCCTGTCTTATAGAAGAAGGCTGAATGTGCCACTGTCAAGGTTTTTAAAATGACCCTTTTTCTCATTGGTAACCAGTACAATTGACGTTTGTTTGGGAAGATTTAACAGAAGGTGGATTGCCTTATTTGGTACTTCTTGCAATTATTGAATAGGGTATTCTGGGACTCCTGTTGGCGTAGCCCAACCTTGATATGATCAAAACCTGGACTGTTGTTTTCTGGGTTTCCAGGACAGGAGTTTAAGAAAATTTCTTTAACATCCTTAATATCCAGCATGCAGTCTTCACCACAGCTGCGATCTGCGGTTTAAAGGATAGATGTGTGTGGACAAGCACCCCTAGGTTTCTAGCAACCTCTGCAGGGGGAGAGGTGCCATGCAGTTCAAGTAATTCCTGTTTCCTCAATAATCATTAAAGTAAGCAATTTAGTGCTGTTAAATTGAATAATGGTAACCTCTATATACATTGCCGGATAATGGTAAAAGAACTTGAAGCGCCCCGCCACAATAAGTTAATTTCCCCTATTTGGTTCTAGAAGTAAGAACAGGACTGGGAGATCTCTAGTTCCTATTCCGGTAGGCCGCTCACTCCCAGACAGATCCCAGACATAGCATCTGTTGATGTACTGTTGGCCATTGCAACCAACCCCACATTCCATGAGTAAGAGCATGGACGAGTTACAGGCTTTGTGGCACCTTTTTAACAAAAAATTTGAAAAAGACAAGGGTATCAGTGCAACCTTCTGACAAACATGCTGTTTCACATTGTGGAACATACTGGCCAATAAAGTTACAAACATTGCAATGGGTAAGAAACCCGGTGTTCAGACATCCACACCGAGACTGAATCTCATTTCTGACTGACTGAGGCTCTTATTCGATCAGGGGGTGAGCGGATGGGAGTGTGCTGTAGAAAGCTTATGCGAGAGGCAAGAAAAATACAATTGCTGAAGTGAACCGATGTAAGGACCTCATCCTGGAAGCAGACCAGAAATGTTACTGTTTCATTGTTATGCTTCTGCAGATGGGGCATGAGGCTTGGAACCTGAGGGTGTCCTTCAGATGTAGGGTCTGTATTTGAATTTGGACCTGCTCTACCAAGAGCCTCTCCTCCTCATGAGCAGTTATTGCTTGAAGAAGCGGATCCAGTCTTACCCTCTGCTTCGGGGATAAGGGCATTGGGTTGACACCAGAGATGGTCATTCCACTGTTGCTTCTCTGGCCCCATTGCTACGTAGACGACCAGAGCACTGTTATCTTGGCTGGGTCAGCCAGATGCTTCTTTATGCACTAATGAATAACCAATATTGGGGGTGGGCGATTCCATAGCGGCCATCTTGTAGTGCTGTGATGCGCAGGCTGTACGATGCATTTACTGGTCTCTTGTTCTACAATGGTGGGTGGAGAAAGGTGTATTTTAGATGCTGGTGTATTTCTTACATTGATTAGGTCTCTTCATCCTGCCACCATGTAAACAAAAAAACAGCACTTTTCAGAAAAAAAGGAGTAATTTGTTTTCATATTGTGTGAGCCATCAGCCTTGCATCATGGCATTCTTTAAATGAATGTCTGCCCAAGTGGCTAGCTTAGTAGTACAAACTTTTCTTAGAAGGTTTATAGAAGAAATCAAGCTTTCATGGCTTCTTATCCATACCTAGACACCACACTCATTGTTCCTGTACTGTAAGGAGTATCTGCTGCATTTCTTCAGCAAACTATTTGCAAGCAGTGGTGGTTTGGGAAGGAATTGCAGTGAGACCTTAAATTCCTTAGGGACGCAAGTAGATCTAATTTTTTACAGCCGTCTTTATTGTGCAATGGCACAATGCTTTACTTAGAAGTTGCCAGACAAGTATCGGGGTTGCCAGTTACTAAGGCTGCCTACTCTAGATTCCTACTCATGTCTTTCGTCTGCCACCCTCCACTTCCTGTCTCATGAGCTCACTCTTCCAAGTTCTACCTTTTTCATCCATGCTTTCTCCCTTTGTCACTTTGTCTTATCTTTGTTTCCCTCCTCTCTTCTTTCTATCTTTCGCTCTCTTTTGTTCTGCTTCTAAGTCTGATGATGAAAATAAGTCCCAGTCAGATAAATGATTAATGGATCCCATCACTTGCAACCATCTGCACGGATAAAGCACTGGCGGGACGCAACCTTGACCCACAGAATTGAATTGTCAGTGGATAATGTGTATGGTGTGAGTAGGATGCAGCCAATTGGGACAGGAATAGATGCTGCCTGAAAACATACTCTTTAGTGGTAGGTGGAGTCTGAGCTCCTAGTGACCCTTCGCCATCTGGACAGAGTTTGCACAGCTCCGCAGGGAATGGTTGTGCTTTAGGTTGGGTTGGAGACGGCCCTCTTGGAAGCCCTGAGGCCCGAACCATGCAGGGAGACGTAACTTGAGAGGCAAGCTGTTGTGGGATACCAGAGGGTGCCTTGTGGGATCTAATTACTCTGGTTCCATGTGGAAACAAACTGAAATAAGTATTGCCAAAGTCAATAGGTCTTGCCTTGTTGTCCTATTGTCTTTTCCATAGCTTTTTGCCGATGCTGTGCTGCATTGGCAAAAAAAGTGTGTTGCCACAGCCGCTGCTGCCCGCCATGTCATCCTGTAGGTACATGTATGTTTGTACAGAGCCTAAATGGTGGATTTTATTTGCATTTTTCGGATGGCAGAGTGGGAGGGATGCAAATCACAGCTGGTTCAAAAATTAAAAAACTAAAAACAATTACTAAAATAATGGCGATGGGTACAGGAGTAATGTAGAGCAGGTGTGGTCAACAGAGGCATCCAACGGCTTTTTTTTTGGCAGGGGGGTGTTGCACATACAACAATTGTCAGCTGTTGGGATTAAAAAACACCCAAAAAAACGAAAATTACAAATAACTTTCAAAGACCATGAGTGGTAAGGGAACAACTGCACAATGGGTGAAGGAGAAGCAATGGACTGTGGTATGGGTATTTATGGGGCAGAGGTGAGATAAGCGGCACATGAGAGAGAGCTTGAAAACACATGCACTTTAATGAGAAAGGAAAAATAGTTCCTTAAATGTGAGCAGTGGAAGCGGACAAGTCGGCTAATAAAAAGGATGTTGGCTCTGCTCCAGGGGATGGGCAAACCAGTAGTGGCCGCTACTAAGCACAAGTGGTGGTGCGGGGTGGGGAGAGCTGAGGGTTGAATGAAAAAAATGGAAATGAAATCACTTACCTGAATGCCGCTGGGTGCTACCACCTCTGCGCCTCAACAGCGAGCTCCCAACCTCTCGGATGCCCCTGTCCAATCACAACGCTGCCTTAAACGGTGTTGTGATTGGTCTGAGCGCCATGGTTCGACGCTCAGACAGGGGCTTGGAGACTTTGCATGTTCCTCACCAGGCTGTGTAATGCAGCTTGGAGGGTAAGATGCAAAGCGCACCCGACTGTTTGACCGACCCTCTTAGGCCAATCAAACCATCATGCACTTAGGCATGACCTACAAGATACTGCCATCATACCTACTTTACACAAATTTCTTCAATCCAAAATGTCAAACTACTTTAAAATCCCAATTTGTAGTTTGCCTCACTTGGCCCGATTATAGTGTTTGAATTTATTTACTACACTAATTCCAGTGACCGGCGTCAGTAGCGGGCCGCTTCTCGGTTATTGGTGCTCACCTGCCCTGTGAAGGAAAAAACGCCTTATTGTTATCACTTTTCATACATAAGTTTTTGTTTATTTTCTTCTCTGTTTAAAGAAGGTTCTCGATTTACCTGCAAATGCTGATTTCGTGGATTTAACTCCTATGCCGGACAGGGAGGACTACTGGGTCGGTTTAAGGCCCGTCAAAGCCTTTTTGTTCTTTTTCTTTCTTCAGTTCCTAAAACAAACGAACCTTGTCTTTGAGGTTGAGTTTGTTCGTAAGAGTCCATTCCTTGCGCCTTTGATCACCTTGGGTCTCATGGGCCTATGCTGTCCTACTATGGGGATCATCAGCCCAGCATAAGCCCCAGGCCTCCAGCTCTGGAGAGAAGGCATTGTCCGCAAACCACGCACAAACATTCGGCGCCCATTTCACCCTGCCCGAGGGCTCCAATAGGTAATTAGATGTTCTCTGACATGTTTTGGAACGGTGGAGCATCCCAGGCATGTTTTTCTCCAGTATTCATGGTACTGGGTTATGTCATTATTTTAGCGTGTAAAGCGTTCGGTAAGAGGTGGGTTGCCTTAAAAAGTGAGCTGAGCGCCGCTCGCCTGGCGAGGCTGCGAGCAGCATTCACTCTATGGTAGTTCCACATATAAAGCGCTTTCTGACGTGGTAGTTCCACGTATAAAGCGCCTTTTGACGTCTCGACGCTTATTGATGAGCGAATAGCACGCGGCCCTATCGGATTCCGTTGGTAGTTCCGCGTAGAAAGCGCCTTCTGACGTCACGACGCTTATTGATGAGCGCATAGCACGCGGTCCTATCGGATTCCGTTGGTAGTTCTGCGTAGAAAGCGCCTTCTGACATCACGGCGCTTATTAATGAGCGAATACCACGCGGTCCTATCGGATTCATTTGGTAGTTCAGCGTAGAGAGCGCCTTCTGACGTCACGACGCTTATTGATGAGCGAACAGCACGCGGCCCTACCGGATTCCTTTGAGTGGCTTTGTTCATTTGCCTTGTCACCTGTATATTCGAGGTGTTTTCATCCATACCCATCTATCTTGATTCGACCTTGGAAGCGTCAACGGCGCCCCGCGCCCCACATGGCTGTGAATGTGTGAGCTGTGGCACTCGCACTCGTCTAAGCAGCTGTTGTGCCCCCCCCCCCCCAACGAGCCCTCAGCCTGTTCAAAAGCAGCCACCCCAAGAACAGACCCGCACACCCCCGGCCAGGCTGGCACATTCAAATAAGTTGTGCCCTCGCCTTGGCTCCCCCCGGTTTGGCATTATTCCTTTCACCAGCTGGCCACAAGTTCGGGCCGCGTCCCCGGCAGCTGCCAGGGGGCTTTCTATACCTGCCCGCTGAGCGAGGCTGCCCCGGCCAGATGAGCCCCCTGCCCTCCAGGGACAGGCTGCGTTAGGCCTTCCCCGGGCCTCAGACGGCAGCTGCCCCCCAGCGAGCCCCGCCTGGAAGCGGCCCTCACTGGCTGCAGCCTCCCATTGTCCGGCACTGATCGCTTAAACAGCGCCCCCTCCCGGGGCAGCTTGGAAAAGCGCTCTGCCCAAAAACCTATGCTACTGCACCCCATCCATCGTTAACGCCTTTGTGAGTGGGGAGAGTCGCAAAGAACTGCAGAGCAAGCCCAGCTTCCAGGCTGAGCACAGGCCCCCATTTTAGGTATTTTATTTTAAGGATTTTTCCTTTTAATATGTGCTTTCTGTCCATTTCAAAGCTCTCTCGTTCCTCCCCCAAATCTTGCCAGAAAATGGAAACGGAGGCAAATTCCGGTAAAGTGAATATCCGGCCATTTTCATACAGGGGGGAGGCCACGATTCAAATGTCTGGCTTAGTTCGAGATCCACCTTCTGCTCCGTACTAATAGCACCCGCTCCTCCAGTGGCACGCGGATGGGCAAAGTAAATATTCCGACACCTTTTAACAAGACCTCCAGTAGTGCAAAAAGAATTCAGTCTGTCAGTGTTTGGTACCCTGCCTCAACTTCCCCCTCGACAGAGACGTCGGCAGGTTGGATGTTTAGAAACCTACCCAGCCCTGATTCTTCAGTTTATTGCCATGCGTACGGATTTGTGAGCAATAGTTGCACATTTCGGGAATGAGTAGTCGCTCCAGGTAGTTCATGATCTTTGTTGTTGACACTCCCATTGTAATTATGCGGCAGGGGAAGATCAATTTATGCAGCAGGTTGTACTAAATTATGCACCAAGAAAATGCATATTGTGTGGCGCAATGTAGCACATTTCGAAGCAGTGTTGCTGTATAATTTTGCACTTTTTACACATGTTAACAGTGTATGCTTAAATGTTTCACCTAATGTCAGTTGAAAACCAAGATACAGCAATCAGCCATTGAAAAATGGCCCCCCATGAGACAAACAGCCTGTCGCCGTGCGGTAACACGTGGTAAAGTATTTAGTAACTTTTGGTAGGTTTGAGCTAGGAACCATTTACTGGGTGGCATGGGGAGTCAAATCTTCAGAATATGCAGAAGATGATGGATTGTGTGATAAATCCATAATGATGCCGAGAATGCAGTTGCCTCAGAATCACATAATTCTAGTTGTCCCGACTATAGAATGGCATCCGAGGATGAATCAAAACTTGGTCAAGTCAAACTGGTTTGGGCTTTACATCCACTAAAACACTGTGCAAGTTGAACTCTTCGTTACTCGGGTATCCCCATTTTTTGTGGAGTATAACCTTGCCCACTGGTTTATGACTGTGCGCCCTCAGTGTGTTTCGCATAGTAGTTGACTTTCTGCATAATCCATTATCTGCTGCATAATCTGCAGATAAAATAAATCTTGCTCAAACGTTCAAAAGGCACGTTTTGACGAGCTGTGGAGGGATCTTTGCAAAGGCTGACTGGTCCCCTTTCTGTAGCTTACTGCTCTAGTTGGGTGTTAAACTGGTACGAGGTTCAACCAATGCCCAGACACACTTAAGTTTAAAAATGTCAAAATGATGAAGTAATACTAGCCCAAAATGTGCAGCATTATGCTACATAATTTGCATTTTCATGCCGCATAATTTACCCAACCCTGTTGCATAATATGGCTCTCCCCTGCCACATAATTCCAGAGGCCCTGAACTTAACCATCTTCAGCTCCCAATGGAGTGTACAATGCTGGTGCATATAAGGTTTAAAATCCTTACGATGTTGAAGGTTTTGGCTAGATGCGTAATGATTCCAATGGGCAAGAGGTAATGTAATTGTGGATTAAATGTAGAAATGCTCCTGACCACCATGTATACACATGCATGCATGCATGCATGCATGCATACATACGTACACTTTCAGTCAGTCCTCTTCGTCTATTGGTTTGTCCAAGCTTTTGCTTCTGCCCACCACAGCAGGATGGGACAATGCTCAGCCCAAAGTGGGGTGAACAATCCCATTGCCTAAAAAAACCTGTGCATTACATAAAAACATTAAATGGAAGAGGTTCTTGTCCCACCGGGCCTGCACTGAAATAGTAGGTGGGTGTTCACACCACTTGTGCCCTCACAAAATGCTGCCATTCATTGTGAGGGGAGCCTGTGGATGGCACAAGTGTTGTGGATACCCACCTACAAAGTAGACCATTTCAGTGCCAGGACTGGTGGAACAACCTGTTTCATTTAATGTTTTTACGCAGTGCACATCTTTTTACTCTTTTATTTTTTTTATTTTTTTGTGCAAACAGGCACACTATTGTTAGTCTGAAGTTAGTATTGTATTTAAACTTTTAATACCTGATACGTATGATTGCAGAATAAAGAAACCAGCTGCATACTTGTTAAGGCCAGACCGGTTATCTTTGCCAATGCTTGTGTTGCTTTCATTTAGCTCTAAGCACTGTGGAAAGCTGCTTCAAAGTCCCAATTAGAATAACTGTAGAACTGATCATGTACACTGCAGTTGAAGATTGTCGTCTTATAAAGGTGGGGTTAGCAGGGGTGGAGCGGTTCTGGGGACTACATTTGGTAAAATGTGGTTTCAGTAGTTTTTGGGTTATTTGTTTTTTGTTATCAGTCAAGATTTGGTGTAGGTGTGGAAGTTCTGCTCAAGATAATTCAATCGTGGATGCTCACAAACATTTTCCCAGGGGCCAAAAATGTTAGTCTGTGGTGTGACCAAGGACCTCATTTTGCGGGCAGGGTGTGGATAGTGTGGGCTTTGGGTAGGCAAGGCATCCACATATGGTCTGAACTGAGTCATGGAGATATTTAGAGGGTCTCATTCCATACTATCCTCTAAATGAATCAGCTAGTCTTTGGAACTAGATATACAATAAATCGGAGTTGCTTTCCCTTTATGGAACCCTGAAGTAAGCCTTCCCTCCTTGCTATAATTATCTTTGGCAAGTCAAGTAAAAAAAAAAAAAAAGGAAAGTAACTTGAATATTGGATAGGAATGGCATTGAATTGTGGGCCTCTCAGTCTCCTTATGCCCTTAGTTTCTTATATGCAAGCATTAGGAGTGTTTCAAAACCATATCAGTTAAGATGGCGACTGCCATGCAAATCCTTGCCAAAGAACCCCAACAATGTGTGCAATTCACTGAGCTGGGCAGACACAAACACCCACCCTCCACCGATTATATGTGATACAATGCAAAAGTTTTCACTGGGAGACTTGATGTTTAATCCAGGTGTGGCCACTTTGCAGAAATATGCTGCTTGTGAACTCTGTAGTAAAAGACGGGACATGTTTCAAGCCTTGTGGCATTTCTTTGGTGAAAGTGGTCCCTGAGTGTCCACTTCAGAACCACTCTCAGCCCAGTTGCTATCTAATTTGCAAGATAGAAATTGTGGAACCAGGAGGCATGGTTTTTATAAATCCAGGCCTCCTCTTGTGACAAATTGCGTGCTCTTGGCAGTGAGTTTTTTTTAATTTTTTTTGTAGCATATTTCTCTGCTCCTTTTTTGTCGTGAAGATAGGAATAACATGCATCAAACTAAACTCTGGTGGTATTTTGATTTTTAAAAAAACGGACAGTAAACGCCAATCATTTCATTTTACCTGTGTTGGAGAGGACACCCAGTCTCCTAATCCACTCACTAAGATATTGTGTAGTGAGAGATTATAGGCCTTGAGACCAGGAATCCTCCACTCTGGTGTTGATGCTTCTAGTTCACATATTGAATGATCATGGTCAAACCATGTCCCTCCTTTGTCGTTGTCTCCTTAGTTGCCATTATGTCATAGGGGTCGTGAGCCATGGAGTGCTCAATTCAAGCATGAGACTTGTGCCAGGCTCTGCTTGAAGTTTTCTCGGGTCCTCGAAACCTACATGTGGCTTCTGTTTGCCGTCCATGCTCTAACCTCATGCCAGAACAATTAAAGACAAAGCATTAACTTTTTTGGTGTAAAATGGCAGCGAGAAATGCATGCCTATCTATTGGCTGAATTACACAATGTGAAACCAGAAAGCCCAGGATCAATCCTAGCTCCCCCCACTTGACCAAATTGTGTGATCTCAGGCAATTATTTTATTGTGCCACCTTTTTCTTCGTTATTACATATGAGACCACTGTTAAATACATGAGTTCAGGATATACGCGGGCCCTTATAGTCATTGATTTAATAGAGTATAATGTTCCATGTATATCCACAATCTATACCACTTGGAGGATGCACATGATATCTGACTTGCCTCTTAGTTCACCAAAGGCTTTTTCGTCTGAGACCAGGGCCCGAATGAATGTAAGTTCATGTTTGAAACGTATTACTTCTGATACATGGCACTCAATAGATTGACTTAGTTTGTTGGCACAGTACTACTTGTTAAAGTAATACTTTATTTTTTTAGTTTCGAAAATAATTTTTGTAAACCTTTTTATTATTTTCGATTTACATAACACACAAATTTCGAAGAGACTATCTGGTTTTTTTTACCTGCTTTTGCACAATGTCTTAAAGATGGTGTCCCAAAAGGTAAGTGATACAGGACAACTTCTCAGTGCTTCTTATCTTTTACTTCATGTAACATAGAAATAATTGTTTGCCCTTTTAGTTTACCATCTTTCCTGTGTTAGTGCTCATCAAGTAAACTGCAGCCCAGTGCTGAGGTTCACCATGGGCCACAGAGACCTCCATTACAATGATCATTTATCGGTGTCCTTGCATATACAAAGTGGTTATGAAAAGATGAGCAACACATGTCAGTGGTGCCCAACAAATGCTGGGGACAAGGCATGCCCTTTGACATCTCCCTACACCATATGCATCATCCAGTGCCCTCTGGAGATGGGAGAGGGTGCCGGACCATGCTGTTCTCAATCCTTTGCGCCTCTGCGTCGCCGCCAGTACCCGCTAGGCACTGCCCACGGGGGTTCTGGACACTGATTGGCCCTCACCACATTTCTACATGGTCCTTTGACAACATTCATTAATTCTAATCAAAACATTCCTATGAAAAATGCAACCTGTATTGTATGTGGCCAATCTAAGAGCAGAGAACTCTGCATCCGTCCAAAGTAAGGCTGATAATATCTGAATACAAAGAGATGTGATTTGTCTTCGAGCCGAATGGTGCACATTGAGCCAGGCCACTGGTGTTCCAAACTTTCCACACCAAACTGAGCAATCCTGCCAGATCTCGATGGGTCTCAGTTCTGTTATTTCTGCTGGTGACTAAAGGGCACGATTAAGTCTGTATAATAACCCGGCATTCATGTTCGCTACCAGGCGACTGCATTTGTGTCCACTAACCTTGAGCTGTTGAATTGAGAGAGCATTTTCAGTTTAGCTAGCCATTAATATTTATTATCGTGGCTTTGCATAGAAAACGATGCTCTATAGCTTTTGATATTGATCTTTGACTGGGCAAACACTGTTTTTATGTACCCGGCTTCCCCCTTAAGCCCTGCTCCTTCCACTTCCACCAGCTAGAAAGGATTGCCCTCTGCAAGCCCTTGGCACTTTTAACATCTCTGCTTATGCTCTGTTTTTTAGGTCTGGTCTAGAAAGCTTTGCTAGCCTCCTGCGGTAAGAGAATCGTAGAGAAATCCGTGTGTGTGTGTGTGTGTGTGTGTGTGTGTGTGTGTGTATATGTGTATATATATATATATATATATCCGTCCAACTGATGCACTTTTCTTTGCACATGGTGTGTAATTAAAAAATCGTGAAAGAAAAACTGTTGCTGTGCCGTGTCTTTATCTACGGTAATCGTGGGAGAAGACGCTGATGTGATATATATATATATATATATATATATATATATATGTGTGTAAATATATATAATATGTAAATATCTGTGTGTATATACATATATATATATATATATATATATATATATATATATATATATATATATATATATATATGATAGAGAGAGAGATGTATGTCTGTGTATATATATATCTGTGTGTGTGTGTGTGTGTGTGTATATGTATATATGTATGTGTATATATATATATATATATATATATATATATATATATATATACGTGTGTGTGTATACATATTTATATTTAAGAGACACACCTAAACTCAAAAGCATAGAGGTGCTTTCAATGAGCCCTTTTCATCCATTGGTCTGTTAAATTGTGTTTCAAATTCTCTTTCCACCCATGCATGAGCGGGCCAGCCTGCTTAAGACATTGCTTGTCTTGCACTGAGTGATGCCATGTGCACTATCACCTAAAAATCAGTGTACATGGGTGCCAGGACTTTTGGTCTAAACCATCATTTCATTTGATCTTTTTGTATTTTTAAACTTTCTATTTCTGGTTAGTTTTTCTTCTAGATAATTGCAAATTGTACATTTGCTGCCAATGTCACACCTATTGATTTAGCCAGTGCTTGTTCTCTATCAGCCCTTCCCCCAGCTCCTCTCCCACCCAGAAATAGGTATAATATCACGCTCTGTGATGACATCATTCTTTTAGTAGTTCGGCTTCGATGCATTAATAATGAGATTCTTCCCGGTAATCATGTGTCGTGCTTTAGTGAGATTGTGTTTTACAATAAGGGTACAATTATGTCCACTGCCGTGGTCTTTTGTTTCTAGGAATTACTTAGGAGTGCAACTTAAGATACATTCATGATACTCCAACACAATGACGCAGGGAGGGTCACTGGTTCCGCTCCTCGCCGTGGCAACTCAGTCCACCATTCTTGTGGGATGAAAATAATCCGAGCCAAGGGGTGAGTAACACCCAGATTGAGTAAACTGCCCCCTTATTTGATATTACTCAGGGTCTCAACCTGCGTAGGCTGAGGAACAGGAAATATTGAAGAGCAGACGAAAGATGAATTCAGACGGACTACACCGTACAATGTTTAGATGAGATGTAGACCGTGCACCTGATCACTTTGGATTTTAATTGTCAAAGAAAATCTACATTAACGACTTAGTCATGAGCCTTAGAAAAGCCTTTTGGCTCTACTCGGCCAAGAGTGAAACTAGTTTGTAATTTTTTTTATTTGTTTTAACTTCTTGCCACATTTAGCAGCATTGGCCGTTCAGTACACATACCACATTCATACTTAAAATAAAGAAAATGAAAGAAGCCTTAAAATCAAAATTCTAGAGGCAGAATGAAGGAATTGATCTGCTTTTGAGCAGAAGAAGAGTATGGAAAAAGAACTGAGTCATAGTTTTGGAGTTTGTGGACCCATATTGCATGTGTCTTTGATCTTAAACAAAACTCCTTTTGGCTGCCCTTGAGTACCATTGGCCGTATGAACCACCAATGTGGCATTAACAATAATTTGGAAGCCAACGCTTATCTTCGGTAATTATGGTTGTTGGAGCATGTAATTGATTACAATGAAGTCCTAAATGTGAAGTGAACGCATGGTCAATAAAATCATGCTGTAATAAAATCTACACATTGGTGAGTTTATATAGAGTGCTAACCAAACTGCTTCATCGAACAGTCTGAGGAAGTGGCTATTTGCACCTGGGAAGTGCCAACAAATAAATAAAATAACTGCCAAAATACAGTTCAGTTTGTGGTGTTCTGCATGTAGAAGGCCAATGTTGCTTTATTTTCATCACTTATTTGGAGTAGACTTTTGGTTGAGATCAATTGGTTCAGTTATTCTCAATCAAGGAGGAGGATGTGTGTTCGACCTTTGAGGTGCCAGAAAGAATTTTTATTTTTAAAGTCACTTACAATTTGAGTGAGGTGGGTAAGTTTCTGGCTTTTTGTACGTCACTTGTACTCGTCTGCTTTTGATGCTAGGGCAAACACAAGAAGTAAACGGGAATACACTGTGTTCAGTCTCTTTGTTACTCTTTTTTTAATATCCAAGTTTTAAATCAAATCTGTTGCAAAACCAAGCTAGGATCCTCCATTTTCTGGGACTTTGAACACTTGCTCCATGACTTTGAGTATCTTTGCCACACAGGTTGTAGAACAGACTAGTTGACCAGGCTACTCATCACACCAATCTTCCAGATTTTCGATTGGCACGTTTCTACTCATAGGATTCCCTAGTGGTGTCATCTAGAAAACGTTATTACTTTAAAAAAGAATTTGATTATGACTAGTATGCCAACTGGAATTTTTTTACCATTTGTTCACTCATTACTTTATCACATCAGCTGATTGCATTACTTCTTAAAACCCCAAAATAAAGCAAGATCACAGGGCCACATTTTTGACCATTTTATCAAACTGGGAGCAGTATCCCAAAAATTGATTTTCTTAGTCCGATTCAGTGATTTTAGAGGTTTCACGGGGATGGTTTATAATTAAGTGCAGTGGCCTAACGCAGACCAGCTCTAAACATTACTAGTTGTTTCATGCGTAATCTATTCTGGGCAGACACACTTGTCCAGATTTAGAAAATATCTGTAGACTTTCTCTTGGGTGCAAACTTGCCTTTCAGGGCTTCCTGTCCTGTGATGGAGAGTTGTTTATGTGAACCTCCTTGGTATTCAGAGCACAAATTATACTTTAAATAACTAATTTTTAATATTTTGATACTTTTCTAAACTTCTATAATTGGTTCCAAAAATGAGGTAGCATGATTTCATTCTTGCAGAGCCTGTGGACACTCCTGAAAGATTTTAGAACTTTATGCATAGCCAAAACATGTCTGAACCTAGACTAGTCTCTTTTCATTCACCAAAATAGGACATTTCAAAGAACAACTTCGATTTAACAACCTATTGATGACCTAGGTCCTAGAATAATAGTTTTTTTAAATAAAGGAACTAGTCCCGAAAGTGATAGTTATCCAATAGCTTTTGTTAATATAAATGATCTATAAATCATTCTGTGGAAGTCTTGATCAATCGCTGCACTCGGTCTCAAACTGTAATTTTCTGCCTTTAAACCTATGCAGACTTGTATGTTTACAGCTAAATCTAGATTTCCTTTTCCTTACATATTCTTAAAGTTGGGCTTTACTCCAAAAAGATGTGGATATCATAATATGCAATACAATGCATTTTGTAATAGTATATGATTAGTGAGTAAGCTCTTCCTGTAGCACTAACTTATTATTTATTATTACATAGGGCATCTTCAACATTTCAGAGACTCTTAATTAATCTAGGCGTTTACCAATGCAGAAAAGAGGCTGGGATTTGGAAAGCAGTCGGGTTTCTTTAGAGAATTTGGAATAAACCTAGCCAGAAGAAGGGTCACTGAAAGCAGCAGAACCAAGCTTAACTTGTGACGGCCATGTAATTAATATGTAACTACTCTCCACCAACCCCATATGGCTAGAATCAATATTTTGGTTGGGTGATTTCTAAGAGCTCAATTCAGACACCTGAATTTCCATTTTATTTAACCTTTTTCATGACTGATTTTTAAAATACTATGGCTCACATCCGTTGATCGTGTGCTTTTGGGGATGCGGTTGTCACGTAACAAACAATGTAGTAAAGTATTACCACATTGACACAATAAAAAGACTAGGGAGATTGTGAATACTCCTTCTATAAGATGGTAAAATACTGGGCCAAATTGCTTCATTGGGCCAGTATTCCTCTGCTGTAAGTCGGATTCTCCCTATTTAAGCTACTGCTTTAATTATCAAGCATTGGCAAACCTAATTGGTTTGACATATGTTGTCTTTACCAATGTTTGATTGTGTGCACTGATCAAAGCTTCTTTAAAATGAATGCTACAGAAAATTATTTGCTTTTTTAGGTCTCGAGCCTAGCGTTACACTGCGCAGCGAGAGTCCTTTTGTCCGGGTTTCAGAAATGGACCCTGGAAATTAACACACTTGTGCGTGTGTTTTTCCTATGGTCTTTTCTGATTGGGCTTGGAGTGCGTGTTGTTTTGTAGGAGAACACGCAATAGGCGGGTGTGTTGCTCCACCCATGGCCTATTGGTGTCTGTTATGCAGACCAAAGCCTATATGTGTTTAATTATCGTGCCCAGACACTGGCGCGATAATTGAAGACATATGGCTTACAGTGGCGCGCGGGCGCACCCTCGCGGGCGTTTTAATTTTTTCTTTCTACATTTAGCGAATGCTTTCACTGTTTCTCGTCTGCAATGCCCTTGATTGTTGTGCAGTGCATGTTAGATAAACCTCATGAGAACTACACAAACACAGTTCGAGAGTGTATAACTTAACTAGAAAAATGTTTGATGTGTCCTCTATGTTCTTTTATTTTACAAAGTGCAGCTGTTAACCAAAAGAGTTCCCTGCGCTGAAAAATTTAATCTGATCGAACATGACAGTAAACTAACATGAGAGAAATGTACTCTAAAAAAAGTTTTAAACATCTCTCAAACTGAAGGTTGTTGAGCGGGTCCTGAAGAGAACGATAAAGGTTTGCAATGCTTAGCTTCCAAAAGGTGAAAATCTTGACCACCTTGCGTCAATATAAGCCCCCTTCAAACAGAAACAAGGTGATGGGGTACACAAACAGACAAGCATACACAGAACACAAATAGAGACAGACGCACAACAGACACAAAGACACATTCCCGCTCACAGACCTACCTACAGAGAGACTCGCGCAAACACAGCCAAACACAAATACCCACAAACCCACACAAAAACAGACACTTAAACACACAGGGCACATTCACAAAGTCACGCTCATAAGCACACATACATGCAGACACAATCGGAAACACAAACGCACACCATCAAAATATTACAAGCCAGGAAGGCGCCAGAGACTGAATACACGAGCGAGTGTGTGATAATTACCCCTATGTTGATGCCCCAGAGGTGGTGTCTGTCTGTGGTGCAGCACCGGGGGTGAGTGTTCTGTCGAGTGGGGTGAGGGTTCATTTTGTGGGAGGGCTGCAGCCCATCTCCCGCGGTAAGGGCAGCGGTGGGGCAGGCGGGCCCGCTGGAGATGGGGGGGGGGGGACAGTCCGCAATGGAAGCCAGAGCCTCTCGCCGGGCGGGGGCCGTCAGACAGGAGCATCCGTCCCTGCCCGGGAGATTAGTGCATCTCCCTCACTGCATTCCCTGCAGTCCTTGCAGCTCGCACAGACCCCCGCCCCCACCCATGAATCAAGGGCTGGTCACCCTGCACCAGGCCAGAGACACCGCTGTATCACGTTTATTGCACTTTTAAGTGGCGGGTGGACTGTCCACTCTGGGGCGACGGTGGGGGGAAGGGAGGGGGGGTCTAGGATTGAGCTAGCACCATATATAGAAACTCACAAATAAATAAACAAAACCAAGAACACCCTCCCCCATGACCCCCACAGTCACAAGCTAGTCACGGTATACCATTAATATCTATTCCATTATATGGGGGCGTAGGGGGGGGGGGGTGCCTCAATAGAAGCAGAAGTAAAGGGGTGCACATAGCCACTAAATGGGAACAAAACTATTTAGAGGGAATATATGCAGACCTAGAAATAATGCCCTGATGGTCATCCCATTTGAGCATGACTTGGCGAGTGAAAATCAGGCTTGTCTCGACTTTCTCTAATAATAAGAGACCACCTTCGTCCCTGTCACACTGCGATTTGTGGCTAAAGAGATTCAACAGAGGTCGAGCTTGAGGGAGGGTTGATGCGGCCTATCCACAAAAATCCAATGACCAAAGTGTAAAAACAATAGACGTCACCCACCACAACGCGAAGAAAAGCCACAAGTCAGCACAATACTTATACTATATGACAAGTTAAACAAGCGTGGGTACAAGAAATGGCACAGACGTAAATATGTGTACTGGGACATTCTAGGTATGGACTTGCCCAAAGATAAGTTACCAGACACCCAGTTCTGGCAAAATATCAAATTAAATGTTACATCTCAGACGCATTTTTACCGTCCTCTTTTCAAAGTGTGCCTAAGGCTCCAATGTATCATATTTTAAATAATAATGGAATGTTTTGTCGATTGTGCTGAACACCGCACTTCTACCGTTTCTCTGCGCTATAAATAGCAAGAGTTAATTTGGCCAATGTAGTTGTGCTCAATCTAACGGCTTTGAGGGGATGAGAATCTGGTTAGGAGTTGCAGCATGTTTCAACTGCAAGCGTTTAACTCCACGAGCCCTCCTGTGGCATACAGGTCGTAGCAGTTGTGTACTCTGGTCATAGATTTGTGCCTCTTGTTAATATTGAGTGTGCTTTATTGCCTTGTAAACTCAAGCGGAGTACTTTTTAATGATGTAAGGGTTCGTAGCCTTTGATTTTTTTTTATTTTTTTTTTATGATAACACATTCCTGAGCAACAGATAAAACAGTGTGTGATGGATCAATCTTGGCCCGGCCTACAAAGGGATGAAGCGTGGTTAGTAGATAGTTTGCGGCATCGCAGACAATACACACATACTCACACACACACACACACGTGCATGCACATATTCATACACACACCTACACACACGCACACACAAATGCACAGACTCGCGCAAGTACACACAAATGCGGACGCGGACTGCAGAGGAGACTCGTTTGTGTCGTGAAATCTCTCCTCGTGGAGCGACTCATGGGACCCCAGAGCAGGGGACCTGGATGAAACGGGGCACATTTCTGCATCTTAAATGTAGAGTTTTATTAAACCCACTCCGATTTATACAAGCTAAGTGACAGAACACGAGACAGAGGGGGCACGGGTGCTGGCAACTCTGGGGAAGAAGGGGTGGGGATGTTTAACAGGTGGCAGAAGAGGTGGGGGGTAGACCAAACTAGTGCCTTGGTTGGTTTAATGCACTGGGATCCGCCCATCTATCCACAGACTGGAAGCTGCTGGCACATTCCCGATACGTGGGTTATGTCAAAGGGGGAGGTGAAAGTGCTTCTTTCCCGTTTGTCTGCAGTCCACTCAATGACATATGAGGAACAAGCATTTGCAATGCAATAGGTCTCGTATTTGTGAGAGTTTAAGCTACTGTCCACTCAATGACCTATGAGGAACAAGCATTTGCAATGCAATAGGTCTCGTATTTGTGAGAGTTTAAGCTATTGGCATTGTAAATAGCAATGCATTTTATTTGTTTTAAAAATCAACAAGTAAATAAAAGGCATTGTCATTTACATTACCAATAGCTCAAATTCTAGTAAATGTGAGACCTATTGCATTGAAAATGCTTGTTTCCTGTAGCGTCTGGTTTTCAGGCTCATTTGGATGCGCTCACTACCTAGTACTACCGCGATTGTAGCACTGTGGGGCTCTGCAAAATAGAGGGAGAAGGATACAGCCAAATAGCCAATAGAAAAACAGGAGACTGAAATACTGCTTTGAGCTAGGCCAAAATATGACTGGCAAGGTCTCAAGCCAGTGACTGAAGGTTCATAGCAGGAGAAGCCAAAGTATGAAATAATCTGATTCCACTTAAATGAAATGTTGAACAGGGTATGTTTCCAGTGAATGAAGAAAGTGCCATACACGCCAGACCTAAAATTGGCTTAAGTAAACTTTGAGGAACAGCTAGTACCCTGTATAATAATAAACTGGTTTTACTATTACCCAATTCCATGGTACTCCATTTCCTGAAGTAAGGATGGAACGTTTGGTTGGTCCTGGAAGGATTCAAGGACTGGACGCTGGAGGGTCGACTTGTATTTAATTGGCGAGCATTCAACTCACTGAGCCACTCTGCCACCGTTGCCAAGGGGTGGGACCATTTGTGTCTGATGTGTAACTATTTCAGTGGGAGGCATACCTGCTAACTTAAAGAACAATCTTACCCTGGGAGGAGGGGACTGTGCCTCGTGCCGATAAGTGCCTATGAGGCACTTTGGAACCCATCCCTTAATGGACGTCGGCAGTTCAAATCCACAGAGAACTAGATGGAAAAAAACTATTTACAGTGCTTTTCAGCTCGTTTTCCTTGCCGCTGTGTGATCCTTGTCCTTTTCTTTCCATCCTGCCGACCTTCAGACATTTCTCTTTTGCTGGACTGCCTTATCTCTTTCTCCCCCTCAGGCCCCCCTCTCTCCTCTCACCAATCTCAGCCTCTGACTCTTCTCCCCCACCTACCGCTCTCTACCCCTTTTGATTTTCATTTCTCCGTTCACTCTGTAATTCTGTAATGTATACTCGTCCAAGCCTAATCGCTGGTAAAATGTAATCCTGAGAAAATCTACTGTGTGTGTGTGAAAATCTATTTGTGTGTGTGTGTGTATGTATAGGTGTGTGTGTGTATGTGTGTGTGTGTCTGATGAGAAGCGACAAGGCTTCGAAACTCGTAAGGCCAAAGGATGACAACACAGGACTTGCAAGCTGCATGTTTCTTTAATAAAGGTTTTGGCAAACCGACCTGCGAGTGGTGAGCGGCCTCAATTCCGAGTGAATAGTTTGAATGTTTTATCACGGCGGCTCCGGCCGTGGAGGGATCGCACTGCCTAGAGGGAAAAGGACCGCAGGGGAGAAAACGAGGCTCCTCTGCAATGGCACGGCAGGCAACAGAATTGAACA
Organism: Lissotriton helveticus; assembly: GCF_964261635.1. Classification (NCBI taxonomy): domain Eukaryota; kingdom Metazoa; phylum Chordata; class Amphibia; order Caudata; family Salamandridae; genus Lissotriton; species Lissotriton helveticus. The sequence continues at coordinate 754,192,420 of NC_136073.1, forward strand.
TGTCGTTTGCAACCCTGGAGCAAACTGGAGGGCTAAAATCGATCCTGAATTAGCACACATGAATCGGACCCATTGGAGGGTAGAAAATATGCAAAAGGACTACATCTCCCAGCGAACACTGCATTTGAAATTGAGGCACAGCTGGGGCCAATTACAATTAGAATAAAGCACGGGGAGATGTAACCGCAATGATTTGGACTCGTGTGATGCGGCCTCTGATGAGAAGCGACAAGGCTTCGAAACGCGTAAGGCCAAAGGATGACAACACAGGACTTGCAAGCTGCATGTTTCTTTAATAAAGGTTTTGGCAAACCGACCTGCGAGTGGTGAGCGGCCTCAATTCCGAGTGAATAGTTTGAATATATATGTGTGTGTGTGTGTGTGTATATATATATATATGTGTGTATGTATGTATGTGTGTGTGTGTGTATATATATATATATATATATATATATATATATATATATATACTCTAACCACTAGTATATGTAGTAGACCTTAAGAGAGACCAGAGGGGCGTGCTTAGTCACGCTTCCAGCCCTCGGACTGCCATGCTTAGTCATGCTTTCTGTCCCCAGACTGAACAGCAGGAAAGAAAACAAAGTGGCCTGAAAGGTCTTGGCAAATCCAGCCGCGAGAGCGGCCCAGAGAGCGCGCTGACGCCTCGATTACCAGCGCAAAGTGCACGTAAAGCCATCGTTACAGGCAGACCCTGTCCGTAAAAACCCGTGATTGCAGGCATTTCTCGCTTACTGCGGCGTGATTACAGGGCCCGCGGTGCAGGAACTCTCTGGGAATAATTACAGGCTAACTAACCGGTGCGGACACGGATTGTGCTGGGGACGGGATTATTGGCACCGACTGGGCCCGCATCGTTTGCCGCACAATACCTAATCATGATGTTTACTGATGCCCTAATTGTGCGGATTAGAGCGCCGCTCTGCATTGCAAAGTCTGGAATCTAATTCCGAACGAGACATGTTCTGGGAATCTGAATCCTTTTAATGTTTCCCAAGCAGTCTTCCACCTCCGAGTGACGTCAGTGCATTAATAGGACTTTTTCTGCTTGTGACTCCTCCCAGTTCACAGGAGAGGGTTCCTAGAAACCAACAGAGCGCTGCAGAGGAGGGAAGTGTGTACACACCCTGCACCATGGGTATTCAGACATGTTCCCAGGGGCCATAAAGTATGGTCTGTGATGATTCGTATACATCTAGTAGCTGAAGCGCACAATATGAAACTAGAAAACCTGCTATGAATCCTGGCTTCCCCACTTTACCGAATTGTGTGATCCTAGGAAATTGTTTTATTTCACGTTCCCACCTTTTTCTTCATTATCACATATAAGACCTCGACATCCTTGACTTCAGGGTGTGCGCCAGACAAAACCTCCTGTGTTTGATTTAATAAACTATATAGAATGTGGTTCATGTATAACAGAAACCCAGGCCACCCAAAAAATGCACATAACAACTGACTTACCGCTTTAGTTAATTATTTGCATTGTTGTCAGGTTAGGGGGAAGGATTAATGTTTCTCAATTCTTGTTTGAAAACTATCAATTTTAAAATATTTTTTCCCAATCATTGATATAATGTGATGTACTATAGTTCTGCATGTCAAATACACTTTTTGAATTTTGAAGAGACTTTATAATATTTTAAATCTATTGCTGCAAGACTTATTTTAAATGAAGGTATTCCTAAACTTAAATTGTGCATGACTTGAGTTTAAAATTTTTTTTTTGCGAACTAGACCCGAGAAGTCGAATGTCGGAGCGCATTACATGAGCACCAGTTTATTACAGATGGACACGTTCATTTTTGTTAGGCACAGGATGTTGAGCGTCGTTGTCGAGACTCGAAACCGGTTCCCCTGGAACGAGGTCGACCTCTCTAGCCGTAAGGCTACATCCTCTCCACACTCCTTACTTTAACCTCAATGAACCTTTAAATAAGTGCTTGCCTGTTTTTTTAACCCGTTTCTTGCTTCGAACGTTCAGCGCCAGTGCTGAACGTTCGAAGAAACGGGTGCGGCCGCGTCGGCCGTTGGACGTGCGCAGCACCAGGGAGGTAGCTCGTGCGACGGCCGACGGCAGCAGCGAACGGGTTAACATCTTTTTGCTGGTGCTGAGTCAATTAAACAGCTGCCCAGTGCTGCTGTTGACCAGGGGCCCACCTGTTAAGGTCAAGAGGGCCGGATGTGGCCCCCGGGCTGTACTTTGAGTATCAATGGCCTACACTGTATAGCGTGCTGCACACAAGGGCATGTGCTTCAGCCCCACCCTGGGGTTAGTAGGCGCTATATACTTATTAAAATACAATACTATCAGACAGTAGGACAGTGAGGGAGGAAGGCAGGTGGTAGAATCTCGCCTAGAGATTTGGGTGGGTGGGGAGGGCAGGCTTTTTTGGTCCAGCCAGGAGGTGGGGTGTAAGGGACAAAACAAAAGCGGCAGGGAGAGTTGTAGTGCGGGACGCAAGCTGCTAAAAAAGTAAGGCACATCTTGAGGAGTTAACCCGGCATATATGTTCATAATGTGGGAGTTTGAAACAATGAGCCTCCCGTTTTTTCTGGAAGTGGACAAGGATTGGGACTTGCCGGGTTCAAAGTGTTGCGTAGTTTCAAAGCCAGAGTGAGCGGCCAGAAAAAGCTGAGCATCTTATCGTTTCTATGTGTGAATTTCTTTCCTTTCTCCATATGCTTCTGCAGGTTGTGCTGTTCCACTGGGGGAAGGGGCAGTGGGGGGGGGGAGAAGGGGAGGGGTCCTTAATGTTGGTCACCAGGTATGATGGGATGTTAGTCTTGCAATGACGAAGCAGAGTTTCTGTGTGCAAGTGTGGGTTCTGTGAGTAAGTGCAGTGTCACAAGTGTTCGAGTGATGCCCTCATGCAGATGACAACTTATCGTGAGAGGGTGTGATGCATGTAGGACATTTCCTTGCCTTAGAGGGTGTCTGGGATGCCGGCCAGCAGGGACGGGTTGATGCCACAGCGTGGTCATCTGTGCCAGGTCATGTTTGTTTTCCGTGGGGCTTGGAACTGAGGTTTTGAATGTATTGTTTCACCTTTTTTGTAGTAATCTAAGTTTTACACACAAGGGCCAAAGATAGTTGGGTACATTGTTAGCGTGTGTGTTTAGGATGGATGTATATATTCAGTCAAAACAAACCTAAAGTTTCGCCTCCATGACCAATTGGTACTATGTACATGTAACTTTAATCCTGAATAACATGTCTCCTGTACACAACCACAACTTAAATAATATGCAGGTCACTTGTTCCAGTGCAGGCCAAGCCCATCCAGCCATGCTCCTCCATCGCTGTGAGTACTGTTCAAGGGCACAGTAAAGCCCCTTCTTTATGCACTGAGAGACTGGCTTGGTGAGTCCATCTGAGAACTTGATAGCAGAAGGGAGACTGACATTGATGGGTGCCAGCACGTGCATTGATCTTGGTTATGTTATAACAATTTGTAGTGCGCACTAATACCCGCAGGTGTCTAGACGCTCACGGTCTACCATGCTGAGTCAGGCAACACTAATTTCTAAAAAGCCACGTCTTGAGCAGTTTCATGAGCTCAAGTAGGGAGGAAGTCTTCCTAAGGGAGAGCGGAAGTGACTTCCATTCCTTTATTGTATTATAGCTGAAACTCTCTCCCCCCCCCCCCCCCCCATTCTTCCTTTAACTCTGGGGGCGGACATCAGGTGGGCATTAGCAGGTGGTCTGGATCCTGGTAGAATGATGCAGGTTCCTTCACCGTAACATCAGCATCCAGAAGTTGGAGATCCCATCAGGACCGCCTCTTCTAGGATGCAGGCTAGCGGTGGAGTGGTCGTATCTTGGACACCCCGGAATCAGGTTCACCATGAAGAGACCAAGTCAAGGCCAGAGATGATCCATTCCTAGCCTTTCCTGGCTTTGGGATGAAATAAGAAACCGAGTAAGGACTCCAGGGAAGGATCCAAGTTGAAGAAAACAGAGAAAGCATGGACAGGAATTAGAATGTAGACGTTTGACATTGGAATGTTCCCTTATTTTCCCATGTAGTGTACAAAAGATGCAGATTTGGCACCACTGCCTACAAAAAATGAGCCTACGTGTCTGGTTAGTACTCGATCTTGCTATGGGGCTTGCGGTTAAGGAAGGGGCAGTACTTCATTTGTAAAATAAAAATAAAAATAAAAAAGTGCCAGGGGGGCGCTAGAGGGCGCGCAAGCGGAATGGCTGCTTGAACACGCAGCTCCCGCACCTTGGTAAATTATCCTGCATATATCTGCTGCCACGGAGTGCCAAACCTCCTGATTTTCACGTCATCTGCTGCAGGTGTCCCACTCTACAATCGTCCCAAGTCTGGCGGCGCTCTGTTGCTCGCAACTCGGGATGTGAGCGGCTGAAGTTCCAGCGGAGATCGCACTGGAACTGACGGATTGCTGTGGCCGGCTGCAGCGTTCTACGATACACCGGGGATGACCGCGAGGGTCTGGGCCACATGACGGAGCTGACGGCGGCCTGCTGCTGAGACCTCGCGTGTGGACCTGGCCGGGCGGTAGGAGGCTGTCACCCCGCCCGTGTAGAACCCCCTCCCATCTACTGCTATTACCCTCGCTCCTGGGGCTTTGGACTGACCCGCTGCTGGTTGCTGGCGGGAGCCGCGGCGCGGCCTGTGTCCTGGATCCGTGTGGGGACCCCCGACTGCCCGGGGCTCTTGGTGGTGCGGTGAGTCCCTGAAACATACCGCGCTTTTACCCGGCGCGTCCATTACGTTGCTGCCCCACCTCTGGACCCTGAGTGGGCCCGGGGACTGCTGCACCGCCGGCTGCTCCTCCGGACGGGGCCCTGCTCCTCTCCCGACTCGGCTGCGGCCTGGCTCCTCCTCCGGGGACCACGATACACGGGAGACTCACGCTGCACCTTCCCGAGGGGGCTCCTCCTATGCCACCCCTCTTCATCGGTGCCCCGCCACTCCCGGAGTCCACTCACCTGTGCCATCGGCGCCTCCATTGAAACGCGCACGGAGGTCCCGGAGCCTCCCCTGCCTCGGTGCCTTCTCCTGCTCGACCTCACGGCACCTGAGATCCACGCAGGCCTCCTGTACCCCTGAGCCCGCCTTTGCATTGGCCCTTGCTGCCCTACCGTGGCGCTTGCGGCGTCGCTGCTCTTCTACAGTCGCCTCCTTCTGTGATACCCTGACGCGCTACCACGCTCCACGGCGCACAGGTGCGGAGATAGCTTACCACCATGGTGCGGCCTGAACATCGGCAGGCGAAACTTAGCTTTGGAGGCGCAAAAAAAGGCGCGAAACCGGTACAAGCGGATCCTGCACCTAGTGCATCGTCCCCACAGGCTACTGGCTCAGCTACCACAAACATTGATCTGACCAACCTAATACAGGAGATGCGGCAGGGGTTTGCCACGGTGGTTGAGAAGGTAGATGGAGTCACTGCTCGACTGGACGCGCTGGTACACAAAGTGGACCGTCACGAAGAGCGCATCACAGCTACAGAGCAACGTATATCCGACACTTCAGATGTTACCGCGACCCACACGACACAATTGAGTAGGATGGACAACCTGCTTAGGGTCATCGCGGCTAAAAATGAGGACTTGGAAGCTCGCAGCCGCCGGAATAACATACGGGTCACCAACGTGCCGGAATCCACAGACACGGGCAGGATGGAGCTGTACATCGAGAAGTTGCTCAGAGGCTCGATTGGCGAGGATGCCTTCTCGCCACAATTCATCGTGGAAAGGGCCCACCGCTCCCTGGCACCCGTGCCCAAGCCTGGGCTCCCACCGAGGCCCATAATAGCTCGTCTCTTAAATTACCGTGACCGGGATACTGCGCTTCGGGCGGCCCGAACTCAGGGGTCGCTACATTATAATGGCGTGACGTTCTCCATTTATCCAGACTTCACGCCCATGGTTCAGGAAGAGCGGCGCAAATTCCTTCCGGTAAAGAAAAAGTTGCGAGAGGCCCAGATAGACTATGCGCTCTTGTATCCTGCGAAGCTCCGAGTCACGCACCAAGGCACACAAAGATTCTTCACTAATCCGCAAAAAGTTGAGGACTTCCTGAAATCGCTTCGAAGGACCCAGCGGGATGGTCGAGCGGATGATGAAGGACAAGAAGAGGCAGACTAATCCCCAGCGCCCTGAAACGGCTAACTAAAGCCATGTGCTGCTCCGTCAGCCTTGTCTACTCTGGATGGTGTTCTTCATACAAACTACTGCACAGACACTGGGGGAATTGCGGATGATGGACCTGCGCTGACCCTGCACCCCTGTGGTAACGTAAAACCAAGGTCCACTTTTCTGACCCTAGTCTCCCCCGAGGGCGGTACAGTGATGGAGCTCAGGGTCAGGGAGTGACTGTGCGTACTCTATGTGTTACCCCTATTGGGTGATCCCCTTTACCTTGCCAATGTTTGAGTTGTTGCTGTTGCGGGAATTGGGTGGGGAGGGTTGGGGGGCGGGCTGTTGGGTGGGAGAGATCGGCTTCTGGCATGATTGGGATGCTGGGGTGGGTGGGGGGTGGGGATGTTTCAAGAGGCAACCATTGACTGGACTTTCCACGTGGACATTGTTCTGGTGTGCGCACCGTTGCTGGCTGGGCAGGGGTGGCTATGTCACACTGCCTTTCTTAGCACCGCTATGTTGTCTTACTGCTCTATCCATGGAGGCTCTGTCTGAGTGCATTCTGCTAGCCTGTTTGTCCCTTAATGCCTGGGGGTTGTACGAACTATGTATCTTTATGATAACCTGGGCTACACTCTGGCACCGCCAGGATGGGGGAGGTTGCACTTTGCGGCCCTCTCGGGCTCTACCTTACTCATTGTTGTTTTGTCCATGGCTGATTTAAACGCGAATGCGCAATTGACATGTTTATCCTGGAATGTCCGCGGACTGAACAATGCTAAGAAATGCCGAAATGTTATTGCCTACCTCGATAGACATCATGTGCAGTTAGCCATGTTACAGGAGACACATCTGCCCGCACAGGGTGGCGCCACTTTTGCGAGGAGATGGGCTGGACACCGTATCTTTTCCTCTTATTCGACTTATGCCAGAGGTGTGGTAATACTTGTTGCCCGCAATGTGCCTTTCCAACCATGTGGGGACATATCGGACAGCGAGGGTCGTTATGCTCTATTGTGGGGCAGAATAGGCCGTGACCTGTATCTGTTTGTGTCCGTATATGCACCTAATATTGATTCACCTGCCTTTTTCACCACTCTATGGGGCAAGATTGTGGCTGTTGGGGCGCGACACATAATATGGGGTGGTGATTTCAACCTGGCGTTGGTACCCACATTAGACAGAGCAGATGGGGTTGGCTCTTATAAGCCGAGGGCCAGGGAGGCACTGGAGGGAGTTATCGAGGAGGGTGGCCTTTTAGATGTCTGGAGACACTTACATCCTAATGGAAGGGAGGGTACACATTTCACTTCTCACACTGGGACGTGGGCACGCCTGGATTACTTCTTAGTCACTAGGATGGTCGCTGCGGAATTAGTGGGGGCTACTCACCTGCCTAGAACCTACTCTGATCACGGCCCTGTACTTTTACGGTTCTGTATCCCTGGGTGGGACGCTCCCCGACCGCAGTGGCGATTACGCCCTGCCATACTTCTTGACAACCTGTTTCGCACTGAACTAGGGGAGGAGATAGCGGACTTCTTTCCCAGGAACAAGGGGTCGGTCGAATCGGTTGAAAATATATGGGAGGCGTTTAAGGTCACTGTCAGGGGGTACTGCATATCTAAAAGCCACGGGGTATTACGTGATATTTTGCATTCCATTACCACACTGGAGAAGGAGCTACGGGCCTTGGAACTCCGCATGACATCGGACACTGACCCCGGCCTGCATGCCACCTTTAGGGAGACACTGTCAAGGTATGAGGAGGAGGCTGCCAGGGAAGCGAAATACCGGGGCAAACACTGGGCAGCCCGTAAATACTGTGAAGGTGATAGGCCCGGGAAGGTACTGGCTACACTCACGCAACCCTCACATATACACCACACCATATTAGAAATCACTGACGCCGCCGGTACCACTGTGAGCGACTCGGATGCGATATTACACACATTCGTAACACACTACTCCTCACTGTACACTTCCACGGCTGAGGCGGATGCGCCATATGCATCGTACCTCAGCGATGTGGCGTTATGCTGGCTCAGCGATGGGGACAGGGAGTTTCTGGCGGCGCCCTTCGAGCTCGAAGAGGTGCGTGAGGCCATCATGTCCCTCAGGAACGGCAAGGCCCCGGGCCTTGATGGCATTCCTGCCGAGTTTTATAAAGCCTACATCGATGTTATGGCGCCAGTGCTCCGTGAGGTGTTTACGGAATCCCTTGCTGATGGTATTCTTCCCCGCTCTATGCGCGAGGTGGTGATCACCTCCCTCTTAAAACCAGATAAAGACCCCACATCCTGCGATTCTTACCGCCCGCTCTCCCTTTTAAACTGCGACGTCAAGATACTTGCTAAGGTGCTAGCCACTCGGCTATCGCTCCTTATGACCAGACTTGTATTGCCTGATCAGTCTGGCTTTGTGGCGGGCAGATCTACATCCCACAATCTTCGCACCCTCTTCTCCTTGCTCCGCACGGTTCACCCTGATACCCCGGTGGCAGCTGTATTCCTTGATGCCACCAAGGCTTTCGATTCTATTGAATGGCCTTACCTTTTTTCGGTGCTTGCCAGCATGGGGTTCCCTCAACTATTCCTGTCTTGGGTCCGCCTCCTGTACACGGATCCCACGGCCAAGGTGCTGATTAATGGACGACTGTCGCAGGCCATCACGCTCACGAGGGGCACCCGTCAAGGATGCCCGCTCTCTCCCCTGTTATTCGCCATCGCGGTTGAGCCTCTTGCCTGTCGCCTACGGCAACTGCATCGAACTGGTGCTGTGCAGTGCCTTCAGCGGCAGATTGACGTATCGCTCTATGCGGATGACATCACGCTGTACGTCAAGCACCCTGAGACGCATCTGAATCCCCTACTTCGGGAATTTGTTCTATTCGGCGGAGTGTCGGGAGTCCACATAAACTGGACCAAGTCGCAATTTTTCCCACTAACGGATGCGGTGCGCGACTTCCCCCTTGATTACCCGTTGGAGTGGTGTAGTACGGATCTCCGTTATCTCGGAATCCGCATCTCTCGTGACAAGGACGAGACACTGCGTTCCAATTACGGAGTTGCCATGACCAAATTAACTGCCTCCGTTGACAGATGGATCACGTTGCCACTCTCTATGGCCGGGAGGGCCTCGCTCATAAAAATGGTGGTCCTACCCCGCTTTCTGTACCTTTTCCTCAATATCCCTTATTTCCCTGGCGCTTTCTTTTTCAAAACGCTCCGGATGGAGTTGCGCAGACTTTTCTGGGGAGGCAAGAGCCCCCGGTTAAAATGGTCAACGCTGATCCTTCCCTATGACAAGGGAGGTTTTGATGTCCCTGATTTTGAGGCATACTACCAGTGCGCACAGGCGCAATTCGCCTACCACTGGATGGCTCCTACCCCCTTTATGCCACACATAGCGGTCGAAGACTGGATCGTGCACCCGATCCCTCTCAATGGACTGCTGCACTGTCCTGAGGCGTCCATAACCACGCCGAATACCTCGGTTTCCTGCACTCTGGACGCGTGGCGCCGCATGGCTAAGAGATTATCGTGCCCATTGATCTACTCGCCCAGGTTACCGCTTGCCTATCACCCAGAGCTCACACTGTTATCGGAAACGGGTTTCCGACGTCTTTGTGATACACTGCGTGTCACCTGCTGGGGCGATCTGTTTCATGAGGGTGGTTTCAAGTCAGCTGAACTGTTTTTCGGTACGCATGAGCGCACTCCCCTCGAGCTCTTTTATTACATTCGTTTGCGTGCGGGGATGAAAGATATCTTACCTGATTATCCTATTGAGCCCGAGATCCTTCCTCCGCTGCACTACCTATTAGGGTCACAGGACGGGGCACATCTGGTCTCTGGACTCTACCGTCAGATCCGCAATGCTGCCCCTGACCCGGAGTCCGCTGCTCGGATGCGCTGGTCTGCTGAGCTTGCGACTGAGGTGTCGGACGACCAATGGCACCACTGCTGTACGCTCACTTCCCGTATCTCTGCCAGTAGCAGGTTGAAAATTATCCACTATAAATTTCTTCAACGAGTGTACTACACGCCGGTGCGGAAACGTAGGTTTGGACTGGCGGATAGTGACCGATGCGAGCGCTGTCGTGCTGACCATGCTGATTTTCTTCATCTGGCATGGGATTGTCCCCAGGTGGCTCACTACTGGCGGCAGGTGCTGGAAGCTCTTGCCGAAATGGCGGAGGAGGTGGTTCCTGCGGACCCCCTGGTGGCCCTCCTCGGGTATACGATGCAGATGCCTAGAGGCTGCAGGAAATTCATTGACACTGCCTTACTCTTGGCCAAGCGGCGGGTCGCATGCCGATGGGGCAGAGGAAGGGCGCCCAAATTCAAAGACTGGCTCACAGACTTGATATACTGCCAAGACCAGCATGCTACCTTTGCAGAACTGCTGCCTCCCTCGTGTCGTCCCAGTGACATCTGGGAGCCGCTTGTGCACTATCTGCTCGCACGCCCGGATGACAATGCTCGCTCGGAAGGTCAGCCCGACGTCAATTAAGAACCTGAATTGTGCTCTAGACCCAGCCTGAGGTCCCGTCTGGGCTATCTTGATTCTCATTGCCCGGGCCCCCCCCTTGTACCCCTGAGCAGTCATTGACATTGTAGGCTATCCTGCCTTGGCCTGCCCACCGCTCCTCCCTCTCTGTACGTGTAAGCTCTATACTATACTCTCTGCACGCTCCTACACCTTCAGCGGATGATGCTCCAGGGTTCCCCGCACCTTTCCACGACCGACCCTTGTTGGTTCCTCTTGTATTGGACCATGCATACTGAACACGAGATCTCACACGCACCTCTGCTTGCCTGGGTCGCCACGCCAGAACTCTAACACTGATCCTGCTATACAGTCATGCATTGCCTTTTCGTTGTTACCTAGTTGGGGTGTTTTTGTGTTACTGTTTATGACTTTCGACAAACGGGAGAGAACCCTCTCTCGCAAAAAACCCTGTTCCACTGCTGCTCATCCTTGCAAGCCCCACGCCATCGGCTGCCGAACAAGATTACCATGTGTGTATGATTGCCGCCGGGCCCCCGGGATGCCGGCTATATGGCTGTGTACAGACCTCTCCATTCTGCTGCCGGCCTCCGGGTTGTGGGCGAAGCAAGCTGTGTACTGTGCTCTATCTCATACAATAAAGCAGATTTGAACTCCAAAAAAAATAAAAATAAATAAAAATAAAAAAGTGCCAGGGCTCTCGTCAGGTGCCCACTGCAGCTTGCACCTCACATTTCCCCTGCCATCGCTGCCAATGATAGTGGCAACACAAATACTAGGCCTCACACTCCTGCAAGTGTAACAATTCAGACTATTTCAGGCCCCCAAAGCTATAAGAATGGCTTGAGCGGCAGGTAGTAGTAATTGTTAAAGAATATTGCATTAAAAATTAGCTGTTGTGGTCGCCTCTGAATTAGCTTGACAGTGCCGCCTTGTGGCAGGCTGTCACAAGCGCCGGTGTTGATAATTAAGTGCCAGTGCCGAGCACCGGAAACCACTAGCTCAAATTAAGCACTGGGAAAGGGGTGTACAGTCGGGGCCTCGCTTGAGTTACCTGGCCCTAGGGTACTTTTCCACAAATACTTGGCTCTGAGTAAAAGTATATAGAAATACAGGATTCTTAGCGATGCATTGTCAGAAAAGAAGCATGTTCGAGACAGTAATTAAAGTTTACATTGAAAATTTGAATTAAAAAACTGACCACATCTGCCAATCGCACCAAGGGAGCACACGCTTGAAAAATGTGAAGCACATTGATTTTATTTCAGCTAAGCCACCTCCCTTTCTAGTCTGGTCAGAGACTGAATTAGCTTTCATGTCAGCCTCATGTTTTTCCAAAAATTCATAATCAAACAAATACATGGATATATATATATATGTCCACACAGGAGGCTGGTCAGCCCTCTTTATACATTGCTCTCAAATTGTCATTCACTTTTTGCTTCTGCCAACTTAAACATACTGCATGAGGCACTGGGCCAGCCCACTTATCCATTGGGGTCCTCACCTTGTGAGTGTTGGCACTTTGCCTTATCACATGAGCACAGGTACCTGAGATGGAGTGCACCTCCGTGTCAGGGCGGATGTACTTGGGCTGCTCTGCCACTCCTTAACTTTGATATTTTTTTTTATGTTTGCGGTTTTCGGCATAGTGCATACATTTGCTAAAGTAAATAATTGGATCAAAAAATTAAAAAAAATTGTATTGCAAGCTTGCCAAGGCCAGACCTGGTTGCTTTGCCAATGCCTGTTAAAAAAATCTGATCTACATCTAGCGCCCCATGAAGCATCATTGTGGGAGGCGTTCCTTTGCAGCTATAACTATTGCACTTTAAAATGACTAAACTTTCTACAAGTCAGGGTGTTTGTCAGCTATAGCCTTAAGAGCTTTAAAGAAGTTTACAATGAATGTGAGGAGTTGCAGTGATTATGGAAAAAAACATTGACCAAGCCAATAGGTCTTGCACTTAGTACCTATTTGCTTTGCCAATGGGTTTTAGCGATGCTGATACTGTGGGCATAGCTAAAGCAGACCGGCCGCTTCCTGCTAAAAAAAATAGCACTATGTTGCTGCATACATGTCATTTTGTAAGCATGTGCACCATATATGCATAACTTACTAAATGAAGATGGAGCATGGGCCGGTAAATTTATATATATTTTTTTAAAGCATGAAAGACTTTTTTTCACCAAAGTGGGTGGAGGAAGCAATCTGTAGGGCTTGGGTAGGCAGAGCAAGATGGAGGGCACGTGTCTGGGCGTTACATGGAGGGTCCCGGTGGGTCAAGCAACACCGAAGTTGCCAGGGGAAGCAACACAGACTGTAAGGGGAAAAAGTGCCACATTTTGTAATAGTAACACATCATTATTTAATGATTTTTAAACATGGTAACATGGCCATCGGTGCTAGTGCATTCTCTTGCATTAAAAGGTGACCAGACTTCAATATTTGTAAAAGTTGATTATAAAAACGATTTCATAATGGCCTTCCTTGTACCTGTCTGTGCATGTATTTGCATGTTAAAAAACATTTTCTGTAATTGTTTCCCATAGAACGTTGGGAAACAAAACGAGCACCGATAAAGCCCAAAGGTCTGCTGCCAATACCAGTCCTATTGCCTTTGCCAATGCTTGTTATTTATGGCTCTTGAGGACTCCAGCATCAACCTTTTTTGCTCCTTTTCTTGCTTTAAGGGCCAGCACTAACCCTCAGAGGCTCCTACCGGTTGGTACCTCTGCACTTAAAGGCATTGCTTTCTAATCTGTGGTCCGCAACACCTACTCAAAGGATCCGCAATTGCTCCGAATAAGTCGGAAGCTAAAAATAAAGTTTGTATCCTCAGATAGATTTGTGGGAGCAATGCAAGTACATCGAACTATAGTATGGACGATGGATGGCTTCAACTAAATTTAAAAAAGCTCCATCATTCCCATTAAAAGATTATTTTTTTTCTTTTATTATATTCGTTTGTGAATTAAAGAAATAGTGCATCATTTGTTTGAATTCTTGTTTGTGGCTTTTTGTGTGTTATGTTGAGGTTCAAATCCTTGATTGCGTAGGCAGAGTCCCTGCCTCCCAGTTATGTCTCAGTTGTGGGTGCTCTGATTCCAAATACGATTCAGTGGGGATCTACAGAAGTCAAGCTGTAAAGAACGGCCGGTTTAAGGGATTGCATGATGGACAGTCATGCTGCTTCCACTGGACAGCAGATGTCTTACCAAGCTTTAAGGCCTAGCGTTACCTCCGCCACGTTTTTCAAAGATTCTTGACCAGTTTTGCTGTGGGTGTGGGTGGGTCACGTTTTTTTTTTTTTTTTTTTTTTGGACCCAGTGCAGAATTCTTTACAAGGTGCAATGATTTCACACATGGTTGAGACGGATGGTGGGACCCTTAAGGCCAGTCTAACAGTTACTGGTGTAACGAAACTTGAGGGGGCCCCCTGCAAGGTTTATGGAGGGCCCCCTTCCGGACTCAATCAGGAGCTCTCTGGCCAGATGATTGTGCTGAGGGGGGAGCCCGCAACGCGGTGGCTGCGGGGTCCTGTGTTAAGCCACGGCTAGCAGTGTACTGTTGAGCAGGCCGTTGTGCACAGGAAGCCCCACTTGGATGAATGAAGACCTCTTTCCTGCAAGGGAGGGCCTTCATATTGTAACGCGAGATTTTGTAGCGCTGCCGGGTGAATATAAACGCTTACGCTGTGTGCAGCTGCCTGGGTTAACTCTTGTCCAGAGGCTGTGAGGCTCTCCCAGGAACAGTCCAGTGTGGGAATTTGAGTGTTGTGCTGCAAGGCCCAGGCCATTCCCTCGGAGCTCAGTCTTTCCATGATGCTGTGTTTTTACCTAGGTGGATTGGGGGAAGGGCGGGGTTGGGGGCTGTAGAATGAAAACAAATGTGAAGCATGTGAACAAAACCCAGGAATATCTCCATTCCCAACTTACTTGTGTGGGAATGAAGTGTTAGTAATGTTTTCACTGTGAAACGTGGAATAAAACCCACACATTTGGGCTGAAAAGGCAGGAGTTCCTCGGTCTTGTATTATGCTTATGTGTTTTTTAATGTGGATGCTCTATTTTGATTACAGGATGTGTCCGATCCTGTGCATGTAGACATGTGAATGTATGTCTGATGTTAGTGAAGACTTTTATATGTTAAAAAAAAAATCAAAATTCAATGTTTGGGTAACTCGAGGCAGCACTCTGGCTCAGCTAGAGGTCCTCTTGAACCCTCGAGCATAAAGGCCAAAACGAGCCAAGCTTTATTGTGGCTTCTGCTTGCCACCCACCCTCTACCCTGGGCAAATGTTTGCGAGTTCCCATGTGCTACATAGTATTTTGAAGGCAACCATAATGCTTGTAGTATCTGTTGGTATTGATATAGCAAAAATCTACCTTGAAAGCAATGGCATGCCTAGGAAGGGCCAACATTGCTATTTGGATTGTTTATAATGAGGCAATTATCTAAAGATTTTTTGCGGTTTGAGGTAAGGATTCATTGAAGAAGCCTTATCTGTAGTTTGTTTCTGATTTGCAACAGGGATGAAGTAGTTAACAAGTCAGTTGGGATGTTCCAGATCCTGGGTGTGTAGACGGAGAAAGGAGAACAGTTAGAACATTTGACCTAAAACAAGTACTTACCTGCAACCCACTGCTCCTGCATATACCGCTGGTTCTTGCATACCTGTGGCATAGAACCTGATCTGGTTGGGGTAATATGAAGTCCATAGGAAGAGATCTGTGCACTGAAGATTAGGCTGAAATGTGTGCTCTTAAGACAGTTCTTGAATATGGAGAGAAAGCTTTACGTGGGAAGGAAATGATTGGTGGCTGGAAGTGTCTAAAAGAGGTGTGGACTAAGAAGCGTGTTTAAGAAATCTCGACAGCCGGCGTAGTTTATGTAAGTATAATCGCAGCCTAAGCGATACAAAAGGGGATGATGGACGGAGCGTTTGACCAAATCAAACACTCACCCCCAGTCAACTGATCTGGGGTTAATCCATCACCATTCTTTAGCCCACTCAGCCACCCCAGTTCAGACATGGCCATATGCAAATCAGTCTGACCCTGTGCCTCATGGGAACAGTCCAGCCCGAACTGCCAAGCCATGTCTTCCCTGGACCGTAAACAAGCATCCTGGGACCGGTTTCGGATTCATAATCCTCATCAGCCAGGCTATCTTGAATCCAGTGGCCAAATGAGCAAGGGACTCACGTCTGAGCATACCCTGCCACACTTAGGGCGAACAAAGCGATACAAAAGGGGATGATGGACGGAGCGTTTGAGCAAATCAAACACTCACCCCCAGTCAACTGATCTGGGTTTAATCCATCACCAGTCACAGCCTAATACTTAAGAAATGGGATCTTTTGCATGGCCAATTCAAAATTGCCTTAATGAACAAAAAGAAACAAGATCAGTGTGGTAACAAGATATTCAACGCTAATATATAAGCCTGAAAGCAATAAAACTTACGACACGTTGAATTTAAAGTAAGTTGTGCTCTGGCTGCTTGCTATCGCTACCCTTGGCTGGTCAATGTACAAAACCTCATGCTGGCTATTCAAATTAAACGAAACAGTATCTCTGGCCGAGAGACAGCAGTCGCAAACAGTGTTGACTGTGTTGTTTCGGCCACGACCCACAGAAAATGCCTCATTACCCGACATTCATTTTTAATTTTTGTCGCCATTTTGTTTTCCTGTTGATTTGACACTTTGTCACTGGTGAAGTTGGTTCACTGGATCAGAGCTGTGAACTGAAGCATGTTAGTGCTTCTGTATTTTATACATAAATTTACATGGTTGATTGTGGTCTATGGTCTGTAACGGGGATCTGGAAGGAGTCTGCGCTTTTCCTCCTTCTGTGGGATGTATCCCAAGGACAAAGGCGGTGAAAATGTTGTGGTCAGCAGGCTCTCAATTTGTGGCCTGCTACAAGGATAAACTCATTTTAAGAGAACTGGTGAAGCTGATGTTTCTCTTGAAGTTCAAGTTTCGTCCCAGTATAGCCCCAGCCCTAATACCTCGCAGAATTCAGCCTTGAACAATGGGGCATGTAGTATGTGAGGCTGCCTTCACAGAGAGACGCATAATTATGACAACCTATGTCATATTTAAACATGAAACCCCCCAGGGAGAGTATTCCTGCTGGTGAAGTGTAGCGTCTGCAGGAAACTGTGCAATTAGGCCTCCCTGGAGGCTGAGTCACGGCACGCTCAATAGCGTGGCTCCTCGCGGCACCCGTAAGCCTCGGCCACGCCCCCACGTTGCGCCCTTTGTCTCCTCGGGCGCGCGGACGAGTGCCCTCCTCCCCGGGAATCCCCGCGAGGCTTGTCTGGGCCGCTGCCGAGGCCTTTCCAAGGCGGGCGGCCTGTCACCGAGGGCCTGCTCCCCAGCTAAATGACGTCATGTTTGTTTACCTGCGTCTCTCCTCTCTCAGTTGGGAAACTTGGGCGTTGCCTGAAGCACAGAGAGCCACGCGAGGGACCTGATT
Organism: Lissotriton helveticus; assembly: GCF_964261635.1. Classification (NCBI taxonomy): domain Eukaryota; kingdom Metazoa; phylum Chordata; class Amphibia; order Caudata; family Salamandridae; genus Lissotriton; species Lissotriton helveticus. The sequence continues at coordinate 754,209,557 of NC_136073.1, forward strand.
GGTGGGGTTAATTGTACTTTTGCAGGGTATGTTTTCATGGAATAGGTTTTATAGTCAATTTACTTGAACATTTCAGGAGATGAGCTAACCAATAAAAATTCACGAAGGTGGCGTAGTTATAAGCTGTTTAAATGTAATCCTGAGTGAATTAACTATTTGTATGTATATATAACTCTAACCGCTAGTATATATAGTAGACCTTTGTACTTGCTACCAATCCTATGTGATTTTAGAGTTTATCTGTTTGGATTTCTTCCTTGAGTGACTTTACAACTTGTACATTTGCAATTTTTTCTGTTTGTATCTCTTCCTTGAGTCACTTTACAACTTGTAAATTTGCAATTTGTTCTGTTTGTATCTGTTATGTAACTCATGTCCTTACGTAACGCTATTGGTTCTTTTGTAAAGCGCTCGGACACCTTCGGGTAAGGTTCGCGCTATATAAAATCGCATAAAATAAAAAATCTCGTGCAGGGCTGGGCTGCCAATAAGGAAGCGGATGAGACTTGACTCCCGGTCACGCATCTAGTACCTAGTTTCAGTACTAGCCGCTGTGTTTTCTTGGCATGCTGTGCACTGCGTGTTTGTTACATAACTCCTAGTACATAATTAAACAGTTCCTGGCCTCTGTTATAATATTGATTGTAGTTAACCTCCCTCTCAGCTCCTTTGTATTTTTTGTTGTCATTCCTTGTGATCGTCCAGCCGTATCGTTTTATGTGACTTATTCATGTTTGTATGAGGTGTGTGTTGCATTGTATTACAGTTCTGTTTATGAAGTGTGGATCTGACTGAAGAGCACTGTTCCAGACCGCATCGTGGAGAGTAGTTGTTGTTGGTGCTCACAAGAAAGGGCAGGACTTGTTGGCTCTGGGGATTTTCTGATGCTTCTTGAAATTATGTCTTCAGCTACTTTATGTATTCTAGAAGGAATGTTGCAAGTCTCGTGTCCAAGGGATGTTTATTGCACAATCCATGCGCTTAGATCAGTAATATTTGTGGACTATGCATTTTTTTTAAAATCTATAAAGTACAAATGTTTTTGGCCCATTCCGCAGCCAGGCACGCGCACACACTTACACTGTGAAAACCGCTCTGTTTTTGCTGTACTCATTGCATGCAGAATGCTAATCTAGAACGTCTGGTAGACCGTATTTCTGCACTATTGACCCACTCGTGTAGGAGAACAAAGCACATAGGAGAGATGCATTCAAGAACTGTTTCTTCTTACATTATGGAGAGTCCTAAAAATCCACAGTACGTTCTACCTGCATGTCATTCACATGTATATATTCACTTTAGCCTTGGTTTTTAAAGTAACGTTCTAGTTGGGTGACAATTACCAGAGGGGACCATAAAAGGTCAATTTCAGTAGTTTTATACATTTGAAAGGGTACTTTGTTTCTGAAATTGTCACCTAAGTATAACATTACTTTAATCTTTGTTTTTCTTTCCAGTGGATTTCTAGTACTTTTTTTCCCCATAAACATAAAGTAACATTTTCCCAATGCACGGCGAGGGGCTGACCACAGGGAAGGGCCAGCAACCAGGCCCTGCCCGCAACCCCCACAGGCAGCCAACTCCAGGCTGTGCACAGCCTTCAGCTGACCATGCTGTGGGGTTCAGCCGACCATGCCGTGGGGATGGCCGCAGGCCCAGCATCCAACCAGTTGGTGTAGCCCCCCTACCAAGTCACTTTGGGCTCTGGGAACACCCCCCCCCCCCCAAAGTTTTTTTTTTTTTTAAGGGAGGTGTCATGATAACACCTATCCTCAACCACTTCGGGCCCGTGGTCCTCATCTCTCGGGCCAAAAGATTTGTAAAGTGGAGGGGGCTGCATGCCTCCCCTCCTCGAGCCACAAGGGGCCAAGGGGACTTCGACTTCTGGGAGCTTCTAAGTGTAGGAGCAGATGTGTCCGTCCCCCCCCCCCCCTCTCAAGCCAATAGTGGCCCTATTGGACCCCACTCCTGGGCCATTGCTTAAATATAGGGGAAGGGGTGCCTGACCCCTGGAGCGGAGTGCCCTAAAGAAAGAGAGCTACGCCTCCCTGCCCTGGGGACTCCCCTCAACACCAACATCGGTGATACATATTTTCTACAAATTTTCTGGCACGTCCCTGGCACGTGTTCCTTGCAATAGCCCGCTTGAGGTGGATTTAACCTGAGGTGCCTGGAGGTTTCCGGTGTATGTATATATGTATGTGTGTGTGTGTGTATGTGTGTGTATATATATATATATATCGTAACTAGCAACTTTATTCAAAAGCGGTGTAGGGAGGTGTTCACTGTGATCCACGAGTGTTTGAGAGTAATCTTCTCAGGTTCATTTTCTCGATGGGAACATTTTTATTGTTTTTTTAATGAATTGTAGATATGTTCCAATTAACTTATTGGTGAACTGTTAATTGTAAGGAAAATTAATTCATGGGTGTGTACAACAACCAGCAGCTAAATCAGCATTGCGGGCCTGAAGATGTGGCTGCCGGTAGCATCTTCCCTAGTTCAGTTGGTCGAATCTTTGCCTGCATGCCTTTGGAGACGGAGGAACAGGGGGACCTCTGAGTGAGGTTGGTGGAGCCTATGGTACAAGGACCTTGTGTCTGTGTGAGGACTGGGAGGTGTATAAAATGAAAAACGAATTCCGCATACCCGGAAGCTTTGGCTTATAACTGGAAAGGCATGCAGATCTCTTGGCTTTGCCAGTGCTTGTTTTTAGTTTGTTGTTACATTTACAGGTAAGAACCAACTTAGTGCAAGTTTGTCATGTCCCGACACAAAAAGGATAGTTAACCCCAAACTATGCCATGGCCCTTCCAAAAGAAAGGTATTCGTGATGATGTAATCGTCGCTACTTTTATGGTGCAGAAAGTAATTGGGCGTCCATGATTATTTCCAAATGTGAGTAAGCAAAGTGGGTGTGTTTGCTGTCCCTGAATCTAAGCCAATAACGTTTACCTAACAGCATACAGTTGTGGGGCGAGCAGGAATATTTTCTTCTTGTAAGTTGCAGAAAAGTTGCACAGATAGATGGTGGAATGAGACCTAAAATGAGCATGCCTTGTTGTCACCTTTGCCAAAAAAAGTGTATGTGATTCTTAACTGCAAACCAATTAAGTGGAACTCTATATCTGCCGTGCCCCATAAAAAATAAAACTGGCATTTAGTGGAGCTAATAGGTCTGGCCTTGGCGAACTAGTGGGATTGTTATATTTTTATTTTTATTGCATATCTATGCCCAGAAATAAAATGGAAAAAAAAATAAAAGAATCGACTAAACATGGTAGCCATAGTCTTGTAGTAAAAATGTTGGAGCCAAAAAAAATGGCACATTCAATAGAATGGTGGGGGCGGTTACCAAAATGTGGGTAATCTTCGAACAAGTATAGAACCCCTTTTATTTGTAAATAACATCATGGAATAATGGGATCTTTACTGCCATAAAGTAAATATTTTGTTGGCTTTGAAATACTGTAATCTGAAATGGTAGTTAAAGCACCCAAGGGTGACCAGGAAATAAAAAAGCAAGCAAAATGTGAAGAAAAAAGCATCAGCAAAGTGAAGTACTGGTTCACTCGCCCCGGCAATGACGTGCACTTCTTTTTAGGTGGATACACACAATGTAATAAGGTGGTGGATACACATAATGTAATAAGTTAAATGCCACTGCACCTAGTACAAGCGAACCAATGGCTGTAGTGGCTGAGCATGGTCTCTGCTTTTTGCTGTGGTTGGTTGAAGCAAATTGTGAACGGGACAGGTGAACAGACCAATGGATGCAGAGGGCTGACCCAAAGCCCCTCCTTCCGGTTCTGTGAAATGGAGCCTTACAGTTTCAGAACTTGGTGAGAGGGTTCTTTCTTTGAGATGTCCATCTAGTATCTCCCGAAGGAGCCGACACTCGAGTAGCTGAATAGCTGAATATGAAAAAGGGGCTTTCCGTGTAGGAATAGAACTTCTCTTCTTTCTGCTGATGCCTTCGTTTATTTTTATTTTTTTTGTTTTTCAAATCCGTTGCTCACAAGCAATAATAGACGATGACCTCACACTGCAAGTGGGCAATCTGTCGGATGTGAGCAATCCTCACATGAAAACAAGGAGAAGAAAAATCCATTGCTCTTCCTTTGAATATGCCTTACTTAAAATACAAAAACAAACGTATAGGTATGCAGCATGTCGAGGAAAGATAAAGAATGAACACTAATAACTATATTATTTTCTCAGGAAAACGCTTGTAGATTATTAATTTGGGGGGTTGCATTGGGTCTGTTAACTCAATTGAGACCATTCGGACGTCTTCTAAATAAACCTTTAGGCCCTACATGCTTTCGCTGTGCGCACAATGTGATTTTGGATATTTTCTTCATTTAATTTGTTTTTTAAAATGTGTGCTTCTTTTTCCTAGTCTAACCTGCCATGCCCCCTTACAAGCAGCACTGAATCCTTTATTAGCCCATTACGCCTTTCTCTTTTGTCATTCTTTCTCTTCCCCTGTCACATCTTGTACTGATCTGTCAGATTAGAGATGAAAAAGATTACTCGATCATATTCTTTTTTTTTTATTATATATTTTTTTACTTTCCAACTTGTTTGAGATCTCCTGTTTCCCTTTATTTGTGAGTTGGGTTAAGGTGTGTTAGTATTTTTTATTTTTTTTATTTACTCTGCCCTTGAGCCATGTGCAGGAATTTTAGGAAGTCCCTTATGTTTTGCAACAAAGAGGCTCTTTTAATAAAATGTTTAATAGACACTCTTCAGAATCGTATTCCTCTGTACCGTTCAGTGTGAATATGACTCTTTTCTTCAACCCATGCGGCGCCTGTCCTCTGTTGCCTCTTTTCTAGGGCTCAGAGTTTCAAAAGCCACCTCCCAGCCTGGACTGTTCCTATTGCTGCTGCCTGCTCACGGGTTTGAGTTTAATTTAATTGCCATATTTTCTAAATAAACGAACTGCGAGTGGCATAAATACACTAATTGATTTGACGAGAGCTGGGTTTTCTCGGACTCGCAGGCCTGAGTCATCGACTGAAACCGGAAGTGAGGATGCTCTGCCCGCCGTCCCTGGAGAGCGCGCGCTCCGCTGGGAAGGGAGACTCGATAGAACCAGAGCGGTGGCACGTCCCTGCCGCCAACTGCCTCTTTGCTAGGCCCGGTAGGAGGCGTGACGGAGCTTCCGGGATTTCACGCCTCTTTGCACAAACATATCACGAATGCCTGGGCGGCGCAGGTGCTGGTTAATTTTGCACGGACGTTTGCACAGTCTGGCCAGTGTAAAAAATTATTCAATCTCCCAGAGCCTAGTATTTTTTTTGCTCTGGCCAGTAGCTGCAAGTCCCTGCAAAATCACACCTGCACCACTGCAGTCTGGGCGAGCCGAATTGGTGCAAACTTGCACAAGTGCAATGTCTGAAATATGCATTTAGAAGGCCCAGTTCTTGTTAGCATTAAACTTGTCATTACAGCAGCGTGCATACTATCTGCTCCCTTGCCTAATTTATTTTTATTTAATCTGGCGGCGCTCAGTACTAATCCCATTTCCGATCTCCACGTGCTGAAGAGTTTTATAAAGATATTCTAACCCACTGCTCTGCTAATCTGTAGCCCATCGTCACTGGATGGGCTAGAGACCCATCCCGGCCTTCTAAACCAAACATTTGACCTGTGTGCAAAAAAGCCTCTAAAGCATATCTGTGTTCCCAAATCGTGATGCACTTGGACAAATGTAGCCAATTTCAATTTACGACTCATTACACGTTGAACGACTGGGATGCAACTGGCTAGCAAAGCTATAGACAACAGCAGAACATGAACGCCATTTTTTTTGGCATATCAGAGTTCAGCTAGAATAATAATTCAGTTTTTAGCTGTTTTCCGGTTACTATAATTTTTTATAAAGCAGTTAATTTCCAACCCCCCCACTGAGCATGGCCTTTGGGCATGTGCAGTGGGGTTTGCAGAAAGGGACTTGCCGGTGGCCAGCCACTTAACCTGCCAGGGGGGTTGGGAGATGAAGTTGGCCAGTTTATGTTGTTCCCAAAAACGGAATCAGTTGAAAGATAGGGGGCAACTCCAGGCATTTTTCCTCCCCACGTGTGCAAGATGGTTTCCATATCCAAGTTTTGATCAGGGCTGCTGTAATTATGTAGCTATGAGGACCAAATTATGTTTCAAGGTTAACTAAATTGTGCATCAAGAAAAGCCAAGTTATGAGGGCTAATGCAGCACATTTTGAAGCAGTATTCACTGTTTTGAATTCAATGCACATTTTAACTCTTGAGTGGGGGGTGAGTTCTCCTGATTGATGTCAGAATAATATAGCGGTCTTCAAACTTTATAAAGCGTAGTACCCCTGAAGAAACGGTTTTCACATCATCCCTCCCACCCCGGCACACACATACACAAGTTGGTGTGCATGAAGTGATTGTATTTTTTCAAAGCAAAGGGGGGCTTATTCAACTGCACAGTGGGGATTGTTCTGGGGCATAAGGAGTAAAGGAGTGGGCTGTTCTTCTCTTTACCTCTCTCCCGGTTCCCACAGCTCTTTCTCACTGCTGACTTCTGCATTGTTTCTGCCAAGCCCGCAAAGTCTCCTGCCTAATGCCCGTCCTCCCCACCACCCACTGACTCCCGAAGCTTTCCTCCCATCCTTATCGCCACTATGCTAACCTTCCAATCTCTGGCAGCACACTCTTTCTCCCTGACATACCACTCAACTCACCCTCCTCTTGAGAGTGCCACCCTGCAAGCGTGCTCATTTTCTCCCTTCAGATAAGCAAAATCTCTCCCATTTACCTGAATGGGATTACATGCTCTGAAAACCTTCCTTGACTGGAAAAAATGTTTTCTCACCATTGGTTTAAATGGGATCACACTTCAAAACTTGCCCATCCTGCCAGACGCTGAGACTCAAGACTGAGGATCCTACAGCACTTACTCCCTCTGGTCTTCTGCATCTTTCTTTGTCCCACGTTCCCCCTAGTGCTTCCTCTGTTTTTGATCCTGTAGAACTCTCCATCAAAAAATGTAGGAACTCTCTCTTTCTTGTGACTGATATTCCTCTCAACCCTACCATGCTCTCCTCCTCCAGAATGTATCACCCCATCGACACTAACTCCTGCAGAGTCCCTGTTACTTAAGTTTCCAGAAGTACACCATCCCTTAAGGATCCTGCAGCTGTCCTTTCTTCTCCCTTATCATCTTCCCCAAGCACTGGCAGTGCTCTTTTGCGTCGGAACACTGCTCAGCTCTTGCCATAGATTTTTTCCCCACTACAACCACCAGTGTCTGTCAAAAGAAACCTTAAACCGCACTATCCAACACAATGACCCAAATACACCTACCAGCATTGTGTGAGTAAAGCTTGTTGTAAGCTTTTTTTTTACAGGAAGTTGTGCTTGTTTTCTGGCCCCTGCTCGTTTTGGTACAAGGAGAGTTCTTATTCAATTGCATTTGATATGGAAACAAGTCACCCTTTAGCGGAGGTCACACTAATATTCACCACTAAAATTACTTTCATATTTCACCATACTAATTCCCCACTAATCCCCACTAATCCTTTATGGGTTTCCGGAGTAGCGTGATAATGCCCCCAAAAACAAAGAAATGGCGCTTCAACACCACATCGGGAATGACAAGCGCTATATAAATACAAACCTTTTTTTCCTATGACTAACCTATCAACCACTTCTAATTACTTTGATATTTCACTGAACTAATTCAACACTTAATCCTTTTATCGGTTCCGGAGTAGCATGCTACTCGCCGAAAAAGCGCTTTGACGCCTCATCAGGGATAGTAAGCGCCATATAAATGCAATTACAATACAATATATCTGCCGAAAGTTGACTTGTCTGCTTGACAAAAAGGGTGCCACTGCGCAGAAACACATGTTGTAGCTTGTGATCCATTTGCGCTAGAAATAATTTGTTTTTGGGTTAAAGCCTGCAAATTATGCGGAAGATGATCTATTATGTGGCAAGTTCATCAAAATCATTATGCGGAAGAAGCAGTTGCAAAAATAATGGTATAAGCAAAGTCCCATCTAATGTATATTCCTGCATCCAAATCCTAGACTGTGAGGTGAAAATGCATATGGCAAAATCGGATGCAAATTCTTCTAAAAAAAATGTTTCCCTCCAAAGCAAATAAAGGCATTTCAGATACGCTACAACATAAAATGTGCCTTCTCCTGTAAGTCTGTGCAGTCAAGAGCCTTCATGTCCTTCTATCTCACATAGGCCCTTTACCATCGACCATGAACTTTCCATCCAGAAGGAACAGACCCTTACTATCTCATCCATCCCAGCCCTTCCTACATTTTATGCATCCAATCCTTTGCACTAAAGCTGCTGGCAGGCTCCCCTTCCCCTCATGACAGCAGGCTTGCATAAGCATAGCCTTACCATCAACCTCTAGTAGTTTAATTATGCACATTTTATTTTCTGACAGGAAAAATATATTGCACTTTTGTTTCTCAGAACTCCTTATCCCAAAGAATACATTGAAATCCAGTTCAATAACATTGTTTCTGCCAAAACACATTTTTCTACAGCTGTGTCAGTCACTCTCGCCAGTTCTGCATTGGTGGTTTCACTTGGCTTCATGTTTTTAGGAGAGATGAGGCTGCGGTTTAAAAAGGCATGTTACTGTAATGTGCCCCCCAAGCCAGATGAATACCTTCTGCTTCACAACCGCTTAACTGAACTTTTATGTGAATTTTTACTTGAAATGCACCTCTCTCAGCCAGCCAAGTGCCTGAGCCCAGGCTTTGCCAGCACCACACTAGCTGCACTGAAGATGAATGGGCAGGTCCTTTCCATGCAGAGTTTAAAGTGGTTCAGACCATTTAGTAAGCCTGGAGTCACAGCAGAAATCCAAACTCAGTACAAAAAGCAAACCACATCAGAAGTGCTAGTGTACAAATGCATTGTTTTCCATGGGGCTTGTGAGCAAACTCCCCCTTTACCTCTGGTGGTGGCAGCTGCGGCCAGTGCCGCGTTGGGGCCAGGTGGGGGGATTTTGAGACGACCACGAGGGGAAATTAAATAAATAATTTTCTCTCGTGGTCGTATCTCGAAATTCCCCCCCCCACCGCTCTTATCTGCACGGGCTGCTGCTGGGTGTTGGCCCAGATATAAGGGTTCTCATCTCCGTTCATGATGTAAGTACCACTAGCCGGGTACTCTGGAGAGGTGACTGTAGCTGATGTTTTTAAAATTTATTTATTTATTTATTATAAAAAAAAATTCTTCCGGCCTCTTACACACCAAACTTTGTGAAGGTTTTTGTTGTCCCACACTGCCAGACATTATAATGTCTGTGGAGAAGTGTGGCTCACTGGTTAGAGCAGGCAGACCCTGAAGCAGAGGTCAGACCCGGGACCAGGGTTCAATTCCCGACGCGGCAGGGTCTCGAGCTCAAATGTCCACGGACCCGATAATTCTCGCTTCGGTGCCTGACCTAATCATGGGTTCACACTCTGCAACTCTGGGCATTAAGCTTGCTTAATCTCCACAACGGCCCCCGCAGCGGGATGCCTGGCTTTCACCTTGGGGATGCCCTGTGGGGGCTATTTCACAGGGAAAAGCCAGGACGGGTTCCCAAGGCAAAGCGCTTAGAGACCCCTGGGTTATAAGCGCTATATAAATCCAAACATACATACATACATGCATACGGGGGCATCTCTTAAAAACCCTGGGACACCCGGTAAATGTGTCATAAAGGAACGCAATCCAAAATGCTACAAAGTAGAGCTGACTGTACATCCTGTTAATTTATACTTCAGTATTAGTCACAATGCACAAGAACAACACTAGAATGATTTTGCTTTTTGTACAAGTTAGAATTTAAAAATGTATGTAAAAGAAGTGGTCATGTGAGAGGGCCTTGTGAGCCGAGTAGGTATGAGAGCACCAGGTTTAATATGGCTTTCAAGGTATCCGATGCCAATTGTAAGAAGTGCAGCCAGTCAGAATTTTTGGCCCCACCTTCTGACAGCTTTTAGATGTTTTATGTCAAACATATTGTAGAAGCGTTGTCTTTTATCTGTTTTTTTGCATATCTTGGACTCTTTCCCCCTGCAATCTTGCATACCTGCCTATTCCCAGTGTTCATTTTCAGCCAACAGAAATAATTTCCTTTTTCTTTTAACGTTGAATAGTTTTTCTGCATTTATTTGGAGATGTGGGAAGAGGTCGATTTCAATAGCCTTCCAATTTGGGATCATTACCCTTTGGGAAACTTCTGGCCTTAAAAAAATAATATGTATGTATGGGTGTGTGTGTGAGTATATATATGTGTATGTGTGTATATATGTGTGTGTGTATATATTTATGTGTGTGTGTGTGTGTGTGTGTGTGTATATATATATATATATATATATATATATATATATATATATATATATAATATATACACTATGTGTGTATGTCACTGCCTCTTTTGTTGTCTTCTTTTGGGAGAGAACATTATAAAATGGCTTGAAGTTTTATTTGTGTAAGAAAATGCCTCTATGCATAATGTTTTGGACTTTAAATGGTTCCATGACACAGTTAGTGGAAGTCGTTTGAAATCTTGATGCCTCCAGTTTTTAGGTCAAGCATGGGCAGCGCATGCGCTGCTCTGTGGGGCATGCTGTATTGGAGTATAGACTTGAAGCCCCACCCGTCTCTGTGCCCATATTTGTCATTGGCTTGTGTCATTGTACTTCGTAAATGCTGGCTTCTGATAGGTTAATGAGCTTGTTAGGCCCTCCTTAGTACCGCCTTGTCTTCATTCGTTAACCTTCCATGAGGACTGGCCCGTTTACTTCAGTTGTTACACAGTACGTCCTATTTAGTCTGTAAGCCCTATTTTCTTTAATGTGATTCTCCTAATGCCGGCACTACATGCTTTCCTGCAACATTCAGCCAGCCATGCATGCTTTCATGGTGAACTTTTACATAAAGGCCCCTTGTACCACACTATCCCTATAATAGCAGCCGCTGACCATTCTTTAGAGACGCCTCCTCTAATGAAAGGGGTGTGGCCTCTATTAATGTGAAAGAGCAGCATAGGGCGCTTGTAAACAACAAACTTTTGCAATGCAAAAGGTCTTGCATTTTAAAAACTTTGACCTACTGGTATTGTAAATGACAATGCCTTTTTATTATTGCAGGTTTTTTAAACACCTAAATAAAAGGCATTGGCATTTACAATGCCAATAGCTCAAAGTCTCGCAATTGCAAGACCTATTGCATTGCAAATGCTTGTTCAAATCTAGAGCAAGTCAGATGGCAGCATAGCTTGTTGAATTAGGAGTCCCTTCCTAAGCAGATAGGAAGGTGGACTGACACAAATGTCAAAGAAAAAAACTGGAAGTCAACAAGTTAAAAATACTTCTAAGGATTCAAAGCTGAAAGTTCTATTTAAAATTCCATTCAATTTAATGGGATTCGTTGGGCTCACCGCGAGTCATTAAAGAAACATTTTATTGCGTTTATTTAAATGGTTTAACTAAGTACTGTTCATTGCCGCTTAAGGAAAAAAATATTCACCAGTAACAATGGTTTTGCAAATTAAATTTTTGTTCTGTGTTTAAATGCACATTATTCCACATCTACCATAAGGACTTAAGTATGGCTCAGAATCATGTCCACCATGGGACAACAAAGCATCACTGCCATCTTAAAATTCTCTTTTCCACTATGGGTTTTGAAGCGTTCTCCTAATTAAGAAAATAATTTTATCCAGCTTCCCTAGAATGTGTTTTAAGGTTCTATCCCCAGTTTCTTATTTCAGTCATAAGCAAGCATTTTGATTATTTTTCTCCATGAACCAAATTCATTTTTGTATAGTTTCAGAGCATGGTGGAGGATTTTGAGGCCAACGTAAAGGCATGTTGCAGAGCAGATACCATAGATAATAAAATGTTTTCACTGAACTATCCTATCCGTTTTAAGTCACTAGTTTAGGATCCGAATATTTAGGCTACAGTTAGGAGTGTACACAAGGAGATGTTGGACGGAGCGCTGAAGCTTTTCAGACACACACACCCACCTCCAGTCACAGATCTGGGTTGAATCCATCCTCGTCCTTTAGCTCACTTCGCCACCCCAGCCATATGCAAATCAGTCTTGACCCTGCTCCTCATGGGAACAGTCCAGCTCGAACTGCCAAGCCAGGTCATCCCAGGACTGGAAACACGCATCTTGAGACCGGTTTGGGATTATCACCCCCCCTCGGCCAGGCTAGCTTGAATCCAGTGGCAACATGAGCAAGTCTGGGCATACCCAACAATTATCCCACAGAATAAAATGCGATACAACAGGGTTTAAAATTTTCCATGTGTGATGACTATCTCCAGATATAGGTTTCCTTTGTCAAATCTGGAATAACGGATGGATTTCTTATGATGTAAGCACTAAAAAAATCACATGTCCATGCATTTACCAGGCCTTTTACCCCTACTGTCAATTTTTGGCAGGTTTGCCATTCAGTAATTATTATTGGGCTATAGAATTTAGTGCATTTAGTACTTGTTTGCCATAAATTCGGAACGCTTGTAGTTGCAATCCCTAGCCAAGTAGGTGTTTGTTCAGGGAGCCAAAAAAATGGGACACTTGTAACAAAGGTCTTAAAAACGAAATATTACTTGGGTTCAAAGCATCAGCCAACATAAAATACTTTTTAGGTCGAGCCTGGGAAGTGCATGTGCTGTTCTGCGAGCCATGCTGTATTGGAGTATGTACTTGAAGCCCCGCCTACTCTCCGCCCATGTTTTTTGTCATTGGCTTTTGCCATAATCCTTCGTAAATGCTGGCTTCTGATTCGTTATTGGGTTTGTTAGTCCCTCCTTATTACTGCCTTGTCTTCATTTGTAACCTCCCATGAGGACTGGCCCTTTTACTTCGGTTGTTACACACTACGTCTTCTTTAGTCTGTAAGCACTATTTTCTTTAATGAGTTTCTGTTACTGCAGAAGGGTCAAGCATTTGGAATGCAATAGGTCTCGCATTTGCAAGAGTTTAAGCTATTGGCATTGTATATGACAATGCCTTTAATTTATGTTTTAAAAACCAAAACATAAATAAAAGGCATTGTCATTTACAATGCCAATAGCTCAAACTTGCGTAAATGGGAGATCTATTGCATTGAAGATGCATGTTTATATAGATAGTGAGTTGGCAATTGTTTTACTATTGGGAAGTCCTTTAATAAGAAATATGATATTTTCTTTTAATGTTCTTTTGTGCTAAACATTCGCTGATCACGCCACTTAAACGCTTAGAAAAGAGAGCACATTGAGGAGGCATTCATAAGATGCGTATTCTGTGTTTTTTCCACACCAGAGGACCCAGTCCTCATCTAGAAACCGATCATCTGTTGGGCGCAGTTGGAACAAGCCCAGTCTCAATAGGTGTTGCATATGGACAAAGAATTTCAGCAAGTATCCCAGGATGCACTGGGGCCAGTCTTTGTAAAAATGTTGCTATGCAAAACAACTTAAATTGGTGTACCCCTTCATACCTCACAGTGTACTTATGCTTGGCTAGACTATCGTGTGGGCACCTGCCATGGAGTGTCTTGGGGTTGCTTGGTGTTAATTTACCATGATCAGATTGAGAAATAAGCTTATTGTTTGAAGTACCCAATGACATTATGCAGCAGAGCAGGTCAAAATTATGCACTGGAGTTGACTAAATTATAGGTCCAGAAAAGGCAAATTATGCAGCGTAATGCTGCACCTATTGTGATAGAATTACTGTAATATTTTGTCGTTTTTACACGTTAAAACTATGGGCAAATGTTTTATTGTATTAGTATCAGTTTAACACCCAAAAAAAGGTACAAGCAAATAAAAGGCGACCAATCAAGCTTTCCGAATAGCCTTCCAATGTGCAGCAAAACGTGTCCCTGGGTTTTAGTAACTTTTAATCTGTTTTAAATTTGGAGCGTTTTTGTTAGAATCTGCAGATTATGCAGCAGATGCAACAAATTCATAATTTTCTGGAAAACAGGACTTCAGAGTCTCATAATTCCACTACCCGGAGGATAATGCAGAACTACTCGCCATGAATTTGAGTTGAAGACTCGCTGCTTATGTCTTTAGGCCCACAGTAACCGGTTGAAATCCTAGGAAGGCCATGTCGGGCTTCCATCCTGCTCAAGTTCGTAAAATGAGTACCATTGCATTTGGTAATGGTGGTGCAGTTTATTCACAATGCTTAAGAAATTGCAAAAAGGCGGCTTAGTGCAACATATCTTTTTTCGATTCACTTATTGTTAAATAGAGTTTGGTTTTGTCAAAACCTAATAGTGCTTTCTGCTAAGTGGCTAGTTGAGGGTGTTTTTCTGACATTGTTGTAAATTAAAATTGTTTGTGCAGCTAATGTGTTCTTGTATTGTATAACATTTAATAAAACACTTTGAAATAAAAAAAAAAGAATTGTGAAAGCAAAATTTTCAGAAGCTTTTGCGTTTCAGAATGAGGTGGGGCAAGGATCAGGGGGATATGAGTGAAGTGAAGAACAAATTGAAAAAAGTGACATGTTTTGGTCACCTAAGCAAGAATACGTTAATTCCCCACTGATTTGCATAGCTTGCTATTTTATGTAAGAACTTAAGTGATTATATTTAGTGTATTGTGCCATGAATCTGTATCTAATCTGTAAATTCTATATGATTACTGGTGTTGACCTAATTTATTTTCTTTTATCCTTCAGGCTGCAAAATCAAGGCTCTAAGGGCAAAGACCAATACTTATATCAAGACGCCGGTGAGGGGTGAAGAGCCAGTGTTCATGGTCACGGGTCGGCGAGAAGATGTGGCGATGGCAAGAAGGGAAATCATATCTGCGGCTGAGCATTTCTCCATGATCCGTGCCTCCCGGAACAAAGCAGGCACAACCTTTGGAAGTGCTCCCACTTTACCAGGTCAAGTCACGATCCGTGTCCGCGTCCCCTATAGAGTGGTCGGGCTGGTTGTAGGCCCCAAGGGGGCAACAATCAAGAGAATCCAGCAGCAGACCAATACATACATCATCACCCCCAGCAGAGATCGGGATCCAGTCTTTGAGATCACAGGTGCTCCAGGGAATGTCGAACGAGCACGGGAGGAGATTGAGACGCACATCGCTGTCCGCACAGGCAAAATCCTGGAGTACAATAATGAGAATGACTTTCTCTCTAGCAGCCCGGACTCTGGCATGGAGAACCGGTACCCAGAGTCATGGCGGGTGCACACTCCAGCCTCTGGCTGCAAACCACTTTCGACATTCCGGCAGAACAGCCTGGGCTGCATTGGAGACTGCACTGTAGATCCTGTCTATGAGACGCCAAGGCTGAATGACCAGAATGAATTCAATTATGGATACCTCTTCCCTAACTATAGCTCCAACAAACAGGATGTGTACTATAGTGTTTCAGAATCTGGGACACCGTTGTGGGGAGGACAGGAGAACACCAACCCCATCTCTGTTCCATTCTCCAAACAGCAACGGTCGGGCAGCACGGGGGCAGTCCACACTAACTCTCTTAGAACCCTCTCCATCCAGGAGTCCAACATCCCTGCTGTGCAACGGAGAACCCAGCCAGAGACTTTAGCTGGCTTTGCCAAGCTGACTGCTACTCGCACCTCTGTGTCCGACAACCGTGAGTGCATGGTTTGCTTTGAAAGCGAAGTCACTGCTGCCTTGGTGCCATGCGGCCACAATCTGTTCTGCATGGAGTGCGCTGTCCGAATCTGTGAACGCAATGAGCCAGAGTGCCCTGTGTGCCACGCCTCAGCAACCCAGGCCATCCGAATATTTTCCTAAGAGATTGAGGACTGTACCAGAAGGTGACCTTATACGCTTCAGAACTTTTTTTTAAATCAAAGTCTTAAGAGACACAAAAGATGGAAAAACACATATTTTAAAAGCAATTTCATTTGTTAAAGACTTGTTTGGCTCTGTACTGTCCTAGACCCATGGTCTCCTAGGAATCAGAGAAAAATGCAAAGCATCCTCTGTCAGAGGCGGAGGCAAATGAGGGGGTGGGGGGGTTACAATGTTTGGGGCGAGAGACACTTTTGGAAGCCCACTTCACCTGCATCCATTCTGAAGTGCGAGTACATTTTAGGACCGCTTTCAGACTCTCCCTTACCCAAGACCATTGGATTGTGGCAAAATAAACTGATGTCATTGGTAGCCAGTGGGTGCGTGTTTTTTTTTTTTTTTTTTTTTTTTTTTACTAAATATCCTGTATTGACCAATAGACCACTGGAATTCCCCCACCTGCCTTATAGTGTGCGCTTCTCCTGGAAGCGGGTCAATATATTTTGTTGTAGCTTTAAACACCAGGATCCTGCCACCCCCATGCATCGAGTAACTAGCCCGCCCCAGGCTCAGGCGCTGGATGGGTGGGGGCAGCTATCTCTTCAATTCCACTTTCAGCTGGCAGATGCAACCTTTGACTTAAACTGGACAAACAAAATAAATTGAACATCGATAGTAATAATAAATGCAGTTCAGTAATCGACCTCTGGGATACCTGCAGCAGGAGGACACAACTATTACCTCAGCAACAAAAACAACACCACAACAGCAGCAGCTAAATAACATTGCATTTGTATTACTTAAAAAGGAAGACCATGCAAGGTGGGAACTGTGCTTCCAAGCAACCAGTAGGAATTGTGTGTTCTTCTGTTTACTACACCTCTACAGAAACAGCAGGGATTCAGGGCCACTTTTTCTTCTGCCGAAGGGGTCTTGTCAGCAGCTTTGAATATCATTAGCGAAATTGGACTGTATTTGTTTTCCTTCAGTGGTTAATGGCGGTTACAGCACAAATCAAATTTGGGTAACTTTCACTTCCACTCTGACTACCCTCACTCAAACACTGGAATCTCACTAAAGATATCACTCAAAGTGTTTTTTAAATAAAAAAAATGTGTGTGCTGTGGCTGCCTATGGCCCCAAACAATTCAGAAAATATCATATTGTAAACCTATTTTTTTCTTAACTGGACCAAATTTTCTTGTGCTTAAAACGAAATGAATCAAATGGGCCAAAAACCTACGTCATTGAGTAGTTCACATTCCCAGGTTTTGGTCTCATTATCCTGTAAAACTACGTTTTGTATCTTTTAAAGTTAAAAACGAATGATGATTTAGATTGATGGTTTTGGAGGTGGGGGGAGAAAATGCAACACTCCTGAAATACAATTCACCATTTAATTGAGTGATGTCCCATTAACTAATGCCAAATAGGGCCGGTGAAGTGGGAACTTTGAAGAATGAAATGGAGTGACACTCACCTCCCCGCAAAGAGCAGCAGATTTTGAACGCCAAATAACAAGAATAGGCCAATATTATTAATTGTTTTGTTAAGAAATTTTCTTTGCCGGTTGAAAGGTTTGCCTCTTGCCTGGTTGGTGTGGTGGGTTCAGGAACGGGCGTAGTGGAAAAATCCTTCTTTTGTTGCAGTGCTTCCAGCCACACACTGTTGGTGGGAGGCGGGACTTTCTTGTTGTGATGTCATTTCTTAACATTATTGCATTTCAGAGTACAGATGCCTTTCTCTGTTTTAATTTTTAAACCTTCTTCCGCATAGTTCCAAACTGTTAAAAATCTATGCAGAATAGGTTTTCCACAGCCATTAGGCATCGAAATACTCAAATTAAGCCTATTTGAATTCAGATTTTCTTTGGGGGAAGGGTATGTCACAGGGAGGAGATGCAGTTGTGTTAACATCTAGCTAATTAAGAAGAGATGCTTAAGAATTACATTCCAACATGGTATTTGAAGTAACAGAGAAGGTTCAAATATTCAGCCCTAATTTCATTCAGGGTATAGCATAAAAATCGAACATTTCATGGGTATAATTTTAGCAGGTGTAGATCTATTTCCCTTCGTACATGCATTGGTTATATTTTAATAGTGATGGGAAGTGCACTGGTGCTTGGACACATCCATGATTCTTCGTACTCATTTCAAACCTCTCATTCAAACCCTACTTTCTTTTATAGTCATTGTTATCTCTTAACCACCCAAACTCCAAGAAACAAATTCTTGAACACTTTCTCTTTTTGTACACCTGGTCTCCAAACTGATATTCAGTTGTTTGTTCTCTGATATTTTTTTCTTTTAAAAATGCTGATGTAGCAGTTCTAGCTTAAGAGATTTAGCAGTATTTTGTTCATTTTTTTTCCTAATTGCAATGTAGCATCTTTGTACAATTTGGGAGGACCGAGACTGAATGGCAATGGCAATCTGTCCTGTGAGTCACTTTAAAGTGATACATTGACCCCCTTTTGTTTTTACACATATAACAAGGCACTGGCAAAGGGTTACATGTCTCTGGGATCATGTATTTTACATTGCCGTGTTTTGGTGTATCTCTGGGTATAAAAGTATCGATCGCTAGACCAACACCATCCACCTCAAAAAACATTCTTAAATCAATGGTGCTGTCGCTCGTGCAACGTCATGCAAGCAAAATGTGAAATAATGGGCACCCACACCTGCTTCCAACTCTTGTCCCACCACCCATTAACTCTTACTCTTGTAAATATGTGGTGGAACTTGGCAACACACAGGTGCATCTGTGTTCAGAATCTGGACTGCACCTCTTCACCGGAGACAAAATGGGAGAGAAAGATAAAGGTTGTCTTGCACTAATGTGTTCACAACTAAACTGTTAGACTCCAGAACCTACTAGTCATCTTCTTGGAGTTTAGACCACTCAGAGGTAAAATTGTGGTAGCTAGGTGGGGACTCTTCTAGTTTTTCAGACTCCTGGTCTACAAAACCTTGTTGTACTTTGCTCCCTCTTCAAATGTATTTATCTATCTAGTGGCCTGCATACCTTTTAGCATGAAGAATTAAAAGCAGAATGGTTGGTTTGCGGGTCATAAAGATGTTTCTGTTGGAGGGGCATGTGAAAAATTCCCAAAAAATGAAATGGTGAGAGTCAAACAATCTATATGTAGAAAGATTTCAATTTTTGTATTTTTCAATGTATTAACTTTATTTTTCTCCTCTGCCTTTTTGCCATTGTAGGGGACCTTCAGTATGCAGGGAGTGTTTTTTTTTTTTAAAGATGGGCTCTTTGCATATGATCAGGAGAAATCTTTGACTTAGATAAACGTGTCCAAAAACTCATTACGTAGCTTGGTACAAGCTTTCTTAACTCCAGCTGTGGAGGTTTATTATCGATCGTCTTTAGTTTTCTCTCCATGTCATGTGTCAACATGACTTTCCTTGCCCCTCTTCCTACATTTCTCTCTGATGTGATCTCAGTCCCCTGCTGCCAGGTAATGGCTAAGGATTCAAACTTTAGCACCACTTGTCATCTGTCTTTTGGGTCATAGCAGGTGTAAATTCTGACTAGTAATAAAAAATAACAAGAAAAAAATCTTTCCACTTTTTCAACTTTCCTGAAACTTTTACTTCTTTTTGTCTATGGAAACTGGAAATAAATCTCTAGCTTACGGCAAGTTTCAACATACTTTAGACAGTCCTAAATGTTGTGGAAAAGCTCTGATTGTATTATATATTCTAATTGTACTATCAAAATGTGAATTGAGTGTATTCCATCAACTAGGGATAGTTAAAGAACGGTCTGCTGGCAAAATAGTCCTTTGCATTTTAATGTAAGGCAAAGTCTTATGTCTACCCAAACCCACTTTACCCTGTTAGGTCTGAAACCAGTGCAGGGCCCGTTTGATCGGGTGCCATAACAGATACAAATTTATGTTCGATAATGTTTGACCTGCCCTAAGGCATTTTGTACATCTCCAAAGTCTGAGTTTACTTCCTCAGCTCATTGGATACAGACGTAAACAAACAAGTTGGAGATCTAATTACAGAGTCAAAGTAGAGCATCTGCTTGTACTAGAAGTCTTACACTACTGTTTAGCAAAATTGACAGGTTTCCGTACGATGCATGCCTGTCCTTTTTCCTATGTAGCGCATGTATACTTGCATTAAGAAACTTGCCGAGATTGTATACTTTTTCACCCATACTGTTCCATAGCTATTTTAGATTGATAAGATGAATGCAAGCATTTCGGAAGTGGTCTGTATCTCAATGGGAATTATCTGTCCATGTCTTCTTTTGGATGGATTTACAGTGCATGGCCTCACCAGACCAAATCTGTGTCTGGTTTTGGAGGAAGTGGTTGAGTGGCTATTGGAGGTATATCATTTTATATTAGCTCCTCTGCAGATGGGTTTTCAATGTGACAGAGGGTATAGATAAGTTTCTCCCAATTTTTCTTATCATATATCCAGATTTCTATAACTATTTATAATGGAGGAAAGTTAATGGCCACTCTGGTTCCATGGGGCGAATGAGGGGCAAGGAATTTTGTGAGTAGTGCAAGAAGGGTGTTGATCTCTTGATGTGGAGCAAAATGAACCTGAAGAAATAATACTGTGATATCCTTATAGACTATAGTATGTATTATAATGCATTAAAACCAAATTTGATTTATATTTAACTCAAAACACTAACAATACCTTCCTTTTTCCCAGAACAAAGTATTTTTTAGCTTGGAGGGTGCATTTTGTTTATCGTAGTATTTGTACAAAAGAAGACACGCAGGCTGAGACTGTTAAGAAAATCCTACTCGGAAGTCCACTTGTTTTGTGTTTACAAATGTTGAAAATGAGAAAAAACATGCAAAAAGAAAGCATCTCTTTATAATTTAATTATATATTTTAACAAATGCATTTATTACATGTAAATGTAGCAGCAGTTGGGCTAATAAGATACTTTTTATTAGGTAATTTATTAAGAGAAAGGATATTTTATTTTATGATAAAGTGATCCTTAAACTGTAGATGGTAGAGTATATGTAGAGGGAGAATGTATCTTTGTATCCAGAGTTAATGCTTAAAAAGTGTTTTAATATATGTTCCATAGTGTAAGTGAAAGTTAGTAGTTCAATCAATTCTTGCTCCTTGAAATTGATGCCGCCCAGGATAGCTCTGTCTGCAGTACATCATTTCAAAGTTGCTGTGTTAGTATCTGAAAATTAGTGACCTATGTGTTTTAAGCGAAAAGTGTGGTTCTCCCAATGAAGGGCACTTAAAAATTGTTAAGACTTATATTTTTGAAGGAAGTAATCTTTGATAACCCACTGTGCCACCTCAAATCTAGTCCTAAAATATACAGTGTGCAACTTTGCCAGGCGCCGCTGAGTTTCTTGATGCAGCAAGGCAATGCTTGATCCATGAATCATCTCACTGCCTTAGTGCATGCAGAAGTGGTGGCATCTTGGATTGAAAGTGATCTTGATTGTCATATAATTATAGTCCTACTGGTAGAGCATGATCGTCTCACCCAAAAGTGTGTGTAATTTTCATGCTTACCACTTTTTATTAGTTTAGGAAATACTAATTAGGGGAGATATGCAATTTAAATTCTGATCATGTTAGGATCAATAAATGTGTAACCCTGAAAATATTAAACCTATTTCTTAAAGTTTGTAATAATGAGCACACCCATTTGCAATTTCAGTTCCTTTGAAGTGGGATTGTTCTTACTTTTAATATGACCACAGCTCAGTGTGATCCCCTGGGACTTGTGTCAGACAATAGAAGTAATTTATTTGTGTTGCTCTATGAAATCCATGGTTCACCTCTTGGTTTGTCATAATGAAACTTTGTGGGGCATGTACAGATTCCTAACCGCCAACAATATTATAAGAAGATGGATGTGTACTCCTTGAATCAAAAATATGAAACCTAATTGATTAAGAGGTGAACCAGTTCTAAGTCTCCGTATAGGGCAGTGCCTTCCAAAGAATAACGTTTGACAAATATATGGTTTTTTTAACCAGATGTTGTTCCTTTTTTTTAAAAAAGCACACAAAAATTTACTTTTACTCAAAACATTTTAAAGACAGTCAAGATTTGTGTTTTATTACTTGTTACTTTTGTATGTTTATACAGAAGGTTTTGTGCTCTGCCAATTTAACCTTAAGAAGGTCTGTGGGTTGTTCAACGTCATAATTTAGAGTAATACTTTATTTTTTTTCAAAATGTTTCATACATTTTGATTACCTCTATCCTTACATGTGTTTCACCTCATCACAATTGTTACAGTACAGATCAGTTTTAAAATGGATTTATGAAGTATCTTATGAAAACTTTAGGTCGTCAGCAGTGAGTCACAGGTTCTACTTTGGTCTAGTGCTGTTAACTGTGTGGATATTAGAATGTCAACTTTTGTATTTTAGAAGTGGCTGGCTATGGGATGACCTGCTATCAGACTTAAAAATCCACTGCGTTTTGGTTTTGAAATGAAAATAAACCGTTAGTGCTGCTAACGCTTAATTACTTATACTGGTCCCTGGAGTTTAAGGAGACCTTTCAGAAGGCTTACTTCCCCTTATTTGCTGGTGCAGCATGAATTTTGCCTCAAAAGCCTCCACATACAGTGGATGAGCAAACTGTAATGAGTTAGGTGAAAATGGTCTGCTCCAGGATCAAACATTTAGAATGAACATACTAGTATGTTATTGTCCATAGTGACCTTGGTAGATCTAGATTGTGTCCTCACGTATGCCAAAGTCCAAAAATAATATTTACAGATGGAACTCAAGTGATCACTAAAAAGTGACAAAGGTTGACAAAATGAGAATTTGGCATCAGCAGTGTTTGCTGTGAATTTTTGAAGGTCGTAGACGTCATCATGAATCCTGGGAATCAGGCAGGTTAAATTTATTAGATGTTACTCCAGAGCAGTGGTTGAAGCAAGAAGAAAACTATTAGCAACAAAGTTTGGGACGGACAAAATCCTTGCACAAGCCACTTATTTAACAAGTTGGCAGAATGTAAGGGGTGAAGAGTGATAGCACAAAAACTAATGGGTAGGAAAGTTATCCAAGATTTCATCCAGTCCACCTCTCTCCCTTAGAAGGACTTAACTGGAAAGCCCATTCTAGTATCATGCATATTATTGTAAAATGTAATTATCTTTGCAGCCTATGACAGGAAATGAGCATTTCTAAACAAAGTACCACTTTATTACTCCTAAATTGAAGTAAAGCTTTGAAAAACGAAAAGAAAATTAATTTAAAAAAGAAGGATGGAAGAAATGGAGACTCATTTTTGTCAGCGATGGTTGCAGTTAAGTCCTCCATATCACAACATTCTATGAATGAGCCTCGTGAATGAGTTAGAATGCCACTGTTTCTGCTAGTAGTTGAGGCGTGATGTGAGCTACTATTGAGTATCCTCTTCAAAAATAATCACTGTAAACAATGTTGACTATTATCATACTACATTATTGAATGCCTGAAAGAAGCTACTGCAGCATTGCATCCACATAAAATCTTTTTTATTTAGACTTATGCAATGAAAGGTCAATAATTAACTCTTGAATTTGTATTTTTAATGTGGTTGGCTTGATTTGCTCAGTCTGCTGTTCATGCAAACAATTGATTGTCTAGACTGAATTGTTACAGAATGCAGATTTTTTTTTTTTTTTTAAAGGGAGGAAAAATCACAAAGCGGCTACTCTGGAGCATTTTTTTATATGTATTTTTTTTATTAAAGTGTATTAAAATAGGAAAAAATATTGTAAAATAATGCTTGTGTTGGAATAATGTTCAGATACTCTAGTCTGCCAAAGCAAAGCATTGTTGAGAAAAAAAAAATGTAAATACTAAACAAGACAACAACTAGCCATATGTCAACCACACCGTGTGATAAGTAAACAGCCCAGACAATTCCACACCAGGTTTCATTTTAGTGTCAGAGTAGTAAGCAACCATTCCTTTCAACTGAAAGAATGAGTTACAGGTATTTTTCATTTATCCATATTAAATGCCACGTAATTCACGTTTAGTCATAGAAACTTCCAAGAATTGACAATACAGCCAATATGGGTTTTTTTTCTTAGGAAGAAAGTGTCTGTTTTGGTCTGTCACCCCTGCTACTAGAATCTAGAGCCTCAAACATCTGTCCACCTGGACTAAACCGGTACTATTTTTTGGAATAAAAAGAACAAAAAAAAACAATAAATCAGCACCTTTATCGATCAAATTCCTTCCTTATTTTTATAGAAGAAAAAGGTGTTTACCTTATGTATTTTTTTATTATTTTT
Source organism: Lissotriton helveticus (assembly GCF_964261635.1). NCBI lineage: Eukaryota > Metazoa > Chordata > Amphibia > Caudata > Salamandridae > Lissotriton > Lissotriton helveticus. Next base: position 754,233,627 of record NC_136073.1, read on the forward strand.
TTCAGTAAAATTAGAATAGTCTTTGTACAGCGGTGAAGTACTCATACAACCAAATCCTGATACTGACTGACATTTTACCAGTGGAGGCAGGGCATGGGGGTGTTAATTTGAAATCCAAGAATCCAATTGCTCAGTGGTGGTAAAAAGTATCCTTAGAAAAGCTGGCTTTCGCTAGAAGGCTACTTAGTTATAGAGACTGCTAGGCTGATATGACCATTGTTTTTATATTTGTGTGTTTTTTGTTTTTTTTGTTTTTTAATATGTTGCCCACCAAAATGTAAAGTTACTGCAGCAGGCTAGAAGCGAATGTTACAATGTACATATAGTGAATAGCTAGGTCTGTATTTTTAATGAACTATAGGACAGAAATGGAAGGAAAGTTTGGTACCAAAGCCAGGGCCTCTATGAAATATGTTCCTTCTATTTGGTCAGTGACCGTTAACCTTATTTATCATGGGAGAGCTGTGGGATGGGCTAGGACGCTTCTATGGGTGAGTGTGCCATAGGCATTGTTGTAAATAGAGTTCATATCCAGTTCATATCAGAAATAATGAACCAAGATCAAAATGTATGCTTTGTTCCCTGATAATACTGGGGAACAAATTCACCAGACCTGGTGAGATAAACTGTGTTCTGGGCAGTTTTGAATTTTTGTGCCCTTTCCTGTGAGGCCCAATACCTTTCAGTGTTTCACAACTAATTGTCCGGTTTCGTATATCTACATCTCGTCCCCCTTGAGTCAGCAATTATAAACCAAAGATTTGGCTACCATGGCACATAATAAGGGGAGGGTGGTGTCCTCATCATTAAAAAAAATAAAATGCTCTTTTCTATCTCCCCATCTTAAATTTAGATCTGTAAAACTTGATGGTTGAAAGAGCCAAACCTCTGCACTCCACATTTGGCTTCATCTTTTGTTTCAACAGTGAGGAAAAATAAAATGCCATTATTTTATTTAGGGAAGGAGTTAAAAAAAAAAGTGCTAATTTGAAGAATGAATGCAAATTTAGGAACATAGATATGCAGAGTGAATCTGTGAAGAGATCTTACAGCCAAGATACTACGTCATCCACATTCATTTTGGCAATGGCTGGTGGCTCAGCATTGCATCATTTTGATCATGTGTGATTAATTTGCTCGGTCCTCCAAACCCTTTTGCACTGAGGCTGTATCTCACAAATGATTCACAGAGTATCACTTTGTATGTTTGAAACCATCAGGTAACAGCCTCTAATAACAGGAAATCACAATAGTCCCTTTATGTGAAATCAGTGCAGGTTTTATTTTAATGATTAAGGACATAATTCTATGAGTGAGGAATTTCCAATTGACTAATATAATATAAATCTGTACAATGAAAAAGCAGTTGTGAGCAAGCAAATATCTGCTAGGGAAACATTAGTTCTGACATTGAGGCAAGAAAGTCTATTGGTCATACCAAGAGATGTTTTATAGTTGATCTGTAAGTTTCCCAAAGACTTGTGTTTCTGGCTTATGAAAGTAATTTATGTTGTGTAAGCCTTGCTCTGTTTCACCATACGTCTTCTCTATGAAGGTGAGTGACCTATTCTGTATCCAAAAGCACCACAGATTCAATTTTCCAAGCAAAAAGCATGAATTCAAATGTAGAAGGGCATCTGTGATATTTTGTGTGCTTCTCCCAGCCAGTAACATGTGCAACACATTTCTAGCTAATGAGCCTCGCGGGGTTCCTGGCGTTTACCACACCTGTTCCTGCTACTCCAGTGGCACTAAATTGACACCCTCCCGGGGATTTGTGATGCTATAATTTCATAGGTCCATCCCCCATCTCTGCCCAGAATGGCTTTTTTCTTCCCTTTTTATCCTTAATAAAGTTTGTTTCCTTGAGAGACAATAAGCCACAAATAATCTTTGTTATGTGGTTTCTGAGATGAACAGCATCATTATTTTATCTGTGTATTTTTATGAACTGTTATAGAAAGAATTACTACGGTTATTTCTTATTTGTAAGGATCGGGGATGCCTCAAAGATGTGATTTCCCACTTTATTTCAAGCATTAGATGTGCTAGGAACAGGATTTGAGGCACCTTCTTGAAGAGGCAGTTCTGCCCAATTTTCCAACTTGTATAATTTAGTGTCCACCTTGGGCATCTTACAGGTTGACTAGAAGTTGTGCATTTTTCCTCTGAATAGATTTAATCAATCTAAAAGAGTTATCATGGAGGAGGGAAAACAGACTTGTGGGTTGATCCAAAAGTTAGACATCACTGCTAAATATTCCTTCCAATCATTTTCTGACTACTACTAATAACGCTTTGTCAGAAAGAGCACGTGTAAGAATACTGCACACCAAAGCTACACGTGCATGGATTATTTATACAGTGATAGAATAACATCTTAAAAATGATCTTTAGTGTTACATGTATACCTCTTTTATGTTAGCCTCTGCTCCATCCCATGATGAATCCTATGTATTTCAAGTTATGTCATCAGACCCTAAACGGTCTCTTGGAAGTTTTTAAAATATCAAGTTAGAACCTGTGTCCACCCTAATCAACAAATTTGCATGCGTGCAGTCCTTAATCCTTTGGTTATCTTCTCATCTCAGCCTGAATTCATGTAATATTCAGGTTTATTTTGTCCTACACATCTGCTTTATATTCTGGTGCTCGACAGTGTACCTGAAAATAAATCCTTTGGAAAATGGGTAATCCGGTTGTGACTCAGGGACTAATGTCTCCTCCAAAATAGGTTTGAGTAATGGAAACTTAGTGTGGAATTAACCATTGGCTAGATTGAGTACCTATTAATAAAGGGAGCATACCTGCTGTGTGCTTCTGGGGACATTTTTTCTGAGAATTTGAAGAAGCATATAATTTGTTTTCTAATGGTTCTGGTCCTTAAAGGTTTATAAGTTGAAATGTGGTTTGTAAACTATCCTTGCAGATAGGCAGGGTTGTTTTTTATGCATCCTGTTATTATTTGAGAAAATATCCACATTTTAGGTCCAACTGGACGAACTGTAAATTTAGACTTGTATCAATGTTCTAAGATGCGTCAAGAGGATAACTCAAGGTGAATATTTCAAGAATGCTACATGCAGGTGATCTATCTCATGTGATCATTTAATGGGAAGACTGCAAGTAGAAGCATAAAACAAATTGAATAGTGGTTCTGAAATGCTTGGTGTTGTAAACACCCTAAGTGTAGAAGGGTGTAAGACCGCTTGACTTGGCTGAAAGAATGAAAGAGATTCAGAGCTTGAACCTGTATGCCAATCTGAGCATTACCCAACATCGTTAATCACTGGCCTTCTGGGACGTTCGGCCCCCTATTTTTTTTTTTACCTAACCATAAAGAACCCTTGGGTCAACATGAACACTAACATACTAATGCACTAGGGAACAGGGTAACCGCAGAATCTTGAAACAGCTTCATGTTGTGAAATTTGAGATGTATCTAAGGGGTGGGTTAGTTAGGAAGATTGGAAGAAATCAACTGAAGATAAAATTTTGTTGAAAAACAATGGCACTGAGGGCTTGATTTTTATTTTTTTTATTTTTTATTTGCAGTATATTTTTGGTAACCATAGATATGTACTTAAAGTATTTATTAAAATCTGTGCTTGCACTGAAAACAGTAATAATCTGGTTTTGGATGGTGCTGTTTTTAAAATAGATTCTTGTAATGGAATTATATGCCTAAAATTTAATAACCAAAAATAGAGAGAGCTAAAATAAAAGTTTTTTTAACCACATTATTTAACTTCTATTAGATTATAGTTTAAAGTCTATACGATTTGTAATAGCATAAAGGAATGGAATGTCAACCTCAGTTGTTTAAATGCAGCTGATTGTATTTTAAAGTTATATGAGATAAATCTGACCTATATTTATAACATATTATGAAGACCATAGTCTATCAAATATGGGAATCGCTTTTAGATCACCCTTTGCTATCCAGGATTAAGCTAGAGCATGATTGCTGATGAGACCTGTCTGCTGGTTCCTGTCTTTATATTATACTTAACATCCTAATTAGTTTTTGGCAAACTGCACATCCCAATTACTGAGAACGGAGTCTGAGGAAATGTTAGTGTACATTTGCGTTAAATCAATTGATTAACCAAATCCGGAAAGTCTTCTAAACATAGTATGTGGGCCCATTATAATACCATGTACAAGTGTAACTTTCCATTTACCTCAGGAGGGGGGGGACAGGGTTATTGCATCCTGTGGCACATGCTCCCCATGTGGTTAAAAAGGTTGTAAAAATAAAATTGTTGTTCTGTCAACTCCCAGAAATTAGCTGGATACCCCACTTACTGTTCTTAATTATATTATAACATTCTGTGTTTTGATTATTAAATAATTTCTTTATTTGGTTTCAATTGGTGGATTGTGATGTTGGGCTTGAAAGCATTAATAGGTTACCTAAATTGCAAGCAGGCATAATATGCTGCTTTTTTTAAAAAAAAAGTTTTATTTGGACAAGATTCTACAAACTTCACTCTCTGCAGGAGCTAAATTTCAAAATATTCAATTGTCCTTTTTTTCAGCCAATCTTTAAAGGCCACATCAAATATGTCTTTTGCATCGTATTTAAAATAAACCAGCATCCGCCATCAGTATTTTGTTATAAAGTTCCATTTGGATAATATTGGCATTCTTGATCCACTGTAGAAATGAAGGCAATTTCACTTTAACTAGGTCTTTCCCAAGCAGTTTTGGGAAAAGCTGATCCTCTAACTGTTCTCATTTAGTCATCAAAGATGATTTATTTACCTTCTCTGATAGAGGTGAAAACATTTTTATTTTTTTTGCAATTTCCTTTAAGGTAGAAATATATATAGTTCTTTTATTGCTTTTTACAGATTAAAAACGGAATTGCTTTTCATGCCCAAAATGATAGTCTGACAAGATTAAACTTTGGTGTGGTGGACTGTATATATATTCAATGTATGTATCTCCAGTTACCTAAGGTATTGTTAGATAAAGGAACATTAATGGAAAGAATATTAGCACTTCTAAACTGATTAAAAACATACAATCTTACACATTCTCACATAAATTATTTCAAAATAAGCAACTTTGTGGAGTTACTATAACTCTTTAAACTGTTAAGCTTCTGTATAATGCAACAACTTTGGATTAAATGAATGCAGTTCAGTGGCCTGTATATCTCAGGTGGCGTGTTTGTATTTTGCATTTCAATGTCCAAAACAAGTGTAATCCTTGAGTTGGCATGTATTCAAATGACTAAACACACAGTCACAATTTGTATAAATTAGTGCTGCTGTGGTTTGTAAACATGGTATAAAAGCCTTGATTTTACTGGACATGGAAACAAAATCCAGTTGGATCTCCCCTAAAGTGATTATTCATTTGTTAGATTGAGCAAAATCGTGAGGTGAAATTTAGCTGGTATGCTGAAGAACATATATAGCTTAACAGGGGAACTATTATTGTAGTGCTACAGCTAGTAGACCCATTAAGCTGTAGTGGGGAGAAATATAATAGAAATTGTGGTACTAATTTTAGTTTTGTAAAAATGAAAAACGATATCACTTTATTAGATTTCCTAGGGATACCCACCTCTTTTCAGCGGAATAAATTAAAATGTATGAAAAACAGAAAAGCCCCAAATAGGTAATTTTGATACATTACATGTGGCTTTAAGATTCGAAGAAAAACATTCATCTTGAGTCCAACATTGGTCCACAATATGATAGTAGTATGTAAGGAAAATACTTTTAACAAGCACTTAATATCCATAATACCATGACTTGATATAAGTTTGCCAAGACTCCTTAGATAGTTGAACATTGTTTTTTATTAAATGTTTTAACGTGAAGGGATCAGGGTGCCAGACAATGAATTTGCCATAAATAAGCTTGAGCTGTAGAAAAGATTGAAATTTTATTTAAAGATAAAAGGTTTTAAGTAAAATAAATGAATTTCAGATTAAGCAATAGTAATAAAAAAGAGCAGTAACCGCCTTAAAAGAAATATATTCCTATTAATTAAAAATGGGTACTTCAGTTGAAACGTTAAGTGGTATGTCTCCCCATAGGGTTCTGTGGCTATTACTAATACAGTGAGCTAGAAATGTATTAGTTTTCATCAATTTTTTTTTTTACCTCATTTTTACTTGAACAAAGCCAGTGCATTCATGTTGCGGTAATGCCCTGACTGGAGATAAAGAAAATTATTCTTAGATGCACTTTATATGAACTTTATATTGTTAAATCGTATTGACTTTTCAGTAACTTTGGGAGGATTTGTGTTTTTTTTTTAACTTGGTTTCCATCTAAAGATAATTATTCTATATGCTCTTCCAGAATATAGACATATGAATGATCTTTTATGTTTAGATCCTTTAAATGACTGCCCTCTGAAGCATTCTTTTGTTACAGTATAAAAGTTCTGCTTTTGAGGGTAATACCAATCTATCAAAACGTGTGTTAAATGGACAGTCTTGGGTGAAAAGTAGATTAAACCTAATGATTTGATTTATTTATACACCAGTCTACTTAAGAGACTTTGTGAGATCCCGTGTGTGTCTTTATCAGCAGTTTGCAGTACATGACATTCTTTGGGTAATCTATCAAAAGCTACGTGCCACAGCCCCATAATATCAGACATCCAAAATAAACTAACTTTCTAAAAAAACAAAAAACAATTTTGAATAAAATATATTTAAATCGGTTTCCTTTTTTATACCTAATCTGTCAATTGATTTTTGGTTTATTTTTATAAATGGGTGGTCATTTGTTTACCACTATTATGTCTTAACCAGTACCTTGTGTTTAGTTCAGAAATTGAGTGTAACTCCTCCATTTTCAAAATTGTTTTCAAGTCTGTATAGTTAACAAAACCAATTATGAATGGAAATTGTTTAATCAAGACTCTTTAATCACCTTACCAGCGTTTGCTTCTTAAATTCAGCATTTTAAGGTGACAAAACTATAAGGTTCAATGCATACACTATATCAGACAATTTGCATGGTTATTTACCCAGTCACAGTGTCCTTTGTGTAGTACCCAGTGGATTTCATGTGCTTATTTTTAAAAGGCCTTGTTGAAAACTTAAACTATAATACATTTTGAACATTGCCAAGGGACAACATTTATGAATGGGCACACAAGTGGAACACCAAAAACTATCCTAACTAAGAAGTAACTTGACTCAGGAATAGCGATTGAGCCAATGTAAAGTTATTACTTTGTTATAACACCATGAACTGTGCAGTAAATGTACCAGAGTTATTACACCATTAGGCAGATCACTAATTTACAAGAAAATGTATCCTATTATTTTTGTTCAGTATGTTGAAGGATTATAATAATTTCTGTTACTCTGCATTCCATATTATCGGAATTGCACTTATTTAGCAAACAATAACTCTGGTACAGAGTGTACAATTTGTGAAAAATCTCCTTTTCACCCAGTATGTGTATTTAGCCCGGTTTGGTCTACACCGTGAAAAAAATATGGCACTGATTTTAAAGAATTTCCCGAAATATACAGTCCACAAAGAGTTCCTAATGTTTCTTTTTTGTATGATTGCTTATCACAAAGCCGAGTGGACTGTCTTTCTTTCCAAGTCTGCCACTGATGCAAAAAAAGTTTGTATTACTTCCTTCCATGGTTGCACTGATATTATTACCGTTTTTTTAAAAATCTGCCGTCCACACACCGACCCCTAGCACTAGCCTTGATTTTCTGAAATGTGTGGGCCACTCTTTTGAAGTTAAATGCCTATTTGTAATAGGAGACCTGTAGTTGGGATTTGTTTTTTAAGGAAATAAATGGATCATGTTCCATCCAGGTATTTAATCTCTTCAGTATCTTCTCGGTTCAGTCCCAGAGAGATACCATGCGCAGAAAGTAGACTAGGCTTGTGTATGAGTTTTTGAAGCATATAGTTACAAAAAAAAGAAAAAAGCATAATGATGTTGCACAACTTGTAGAAAACAAAGAAGGGAAGGGGTTAATGTATTAAATGTGCTAAATTACATTAAGAACTTAATTTTATTAAAGTATTATTACTTAAGATAATTGGCTACTTGTCTTGAATTTCTTGGGGGGGAAAAGAAGGGGGGTTCAGGGATGACTGTTTTGTACAATCACTTTTTCTTTGTCTTGTCTGATCATTAGATGTAGCACATTGTACCTTTTGTCAAAGCACGCCTCTGTAATAAAAACGTGTAACTGCCACTTGATAAGGCAAATATGAGGACTCCTTTTTTGCAGTTTCTTTTTTAAAAAAATCACTATTCTAGGTACGATGTGCTTGCACAAACATACCAAGAACCTCACTTGGGTAAGAACCACATTTTCCAGTATGCAGCCTGAGGACAACCAGTATCACCCAGTTCTAGGCATAAGTATTTATTTTGGGGCTTTCTCGTGTTACTGCTCTGAAAAGTCTGCCATCATTTCATGTGTTTTTTCCCACCTACTTGAGTTCTAGATTAGAAAATACCACACAATAAAAAACTAATTTCTTAAAGTTGGGGTAGATCTCAAATCTGGGGAACCAGGTTCGAGTCTCTGCAATGACGCTCAACATCCTGTGATTCTGGGCAAATCATTTAATCTCGCTGTGCCTAACAAAAATGAATGTGTCCCCCTGCAACGCAACTGGTGCTGATGTGAAGCGCTCCGATACCTGATACCTTCGGGTCACGTTTGCGCTATATAAAACTCAGAGAAAAAAATAAAATTGCACCAAATTAATTTCTTCTTAAATGTTACCTATGCCTATAAATAGTAGCCTAGTTGTAAGATTCACACAACAGTGCTGCTTCTAGTAGACGTTTAGTTTGGATCAAGTACACAGTTCATTGTAGACCAACCACCAGGAATCATCATCTTTATTCTGCTCAATCAATCAATCAATCAAGGCATTTATAGAGCGCACTACTCACCCGTAGGGTCTCAAGGCGCTAGGAGGGGGGGGGGGGTGCCGTCACTGCTCGAACAGCCAGGTCTTGAGCTTCTTCCTGAAGGAGAGGTGGTCTTGGGTCAGGCGCAGGTCGGGAGGGAGGGAGTTCCAGGTGTTGGCGGCCAGGTAGGAGAAGGACCTTCCTCCTGTTGTCGCTCTTCGGATGCGGGGGACGGCGGCGAGGGCGTGGCTGGTTGATCTGAGGTGGCGCTTGGGAGCGTAGAAGTTGATTCGGTTGTTGAGGTAGCTCGGGCCTTGGTCGTGTAGGGCTTTGTGTGCGTGGGTGAGGAGACGGAAGGTGATTCTTTTGTTGACGGGGAGCCAGTGCAGGTCTCTCAGATGTCCGGAGATGTGGCTGTTTCGTGGGATGTCGAGGATGAGTCTGGCTGAGGCGTTCTGGATCCGCTGGAGTCTCTTCTGGAGCTTGGCGGTGGTTCCGGCGTAGAGGGCGTTGCCGTAGTCCAGTCGGCTGGTGACGAGGGCCTGGGTGACAGTCTTCCTGGTCTCAGTGGGGATCCACCAGAAGATCTTCCGTAGCATGCGTAGGATGTTGAAGCATGACGAGGAGACGGCGTTGACTTGTCTGGTCATGGAGAGGGAGGAGTCCAGGATGAAGCCCAGGTTGCGTGCGTGATCCGTCGGTTTGGGTGCGGTGCCCAGGGCGGGGGGCCACCAGGAGTCGTCCCAGGCGGAGGGCGAGGAGCCCAGGATGAGGACCTCCGTCTTGTCTGAGTTCAGCTTCAGGCGGCTGGTCGTCATCCACTCGGCTACATCTCTCATCCCTTCGTGCAGGTTGGCTCTGGCGGTGGCGGGGTCGTTGGTCAGGGAGAGGATCAGCTGGGTGTCGTCGGCGTAGGAGATTATGTTGAGGTTGTGTTGGCGTGCGATGGCCGCGAGGGGGCTCATGTAGACGTTGAAGAGGGTGGGACTCAACGAGGATCCTTGAGAGACGCCGCAGATGACTTCGGTGGCCTCTGATTTGTACGGTGGTAGGCGGACTCTCTGTGTTCTTCCGTCGAGGAAGGAGGTGATCCATTCCAGTGCCTTCTCCTGGATTCCGATGTTGCCGAGGCGCTGCACTAGGGTGCGGTGGCAGACAGTGTCGAATGCCGCGGAGAGGTCCAGGAGGATGAGGGCCGCTGTTTCTCCGTTGTCCATCAGGGTTCGGATGTCATCGGTGGCAGCGATGAGGGCGGTCTCGGTGCTGTGGTTGGCTCGGAAGCCAGACTGTGAGGGGTCGAGGGATCCATTCGCCGCGAGGAAGGCGGCCAGCTGTTTGTTGACGGTCTTTTCGATGACTTTGGCCGGGAACGGGAGGAGCGCGATGGGACGGTAATTCTTGAGTTCGGTGGGGTCCGCTGTAGGTTTCTTGAGTAGAGCGCTGAGTTCTGCGTGCTTCCAGCTCTCCGGGAAGGTGGCGGTGTCGAAGGAGGTGTTGATAATGTCCCGCAGGTGGGGTGCGATGACAGCGTCGGCCTTGTTGAAGACATGGTGAGGGCAGGGGTCGGTCGGAGATCCGAAGTGGACGGAGTTCATTGTGCGGATGGTGTCTTCGGTGCTGATCGGAGTCCAGGCGCGGAGGGTGGTGGTGGGTGGAGTCGCTGCGGTTGTGGCGTGCGTTGGTTGGGTGCTGAAGCTGTTGTGTATGTCCGCGATCTTGTTGTGGAAGTAGGACGCGAGGGAGTTGCAGAGGTCTTGCGACGGGGTGATGTCGTTGTTTCCGGCGTTGGGGTTGGAGAGCTCTTTCACGATGTTGAAGAGTTCCTTGCAGTTGTGTGCGTTGTTGTCCAGCCGGTCCTTGTATGTATTTTTCTTGGTGGCGCGGATCAGTTGGTGGTGTTTCCGGGTGGCGAGCTTGAGGGTGGTCATGTTGTCCATTGTTGGTTCCCTTCTCCATACTTTCTCGAGGGCTCGGCAGTTCTTCCTGGAGCTCTTGAGTTCGTCGGTGAACCATGGGGTTTTTCTGCTGCCGGGTCTGCTGGGCGGGGTCCTCAGTGGGGCGAGTTCGTCCGCGCAGTTGCTGATCCATTTCGTGAGGTTGTCGGCGGCCTGGCTGGGGTTCGCTGAGCCGGCAGGAGGGTGCTGGCTCAGGGAGGCGGTGAGCTGGTCGGCTGTGATCTTGTTCCAGCTTCTTCGGGCAACTTGTTGCTGGTGGTGGTGGATCGTCGTTCTTTTGAAGGTGAAGTGGACGCAGCTGTGGTCCGTCCAGTGGAGTCCTGTTGCGTGGCTGAAGGCGATGTCTTTGCTGGATGAGAAGACGGCGTTGAGTGTGTGTCCGGCGAGGTGGGTGGGGGTGGACACCAGCTGCTTGAGTCCGAGGTTGGCGAGGTTGTCGAGCAGGGTGATGGTGTTGCGGTCGCTGTTGTTCTCCAGGTGGAAGTTGAGGTCCCCCAGGAGGATGTAGTCGGCGGAGGGGAGGGCATGCGGGCTGATGAAGTCGGCGATGTCCTCGCTGAATCGTGTGCGTGGACCCGGGGGTCGGTAGATCAGGGTGCCTCTGAGGGTGGTCTTCGGGTTGGTGTGGATCTGGAAGTGCAGGTGTTCGGCGGTGGTAAGGGTGTCGTCGGTGTTGGTCGTGATGCGGATGGTGTCTCTGTGGATGATGGCGATGCCTCCTCCCATCTGGTTGGCGGTGCGGTCCCTCCGGGTGATCTTGTAGCCCTCTGGGATGGCGATGTCGGGCGCTGAGGAGGCGTTCATCCAGGTCTCCGTGAGGAAGGCGATGTCAGGGGCTGTGGTGTCCAGGAGGTTCCAGAGTTCGATGGCGTGTCTGTGGACGGAGCGGGTGTTGAGCAGGATGCACTTGAGGTGGTTGCTGCTGGTGTTCGGCTTGGCGGGTTCAGGGAAGGTCCGGATGCAGAATGCTCACACTCCAGACACATGTTGCATCATACTCCCAGTGGAGCACTTTGACCTCACCGAGTAATCCCTAACACACACATAGGATTGCTTATAACTGGTGGGATATTGCATTCCTTGTCCGTCAGTCAGTCTAAAGTTTCTCTTTCATTCCCTGGAAGTGGAGGCTTTACATTTGTAAAGGCTTTCCTAGGTTAGCTGTTCCCATTAGAATACAAGTCTATATTGTACTTTGTTGACTGCTTGTCTTTCGAAGCTAAATCGGGGAAAGTCAATAGTTACATTGATGCTGATTAAAAAAAGTGAGAGACTCAAAAAGGACTATTACAGGTTGTTGGCTAATCTTTATAGTCCGTTTATTCAAACCATAGACCTTTCTTTTTGTATATATACTCCGTATTGTGTTCATTTTTCCCCTCTTCTGAACATGTAACTCTTTATCTCCTCCTGGCCCTTCTGCTCTTTTCTGTCCTTGAAAATGTCAATTAACTTTTGATCCAGATATCACAACGACCACATTCTTATTCTCCAATTAACTCTGCAGTTAAAAATTCAGCACTGATTTTCTTCAAGTCTTTGTTGTTTGCTGATCCTATACATTAAGTCCTTTAATGAAAGCTCTACACTTGGAAAAGGAACCCTCTAACATACATTGTGTTGCAAGTCGCCTAGGATTTCCAAGACCAAATAGAAGAAGGGGTGGCTGGCAGATTTTGTATTAGGGTACGACCTCTGAGGTGACTTGGAGTACACCTTAAGTGTTCAATAAGGGTTATTGTGTTCCTTATATTATTTATATACACAAGGATAGTTCCCAAGCCGCTGTAAAATTTTCAGTCTCTAGCTCCTTCTGTTGATGAAACTCTAGGATTGCAAATGTGAAATCTGTAATGTATAAATTAACAGTGAAGATTTATCAGTGGTCTTGCACAGAAGGCCAGGAAACTGCAAGTCACGAAAGCTTGAAAGAACTTCGACATAACAAGGAAACTCTCTGGAAGATACCGCAACCCAGAAAGACCTGGTAGAAACAAAACTGGGAAGACAATCCTGAGTAACCAAGGCCAACAAACTAAGATGGTTGGAGCACTCTGAAGAACTGCTGAACCAGCCTGTGCTGCTATCTCCACCAGACCTACAACCAGCTGACCGTGACTTGCCAATAGACTGCAGCAGACCAACCATGGAAGAATGATGTTGCGGCCTTCACCTACCTGGGCAGTGTCATAGATATGTAGGGTGACACAGATGCTGCAGTCAAGGCAAGCATTTGCAAAGCATGGCTGGCTTCAGTCAGATTAAGATTTAAAGCTCCATGGACCTATCACTGCCAACCTTCTGATCCTTCTGCATGGAGCAGAAACTTGGAGGACAACAGTGAACACCATCAACGAAGTCCAGATCTTCATCAACCACTGTCTGAGGGAACTCCTCCATAACTGTTGCCCAAACACCATCAGCAACAACGACCTATAGCAGTAGACTTTCCAACTCCCTGTCCATGAAGAAATCCTAAACATATGCTGGAGCAGGATACGTCACACCCTCCACAGGTAACATCAAATACTACCAGGCAAGTCCTGATGTGGAACCCTCGAGGGAAAATGAAAAGAGGAAGGGAAAATGAAAAGAGGAAGGCAAAGAGAAACCTGGCCCTGAGGCCTCGAGGCTGACTACAAGAGATTGGTTACACTTTGAGTCAGATTGAAAGAGAAGCCCAGCACAAAGATGGCTGGAGAGTCCTAGTTGATGGCCTATAAAAAAAGTCTTGTTCATGCACCTCTTCCTCCATAAAGAAGACTTCCTGTTCCTTCTGTGAATCTGGTGTAATTGGTGACCTCAATTTGACCTGTTCCTCCTCATTTTCCATTTTTGTTGACTGATTTTGCAGGTTTTTGAAATCCTTTCAGGGATTCATAGAAATTCCCCTTCTTCTGGAGGATACCCACTATTTATTCAAGGTGTCTTTTTTTCCCTTTAAAACGTTCTTTATTCAGCACCAAAGGTGGGACTTTATGGTTGGCATGATTTCTACTCCTTCTCCGTCTCTCAATCTTGATCCCCTCTGAGCATCTGGGGGACATCCTCAGAGTGTTCTATGTTGGGGCCTGGTAAGATCCATTTGTTTTGACCTCCCTTTGCTCGTCCACGGTGTCTTGTGTTCTGAATGCTTTGTGGTGTTACCTGCACAGTCTCTTCTAGTCTCCTTCTCTTGCCACCTTCTTTAGAAGCAATCCTTTTCTGGGCTCACCTATATCTTTCTTGACATTGTGGAAAAAGGGTCAGGCAGATCAGGTTGATTACCCCTTTTCAAGGTTTGCCCGGCGTTAGCCGCCTCTCACCCAACTCACGGTTACCAAATAAAGAGGCAGGCGCTGGAGACTGGAAGGCAGGAAACAGGAGTTTATTCCGACGGAGCAGAACACGTCAAATCAGACAACAGGGTATCTTCTCGAGGTGCTCTAAACGCATCCTTGAGGCCTGGCCTCTTATACACAGGTTTATTGCTTTATTACATGAAACACATTCTTGTCAATACTTTGATGTACGGAAAGACATCCTCGGAATCCTCACTTTGGGCCTGTTCCCACACACATTTACAGTAGAAGTCCCCACCCCGGTCACAGTAGGTGATGGCTATCGCACACCAGGCCATTCCGTCGATTCCCGGAATGTGTGCCTGATCGGATCTCACGGGGTGGAGGGGGCTTTGATCAGTCAGAGATCCTTTGAATCGGGGCAGCTGCTTACTGTAAGGGGGCCAATAAATGGTATCCGCAGGGCCAGGTGGCGCCCTGGGAACCGGAAGGACGATTGGGCACAGAGGAAAAGGGGGTTTATCAAAGGATGGGGAGGTGTTGGCCGGGAGCGGAATGCATTTCCGAAGCAGTTGCGCTGAAGGGGAGTTTTATGGTTCAGGTATGGGAGAGCGGGGGCTATCAGCGCGCGGGGATGCTTGCGAGGTCAGAGGGAGAGACGCGCTAGCTAGCGGCGCTGGGCAGGGCAGGGAAACCATGGTTTTTAAAATGGCTGCCACTTACGCGCACGAAGGTGCCTCAAAAGGGACAAGATGGTGTGGTCAATGTTTCATGATTTTTACTTTACGCTCAACAGTAGCTATGGTGAACAGAAATGAACGCCGCTTATGTATACCGACTTTAGTCATTTTCCACAACATTGGACACCTCCTTTTCCACCACCTGTGTTTACTTGATATTTTCTTTGTCATCACTTGGCAGGCTGTTTATCTTTTTGCTCTGTCTGTATTATGGTGTAATGTGTCCACCTATGATTTTTTGCTGGTTCTAAGCATCTTTGGCTGGAACTTGACGCATGTGTTGCACCTTTTGGGACTGTGAACTCTCTGCAAACAGGTTGCAGTCCCTGTGACTATCTTTTTGTGTGAACCTATTAATTATGTGCTTATATAGCGCTGGAATCACTCCCGAAGGGGTACCTCCGCGCTTCGACCGCTGCGAAACCCTTCCTGGCTTCCCTGAGAGATGGTCCCTTAATGGGTATCTCCAGGGTGAGACCAGGCATCCCCGGCGGTCTGGTGGGGCCGTTAGTGAAGATGAGGCAAGCTAGTGCCCAGAGTTGCCGAGTGTGATCGCTGATCAGAGTGGGCACCGCGGCGAGAGAATTATCGAGTCCGCTGACCCTGGTCCAGAAACCTGCCGCGTCGGGAATCGAACCCTGGTCCCGGGCCGTCCTCTGCTCTCGGGTCTGCCGCCTCTAACCAGTGAGCCACACTACTCCACTTGGTTGGCACTTGGGGGTGTTCCTCATTTCCCTGAGCAATACCAGCCCTCTGGATGCACATTGTTTGACCTTGCAGTTGACTAACCACATGGCACACCTACTTTATTAGTTTATGCTCCGTGTTTATCAGGTGCCCTTTGACAGTTCTTCCCTTTTGTGTTTTCACCATCTTCCAGCAGTTTGTATCGATGATCCATCAACTTTTACCCTGATTATCGTTGACATGCCCAGTGCTACTGCTTCTGTTTCCAGGTCCTATGGTGGAAAAAAGAATCAGAACATGCAGATTATGCATAGAGGCTTCCCAGAGGCACATATGACGCCACAAGGGAACGGACATACCACGCAAATGAGGCCCAAAAAAACAAAGATGAAAAAAATAACTATTCTTGATCCAACCACTAGACTTTGGAGTAATGCACAGCATGTGAACCTAAATGAGATTCAAGTTGCAGAAAGTAATTTATTTGAATTTCAAATAGTTAATGTCCGTCATGTAACCGGTTTCAATTTTTCATCCACAGATTTACTTAACCTCCCATCCCAACACCTTTCTATATTAACTTGTTTAAAATTATACTGTGTAGAACATATGGTGTTTTTCATATCAACCAATAAACCTCTTACCCTTTTGTACAGGAAGCTCCATACAATTTCTTAGTTGTTTTTTTATTATTTTCTTCAGGAGTTTTGCATTTTCCTAAGTTTTAACGTTTCCTTTTTTATTCAGCCCATTTTACAAACTGACTGTTTTTGAAACTTTCTCATTTTTTCAACATTTACCAAGAAGTGGCTACATTTTATTGTATTTAATAAATATGAACAATAAATTGAAACCTGTATATTGATGAAGGTCGAATTTTCTTATGACTTGTGAAATCGCTCCTGCACATTAAGCGCACTGGTCAGCTCCTCAAGTTAAACAAAACTTTTCACCTCCGTTCATCTTCAATAACTGCAAAATCAGTCACTGACTCTACAGAGTCATATTTATGACACATAAACTGGAGCTTTGTTCGGGATACGAATGATGCTAATAATTTTTCAGTCATTATAAACCACAGATCCAACTTTGATAGCACTGTGCAATAAAATGATTAATCTATGCTTCCCAAAAATGATATACTTAATTACTCATGCTTATAAGGTCTATACCTCAGGTATAGGCCTTCAACTAGGACTCTCCAGCCTCAAGGCCTCAGTGCCAGGTTTCTCTTTTCCTTACTCTTCATTTTGGAGTTCCATGTCAGGGCTTGCATGGTGGTGTTTGATGCAGGGCTTCGGAGGGTATGATCCATCCAGCTCCAGCATAGTTTCAGGATTTCTTCATGAACATGGAGCTGTAAAGTTTACTGCCATAGGTCGTTGTTGCTGATGGCGTTTTTCCAACACTTATGGAGGATTTCCTTCATACAGTGGTTGATGAAGATCTGGACTTTGTTGGCGGTGGTCACTGTTGTCCTCTACGTTTCTGCTCCATCTAGAAGGACCAATTTATTTTCTCACTGAGGTAGAATGGCAAGTCTAAACACCAGTTCACCAGAGGAGGATGTTGGATACAACCCTTCAAAACCTTCCCCTCCTGATGACATCCCAATATTTGTTGTTTTGTTAAAAAAGAGCTGCAGACCAATATTGGCTGCAGTTAGAGGAAGAACAGTTGTAAGCTTGTTTTTCTCTTCAAACTTTATCATTGCCAGGAACTAATACCTTCCTATGCTCCCAAGCATACTACATTAATGTAGGGAGACATTTAGAGAACCAGAATCCAGTAAAGATGTAACTTCAATGGCGGAGCAGAAAACCGAACTGTCTCTCCTCAAACAACTCCTTGAATTTAAAGGGCAATGCAGGGGAGGACCTAATAATTGTTGCCACAGCTAGAAAGAGAGCCAACGTCCTGACGTCAATAGACCTTCCACCAGATGACAGTGTAACGTTGGAGATGATGGGATGTAAGGTAGACAGAGTGGGTGCTACACAATGGAGAATAGCCAACTCAATTTTGTTTCTTAATCAATATGGCCATCAACAGTAGAAGGAAATTAAGAGGTAAAGAATTACCTCCCCGACCAGTAGAGGATGAGAGTGAATACTATCATAGAAGAGGGGGAAGCTATTTCCAGTAGTTGCCTTAAGTCTGCTCTTGATGCCTCAGACACCTCTGTACCACCCCTAACCTTAGGAGGCATGGCTGGTTGTGAGCCTCCGGCTTTGATCATGAAATCCAGTAAACACTCCTTCAGAGAACAGCTGTCTGTTTTGAGTGGCAGTGGATGACCCCCTCTAACTGATTTTTTTTTTTTGCACACACACATATATTTATTGTGATATATGCATGCACCTAAGTATTGTTGCATTTATTCAGGCAATATTAATGTGAATACACAGCGCATAAACGTGTTCAGCGGCCTTTGCTTTTTTGACGGTGCTGATCACCATTATTTTCTCTCTTTTTAACTTGAATTGTTTACCAAATAATGAAGGATTGACTAATTTCTGCTCCAATAGTACTGTGCTATCTGTGATAAAAAAAACAGATACATTTTCACAATATTCATGTTGCTTCGTAGCTGTGCAACATATATATTCAATAGAAGGCATTTCCAGTAAAAATAATATTGTTTACAAGGCTGCTTAATGTTATTCACAATGTGCCCAAGTGGGCAATCCTTGTCAGCATGGAATAACCAACACTATTTTCGTATTCCAAAACACTGAAGGCAAAATTCCAAAATTATTTTCCCTCTGATAAACAACGCATGTCACATTAAAAGTTGTCTCTATACAGTTCTTTGCACAAGTGGGATAATAACCCCCACACTGTGGCCATTCCAGTATAGCATGCACATTTTTATCACTTATATTTCTCATAATAAACAGCCAACATGGGTTGTGGTTATAGTGCTCAATATTGGCCGCAGTTTTATTACGAACACATGCATATACTCTGGTCATCATTTTATGAACCCTGGGCATAAATTATTGCGAACTGTCATACCTTGTTTTTCATTAATCTTCTACTTTGCATGTCCTAAAATCACCCGTTTTGGTTTTGCTTTGTTTGCCCTAAATTGGCAGGTAAGCCCAGACGTGGGTCCCTTGCTCACTTTGCCACTGGATTCAATCTAGCCCGGCTGATGATGGCTGATTAACCAGAAACCGGTCCCAGGATGCTTGTTTCCGGTCCAGGGAAGACAAGACTTGGCAGTTCGGGCGGGACTGTTCCCATAAGGCACAGGGTCAGACTGATTTGCATATGGCCATGTTTGAACTGGGGTGGCGAAGTGAGCTAAATAATGATGATGGATTAAACCCAGATCAGTTGATTGGGGGTGAGTGCTTGCATTGTTCAACACTGTCCATCACCCCCTTTGGTTTTGCCCTAACACATTGCTTGTCATAAATCATTTGTACAACATAAATTCGTAAATCACCCGACAGTTCTTTGGTCAGTTCTTTTGCAGGCTTATCTCCTTTCTTGCCACTTCTGGGTCATAAAATTGTTCAGTTTCCAAGCTCCTAGCGTGTGGGGGGTAGCTGCTCCCCGGAGTTAGGCCCCAACTCACTTCCTTGTTAGTCTCATTTGTGCCCTGCCGTCTGGCGGGGTCTGGGCTGCGAGTACTGTCTGTTTGCTATCCCCTTTTGTCAGGCCTACTCACCATGCCGTAATGCATCCCAAAGTAAGTGGCCCTACTCCTACACACCACCCTGTCTGTGTGTCTCCGTAACCAACCATTTTACCCTTGCTTATCCGCCATGCCGTCAGGGAGGCGAACGTCTTCCTGCGGCTCCCCCTTGTGTAATTTATTTATTACTTGCAACCTGCGAGAGCCATGCGCTCCACAGGTTAACCCAGAAATATGCTTCCCTTCTTCCTATAGGTGAACCCCAGCCCGCCCAGAGCTCTCTGGGCAGCCTGGGTGGGCGAGGCCGTGCCTGATTCTTTCCAAGGCATTTTGTTTTGCAGAACTTGTTAACTGCGATGTTAAGCTTTCTCCTCAAGTTTTTAACCACCATTCTACTGATCAGCTCCGAACATATGATGGATATATTACCAAAACACATCCGTCTGGATGGCCTGGAGGAGCACTCCCCCCCCCCCCCCCCCCCCCCGAGGTGGATTATCAAGATGCTCCAAGTCAGCCTGCAAATCCCTTGGGACCTCTGGCAACTGGTTTCATCTCATCCCTGGACGACCCAGTCATCGGATGAATGTGTTGACCGGCCTTCCCGTCTGCTTGTTGCCCCCCGCTGCCACCAAGACTGCATCCTGGATCTGAAAGAGTGCCCCACCACCCATACCAGGCGGGGTCGCCTTCCTCCTGAACCAATAATCACAAATGTCAGCTGTCCTCTTTCACCGGAGGCCGTGCACCTGCCCTCATCAGCCCCATTTTCTTTGCCAAGAGTTTCTACAGTAATTGGGGTCTCTCGTAGGTCCTGTATGCCCGGGACCACCATCTGCCAACTGCTGGTATCCCTGGCTTGGTCAACCCGTGTTGTGCTGCTGATGTTGCTGTGCCAATCCTAAATGAATGGGAGCAAATTGCTGCTGGGTCGAGCCCTGCTCTGGCGAGGGCCAGGCACATCACTGCTGTGAACTGAAATTTACTTAGGATGCTACCACCTCCATGCTTAAAAAGTGTACCCTCCCCTGCTGGTCGCACAGCCATGTAAGTTAGGAGGCAGCAGACTGCGCAGTATCTGTGGTCCTTGATGCACTTCAACCGTACCACTGTCCCTTTGCCGGCTTGGTCTTTCTTTGACCGCCTCAGGAGTAACTCAACCTCCACTAAGCCGGGTTTGACGTTGGCTGTTTGCAAGCAACGCCCTGCTGGCCCAGACTTCCTGGGGGCTACCAGCTCACTGAAACAATGCCCCAGAGAAGGCTGCCTTGAAATGTTTTAGCTGGAATGTGTTGTTTGTTATTGACCCCAGTGTGTCCATGAGCCGGCCCAATCTCGTGAAGTCTGAGTCGCCTGTTGTTTTTACCCTCTCTGACTGTTTTCACCCTCTCATAGCTGCTTCGATGTAGTGGGAGGCTGTGGGGTCCTGGCCTGTGCTTATCTTAGTGAAGTGGGCCATAGCGGACAGATGGGCCTGTGCCCATGATCTCGACCTTTTGCTGGTGAATGCCCACTGGATAAACTGCTCGACCCCTCCCCCCTCCTTGTCTCGACCATATCTCCCAGTGTCTGGATTCCTCCTATTTGCATCACTGTCCCAGCGTATTTCTTATAGCACTTGGCTGCTTCTGGGGTGAGGGCTTGGTTCACTAGCACCAACAAGTCTATCCCGCCAGGCCCCATCAATCAATCAATCTATCAAAAAAATGTATATAGCGCGCTACTCACCCGGAGGGTCTCAAGGTGCTTGGGGGAGGGGGGTCTGCTACTGCTCGAACAGCCAGGTCTTGAGTTGCTTCCTGAAGGAGAGGTGGTCTTGGGTCTGGCGGAGGTGGATGGGGAGGGAATTCCATGTCTTGGCTGCCAGGTAGGAGAAGGATCTTCCTCCCATGGTGGCTCTTCGGATGCGTGGAACGGCGGCGAGGGCGTGGTTGGTCGAACGAAGTTGGCGGGTGGGAGTGTAGAAGGTCAGGCGGTTGTTGAGGTACCTGGGGCCCAGGTCGTGGAGAGCCTTGTGTGCGTGGGTGAGGAGACGGAACTTGATTCTCTTGTTGAAGGGGAGCCAGTGCAGGTCTCTCAGGTGTCCGGAGATGTGCCTGCGGCGGGGGATGTCCGGGATGAGTCGTGCGGAGGCGTTCTGGATGCGTTGGAGTCTCTTCTGTAGTTTGACTGTGGTTCCGGTGTAGAGGGTGTTTCCGTAGTCCAGTCGACTGGTGACGAGTGCCTGTGTGACCGTCTTCCTGGTTTCGGTGGGGATCCATCGGAAGATCTTCCGGAGCATGCGTAGGATGTTGAAGCATGAGGCCGAGACGGCGTTGACTTGTCTGGTCATCGAGAGGGAGGAGTCCAGGATGAAGCCCAGGTTGCATGCGTGGTCCGTTGGTATGGGTGCGCTGCCCAGGGCAGGGGGCCACCAGGAGTCGTCCCAGGAGGAGGAAGATGGTCCCCGGATGAGGACTTCCGTCTTGTCTGAGTTGAGTTTCAAGCGGCTGTTCTTCATCCACTCGGCTACTTCTTTCATCCCTTCGTGTAGGTTGGTTCTGGCGGTGGCTGGGTCGTTGGTGAGGGAGAGGATCAGCTGAGTGTCGTCGGCGTAGGAGATGATGTTGAGGTTGTGTTGGCGTGCGATGGCCGCGAGGGGGCTCATGTAGATGTTGAAGAGGGTGGGGCTGAGTGATGATCCTTGTGGTACGCCGCAGATGACTTCGGTGGCCTCGGATCTGAAGGGGGGGAGGCGGACTCTCTGGGTTCTTCCGGCGAGGAATGAGATGATCCACTCCAGAGCCTTCTCTTGGATTCCGATGTTCCTGAGGCGTTGTACTAGGGTGCGGTGACAGACAGTGTCGAATGCTGCGGAGAGGTCCAGGAGGATGAGGGCAGCTGTTTCCCCGTTGTCGAGCAGGGCTCGGATGTCGTCAGTGGCTGCGATGAGGGCGGTCTCGGTGCTGTGGTTGACGCGGAAGCCGGACTGCGAGGGGTCGAGGGATCCGTTCGTAACTGATCTGGGAAGGGGGTCATAACCTGTTCCGCTCCTAGGGCCAATTCCCTGAATCTGCTCAGCTGTGCTCGTGAAAGGGCATCCGCCATCGTGTTCTCCACCCCTGGTACATGACGCGCCTTCAGATCTATGTTCCCTTCCAACTGCAATTTAACCAATTGACGCCTTGGTCTCAGCATATCTGGGCACCTGGCTGAGCCTCTGCTGATTGCCTGTACTACCCCCTTGTTGTCAGACAAAATCGTCAGCTTCATGTTCCTCAATTCCCGCCTCCAGACTGTTAGATCCACTACAATTGGGAAGAGGTCCAAAAATGTAATGTTGGTGAGGCCCTGTTTATGCCTTGTGTGCGGCCATTGGCCTACACACCACTTGTCGCCCAGAATTACCCTGAAATATGTGCTACCTGCTGCATCAGTGAACAGGGCTATCTGCTTGGCTTGGCTGTCACCCAACCCTCTCTCCATATCTGGACCCTATTCAAATCTCCCAGGAATGTATCCCACATGAGCAGGTCCCGCTTCCTTCCTGACCCCTGCCCCCAGCCTGACGTGGTGGTGCTTGTGAGTGAGTCCTGCTGTTAGCTGTGTGAGGCGCCTGGAAAAAACCCTGCCCGTGGGGATGACCCTGGCTGCTAAATAGAGCTAGCAATCAACCGCTGGAGCTCACACAGGGTTGCCTTTTCCAGGCCGCATGGGGCCCTTATCTCATCTCTAAAATCCCTCACTTTCTCTTCAGGCAATCTAGATGTTCCTGCAACTGAGTCTAGCTTTAACCTCAGGAATGTGATTTTAGTTGAGGGGCCTACTGTTTCCTCTGCTGCCAGCGGGATCCCCTACTCCCCGGCTAATTCTTGGAATGCCGCCAAGGTGTCACCACACTCTGTTGACCTTGCGGAGCCTTTAAACAGAAAGTCATCAAGGTAGTGTAGTTTATCCCCCGCCGGATGCCTGTCATGCAGGGCCAATTCCAGAAAGGTGCTTAATTGTTCAAAGTATGCGCAGGATTCAGTGCACCCCATAGGCATTGTTTTATCAATATACGCCGCCCCTTCCCACTGGACACAAGAGGTGGAAACTAGCTGGAGGAACCAGGAGCAGGCTCCTTGGCCTGAGGCCCTTACTAAGTTGATGGTTTCATTGACTTAGTGTAATCCACTGAACATGCCTCAGCACTGATACCGTCGTTCACAGACGTCCCCTCAGGGAAGGAGAGGTGGTGGATGAGTCTGAACTAACCTGCTTCCTTCTTGGGAACAACCCCCAGGGGAGAGATTACCAATCCCTTTGTTATATGAAGAGGCAGTGATTTCTCTTTTTCTAGCTTTTTGCAAAACCACCTCTGGGTGTTGTAGTGCTGACTTTAAGTTCTTCGAAGCCCCACCCAGCGGAAGAGGACCCTCAAATGGTATAACAAAATCTAGCACAAGCTTGGCAGCGTATGTCTTGTGATATTTGTGGGCTAGCCGTCGGAGTTTGTTATACCCTACTTACTAGTGTAACATGTACTCTAGCCCTGCTGCCTCTAGCTGCTCAGCCAGAGTGTGAGTTGGTCATTGGAATGCTGGTGTGTCTGTGATGCGTGAAATGCCTGGGTGTCTGAGTGGGATGAATTTGACAGAGATGGGCTGAGCAGCTAGGCAGGCTGCTCCTGGTGGGGCTGGTACCACACTAGGCTGGCTGGAGTCAAGACAGATGTAACCTGAACTGAAGATTAATAAAGAAGACTGTAACGAGGGGGACCCGGACCCGCCAGGCTTACCTGTGTCCCCTATCTTTATACAGCACACCGAGTCCTGGAAGACACCGGACGCCGCGTACATAAATGGACCAGAAGTAACGTCGGAACCATGTTTCTTTAATTGGGCGGAGCTGGACCCGAACCACACCCTCCCGTCCAAGGTAAAACCCAGCCCAGAGAACCAGCAGGTGTGTTTTACACCCGGAGGTGATTGGCATGAGGAAGGAGCGGATTGGGAGTACGGAGCAAGCGAAGAAGACTGGGGAGGAGAGGAGTCGAGCGGAGACCATCGGAGGAAGGAGGAGGCGAGCGGAGGAGAGGAGTCGAGCGGAGACCATCGGAGGACGGAGGAGGCGAGCAGAGACCAGCGGGAGACAGAAGAGGCAAGTCGGGGAGACGAGGGGAAGAGCGAAGACCGGGACGAGACGTCTGCGACAAGCCAGGAGGCTAACGGAGAGGCGCTGCGCCCTGCCACACTTCCCGGGAAGTGTGGCTTGAGCAGGTACGGTCACGCTTTGCGGGCTGGGCGGGTCGTAGATGGATTAAGCCTCCCTGAACCACCGTCCATTTCCTAGTGTAAACCCCTACCCTCACGACCCATTCACTGGAATCTGGGTTGGTTAACTGCACGTGTGTGTCACACCCCCTTCCCTGTGCACGAGCCACGGCCCCATCCTAACCACAATCTTTCTTCCCCGGTACACTGGACGGGACAACGAGATATCCCGAGGATAGGTGGCCTACCAGTCCCAGAATCCCCAGGGAACACCGAAGAGTCGGAGCACTGAAACGCCTGGATCGGCTCTCTGAAGAGACGGACACGCCACTGCCATACTACCGAAAGACGATCCAGAGGAAACGTTCATATAAATTAATAAAGCCGTCTTTACCCCGAGCTCCAGTGTCCGTGAGTCTCTTCGAATGCCCACAAAGACCTAAATATCCATCCTGGCTCCTGGTGTCTTTATACATTGAACACAACATATTTTTGGCGACTGGCAGATTTGAACTTTAGACTTAGTTGCAGAGTATTCTACCTTTAGCACTATGCTCTTGGGAATTTGTGTTATGGGGTCTTTTACCCTTTGCGTTTTAGTGCTTTACATTACTGTATATTATACTAAATGCTACGTACTGAAATATGTTTTAAAATTATTTTAAGGGGGATATTGCTATTCAAATGTATTTATCTTAACCATCCTTTCTTTACTTAATGGTTCGTTCTCCTGGATGTTTTGTCTTTATTGCTGCATCCTAAAGATTTGTACTATTATTGATTTTTCTTTGATGCTTTGTCCATTTGCTGCATCTTTGTGATTCGTTACATTATTCTAGTTGTGCTTAGTTCTCTCGTTTCATTTTTGTTTTTGTTTAAAGAAAAAGGGATAATGTTATACCCTACTTACTAGTATAACATGTACTCTAGCCCTGCTGCCTCTAGCTGCTCAGCCAGAGTGCGAGTTGTTCATTGGAATGTTGGTGTGACTGTGATGCGTGGAATGCCTGGGTGACTGAGTGGGATGAATGCGACAGTGAGAGATGGGCTGAGCAGCTAGGCAGGCTGCTCCTGGTGGGGCTGGTACCACACTAGGCTGGCTGGAGTCAAGACAAATGTAACCTGAACTGAAGATTAATAAAGAAGACCTAAATATCCATCCTGGCTCCTGGTGTCTTTCTACATTGCTTTAAGGATTGCTTGCGCACAACCAGTTTTTTTTAGAAATGGTATATATCTTGTTTCCTTTTGTGAAAGTTTCCAATTTCGATAAGTATTTTTTGTGTTTTTAGGTTGCTCCCAGGGGTGACGTTTCCGTCCTGTATGAACGTCTTGTAAACTAATATTTATGAGTACTTCCAAATGTCTTGGTTGCAACCCCCTTTGGGGCACTCCTTTCTGTGACCAATAAAGTTTTCAATAAATTTCAAACAAAAATTCTTGTTATCTTATTAATGAATTTTATTCATTCATTAGTATTCTTCAATTTGTTTTTTATTTTTTGACATTATTCTTCAATTTCCTCTGTACTACAGGTTAAATTTCCACATGTTAGTTTTACATTGTTCTCCAATGCATTTCGAGCAATGTTTGCTCTTCATCAGGGAGTACAGTCTATGGAAATAATATTGAAAATGCATTATAATACCAGGATATGCTTAAACAATTTACTTAACCTATTCAATTACATTGGTTCTTTGTGGGTGCATGCAGCATTGTGTGTTTTAATAGTGAGTTTTAACTGTGTAGTTGTGAAACATGCATTTCGCGTATGAAACGAAAAACCATTTTACTCACGTAATTGTTGCGTGGTACGATGGGAAATCTGTATAAAAGATCTGTACAAGGAAGACTTTTGTTACGATTAATGTGTTTGCCCGTTGCTTCATAATATGTCAAAACTAGTGGTGGTAAACGATTTTGTCTACTCTAGCACTTTAGTCAGCTGCTACCCCGCGGTCCTGCCACGTTGTTAGCGCGTTATGTCTATATGGCCTT
The DNA here is from genome assembly GCF_964261635.1 of Lissotriton helveticus. NCBI lineage: Eukaryota > Metazoa > Chordata > Amphibia > Caudata > Salamandridae > Lissotriton > Lissotriton helveticus. The sequence continues at coordinate 754,260,042 of NC_136073.1, forward strand.
ACCGTTAACTAGTATTTACCCGCGATTGCTTGCTTATTATTTTTCACTTACTCTGTAACTTTGTGCAAACGACTTCTCTTTACCGGCCGCTCGCTTCCGTGTTTAGTGAATGGTTCCATTCAGCGTGCTGAACGTATTACGTATGAATGGACTATTGGCGACATAGAAGACAAACTTCTATGATGACAGAACTACAATTATGCAAAAGAACTACAATTTGCTGACCGCTGCTCCAGGGACTGGATGATGCTGATAATCGAAACAGCAAGGGAAATTATGGAAGTATTGAATAAGGAGATCTTGACACTAGAAGAAAAATGTAATGCCTCAACGCCATTCGAAGAAGCAAAGGCTAGACTAGAAAGAATAAATAACGATATGAAGGACTTTGAGACTTACCTGATAAACAAAAAAACTGAGAAACTAAAAAAAGATATCAGGTGGTATACCCAAGAGAGGGCATATCCTTATCTCAATTCTAAGTACTGTCAAGACATAAATTAGAATCCGGGCCAACAAGGAAACCCTAGTGGTTATCGCAGAAGGGTCCTAAATTTTTCGGAGACCTTTTCGTCAGACTCAGACAATGATGCAGCTCAAGAAATGCATGACCCACAATTCGATACTCACCCCTATCATGGTAGATCGATGGGACAACAATCTTACCAAGACCAATCTCCTTTTTTTTATCGGGAGGCCAATTTCGTGGGAGGAACAGGAGATGGGGCCCGGACAGACGAGAGCCACAACAGATGGTGCCTCAACATCAGCAGCCATATTTGAAAACAAGGAAACAGCAGTATTGGCGGTAGGGATGGTTGAGGGAGGAGAACAAGGAAGAATAGATACTCTACCCATTTTTAATTTATCATCATCAAGTTTAAATCAGGAAGAATGCTCAGTGTTTTTTTTAATTTATTTTTTTAAAACCTTTATTATGCAGTAAGGAATATACAAATATGGGCCTACAACCAGTCAGGCCGGCCACGACACAGTAGGAAAGGCCAATGACTCCGGAAGGATGTGCCCTGGAATCAGCCAACAATATAGAAGCAATCAGTTGAGTCTGGAAAGGTTGAATACGGCCATCGAGCAGGATCAAAGAAGGTTAATTTTATAATAAGGAGTATAGCAGGATCAATTGCAGTTTATGGATATCCAAGTTCCCATAGCGGGCCACGAAGCAAACAGCAAAACATAAGGGCATCAATATGGATAAGCATCAGCAATAGTGTACATCAATCAGGATATGGACGCCATATATCAGAGCAGTACCCACCGTGGCTCGTCTCTTGTCTACCTAGCACCCAGTTACATGTTTTAGACAGAACGGAGGAACCGGAATAGCAACAGTGAATATAATCATCCGCTATACTAACCTAAGAAGGAAAAAGAAGGGAGAAGGGAGGGAGGAAAGGGGAGAAGTAATAAAAGCAAGGAGGAGAGAACGCCGCGCCGATGCAAGCGCCCCACCGATGCAAGCACGCAAAGAAAGTAAGGATATCGCCAGCAAGGTGGGCATGTGAGTCGTAAGAGCAATGTGGCAAAACCGTAAGAAGGAGAACAATACACCTCCAGTTCCCACCCTCAATCGTACCATGGGAGACAAGCACAGACGCGGCGCTCCGATAAAGTCAAAGTCAGATAATTTATATAGCGCGCTACATACCCAGAGGCTCTCAAGGCGCTTGAGGAAGGGTGGGGATTTACTTGTCGAATATCCAGGTTTTAAGTTGCTTTCTGAATGCTAGGTGGTTTTGAGTGAGGCGAAGGTGAATGGGAAGTGAGTTCCAGGTTTTAGCCGCCAGGTAGGAGAAGGATCTTCCTCCCATGGTGGTTTTGTTGATGCGAGGAACAGCAGCAAGGGCTTGGTTGGAAGAGCGTAGCTGGCGGGAGGGGGTGTAGAAGGAAAGTCGCGTGTTGAGGATTCGGGTCCAAGTTCGTAAAGTGCTTTGTGTGCGTGGGTGAGGAGACAAAGTTATCCTCTTATTGACGGGGAGCCAGTGGAGGTTTTTCAGGTGACCAGAAATGTGGTCTTTACGCGGGATGTCTAGTATGAGTCTGGCTGATGCGTTCTGGATGCGTTGGAGTTTTTTCTGAAGTTTTGCGGTGGTACCGGCGTATAGGGTGTTTCCGTAGTCCAGGCGGCTTGTAACCAGTGCGTGGGTGACCGTTTTTCTAGTTTCGGTGGGGATCCAGCGAAATCTTTTTTTGAGCATGCGAAGAATGTTGAAGCAAGATGAAGAAACGGCGTTGACTTGTCCGGTCATCGAGAGTGAGGAGTCCAGGATGACGCCCAGGTTCCGTGCGTGGTCCGTCGGGATGGGTGCTTTTCCAAGGGCCTCTGGCCACCAAGAGTCGTTCCAGGCGGAGGGGGAGGTACCTAAGATAAGGACTTCTGTTTTGTCTGAATTCAGTTTCAGACGGCTGTGCTTCATCCACTCGGCTATTTCTTTCATTCCTTCATGTAGGTTGATTTTGGTGGTGTTAGGGTCATTGGTGAGTGAGAGGATCAGTTGAGTGTCATCAGCGTAGGAGATGATGTTGAGGTTGTGTTGGCGTGCGATGGTCGCGAGGGGGCTCATGTAAATGTTGAAGAGGGTGGGGCTAAGAGAGGATCCTTGTGGCACGCCGCAAATGACTTCGGTGGCTTCTGACTTGAATGGTGGGAGGCGGACTCTCTGAGTTCTTCCGGCAAGGAATGAGGTGATCCATTCCAGTGCTTTTCCTTGGATTCCGATGTCTCTGAGGCGTTGTAACAGGGTGCTATGACAGACTGTGTCGAAGGCTGCAGAGAGGTCGAGGAGGATGAGGGCGACTGTGTCTCCATTGTCCAGTAGAATTCGAATGTCGTCTGTTGCTGCGATGAGTGCGGTTTCAGTGCTGTGTTTGGCTCGGAAGCCGGACTGTGAGGAGTCGAGGGATTTGTTGGTTTTGAGGAAGGCGGCGAGCTGGTTGTTGACAGCTTTCTCAATGACTTTGGCCGGGAATGGAAGGAGCGAGATGGGGCGGTAGTTTTTGAGTTCGGTGGGGTCAGCTGTGGGTTTTTTCAGAAGGGCGCTGAGTTCGGCGTGTTTCCAGCTTTCCGGGAAGGTGGCGGAGTTGAGGGAGCAGTTGATGACGTCTCGGAGGTGTGGTGCTATGATGGAGTCTGCTTTGTTGAAGATGTGGTGAGGGCATGGGTCTGTGGGGGGTCCTGAGTGGATGGAGTTCATCAGGCGGATGGTGTCCTCAGTGGAGATTGGGTTCCAGTTATTAAGGATGTTCAAGGGGGGTGAAGGTATGGTAGAAGGTTGGGTGGCTTGGTCTCCGGGTTGGTTGTCGAAGCTGTTGTGGATGTCTGCTATTTTGTCGTGGAAGAACGAAGCTAAGGAGTCGCAAAGGGTTTGAGAGGGAGTGATGTCGTTGGAGTTGGCAGTGGGGTTGGTAAACTCTTTGACGATGTTGAATAATTCCTTGCTGTTGTGGGCGTTGTCTAGTCGGTCTTTGAATGCGGCTTTCTTGGCAGTCCGGATCAGTTGGTGGTGTATGCGGGTGGCGTTTTTGAAGGCGTCCCTCGTGCTGGTGTTTGGGTCTTTTTTCCAGGCCTTCTCAAGGGAGCGACAGAGTTTCTTGGATTTCTTAAGATCATCGTTGAACCAGGGGGCGTTTTTGTTGCCTAGTTTGATTTGACGTTTTTTCAACGGTGCTAGGTTGTCGGCGCTGTTGGTTAGCCATTGAGTGAGGTTAATGGCTGCTTGGTTGGGGTTCGATGAGTGGGCAGGGGGGTTTTGAAGAAGCGATGAGGAAATCTGGTCGATGGTGATTTTGTTCCAGTTTCTTCGCAGAGTGGGTTGAAGATGGTTGTGGGTTGTGGTCTTTTTGTAGACAAAGTGAACGCAGCTGTGGTCCGTCCAATGGAGAACTGTGGTGTGACTGAAGGAGATGTGTTTGCTGGAGGTGAAGATAGGGTCGAGTGTGTGTCCTGCGTAGTGTGTGGGGGGTATTAACAAGTTGTTTGAGTCCGAGGTTGGCGAGATTGTCCAGGAGGGTGGCGGTGTTGCTGTCGTTGCTCTTTTCCAGGTGAAAATTGAGGTCTCCCAATAGAATGTAGTCCTCGGAGGGGAGGGCGTGTGGGGTGATAAAGTCAGTGATGTCTTCACTGAATTGTGCACGGGGTCCTGGTGGCCTGTAGAGGAGGGTGCCTCGGAGTGTGGTCTTGGGGTTGGTGTGGATCTGGAAGTGAAGGTGTTCGGCGCTAGCGAGGTTGACGTCTGAACTGGTTGAGATGCGGATGGAATTCTTATGGATGATAGCGATGCCTCCTCCTGTTTGGTTGTGCGGTCTTTTCGGATGACCTTGTAGCCTTCCGGGATGGCTATGGTGATGTCTGGAGTTGATGAGGCGTTCATCCAGGTTTCTGTTAGGAAGGCGACGTCCGAAGAAATGGTGTCTAGTAGATTCCAAAGGTCGATGGCGTGTCTGTGGACCGAGCGGGTGTCGAGCAGGATGCATTTTAGGTGGTTGGTGTCAGATCTCTGTTTGGTGTTTGTGGATGAGGAGTTGGTATTGGTGCCGTCATACTTGCAGGAGTTGCAAGTGAAGGGTCCATGGGTGTGTCCAGGTGCGGCTTGGGCGCAGTTGGGGAGTCGACCGCGTTTTAGTGCTAAGATGGTGGAGGCGTCGTATGTAATGCGGGTGGGGTGGGTGAAGCGGGGGTCTGGCGCTGGGCGCGGTCCAGGCGCGGACGGGCTTACCTTTGGCGCACCTTCGGCGCGTGGACGCTGCGCGTTGGGACATCTGTCATAAATGGGTAGTGGAGGGGACGGAGCGTGGGAGGGGCCGCTGGGAGGTGGGGTCGCGGTGGAGTGACGGTGTGGGAGGACGGCACTACAAACAAAATGGCAGCAACAGTAAACAAATGCTGCAAGGCAGGACGAGATTAGGCACAGGCAGTAATAATAGTGGAGCGCTTATGGGGGAGGGTAAAGCGCTACGAGATTTGGCAGTACTATAGGTAATGTGCAATAAGCTATCGAATTGTGCAGCCAGTAAGTCGAGGCAAGATTTACTCAGCAATGACAAAGCCCAGCAGTGAGCAGAGCGCAGAATATTTCAGAGCTGTGAGGTGTACTCGGTGATCAGTAAAACACAAAGCGCTACAAATGGCCAGCAGTGCGTTATCACCAAGCGCTACAAATGGCCAGCAGTGCGATATCACCAAGCGCTACAAAAGCCCAGCAGTGCAAGTGCTACAAAAGCCCAGCAGTGCGATATCACCAAGCGCTACAAAAGCCCAGCAGTGCAAGCGCTACAAATGCCCAGCAGTGCGGTAAATTTAGCAGAGGTTGTCGGAAGAAAGGAGTACTTAGCTAAGTTGAAGTGCTATGGTAAGATGCCAGGTCGGGAGGAGGTGGTGGGAGCGACCGCTTCTGCCGAGGACAGGACGGTCACAGCTCTCCACGAGGGCTCGGACGCCAATTAGCTATAGTGGGTGGGAGGGGCCGCTGGGAGGTGGGGTCGCGGTGGAGTGACGGTGTGGGAGGACGGCACTACAAACAAAATGGCAGCAACAGTAAACAAATGCTGCAAGGCAGGACGAGATTAGGCACAGGCAGTAATAATAGTGGAGCCCTTATGGGGGAGGGTAAAGCGCTACGAGATTTGGCAGTACTATAGGTAATGTGCAATAAGCTATCGAATTGTGCAGCCAGTAAGTCGAAGCAAGATTTCTGTAGTAGGGGATCTCTGTGTATAGTCATAATCTAGTGAATAGTCCCGCCCATGTGCGTGGACCCCGGAGCAATCAAAAATAATCTCTTACAGTGTCAAAAAATGCAGAAAATGCATAGACACTTAAGAGAGAATTTAAAGACAGATAATGCAGCCAAAAGGCTACACTGTCCAGTACTTCAACTAGAAATTTCCACCATAAAATCCACAAAACAGCAAAGCCTGTACAGATTTCCCTTGCTTAACAGCAAAATCCCTCAGGAATGATAGAGAGAAGAACCTGGACAGACAAGCCCCATAGGCTGCCATTATGTGGCTTAATTAGGATACTGTGCCTTTAAGAGAACCTTCCAGAACCTTCTCTCAGTATCCCAGAATGCATAGCAGGTCCAACTTAGCCTCAGTTCTTTTTTCCGGCTCCTGCAAGCAGGACCCTGGAGCATTGAGCTCTCCCTTTCAAGGGTTTTTGTTGGTGTTTTACACTGATTTCGATTTTTGGTACTTTTAAAGTACTCTGGTGACTTTCTTTCTGTGTTTCTGCACTCTTTTTTGTCCAATAATGCCTGCATTATTCGACAAGTGCCCTGAGTGCTCAAGAAAGAAGGCCAAGACAGACTCCCATGAGGTCTGTATTCTCTGCCTTCCCTCTTCCCACATCCCTGAGGAGTGTAGGATCTGCAGAAGCTTCTCTGGAAGGACCCTGAAGGAGAGGAAGAAGATCAGGCTTCAGGGGCTTGAGGAGAGGAAGCTGAAGGCACGAGGTGGGTCAGGAGGGGCTCCTTCTACCCATGCTGAGGCCTCTGGGGGGCTCCCCAGGGGCAGGAAGACCAGCCCGCGCCCAAGGTCTCCGTCTGGGTCAGTTGCGCTGACCACGACGTCGAGGGGACGGTCAACGGCCAGTTCCAGGTCTCCCCAGGGCTCTGGGTCGAGAAAACGTCGCCCGTCGACGTCGAGGAACGTGTTCCGGCCGCCGTCGAAGCCGGTGTCGATATCCTCGTCGTCGCTGTCGGCGTCGAGTGATCGACATCGGAGGGCCCGGCGTCGGCGCTCGCCGTCGAGGCGACACCGCCGTTCGCCGTCGAGGACATCGTCGTCGAGGGGATCCTCGTCGTCAAGGTCGCCGTCGAGACAAAAGGCATCTCCGGCGCCGAAGAGGTCGACGTCGAAGCATTCCAAAAGGCCGACGTCGAGACGGTCGAGAAGATCGACGTCGAGAAGGTCGGAGAGGTCGACGTCGAGGAGATCCAAAGGGTCGCCGTCGAAGCGATCCAGGAAGTCGACGTCGAGACCGGCGAAGAGGTCGAGGTCGCCGTCGAGGCACCATCGCCCGTCGTCGAGGTTTCGTGGCTCGTCGATCTGGTCGGGGTCGACGTCGAGACGAAGACACGGTTCGACGTCGAGGAGTGTGATTCGGTCGACGCCGAAGGACCGTTCGACGTCGAGGGGACATCGGTCGTCGTCTGGACACCGGTCTTCAGCGTCTGTAGGTCCTAAGGACAGGCCCAGGACTGTGGGGGGCTCCCCACTCTCTGGTAGAGGTGATGGCTCGCCGGGACCGGCGCATTCCGGGGTGGATACTCCGATGAAGCCGTCTACGCCTCCTCCGCGGCCTGCTGTGCCGAAGGGTCCTCCTCCGAAGGCCCCTACCCCGCCTCCGAAGCCGGCTCCGCGGGACCCGCGTCCGGTTGCCCCTCCACCCCCGATCCCACCGAGGGAGGTGTCGATGCCTAAGTTCCCGACGCCTCCGAAGAAGACTCCTAAGAAGCCTGGAGCTCCTGACCCTGGGAGGCCGAAGGAGCGTCCGAGGCCCAAGAGGTCGAGGTCTCGCTCGGGGAGACGGGACAGATCGAGGAGTGGCCGCGGATCTTCATCACGATCCAGGCATCATCACAAGAGACGTCGGTCCAGGTCACGTTCTCCTTCTGGGACCCGTTCCTACTCGCCCACGCTGTCCGATTCGCCGGAGACTAGGGTGTCTCCGATAGACGATATTAGCACATTTCAGGAGGTTCTCCTGCGTGGTGCGGCGAAGTTGGGCATTGAGGTTGAAGCGCCTACGGCTTCTACCTCGGTAATCTTTGAGACTTTACACAAGAGGCACTTGTCTCGCCCCCTGTTACCTCTGGTGCCGGGGCTCCTTGAGCCCGCCGACCAGCTATTCCTGACGCCGGCGACGGTGAGATCTGTCCCTTCCAGGATACTGAAAAAGTACAGGGCTCCGGACTCAGACCCAGCCTTCTTGAGGAAAGACCCGGTACCGGATTCAGTCATCGTGACTGCTGCTCGGAAGCTTCATTCCACCTCCCCTGCGTCCACGGTGCCTCCGGACAAGGAGAGCCGGTGGATCGATTCTGCTGGTCGCAAGGCGTGTGGGACATCCGCCTCGTCCATGAAGGCAGCCAGTGACTCGGCTTTGCTGGGACGTTACGACCGGTCCCTTTGGGACTCGATGGAGCAGTTCGCAGACCTCGTCCCTCGAGACCGCAAGGAGGACTTTGTGGAGATCGTCAAGGAGGGGATGTTGGTCTCTAATCAGGCCATCGGCGCTGCAGCAGACATATCGTTGCTGTCCGCGCACGGATATTGCCACGGGATTCACCAGAGACGCCATGCTTGGCTCAGGTTGACATCGTTGAAACCGGAGGCACAGCAACGCGTGGCGAATCTCCCGTTTTCCGGAGATACCCTCTTCGGGAAGCACGCGGATGATGAGATGGCCAGGATGAAGGCCGAAGCGGAGACCCTGACGGCAGTGGGCCTGGAAAAGCCCAAGGAAAAGAAACCCTTCCGACAGTACCAGCGTCGGTTTGGGGCGCAGGGTCGTGGAAGGGGGCAGTCTGCTGGTCAACATCAACAGCGGCAGCAGCAGCAGCAGTACAGGCAGCCCTTCCAGAAGCGACAGGGTGGTAGAGGTCGTCAACAGTCCTCTACCGCGACCAAGGGCCCGGCCGGGTCCCGTCCCTGAGCTGTTACTTCCCCCTCGTCCGTTACCCGCTCCGGTGGGGGGAAGCGTTCAATTTTTTCTGGCAGAGTGGAGAAAAATTACTCAGGACAAGTGGGTGCTGAATATTGTTTGCAATGGATACAGTCTACGTTTCACCAGCCCTCCTCCATCGATTCCTCCCGTCAGCTCGCAGTATCAACTGCGCGAGCTTCAGACGGAGGCGGACGTTCTGCTAAGGAAAAGGGCGATCGAAGACGTACCTCTGTCTCAAAGAGGAAGAGGTCTGTACTCTCGGTTCTTTCTTGTCCGCAAGAAGGACAAAAACGAGTTCAGGCCCATTCTGGATTTGCGGCAGGCAAACAAGTGGATTCGCAGAGAAAAGTTTCGCATGCTGTCGTTGCATCAGATCTACCCTCAGCTGCAACGGGGAGACTGGATGTGTGCCATAGATCTACAGGACGCATACTTCCACGTGCCCATTGCATGCAAACACAGAAAATTTCTGCGCTTTCAAGTCGGCACCAATCACTATCAGTACACGGTGCTACCCTTCGGACTGAAGTCTGCACCCAGGACATTCTCAAAATGTATGGCAGTGGTAGCGGCACACCTGAGGAAGAACAAGGTGTTTGTCTACCCGTACCTGGACGATTGGTTGATCAAAGCCTCCTCCTTCTCGGAAGCTCGAGCACACTTCCAGAAGACGTGCGTTCTCTTGAACAGGCTGGGGTTGCACATCAACATGTCCAAGTCGGTCCCGATTCCGGTGCAGTGCATCCAGTACTTGGGGGCCTCCATCAATACGCTGTCAGCAAGCGTGTCTCCTTCGGAAGAGCGACGTTTATCACTCGTTCGGAAGGCTCAGGCTCTCATGAAAACTCCGTCTACGACGGTGAGGACCGTGTCTTCTCTACTGGGATCGATGGCCTCTTGCATTTTTCTCACTCCTCACGCACGGCTACAGATGCGTCCTCTGCAGGAGTGCTTGGAGGATCAGTGGGACCAGAGGAGAGGTTCTTGGGACGACAGGATACGACTGTCTCTACATGCTCTTCAGTCTCTGAAGTGGTGGTGCTCGAAGGAGAATCTCCTCAGAGGCGTTCCCTTCCACAAGGACATTCCCACACAGACCATCGTGACGGATGCGTCTCTCCTAGGTTGGGGGGCGCATTCCGGAGATCTGCAAATTCAAGGGACGTGGTCCCCGACGGAGTCCACGTACCACATCAATTTCCTGGAACTGAGAGCTGTTCACTTGGCACTGAAGGCCTTTCATCCGTCCTTTCAGACCAACTCTCTGCTTGTTCAGACGGACAACACGACTACGATGTATTACCTCAACAAGCAGGGGGGCTCGAGATCGCGCACTCTGTCGCAGGAGGCGCAGGCGATCTGGCACTGGCTTCTGGCTCGAGGACTGTCGATAACGGCCACCCATCTGCCAGGTGTGCAGAATGTTCAGGCAGACGAGCTGAGCAGAATCGTGCAGGAAAACCACGAATGGGTCATAAACGACGAAGTACTAGGAGAAGTCTTCGCAAGGTGGGGAACTCCAGACGTAGATCTGTTTGCCACCGCCGAAAACAGCAAATGCCGAGGCTTCGCCTCCAGGTACTACCAGCCAGGGACGCTGGGGAACGCGTTATGGATCAACTGGTCGAACAGCTTTCTGTACGCTTTTCCACCAATTCCCCTGATTCCGGCGGTTCTCATCAAGCTGTCTCAATCCAGGGCGAGAATGATTCTGATTGCCCCGGAATGGCCCAGACAGTGGTGGTTCACGGACCTGCTTCACCGATCTCTCCTTCCTCACATGAAGCTGCCGTGCAGGCCGGACCTTCTCACGAAGTTCGGGGGGCGGATGGTGCACCCCAACCTCTCGTCTTTGAGTTTGGCGGCATGGCTCCTGAAATAGTGCAATATGGCCATCTGAATCTCCCAGAGGATTGTATGGGCATACTGAAGGAGGCTAAGCGACCTTCCACTAGGACTTCCTATGCTTACAAGTGGAAGAGGTTTTGCATCTGGTGCAAGTCTAAGAACTATGACCCTACGTCATGCAAGGAAGATGTCATCCTTCCATATCTGCTTCATCTGGCGCAGTCGGGCCTTAATGTCCATTCCATTAAGGTTCATCTGGCTGCTTTGACTGCCTACAGGAAAGGCCCTTCACAGACTTCCTTTTTCCAGATCCCTGTGATCAAAGATTTTTTGGAAGGCTTGAAGAAAGTGTTCCCTCCTGTCAGGCTTCCTTCGCCTTCATGGGTCTTGAATGTGGTGCTGTCCAGATTGATGAAGGAGCCTTTTGAACCCATTCATAAGGCTTCGTTGCAGCACCTGTCCTGGAAGGCGGCGTTCCTCGTGGCCATTACATCGGCCCGCAGGGTGAGTGAGATTCAGGCATTGTGTTGCCAAGAACCTTATACTGTATTTCATAATGCTAAAGTTGTTATGCGTACTCACCCTAAGTTTCTTCCCAAGGTTGTTTCTGATTTTCATATCAATCAGACTATCACTTTGCCTACGTTCTTTCAGAATCCTTCATCTCCGGCGGAAAGGTCTTTACATTCCCTGGATGTGCGGAGGGTGCTGAAGTTTTATCTTGATAAGACTAAAGATATTCGTAGGTCAGACCAATTGTTCGTCAATTATGGCTCAGTCAGGACAGGTCTTGCTACCTCTAAACAGTCCATCTCGAGGTGGATTGTGTCCTGCATACAGTTGTGTTACTACAAAGCTAATAAGACCTTAGGAGGTAAGCCTAAGGCTCATTCCACCAGGGGCAAAGCTGCTACGACAGCTATGCTCCGTAATGTTCCCATTGCAGAGATCTGCAAGGCGGCCACTTGGAAGTCGGTCCATACCTTTGCTAAGCATTACTGCCTGGACACTGATGCCAGGGCAGACGCTCAGGTTGGGCAGGCTTCGCTGCGGAATCTGTTCGCACAGTAGTGGCGTTATTTTATTCTCCACCGCCGCTTGGTGTGGGGATGGGCTTGCCATTCTATTCACTAGATTATGACTATACACAGAGATCCCCTACTACAGAAGGAGTAGTTTCTGTCCTGTAACTCCAGTTCTGTAGTAGGGGTATCTCTGTTATAGTCATAAGCGCCCTCCCGCCTCCCCGGTGGAGTGTTGTTCATGATCATAATGCTACAGGTCTGGCGTTTCCTACGCCCTCGAAAAGAACTGAGGCTAAGTTGGACCTGCTATGCATTCTGGGATACTGAGAGAAGGTTCTGGAAGGTTCTCTTAAAGGCACAGTATCCTAATTAAGCCACATAATGGCAGCCTATGGGGCTTGTCTGTCCAGGTTCTTCTCTCTATCATTCCTGAGGGATTTTGCTGTTAAGCAAGGGAAATCTGTACAGGCTTTGCTGTTTTGTGGATTTTATGGTGGAAATTTCTAGTTGAAGTACTGGACAGTGTAGCCTTTTGGCTGCATTATCTGTCTTTAAATTCTCTCTTAAGTGTCTATGCATTTTCTGCATTTTTTGACACTGTAAGAGATTATTTTTGATTGCTCCGGGGTCCACGCACATGGGCGGGACTATTCACTAGATTATGACTATAACAGAGATACCCCTACTACAGAACTGGAGTTACAGGACAGAAACTACTCCTTACTCAGCAATGACAAAGCCCAGCAGTGAGCAGAGCGCAGAATATTTCAGAGCTGTGAGGTGTACTCGGTGATCAGTAAAACACCAAGCGCTACAAAAGCCCAGCAGTGCAAGCGCTACAAAAGCCCAGCAGTGCGATATCACCAAGCGCTACAAAAGCCCAGCAGTGCAAGCGCTACAAATGCCCAGCAGTGCGGTAAATTTAGCAGAGGTTGTCGGAAGAAAGGAGTACTTAGCTAAGTTGAAGTGCTATGGTAAGATGCCAGGTCGGGAGGAGGTGGTGGGAGCGACCGCTTCTTCCGAGGACAGGACGGTCACCATAAAGGGATACAAAAGAGCCATAGAACTAAGGAAGAAAACCAAGAAGAAGCCCCAGCCCACCCACCCCACCCTGCACCCCTGCAGAAGGCTACGGCCTACCCCCCCAGCAGCGTGCCTGTCGCCCTAAATCAGAACCCAAAATATAGAGAAGTCAAGAAGAGAGAGAGGAATAAGGAGGCAAAAAAGGGGAAAAGAAATCAAGAGAGTGGGGAAGGAGACCATCAATCGAGTAGTTCGGCCCCAGCCCCCCGCCCACCCACACAATTATGCAGCGTCTAAACGAGATCGACACAATCTCAGGTATCATAAACTCTCAAAGGGATCGTTCATATTAGCATGATTGGGGGTCTGCCTCATCACAATCCGTTCACCGGTAGTATTCGGGGTTCAGTTTGGATCACCCCTGGCCTTTCCTAGTCATCACTACCACACATGATATAGCAGTGGGAAGTAAACATTGCAAGATGTAGAGGCCACTCAATCGGAACAAAACAAGGCAAGGGTGTAGACCAGGGCCCCCCCGCAACCAGCAACAAAACAAGAATCTTTCTCTGCAGTCCGGAACTCTCAACAATGACACCAAGAGCAGCAAAAAACAGGAGTTCAGTCTCGCCGTATAAGAAAGCAGAGGTTCCCCCGCAGTACAACAGCACGACCTCACCAAAGTAGATCGGAGCAGCAGTCCACAACGCTCCTTGAACACTCGAGCAGGATAGGGCCCCAACATGGAGCCCGCGCCCTCGCACTCCACACTCACAACTGCCAGGAGATTCGGGGCCGCAGGCTTGCAGTCTTGTCGATGCACAGCGGTAGCACTCCTCGCAGCGATCGAGGGGGACGAAGCAGCGCCACCACGAAGTCGAGCCGCGTCCATGAAGAACGGTCCATCAAAGATGGCGGCGGACCGTATACCTTTCACAGGGGCACCGGGGGCCAAGGCCGCATACAGAGACTGCAGGGCATCAAGGACATCACCAATCGTGGGCTCACGCTCACAGGACCAGGCCCCCGCGTACTCCAGCCACACAAGTCCGCCGCCCTGAGGAAATCCGTGTCCCAGGGCGTCGGCCACCATTTTGCGGGTTCAGCCGCTTCACCACCCTCCGTAACTCTCGGAGCGGGCTCTTAAGCGAGGACACCCCTGGAGTTCACTCAATCCCCAAGAATGGCAATCTTGGTGCAGAATGATGCGCCACCAAATTCGGGGGGCCACCTCCCGCGGGCATCACAAGCCGACTCCGGGCGCAGGGCTTCAAGATGGCCGGACGAGGCAGCAGCGGGGGCGTCCTCCTGCACGGTCTTCCCCCATCCACGGTGCGCCGCGCCCTACCACGGGGCCTCCCGGCCGCTGGACCGGGCCCGGTCAGTATCCACCGGAACAATCACACAACGGCCTCTCACAGTCGGCCCTCTCTCCCGCCGGGGGCCGCCGCCGACACCGCCACCCCGGCCGATCCACGCAGGCAAGGCTCCGGTCTCCACACCGCGAAGGCCCCGGACCAAGCAGGAGCACAGCTTCGGATCCACAGCACGCAGGAGCCCGCAGGTCAGACGGTGAGTACGAGCGTTGCTTCACGTTTCCGTTTCTTCCCGAGTGTGCCGTCTCGGGGCAGGATATTTGTCAGGATTTGCATTTGTCTACAAGAGTAGAATTTATTTAATAAATCTTGCCCTAGGACCCCAGCATTATATGGTCTTCCGAAAACGCACAAAGATGTAGCTAATCCACCCATGCGCCCCATCATATCGACCATAGGCTCAAGTACTGAGCCCTTATCAAAGTATGTTGATCCATATCATTGTCCTCTAACACAAACGTATATATCATTTATTCGGGACACTGGAGACCTCATTGGAAAATTGGAGGGTATGCAGTTTGATTCAAGGATGGAAATATTAGTGACGCTTGACATTGAGGCGTTGTACACCAACATTCCTCAATGTCAAGCATTACAGGCAGTAGCTGACTTGCTACAAAGATCTCCAGGAGACAGACCAGATACATTTATTTTTGACTGCCTTGAGATAGTCCTTTTGAATAACTTTTTTGAATTTAATGGATCTCTGCACCAGAAAATTAAGGGTACCAGCATGGAGGCTTCCTGTGCTCCAAGTGTCGCGAATATATATATGGGAGAATGGGAGAGAAGAAATGTCTTTAATGAGGCGGCTCCATTTTTTGATCAGGTCATCACATGGAGGCGTTTTGATGACATTTTCTTCATTTGGAAAGGCGATAGTGACTCCCTCGACGAATATGTGGCATGGTTAAATGTGAGTGATCAAAATCTAAAATGTACTGCCAGGAGTAGCCCCCAATGTGTAGAGTTCCTTGATATCCTTATCTCAGGACGCAATTCTGTTCTAGAAGTCAGCTTATTTCGGAAGTCCACTGCAAAAAATACAATTTTGCAATATCAGAGCTACCATCCTGCTATTCAAAAAGATTCTATCCCCTTCGGGGAATTCCTTCGCATTAGGAGGAACTGTACCAATATCAGTGAATTCCATAAACACGGAGATACATTAAAAGAGAGATTGCTGGTGAGCGGTTATCCAAGAAGGCTAGTTCGCCATGTATACAAGAGGGCAAAATATTATAACCGCAATGCCTTATTAGAAGGAACAGCATGTACTCCGAAAGAACAGTTGGTTTGTGTTGTCAATCACTCACCATTTAATTTTAAAATAAAAAACATCGTACAGAAAAACGGGAACATTTTGAATATAGTTTAGGAGGAAACCAAGCTAGAACAGCCGCTGGTTGCCTTCCGTAGAAATCAAAACTTGCGTGATATACTTGTACACACGCGTCCCACTAAGCAGGTTAAGATGCGACAAACGACCGTTACAGGCCTACCATTAGTGATAGGCAATCATAGATGTGGCTCCTGCCACGCCTGTGATACAGCTATGATAACAAATTGTGTAGAGTACCACGGGAAGAAATTCCAGTTAAGAGATTTAACGAATTGTAGGAGTCAAAACGTTGTCTACAGCATAACTTGCCCGTGGGACCTATCCTACGTTGGAGAAACGTCACGTGAGTTCAGAGTACGGTACAGTGAACATAAATCTGCTATACGCAGATGCAGAGAAGATGCCCCCTTAGTACACCATTGTCTAGCCAAACAACATACGGAAAACGATTTAAAATGGTGTATTTTGGAAAAGGTAAAAGGACAGCCAGGGACGCCAATGGATATTGTGCGCAAAAGAAGAGAATGTTTTGGGATTTTCTCTATGGATACGGTCAAAAACGGTCTAAATGAGGAAATCCAATGGAATATCACTAACCCCTGGTAAAATTAAAATCACAACTGTGAAAATGAATCAGTTAGTGGTGGAGATGGATGTCTAAACATGGACTTGGCAATTGGTTCTCACTCTGTCGATTTGATAAAAGGGTTTTTTCCCCTCCCTTTTCATTTGACAATGGCACAAGCTATAAAATCCTTCAAGATAAAGGTTACTTGGTAGGAATAGCGGCTTCTAAATTACAAGTGCTTATGGATTGGCACTGAAAGAATATTCTTATTAAGTTTTATCTACAGCGATAAATCTAACACGGCCCCCTCTTTCTTTATTATGTTCTCCAGAGGTTATTTTTAATAACCTCATTTGGAATTATGTAATTGAAATCGGGTAATAAGTGCCTGCAAGAGGTAGGACACACAGTTGGCGCCCGAAAATCCGTAGTTCTGGTGATTGATATTTTCACGCTATGCCACTTAGGGATCGTATAATACTAGAGCCATACTTTCGCCATTCACGGATGGCGTTCAGGGCTCATTGGGCTCATTTCGAGAGGCTAAGTTGATAGTTTACCTCTGTTCGTTGATAACCAATGAGATACGCCGAATATACTGGGACTTTTGTACAGGTGATTAGTCCGTTGTTTGTTTCGACCACCATTGACAGGTGTGTTCACTTGTTTGAATTTGGCGGCAGGAGATACATGGTTGAGGACGTATAAATAGACCGCCTATGAACAACACAAATCTGATGCAAGGCATTAGATTTAGTATTGAAGGTGTTTACGAAGGTCATTCGCTCTGTTTTCTCTTTTGTTGGTTTAGGCTCTTTTTAGGTGTCTTTTGGTGCGCAAAACCATTTTAAACCTACTCTTAAACCACAATTATTGTCTTGTGGTGGTTTTAAATGTCTATGTTTTCCGGGTGAGAACGCGACATTTGTGCCCTGAGTGGTTACAATAATTAAACAACTCGTCTGCAAATCAATAAGGGCATCAATTTGATTTACTTTGACATGCCCGATCATGCATAACTGGGCAGGCGTGCGCATATATCCATTTATTTATATATGCACCTCAGCACACATAGCCAATCATGTATAGACCAACTACGATAGATGCTATGAATAACAGATAGAAATGTTTACTCATAAGAACAAGAGATTGTGTCAACACGCGCACATTATCTGTGCGAACTTAAGTGTCATATTCTGTGTTTTTACTAGTGCGGTGCTCCTCATACCTGAGCAGCGGCCAGGTGGGGTGATGCTTTCCCTCCATTAATTTGAGGTAAGAAAAGTAGCGATTTTGCTCTTTGAATGACAAGATATGGCGATTAATTAACCAATCTTATAAATAAAATGTTGTCTTAGCCCAAATATGAGCTGAAGATCTTTCGCCTTTCTGAGTTTCTACTTTGTTTTCACATTTGCACGTATATCTGTTTTTTTGTTCACCAATAACAGTGGAGAAGACAGAACAAAAGTGAAAGTATACAGGTGATATTTTTCCTTTTTATCCCAACAGTAGCCATGAAGAACTAGGTCCTGAAGAAAGCAGTGATAAAATACATCACACATGCTGAAACATGTTGACCATACTGAATAACAGATATTTTGTTAAATCTGTTTGTTTATTCACATTTTAACATTGGGGACTTTGAGGGAACTGAATAAATACATGCATCCACTCAATAGTTACCTAATTTTAACATCACTTTTTCTCACATTTATTTTGGCACTGTAATTTAGTTACCCGCTTAATGATATCTTGATAGCCCCCACAACAAACTTTTGAAATTTTCAAAAGGTATACTACCATTATCAAACAGGTAGTAACACCATATATTCTCCTGGGTAAGGAGAGCCCAGATGATGTAGGGCGGACACAGGCGGGAACTGATGGGCACTTTTTTCCAAAAAAGGAGAATTAGTGCACAGTAAGACACATAGTCACGTCACTACAATTACCACACAATATGGTTTTTTGGTTGTTTTCAAAGTAGATTCTGGATTGGCCTATTCGACTCCCAGATACCATTGTTAGTTGTTTAGTATCAGTAGGGCATGTATCTGGTAGGTCGTTAAATGAGCCCAAGGACCCCATCTTAATGTTATTGTTTTTTTGATCTTTGAGCAGCTTCCGCTGCGGGTCAGAAACATTGTAAGCACGTATTTACTGCTTACTACGCCTAGATATCCAGACCTGATTCTGAGTTTGCTAACGGCTTTTGTCGCGTTGTTGCACACTCTCTATATTCTCCTCTAAAGATGGCTACTAATTTAGACCTAGCTTTTGAAGAGGACGAAATTCAATCTATTCTCGACGATAACCCCAGCCTCCTAGAACATCTACCGGTGGCAGTTAGTACTAATATAGAGGGTTGGTCAAAAGTATTAATGCTAAAGAAAAGCCACTCGAGAACTATAGTCCATGGGATTACCATGGCGGAGTATCTCCGTGGCAATTGCGCACCAACTGGCTTGATAGTCACAAATGCCCCTAGACTTTTCCTAGAAGACAAAGATTTCTTAAAGGATTGGTCTATGGTGGCTTGGAAATGCACACGGGACTGGCTTGTCCTAATAATTAAAACTGCTAAACGTGTAGCTGATAAGATATTGATCGAAATTCAGATTTTAGAAGGTCAAATAAGAACTACTCTCAAAGGCACAAACTTTAAAACAAATCAAGACGACAGTAACAAACAAAATAAAGAATTCAAAGAGTCCATTCTCTTTGCCAAGCTCGAGAAGTGTAAAAAGGACTTGGCGAAGTTTTCAACAGAAAAGGTTTATCCTTACACTAGTGAGTCTTGTGTACCAACACCATTCAATAGAAACGGACGAAGAGGTGGATCTACCTATGCAATCTCCAGCTCAGATGATCAGTCCAGTGATTCAGACAACTCGGGCACAGGGACAAACAAAAACAGAGGAAGAGGGAGATTCTGGAGAAATAATTACCAGAACCAAGCACCGCCATGGTTCCAGCCAAACACCTGGATGTATGGACCTCCTCAATTCCAACCACCCATGGGACAATTTGGACCTCCGCAGTTCTATTGTGATCCGAACATGCAGCCTTTTTTAGGGCATGGCCAGAGAGGAACCACGGGACGGAGAAGAACCGGAACCAATCGACGGGTCCAATGGATGAACCCCCCACAAATGTCAACGATGGATTTGAGAAACGGCAAGAAAATCCCACAAGAAGCAGTAGGGACAAGCAGCGGGATAGCCTCGTGATCAATCTTAGTTCCTACAACTTAACAGCAATTGAAGAAACCCTACTGAATAGAGGATTAGGTTTTGTGAGCACACAAGAAGGTGATCCCTTCCTAGCTCGCTTAGAGATGGCCACATTTTTCAGGAAAATCAGGCTACATTTCTTTTTCGCCCAAACTCCGCCAAAACCAATAGACCCTACCACCATTAACACCGGTCTTAAAAAAGCCTCTACTTTCACTCCTCCACTGGCCTGCATACCAGCAAAGGTCATAGCCTTCGAGAAAGCAATCGAAAATGATCTCAGCACACTTTTTCAGACAAACAGGAATTCTTTTGTCAATCTACCCAAGAAAGAACAACAAGCACTACGTTCACTGACAACGAATGATAAAATCACGATAAAACCAGCCGATAAAGGCGGGGCGATTGTCCTCCAGGACAGCAACATCTACAGGGACGAGTGCATACGCCAATTACAAGACACGAGGTCATACACTCTATTATCCACTGACCCAACAGAACGACTAACAAACATCATAGGATGTCTAGTAGAAGAAGGTGTCAATGAAGGTTGGATCACCCCCAGTGAGGCAGTCTATTTAAGAAATCATCATCCAGTTGTACCTTACTTCTACACCTTACCAAAGGTACATAAGCCTCAGCGCCCCCCTCCGGGACGCCCAATCATCTCGGGTATTGGTTCCCTCCTCGAACCTTTGTCTACGTTTGTAGACTATTTCCTTAACCCCATGGTCAGCAAAATGCCAACGTATCTCAAAGATACAACAGATGTCTTGAGACTTTTACCAACAATTGAATTTGACGAATCCACTGATATTTTAGTTTCCTTCGATGTGGAATCACTATACACGTCAATTCCACAAACAGAAACTCTAGAAGTGGTGAGAGAACTACTCTAAGAAAACGAACCATCCTCGGTAACACCAGTCTCTTTCATCATGGCTCTGGCAGAAATAGCCATGAGAGAAAACTTTTTC
This sequence comes from Lissotriton helveticus, assembly GCF_964261635.1. Lineage (NCBI taxonomy): Eukaryota > Metazoa > Chordata > Amphibia > Caudata > Salamandridae > Lissotriton > Lissotriton helveticus. The sequence goes on from NC_136073.1 coordinate 754,280,126, forward strand.
AAATGTGAAGATTCTCTGTATCTTCAAATTGCTGGAACCAGCATGGGGAGCGTTTTCGCGCCAAGTCTGGCGAATTTGTACGTCCACAATTTTGAACAGAACATTGTACTAACATCTGACAATCCCTTTCATCAATCGCTTCGCATATGGAAGCGATATATTGATGATATACTAGTGATCTGGCACGGTACCTTGGACAATCTTCTACTCTTTCATCAATGGCTCAATGCTCAGAATCCATATTTGAAATTCACAGTGGAACACAATAAGGCAGAACTACCTTTTTTAGATCTTCTGATCACAGTAAAATCAGATGGACTCCATTCAGAGCTATACAAGAAACCTACGGCTCGTAACTCCCTTTTGAGTTATGAAAGTTGCCATCCCAAGTCCTTGCGCAACAATTTACCTTTTGGCCAGTTTCTAAGAATTCAACGTAACTGCTCAGATAAACATAGCTTCAACAAATATGCCTCTGAGTTAGAAGAACAACTTATAGAAAGAGGATACCCCAAAAAAGTGGTTCGACAATCAAAGAAACGTGCATCAAACAATAATCGTGAAGGATTACTGGAGCCTAAACCAACAAAAGAGAAAACGGAGCGAATGACCTTCGTAAACACCTTCAATACCAAATCTAATGCCTTGCAGAAAATTGTCAACAAACACTGGTCCATTCTGAATACAGGGGGAGATCAAATAGCGCGCCCTCTGTTTGCCTTCAAGAGAGGACCGAACTTGAAAGACAAATTAGTTCACACGAGACCTCCGACTAAATTACCACGCCAAGTTGGTACTCTCTGGAACTCACCAGCTGTCACGGGCCATCATCCTTGCGGTACATGTGCCGCTTGTCCTCAGACAAGGAAGTCTACTTCTATTGACATTGGCACCAACAGACCATGGGAACAACGTAGGTTCACGAATTGTAATAGTGAAAACCTAATCTACCTAATCACGTGCCCCTGCCAATTACGTTATGTCGGTATGACGACCAGGCGCATCAAGGTCAGAATATCCGAACATAAAAGTACTATTCGGTGTCAAAGACAGGCAACTAGACTAACAGCACACTTTTTAGAGAAAGGTCATAGTCCAAATGATTTTCAGTGGACAGTTCTGGAACAACCGCTAATACCAGAGCATGTCACCGATATATCAAACTTTCTCTTCAAACGGGAGCAGAAAGTGGGTCTATCGATTTGAATAGTGACAAAGCAGGACTTAATGAAGATATCCCGTGGATGTCATTATAAAATCCGAATAATCACCCGCAGAGATATTTTCTCTAATATTCAGTCCAAAGTTAGACACTATGTATGGATAGACCTGCAGTGAATATCTAAAAGATAGACTTCTCCAATAAGATAACTCAATTGAGCTGTCACTTGAGAATTGCGTGAAAATGGTGTGAACAGAACAGTACAATTAGATAGCTTACACATAACTATTCTTGAGAGTTCATAATATCTACCTTAAGTGGCAGAGCTCTATAGTTATATTATAATATACTATATATTTCTATATAATGCTCGAAAGTTGGCACTCGGTGGCGCACCATCTAGCTCAAAAATAATTCAAAAACGATTTAAAAATGATTTAAAAATAATACACTACAACTCCCATGAATACCATGTAGTTTTGGTAGTTTCTAGTGCATCAGTGGTTAATGGAACTACAATTCCCGAGTTTTCCAATGTTTTTCTGTAGTTTGAAGTGGTTACGAGAGACACGAAGTCACATGACCGCAAACCATCAAAATGGCTCCTCAACAGAGCTCCGGCGCCCCCCAGATTGCACAGAGGGACGCCCGGAGTACAGACAGGAAGGTAGGGAGAAGCAGGCCCGGTTCTAGCGGGTGGGCCGCGTGGGCCCGGCCCACCCAAAGATGAGCCTGGCCCACCCAAACAGGAGCCTTGGCCCTCGCAGTGAGGACTTGAAGGCTGGCGCACACCAGCATCAGGTTTAAAGGGCTGTCAGTGTGTGTGTGTGTGTGTGTATGCGCCCGGGCTGGGAGACAGCTTCGCGGCGCATACAGACAGTTTTAGAGATTATCGCAGCCGCACCCGAGTACTTCACAGGTCTTTAAAAGACCATTAACATGTTAACGAGGCTTTATTTTTTCACCCCTTCATCTCCACATGGCAAAGGTTACAAATCCTTTCTTTGTTAATGGTAACCTTTGCCTACTGTTCTGTGCGTGGAAATTTCTTTTTCTATGCAGCACAGGAGAAAATGAGTTTTATTCCTATTCACCTTTCCTGACCGCTGCAGCTGCTTATCACATCAGGCTGCCTGTGACACACAGTTTGACTAAGGAAGTACTAGGTAAGATAATGTGTTACTATTTGTTTTTCTTTTTTAAAATCTGCACAGGCCCAACAGGACACATATTTCGTGCGCTTCATTTAAACAGTTTTTATCATGGCTGATGCAGGACAACAATAAGACAATACAAAATGCCCAGATAACACTGGTGATTACTGATCCTGCTGGAGAGCAATCATTTGTCTGTTAGTAGTTTTTAAATGCAGATGAACTGTATTTTATGTGGATAGCTCAGTGGGTTACTGCCTTTGTCACAGAGATCCTTGTGTTACTTGGAGTTCAGAAGTTACAATTGTATCATAGGACAGTGACCTATGAACTGTCATCGAAGAGCTGCCTACAAACATGAATGGTATAGTTAGAACTTCACTTTTTTTGTTTTGTGATTTAGTTAGAACTTCCTCAGTCTTTCATTATTCTAATGTTGCTAAAAAGAGTATGTTTGGGCAGAAATACATTTTTATCAGTAAAGCTGACCCCCATGGAATACTCTTTAAATCCTAAGGTTGTGTTTCCCGAGACCAAATCCTCTTAAAATATACTGCCCACCAGTATGGATGACATGTGATTCCTACACCTTGTAATCCTCATTGGCTTGGCTTATGTGACATTCCCTGTAGACTGATTTACATACTTGTATGATCGATTGTCTCTGTATAATGTGTGCATGATGTAAAGCACTGACACACACTACAATGATATGAGTAGCACTATACAACAAAGGAAATGCATATGAGAGAGGGGCTACGTAAAGATGAGGGCACTGTTGGAGGGTGGCAGTGAGGGAATCCGAGGAGGAGGTAGTGGGAGGGGCTATGGAGCGATGAGGGGCACTGGTGGAGGGTGGCAGTGAGGGAAACCGAGGAAGAGGTCATGGGGTGGAGGGTGAGATGAGGGGCACTGGTGGAGGGTGGCAGTGAGGGCATCCGAGGAGGAGGTCATGGGGTGGAGGGAGAGATGAGGGGCACGGGTGGTGGGTGGCAGTGAGGAAATCCGAGGAAGAGGTCATGGGGTAGAGGGAGGAGCTAGGGAGAGATGAGGGGCACTGGTTTAGGGTGTTTGTGAGGGAGTCTGAGGAGGAGGTCATGAGGGTTAGGGGCTACAGAGAGATGAGGGGCACTGGTGGAGGGTGGCAGTAAGGGAATCCGAGGAGGAGGGCATAAGGGGCAGGGGATATTGGGAGATGAAGGGCACTTGTGACGTGTGGCAGTGAGGGAATCCAAGGAAGAGGTCAATAGGGGGGCCATGGAGGGATGAGAGGCACTGATGGAAGGTGGTAGTAAAGGTATTTATGAAGAAAGAGGTTATTGGTGTGGCGCCAAAAAAGACTTTCGCATCAGCGCTGATGCCGGCCTTGTCATGGCCTTTCTGTTTTTGTTTATTTAACTAGCAATCTGGTCATAAGGGCTACTGTGGAACATACTTTAAAGTGTGTGCTAATTATATTTACTGCTATATTTAATGTTTTAGGTTTGAAGGTGATTTTACTAATGTTTTACTGGAAAAAATGAAAGTGGAGCCCGATAGGACTGGGGCCCAAGGTCAGCTGTGGGATAAGGTGCACTGGAGAGGGGTGGCAGAAAAGTGGATAATCAAGCCTGTAAGGGAGAGCGTTGCAGAGTCCAGGGTCACGTGGAGGTAGTAATGAAGAGGGATTCTCCCTGAAGGCTCACACAGAGGGAGCCAGAGAAGTGTCACTTGCCTGATACTCCTACCTCAGAAACCTCCCCTTCCCATCAAAGGAACATTTTATGGAAAAACACTTTTTGAGAGTGATAATACTTAGAAAGAAATTTGGAAAAGAGTGCGTTTTACTGGGCCTTGCAAGACTTGTAAGAGATAAAGGAGGGCCCTGAAGCAGGCCTGCCCACACATATATGCGACAAATCGAGCCTGCAGTGGCCCACCCAAATGCACTCTTGGCCCACCCAAATAAAAATTCCTGGAGCCGGGCCTGGGGAGAAGCCGTTTTTAACTAGAGGTGATATTCATTTATACCGATATGCATATACATTCTAATGTAACGAGACAGGCCAGGCCCGGCACTTCTGAGTAATATCAGTAAGTTAGAAGTGCAGACCTGGGTGCCCCTTTGCACATCACGAAGCGTCCAGGTGAATGTGCGCGATAGATGCTGAATACAAATAGATGCGGGAAGCAGCGCAGAAACTGCCGACCCCTATTTTTGAAAAAGCGGCGGGCAATGCTAGAGTGTCTTTCAAGATATTATCATGAAACACACATCATGTTAAGCGCTCGATAGATGTTCAACATAAACATCAGCGGCAAGTAGCGCTGAACCTGTTATCCATTGTTTAGAAAGATTTTTTTAACAAAATTCTTTTGAAAAAGCTGTGTGCAACGTTAGAGTGCCTATGTAGATGGCAATACGTGAAAGACACACCTGCCTCTATTATCAAGCTTTTTTTGACAATCCAAATAGCACTTGTGAGACAAGCCAAGCACATACATTATAAAAGGTCCTGATGAGACACATAGTGACTCGTGTCTTTTGGTGCGCAAAACCATTTTAAACCTACTCTTAAACCACAATTATTGTCTTGTGGTGGTTTTAAATGTCTATGTTTTCCGGGTGAGAACGCGACATTTGTGCCCTGAGTGGTTACAATAATTAAACAACTCGTCTGCAAATCAATAAGGGCATCAATTTGATTTACTTTGACATGCCCGATCATGCATAACTGGGCAGGCGTGCGCATATATCCATTTATTTATATATGCACCTCAGCACACATAGCCAATCATGTATAGACCAACTACGATAGATGCTATGAATAACAGATAGAAATGTTTACTCATAAGAACAAGAGATTGTGTCAACACGCGCACATTATCTGTGCGAACTTAAGTGTCATATTCTGTGTTTTTACTAGTGCGGTGCTCCTCATACCTGAGCAGCGGCCAGGTGGGGTGATGCTTTCCCTCCATTAATTTGAGGTAAGAAAAGTAGCGATTTTGCTCTTTGAATGACAAGATATGGCGATTAATTAACCAATCTTATAAATAAAATGTTGTCTTAGCCCAAATATGAGCTGAAGATCTTTTGCCTTTCTGAGTTTCTACTTTGTTTTCACATTTGCACGTATATCTGTTTTTTTGTTCACCAATAACAGTGGAGAAGACAGAACAAAAGTGAAAGTATACAGGTGATATTTTTCCTTTTTATCCCAACAGTAGCCATGAAGAACTAGGTCCTGAAGAAAGCAGTGATAAAATACATCACACATGCTGAAACATGTTGACCATACTGAATAACAGATATTTTGTTAAATCTGTTTGTTTATTCACATTTTAACATTGGGGACTTTGAGGAAACTGAATAAATACATGCATCCACTCAATACACGGTCTCTATACTTTACAATTAGCACTGTGCTAACTCAAAACGACTCATTCAACTTGGGCATGTTACATACTTCATGACGCCCTTTATACAAGAGACTGAGGCGAAGACATTCTCGCTGTCCTGTTGTATTCACACAGTGCTTCCATCAAGTCTCCCGACTTTGGACTTGACACTATTAGATCCAGAGCTTTTCCTCGCCTCAGTGTTTGGGTGGCTTTCACCCTTCACCCCTACACGGTCTCTATATTTTGCAACTAGCCCTGTGTTGATTCCCAACTAGTCATTTTACCAGGGCGTGTCACAGACTTCACAACGTCCTTCAGACAAAGAGACCTTTTGTGTAATAATTGCCATATGAGGCGATGCTTCTCTGCTTCTCTCTTTGTCCTGTTGGATATACACAGTGCCTCTATTAAATCTCCAGTCTATGGAGACGAGGTTATGACATGTAGAGTTTTTTCCTGCCACCACGGTATGCTTTACTGATGGTTTTGAATAAAGTCCAGCCTGACGAGCAACCACGCTCTAAGTCTAAGCCACTTCTCCCGTCAGAAACTATGAAATACCAGCCGCGCATGCGCGACCGAGCGGTGTCTGTTTACATCACCGTGGCATGCCTCTGCGCATGCCCCGGGGTCTGCACGCATCGTGGTGCGCATGCGCGTTGTATCAGACACGCGTAGACTAGCATTTCCAATTGTAGAGCAGCTGTCGGTTATTATGAAAATTGCTCCAATCAGAGCAGGTATATAACCTCGCTCCTCGCCTCTCGTCGTCGCCTCCCCTTCGGCTTCGCATTCAGCCGAGAGGTACCGACGGAGAGGTAAGCAGGAGCGTCGCGCTGTGCTAGGATTGGTGTGGGAGCCTTGTTTAGCGACTAAGCTTTGATGAGTTTGACCTGCTTTCTTAATAACTATAATTTACTAATGAGTAAGGACTTATAACATGCCTAAACATCGCAATGAAGTCTTAGTTGCAGATATTGGCTATGGTTGTTTCTTACAGCCCAAAAACCTTTAATTGTATGGTGGATTAGACATACCACTGTACATTTTCATATGACAATTGTCACCTATGAAGAATATGTCTTCACATAGGATTTTTTCAGTTAGTTTAGTTTTTGTCTTATTAGTCTCAACTCCACCAGCCTTACATTGCTCTCCATGGGACCCTTGATCTTGGTGGGCAATTTAACAACCAGTTGTATATATGCACAAACCCTTTAAAACATGGTTTTGACTCAGGACACTATTTCTGCCCTCTGAGTCATCCAGGCTTATATATTGATATATGTTTTTTGTGCTTAGAGCGGGGCCTCATTCTCCGAGCCGTTGCCGGGTGAGGTGAGGTTTGACTCCCACAGACTGATGGGTAAGTCGTGTTTATATTATTTTTTGAATTACATGTAGCAGTGGCTATGGTTTACTCGTCTGGCAACCTAAATAATTGACTGTTCTAATAGGGACTAGTCTTGCTGAGCCCCTTTTGGTCCTTATGACATTTTGAGTTTGCATAGTGTAATGAACACAAAATAGTTTTGTTTTTTTCTGTTTCCTTTACAGGAGTGTATCCGCCTTCGAGATATTGGCACAAGGGGATACGGTAGGATGGTCAATGTGACCACACGAGTAGTTTTGACAGTCTTTTTAGGATTCTAGGTCTGTCTTTTTCACTTCATAAAGAAAAATTAGCGTGTTTTTCATGCAGTAGCAACAGCTTATCTATAAGGCCCTGAAGAATGCCGGTGTAGTCACACCAGTTGGCAGAAACATGTTGGCCGCCTCTACAACATAGCTAAGCAACAGTGATTTTTTCACACTGTTCTACACTTGTTTTTAACCTGACGTCCTGGTGAATACTAATAAAAAATTTTTTTTGCCAGGAATGCCATTTTAACATCACTCACTCACTATTTTTGTTTGCACTGCACACGACCAGTACCATGTAGTGGCATGGACACTCTCATCGTTCGAACCAGAAGTGTGGGCTCTATGGCCAATTCATCTGGGCCTTGACGCACTACCCTGGTTCCAGTTGTCCTATATGACGAAGCTCCGCCAAGTGGGTGGTCGGATAGGATATCGACTCCACAGCTAGTGTCATGTGACCACTTGGACTGATCCTGTGCAATCCAATAAGTGTGGCATCTTAGTAAGGATCTTACGGACTCAGCCTCTGGTCTTTTAGACCCTCCAATTTTTCGTGTTATTTCATCCACTCAATAGTTACCTAATTTTAACATCACTTTTTCTCACATTTATTTTGGCACTGTAATTTAGTTACCCGCTTAATGATATCTTGATAGCCCCCACAACAAACTTTTGAAATTTTCAAAAGGTATACTACCATTATCAAACAGGTAGTAACACCATATATTCTCCTGGGTAAGGAGAGCCCAGATAATGTAGGGCGGACACAGGCGGGAACTGATGGGCACTTTTTTCCAAAAAAGGAGAATTAGTGCACAGTGAGACACATAGTCACGTCACTACAATTACCACACAATATGGTTTTTTGGTTGTTTTCAAAGTAGATTCTGGATTGGCCTATTCGACTCCCAGATACCATTGTTAGTTGTTTAATAAATTCCTTCCTCCATATCCTCTCTTTCACTGCTAAGGGGATAAGGCTCGCCAGGCCCGTGGCCCTCATGGTCATTGAGGCTGGACCTGGCGTATGCGTCCGGGTGTAGGTCTGTTCTATCTGAGTCGCTTGTCGCGCTTGCAATGCCCCATGCTGCAAGCACTCAGGTGATGTGCAGCTGGGGTCTAAGAGGTGCCATGGTAGCCCGAATACCCCCCTTGAGGTAGGGTGCCTGCTGTCCCTTGCCCTTGTGCACCTAAGCCAATAAGCAACAGTGGTGCAATTGATTTTAAGCATTCCTGTACTATTGTACCAATATGCTCACCCCTTGTTGCTGTGCTGCTGGCATCTCCGCTCGCTCCTGTCGTCGCCGGGATGGCTATAGGCAGCAGGTCGGTCCTTTGGCACCTTTGCTTGGCTACCGTCCTCCACTGTGTTCTCCACGCAGCACTCTCTCTTCTTGGGTGCTAGCCTGCTGCTGTTCTTGGGTGGCTGATTGCTGGCCCCTTTACTGGCGTCGTGGTCCAGGTGCGACTGCAACCAGCAGGTCCTGTGTACCTCATATGCTACTCAAATTTGCCTCAATAAATCCCCTAGCTCTTCTGGTTGCTACATTGCACCCTGGTTCTCCATCATGCGTGCCTTTCGCTCGACTCCTTCACTTTTCTTCCTTGACTGGAGGATGCCACCCTCCCTTATGCACCAAAACACCTTAACTCCAACTGCCACCGGGGAACAGCCCCCTAATGCACCGTCTAATGTACCAACCAGGCAACACTTGGCCAACTCCCTCTTAGCTGGTGTCTTTGGCTCAGATTCGTTTTATTCTTTCTCCTACTTTCTTTTAAATTGGTCCCTCAAGCGGCCACGTGCACTAGCACTGAGCCTGAGGTTCTGTGATTTTGCGTGCTTTTAAAGTGCACGACTTTCTTTTCTAAACATGGGTTTTTGCCATGCGTGGTGACTGCCATCTGGTGTTGCCTTTTACGTAGGCCTCAGAAGTTAGTCTGCGAGCAAAGCAGTCTGACCTTTTGTGGGTCATGTGTACATTAACTAAGGTTTCCTTCGTGCGCTGGAGTTAATTTCAGAAGCTGGCCTTTCACCTGGAATTGACCCTGCCAAGCCAATTTCCCTGCAAGATCGTTATCCACTTTCCCAATCACCATTCAAGACATTTGTTAACTTTTAAGTTTCTGTTATCTTGCACATTATCTGAAACTACTTTTCTTTACTGTTTCTTCATTTCATGGGTTACGCTTTCAATTAAGGGTTTGTCCGGGCCTTCCAGATTATTATTTAGATATGCCTAAATATTAACTTGTGGATTGGGACACTGTAAAATGAGCTTTACTTTATGATGCTGTGTGATGTCATGTATTTTCTATTGGTTGAATTTTGGTGCAGGGGCGTGCATTTTAAATGTACCTTTTTGTGTATAAATAGGGATGTCTCGCCTTAGTAAAATTGAGCAGTTTCTCGAGTTGTACACCGTGTTGTATTGCTGGGATTTCTGCTACTAACTGCAGCTAATAAATTTGATCTCTGACGCCACCTAGAAGTATTCCGTGTCTCTGTATACCAAGGCAAGGGAACCCAGAGGACTTTGGGCATATCCCTGGCGCCGCTGGGTACTTGAAATCCCAGTTCTTCAGTTGGCGCGGCCAACGTGGGGCGACTTCAGTGGTACCGGTCCAAGCCCGAAGATTGCGAGGAGCCACGTGAGGAAACTCTGGAGGAGGGCCCCCACTTCATCGACCCCTGCATGTCGACGTGGACCGAAGGTCTTTTCTTCGAGGCTTCCCACTTTCCAACGGCTATGAAGGACTGCTGCCCTGACTGTCGCCTTGTCTTGGACCCTCCGATTGATGTTTGTAAAGCGAGACGATAGACGGTCTTCTGGCGGCGTGACAGATATTTGGTTAAGTATAAGTGGGTCGCTCCCACGACTTTGTCTGATTCCTTGGTTTTGATTTGGTTGCTGCAGTACCCAAAGCCGAAGGGCTTGTATATTTACGAGTGTATCATTTTTTGATTCCCTTTGAAGTTTGAAACCAGACTAGTGAGCAAGATGCCTGGTCTTGGTAAATTTGGTAATTGGTTTGTTTTTGGTAGTAACAGGGATTCCCGATTGGAGGATTCATGTCTGATACCTCCGGTTGGAACTCCGACTTATGAGCTCTATTCTAAACACGGAGTGGGTCCCATTACTTATAATGAAGTATGGGTCCACTACACTAAAAAGGATGGTGTTTTGCAATGGCCCCCACATGGTAGTTTTGAAACAGAGATTTTAGACAATCTAGAAGTTAAGCTATTTAAGAAGAAAGCCCGGCCGGCAATGTTTGACTCTTTCTGCCTTTGGCGTAAGGAAGCCAAACTGAGAGAAATTAAGCAAGCAAAGAGAGATAGGAAAGATAAGAATATGTCAGTACTACAAGCTGCTAGACAGTTTAAGGAAGATGGAGAAGAGCGTGCGAGTGAAGTTTTAGATAGACAGCGTTGTATGGCCATAGATAAATGTTATACGGCCTTGCCGTCTTCTCCTCCAAAAGTGATTGAAGACCTTGAAAAAGATCCTTTGATCTCTCATTTACTGAGATTGCCACCTCCCTATGTACAGGGTGCTACTGCACCTCTATTACCCCCGGTTGTTCCACCCTTTGTTGTTCAACCTCCTGCTATTGTTCAGCCACCCGGTGCTCCACAGATGGTTTTGCCTCCTCCTGCGCAACCCATTCTAGGGTCGCAAGCTTTGCTACCAGCTTTGCCTCAAACTCCTTTGCCTTCCGCTTCTGCATCTTCGATTTCTACTGTTCTTGTCCCTACACCTTCTTTGCCTCAAAATACTTATTCTCCTGTTCTTATGTCTGCTTCTTCTCCTTCTGTTCGAAAACGAATGACAGAAACGGTTTCTAATTTGTTGTCACCATTGTTTGGGTCACTGAATATGACCCCTGTTTCGGAGCGTAAGCAGAGTTGTAGTCAGCTTCCTGGTTCTGAGGAACGGGCTGTGTTGGATTTGTTGGCTCGTAAATGGATTATAAATGCCTCAAGGTATAGTTTGCCAGCGGTTATGGATGTTTTCTTTCAGTGGGAGCCGCCTAAGCAAAGGTATGTTTTTAATGTGAATGGGAAGATAATGATTTGGGTTTGATCCCGCAGGAACTACTTGATGTTCAGTCGGATTTTGCTAAAGAGATGATAGTGGATCTGATATTACAGATGCCGTAGAGACGATACTGGCTTTTAGATCTAGCCTTCCGCCTCAGACATTGTACGAACCTGATTCCTTTGTTAGAAGAAAAGCGAGACATTATCCAATGAGAGAAGTTCCTCCGGTATGGAAAGAAGCAGTTCAGGCTAATGTAAATCAGGGTATTCAGGCCGCTCCGGCTCATTTTCAACGAATATGGGTACATGTCCCTTGGAAGAGAGCAGAGGTCTTGGCTCTTAAGCAGACCTTACCTGACCCTCATAAGAATCCTGCTGGTTATTACAAGGAGTTGTCCCAGACAGTTGAAGCGTGTATTATGAATTTAGCTGACATCGATATGTTGATGGGTAATGTAGTCCCTCAACCCTTGTGGGCGAAAATTCGTCATGAGAATCATGCTGCTGAATTAGGTGATACCTGGGCGAATATTGTTACCGTAGATGGTAGACAGGAGGGAGGTGCTAAACCTGAACCTCTAGTTTCAGAATTACCAGGTAGGATTATTAATTTGATGAAAACGATGATGCCCGCTTTACGAGTAAATTGGGATAAGTTAGCAGCATGTAAGCAGAAGAAAGACGAGAGTGTATCTGATTTCTTCACTAGGTTTGAAGAGACGTTTATTGATCATAGTGGTCAGGATATGAGTACGGAGGGAGGTCAAAGGTTGTTTGTGGATAAATTTGTCTTTAATTTGCTTCCCGAACTTTCTAATAAGTTAAAGGACTCTGAGAGTCCATGGGCTGTCTCTTCGTCGGCCCAGATATTGGCTACTGCACAATATTATGAGAATAGGGATAAAGATGAGAAGGATAAAGTGGAGAAGAAAACTAAAGATTATGTTGAGGATTACTATGTCGAAGGTGAGTGTTCTGGTTATAATGATAACTAGGACAGCCAAGGACAAAGAGAGGGAGTAGTGTCAGTTCCAGTAGACCAGAGTGGACCTTATGTTGAAGTGATTACATCAGGTGTGGTAGAACCTTTTCTTTTGGATACTGGTGCGATGAAGAGTTCTATTATGCACTCTAAACTTCCTGGCGCACCTTTGTCTGGCTTGACCAATGTTTCAGTAGGATGTTCAGGCGCCCCAGTTCGTAATCCGGTTTCTAGTCCTTTGTCCCTCACCATTGGCCCTTGTGAATTGGAAGCTCCACTTATTTTAACGACTGGTTGTGGTGAGAATCTGTTGGGTTTGGACTTGCTGAAAAGATTGTATGCGACATTGCATTGTTCTCCTTCGGGAGTACAACTTACCCTTGGTAAGAAAGTGATTTCTCCAATGTATTTGTCTAAGGATTGTTTGCCACTGGAATTGCGTTCGCTTCCTGATACACTTTGGGCTACAGGTCCAAATGATGTTGGTCTTTTGCAGATTCCACCTTATGTTGTCACCCTTAAGTCAAATGCTAGGCTACCTCGTATTCCCCAATACAAGATCTCGAGCGATGGTGAGAGAGCTCTTTTAGCGATTGTCTATGATCTGGTTGAGAAGGGTGTAGTTGAGGAAACGAGAGATAATGTGTGTAACAGTCCTGTTTTGCCTGTTCTTAAACGTACTGATGCTTCTCAGCCACCTGTGTACAGGTTTGTGATCGACCTTCGAGAGGTCAATAAGATAGTAGTGCCACAGTTTCCTGTGGTACCTGATATCACTGCTTTGTTGACTTTGATTCCTGCTTCGGCAGCTTGGTTTTCTGTCATCGATTTTAAGAATGCTTTCTTCAGTATTCCTATTGCTGAGGAGAGTAGGGATATTTTTGGCTTCTCATTAGGAGGCCGAAGCTTCCGGTTTAAGAGAGCTCCCCAAGGTTATTGTGAAAGTCCCTCCATCTATAGTCAAGCGTTGAAAACTCAGCATGACGGTTTTGTGTTACCTGTTGGTGCTACTCTTATTCAGTATGTCGATGATTTGTTGATTACTGCTGATGATGAAAGGATTTGTAAAGAGGCTACTCTTTCTTTGTTGCGGTATTTGTCTGACCTTCATCATAAAGTGTCACCTTCAAAGTTGCAATATTGTCGCCAAGAAGTGACCTACTTAGGTCATCTCTTGTCGAAGGAGGGAAGGAGATTGACCCCAGAACGAATTCAAGCGATTGCGCAAATGAATGTACCATCCACACAGAGAGAAGTGCGTGCCTTTTTAGGTATTACATCGTATTGTAGACAGTGAATCCCCAATTTTTCCTTGCTAGCGAAACCACTGTTGGCATTGACTCTGAAAGATACTCCGCATCCTCTTCCTTGGTCTGACGAATGTCAGAAAAGTTTTTCTGAACTACGCGATGCATTGTGTTCAGCTCCTGTGTTGGGTACTCCAGACTATAGTAAGACTTTCACGTTGTACGTGCACGAGAGAGAAAGTTGTGCGTTGTCAGTGTTGACACAACCATTTGGGGACAAGCAGCGTCCATGCGCGTATTTTTCAGCAACGTTAGACCCAGTTGCTAAGGCGTTGCCGAGTTGTCTGAGAGCTACAGCTGCAGCGGCTGTTTCTATTCGACAGTCTGCTGGTTTGGTATTGGACAATACGTTGATTGTGATGGTGCCACATGCAGTGGATACCTTATTGAACAGGACTAAGACACAGCACCTTACTAGCGCACGTCTGTCAGGTTACGAGTTGACATTGTTGGCTAGTCATGTTCATATTAAACGATGTAATGTGCTGAATCCAGCTACGTTGTTACCGATCTCTACAGAGACGGATCCTCAGGAACAGCATGATTGTTTTCTTCGTACAGAGGAAGAAACGAAGGCTAGAGTTGACCTGAGGGATACTCCCCTTACGGATGTTGATGGGACCCTATGGGTAGAAGGTTCATGTTTTAAGCTTCCGAATGGTGAAACGACTGCAGCGTATGCTATTACAACTTTACATACAGTTGTTGAGACAGCACGCATACCACAGAATTCTGCGCAAGCAGCAGAGTTGATTGCACTGACTAGAGCGTGTGTGTTGTCAGAAGGAAAGCGAGTGAATGTTTACACCGATAGTCAGTATGCGTTTGGTGTTGCCCATAGTTTTGGGCGTTTGTGGAGAGAGCGTGGATTCCTTACTTCGCATGGGACAAAAATACAGCATGGGCAGTTGGTGAATCAACTTTTGGAATCTCTCACTCTCCCAAAGCAGATTGCAATTGTGAAGTGTAGTGCGCATAAGAAAGTTGTGGACGATGATCGTCGAGGGAATGCGTTTGCGGATGAAGTTGCGAAGGAAACGCCGAAAGACATGATGAGCCGTATGTATGTTGCAGGCCCAGCTAATTGGGTTATGGCTGGTGGAATGTGTGAAGACACAATAGAAAGTGTGAAAATGATTCAGGCTGAAGCGACTGAGAAAGAAGTGAGTGTTTGGAGAGAGACTACGGGTATGTTGGATTCGACAGGTTGTTGGGTTGAGTTGTCAGAACACCAGCGATGGTTGTTGCCTGATGCGTATGTGCTCCCAGTGGTTACAATGGCTCATGGAATGGCTCACATAAGTTCGAAGGGAATATGCAAGTTGTTGGCTCCAGTTTGGCAGAATGCTGGAATTCCGAAATGTGCACAGAACGTGGTGAAACATTGTATGATTTGTCTGAAGTATAATCCTGGTAAGGGAACTCCAACTCCAGCTGGTCATTTTGCTCCTCCAACGTATCCGTTTGAAGTGATACAGTTAGACTACATTCACATGGAGAGATGCAATAATTTGAAGTATGTCCTTGTGGTTGTTTGCGCCTTTTCCAGGTGGATAGAGGCCTACCCCCTAAAAGATAATACTGCCTTGTCTACAGCCAAGGTTTTGCTGAGAGAGTACTTCCCTAGGTATGGTTTGCCGAGAATTGTATGGTCGGACAATGGGAGTGAATTTGTGGGTCAAATCATGAAGAAAGTGTGTGCTGGATTGGGAATAAATCAAAAGTTCCATGCAGCGAATCACTCCCAGTCTGCCGGACTTGTTGAATGTTACAATGGTACCTTGAAGCTGAAATTAGCTAAGGTACAAGTGAGCACTGGTCTTACATGGCCGTATGCCTTGCCGTTGGCTCTTTTGTCAACAAGGACGACTGTGCATTCTCGAGTGGGACTTAGTCTGTATGAAATTGTGTTTGGTCGTCCTGCGAATGTTTGGGGTGTGCCTCGTCCTAAAGAATACAGCAGTATTGAGTACCCTATGTTGATGGATTACTTACATGACTTGACTGCTAAATTACGTGTTCTCCACCAACAGGTCTATGACAGTCTACCGACAGCAACTGCGGATCCAGGACACACAATTCACCTCGGCGATTATATTCGCACGAAGAATTTTCAACAAACAAAAGATTTGGATCCGAGGTGGACTGGACCGCATTTAGTTTTGTTAGTGACTCGAACTGCTGTTAGAGTAGCTGGCAAGAAAAACTGGGTGCATGCCACCCACTGTAAAAAAGTTCCATTGCCCTTACCATATGACAAGTGGGTGAGGGGAGGAATAGCCGATTCTGAATGTGAAAAAACTCCTAGATTTTTTCCATTTAGTGATGCTCATTTGACATGGACACGGTCAGAACGCGAGGATGATGATGTTCTGCAAGCTGCTGTGCCTCCTCATCTAAAGATTGACACCACCAATCCGGAACTTTTATTTAAGGATCCAACTGTACCTAATAAAGAACGCTACGATCTAAGACCGCGAAAGACTGTACATATGGACAAATAAAGTTGAAACTGGAATTTTTTATATAGTGAATTACACCTCATCAGATCAAGAGACTTTTTTTTTTGCTTTTTCGAGTCACCATCCGGACTCAGCTGTAAGGTCGCGGTGTAAAGACTTGGGAGTGCAAGCCGAAGACACAAGGTCGAGGTTCTGGTTGGTCTCAGGGCGTTCCCTGGACTGACAGACGCATTCCTTAGCACGGAACACCCAACCGCCGCGAACAGCACGGTTAGAGGATGGAGTCTTTTGGGTCTGAGAAAGGTGTTGAGAAAAGTGGTTTCAAAATGAAAATGTGTACATTGGTTCGTAGCAAATGTTTTTTAATAATGTGTTTCCTTATGCTTGTGAATATTACGTTAGCTTGTGTGGGTTGGATTTTCTATGTCACACAATTGCCGCTTACATCTACGTCCCAACCTTCTTTTTCTACTGCATCTCCACATGAGTTTCATACGTTACCTGAACATGAACAGACACGAATATCAGAATTTGTGAATAATTTGTTTATACAGATGTTGCATCAGCATCAGCTAGTCATAAATACCACAAATTGTTGGGTGTGTGGTCTTATGCCACATACTACAGACAAGGGAATGCCATATTTGGTTTTGCCTTTTTCACCTAATGGGTCAGTTTGGGCACTCCAATCGATGTTTATCTATGCGAACGAAGCCTCTCCAGTGTGTTCTGTTAACGATAACGTGAGCAAGAATGCTTTTATACGGGGAATAGTCGATATGATTAGAGATATTGACGCGTATAATGCTATCCCTAAAGATGAGGTACGAGCATATGTTGGTTGGAATAAGACGACATATAGTGTTAGCTTGACGGAGAAAGAAAGACAGCGAAGGTCTCCCCCTATTTGGATTATACCCCACCGAGGTCATCTTTGTTTGCAAGGTAATGGTCAGAATCCGAGAGCGCAGCTTGGTAAGAGTGTGTGTGTTCACACATACGTTTATACGTCCCAGAAATCTCCTCCGTTCGTGCCAGCTAAAGGCACGTATTTTGTTTGTCACGATAGAGCATACACATGGTTGCCATCTGATTTTTCCGGCACATGTTACGTGGCATTTTTGCTTCCCCCTACATACACTGCTGTTTCCGATTACCATAAGACAAGATATGGTAGAGGTGTAATCGATGCGAAAGATACTGTCGCACAAGAAGCTGGAGACTTCTTTAAGGGTTTCCTACTTTTTTGGGGTCCTATGGCTAATAGTAGGAATATTCGTCAGCTTACGAGAGTGGTTGAGGCCACTATAAATGAGACTGCAGGTGCCCTTAGCAATATTACAGCTGATCTTCAAGCGGATCGCCTTATGACATTACAGAACCGTTTTGTTTTAGATATTATACTTGCAGATAGAGGTGGGGTATGCAAATTGATTAGATCTAGTTGCTGCATTTTCATACCAGATAATGGATGGATGGATGGATAGGTTTTTATATAGCGCAATATCACCGTCAGATCTCAAAGCGCTTTGCATTGGGAACCCGTCCTGGTTTTTCCCTGTGAGATAGCCCCTACTGGGTATCCCCAAGGTGAAAGCCAGGCATCCCGCCGCAGGGGGGCCGTAGTGGAGATTAAGCAAGCTAATGCCCAGAGTTGCAGAGTGTGAACCTGTGATTCGAGTAGGCACCGAAGCGAGAATTACCGAGTCCGTGGACATTTTGGGCTCAAGACCCTGCCGCGTCGGGAATTGAACCCTGGTCCCGGGTCTGATCTCAGTGTCCGGGTCTGCCTCCTCTAACCAGGAGATAATGCCCCGACAGTGTACCAAGCCATCTCTAGACTACATAAGATCTCTGAGTCTATTCATGTGGACGAAGGAGACTGGTCGTTGATGGGATGGTTATGGGAATTGTTGTCCAAATGGGGATGGAAGATTCTGATGTTCCTTGGTATGGCGTTAGCTATCCCTTTCTCATGTTGTTTATGCATCCAGTGTGGTCCCGCCATTTGTAGTCTTTGTGCTACGATCTGTGTGAGAAGACCAGTCCCGAGAGAAGTGAAGGATAATAAGATGATGTTACAGCAACACCTTGATGATCTGATGAGAATAGATATAGACCTAGATTCAGATTGACATGAGTTTAGGCTATTGCCTAAGTAATGGCAAAAGGAGGGTCGGAGGTTCTGTGATTTTGCGTGCATTTAAAGTGCACGACTTTCTTTTCTAAACATGGGTTTTTGCCATGCGTCGTGACTGCCATCTGGTGTTGCCTTTTACGTAGGCCTCAGAAGTTAGTCTGCGAGCAAAGCAGTCTGACCTTTTGTGGGTCATGTGTACATTAACTAAGGTTTCCTTCGTGCGCTGGAGTTAATTTCAGAAGCTGGCCTTTCACTTGGAATTGACCCTGCCAAGCCAATTTCCCTGCAAGATCGTTATCCACTTTCCCAATCACCATTCAAGACATTTGTTAACTTTTAAGTTTCTTTACGTTTCTGTTATCATGCACATTATCTGAAACTACTTTTCTTGACTGTTTCTTCATTTCATGGGTTACGCTTTCAATTAAGGGTTTGTCCGGGCCTTCCAGATTATTATTTAGATATGCCTAAATATTAACTTGTGGGTTGGGACACTGTAAAATGAGCTTTACTATATGATGCTGTGTGATGTCATGTATTTTCTATTGGTTGAATTTTGGTGCAGGGGCGTGAATTTTAAATGTACCTTTTTGTGTATAAATAGGGATGTCTCGCCTTAGTAAAATTGAGCAGTTTCTTGAGTTGTACACCGTGTTGTATTGCTAGGATTTCTGCTAATAGCTGCAGCTAATAAATTTGATCTCTGACGCCACCTAGAAGTATTCCGTGTCTCTGTATACCAAGGCAAGGGAACCCAGAGGACTTTGGATGTGTCCCTGGCGCCGCTGGGTACTTGAAATCCCAGTTCTTCAAGCCGAGACCTACTTCCACCAGCTGATGTCGATCTTGCTCCTGGCCCCGCCCCCTTTGTCTGTGCAGAAAAAAAACAGCGCTGACACTGCACAGCTGAGCCATCAAAGACACATTTTTAACTGCTGGTAGACTGCTGACGACACATGGGCTGCGTCAGCAGAATAGCCCTGACCCAGCAGCCTCCGATAACCAGGTATGCTCTCTCACTGAGTGGAGAGGCTGTGCAGCTTCACAAGCGCTCCCGCGCCCCACCGATAAATGCTTGGCTTAGCTCCAGTTTCTTTACCCTCTGCCAGCCAACGTGGGTACTATAGCACAGAGTGGCTCGCTCCTTGTGTGTGGGGGTAAAATGCTAAGTGGTGTCACTCCAAGGCTCGAACCAATTGCCTCCCAACTGCAACGGCTCAACCCTCTGAAAAAGAGGAGCCGCACATGAGGAGGCGCTGTCCTGGCTCCACCCCCTCTGTCTGTGCCCAGCAGCAGCTTCTTAGACCGGTCGGAGCAGCAATGAGGGTGATCCAGCCAGGGTTGTCGGTTTGTCAGGCCGAGTGAGAGGCAGTATCCACTTGCACACTTACCCCCACACCAGTCGAATCACGAGCACGGGACCCCGCCGACCCTTTCGCGCTGCTGACCAGATCAAGTGTGCAACATGGCCAACGCACATCGTTGAGCCACAGTCCGGCCCCTGCCAATGCTGGGAAGATCGCTGGTGCAAAGGAAAGGCCACGTGGGGTACCTTGAAGCTGCTGTGGTCAGATAGGCTCACGCTTTTTATTGTCGTGGAGAGTCAAGGGGTAGTCCCCTCTACAGCCTTGCTTTACACTCCCTGCCAAGGTAAATGTAGCTCCACGTCAAAACTTCTTGCTGCGCCGCTCGACGGTGATAAGGAGCTGCACAGGGTGAGCGGCGACTTATCACCCTCTGCAGTTTTCCCGCCTCTGCCGGTGGTTTCCATTGGGGGGATTTGTACCTCTCCTGGCCCTCCATTGGACGGGGTGTGGTGCCTTTTCGGCGTACCCATCTGCTTCTTGGTGCTTTGGGGCACCCTGAACCGGATCCTATGGTGCCTCGGCGGCAGTTACGGCGCCGGCCCTCGAGGCCCCCTTTGGGGGCGGCCTCTGCAATAACGCTTATCCTGTAACATCTTCCGGAAACTTTAAAAAATGTTAACTGTCTCATGTATTTAGTACGCTGTATGTTCTTCTTCCTGGCCATACTCCTGAAATTATGAAGATAAAATACACTAAAGTAAAACTAGCATCTTCACAAATGTTTATACATTTCCTCGTCAATACAGAGTCTGTGGGGGTCCTCTTGTGTCCATTTTCAATATATATCTGGATTCTAAACTCCTCAGTTGCTTCTCTCTATCCCCACCTCTAGCTGTCCTTGATACAAAGTCTATTACACTATATTTGAGTTTATTCTGGTCACCATTGTGAAAATCATGGAAATTGTGGGATACCGGACATCTTTGTTTTTTGATCGCCCTCAAATGTAAAGTTCATGTGTGTGCTAGAGTATATTGCTACCATTATATGTTTTGAGGCAGAAAAGGGCATAGACTGCATATTCCGTTTTACAATTCAGCACACTTGTAATCTTAACGTTCTCATTGAAGTTGGTAACCATCTCTGTGGTATTGACCCCATTGGCACAAGCTTTACATTTACTCCATCTAGTTAGTCTGTCTATGGTTTGAGCCAAAGTTCCTTTTAGGTCTCGCCTGTCAATGCGCATGCGCATTGAGCGGAGCAAGACTATAGGGGGTTAAACAGAGGTTTAACTAGACTGGCGATTTGATGCTGTCCCCGTGCGCTTTTAGGTCAATGCGCAAGCGCATTGAACTAAAATGCGCGTGCACATCATCAAATCGCCAGCCATCTGTTCCCCAGCTTGGCGCCTACGCTCCTGCTCTCTCCTGGCTGCTCCTCACCTAATTATTCACGGCCGGCCGGCCGTACTTTCACTTTCAGCTTTCGCCAATGCTTGTTCAGGAGGGATGACTGGTATTGTAGATATTAGGCAAAGTGAGCGAGCTTCTCCCACCGATAAAGGCTACATATTCTGAAATTATTTATCCTTTCTTGAACCTGGTACACTAGTGTCATCATCAAGCGTGATTTGCCAAGTAAACACTGGCCGTGCAGAGCCGCAATATTTTGAAGGCCGTACTTTCACGGCCGCTAGGCTGGGTTTTAAATACTTGTTTAAATTGCCGGCAGACCCCAATCAGGATCCCCCCAACAACACCCCCGCAGGACGACACCATGCTCCTCCGCATCGGCTTCCACAGCAGCCAAAAAATTACAAGCCCAGCTAATTCCGGTAAAACGTACACCATTTGTGAATATATTTTTTTTCACTTCTTTCACGCCAGGAGCAGCTTCGGCTTCTTTGCTGCCCACTCCCTCCCCTCAGCCAGTCCGCGCTCGCCTCCTCTTTTGGCACCCTCCCTCCCTCGCTTGTTCTTCAGAGCCATGACGTCACGGCTCGCCCGCCCACCCCCCTCCCGCATTCACATACTTGTTTAAATTGCCGGCAGACCCCAATCAGGATCCCCCCAACACCAACCCCGCAGGACGACACCATGTGCATCCGCATCGGCATCCACAGCAGCCAAAAAATTACAAGCCCAGCTAATTCCGGTAAAACGTACACCATTTGTGAATATATTTATATACAACGCTATTTATAACAATAATCGTTGTAACTTGACAAATTCCGTGACCTATTGCATTGTACTGCAAATACTTGAAAAGAAGAAATGTGCGCACGTTTAAAATACATCCCGCAACAAGATTGTGCAGGTTTAAAATACATACTGCTAAGAAGCAGAGCAGCTGCGTTTTACTTTTCGTTACTCTGCTTCGTTATAGTATGCATTTTACACGTGCACACTTTTTTTTTCTTTTGTTGCGTTTACGATGTTTTTAAATTCACTTTTCATTTGGGTGAGTCCCTGTTCTATTGCCACACGGTTCCACCAGTATAAGCACAGCATGGCGATCTCGCGGCTGAGTTGCGCTATTGTTTGTCTTCATTATTGTAAATTGAGGTTTGTGTATATGTTATTTGAGCCAGTATCAGGGCAGGGAACCAGCAATTATTTACCCATTGTTATGCTCGTACTCCAGCAACACCGTTTTGTAGGGGTTAAGATGCAGACTAAGTGCTCCATGCCCCCTGTACTCTCATCCTACCTGCAAATGTTTTCTGTATGCTTGAGGTGCACATTGTAAAGGTTTTAAACTGGATCACCCCCTCTCAGCTTTGTTATTGTCCGTTTCAGCCTTTCCAGGCAAGTGAGCCAGCCAGCGTCCATCTAGTCTCTAACCAGTGACAATTTTTGGGAAATGCAGTTCGATTCTTGTAATATGTGGATTTGAACTGCAATTCGGAGAAAGTCGCATGCAGTTCATACAAAAGTGACAAAAAGGCTGTCAATGTATTTACGTTTCGTTTTGTGAAAGAAAACTGGGTTAACCCACTTGTCTTTCTTCCTGTTGGTCCGCGTCTGCTTCCTGTTTGGCTCCACGTATTCGTCCTTGCTGTGGATCTTGAACCAAGTACTGCTTCCTGCTGCCACTCTCCTTCCATTGAACATGCACGTTTAACATACTTTATTTATTTACTTTTCAGAGTCTGCATTCTGTTCATTGCTTGCCTGTCCCTACCACCACCTCACTGCCTTTGCTGAATGTCCTTTCCCCGTTTGTTGCTGGCCTGTCACTCCCACCACCTTGCTGCTAACACTTCATGCCCGTACTCCACCCTGTCGCTAGTTTCCCCCTCCCACCCTTCCTTTGATGTCCGCCGCGCGTTTCCCCTCCCACCCTTCCTTTGATGTCTGCCGCGCATGGCCTCTGCCTGTCGCCTCTCTGTCCTTCACAGCCCCTCTCTGTCGCGGAATCTCAAACCCCTCCTTCGTGAGCTACAAAAGACAATTAAAATATCTTCTCAATCAGCACATCAGGTTTTAAAGTCCATCCTACAATCTGAATCCCAACTGAAACCTCCTCCTTAAGTTTCACTACATTGTTTATCCCTCTCCAGGAATTGCAGTGATTTGACTTTAAAAAGACTCTATTCTATAACATTTAACCTGTAACTAATGTGACTTCAAAAAAAATGCACTCTGTAACCAATTTTTATCCAACACTACCTTTGACAATATTTGAAAATCAAATGTTTTTAAAGCGCTCTGATACACTCGGGTCTTGCCAGCGCTATATGAAAAACTCTTTAAATAAAGAAATTAGATATTCATAGGAAGGTCTGTGTTCAACACCAGAGGTAGTTTCAAAGCCTTGGGGACTTCATTCAGGCAGACAAAGTGCTTCTTAGGCTTCAGATAATACAGTCCAAATGAACATCTGACAGTGCTAAGGTAACACTACAATGCTACAAAATGGTTAACCACCACAGCATCACTCAGCACCACCACAGCATCACTCAGCACCACCACAGCACCACTCAGCACCACTCAGCACCACCACAGCATCACTCAGCACCACCCCAGCATCACTCAGTGCCACCACATCACCACTAAGCACCACCCCAGCATCACTCAGCGCCACCCCAGCATCACTCAGCGCCACCCCAGCATCACTCAGCACCACCCCAGCATCACTCAGCATCACCCCAGCATCACTCAGCACCACCACAGCACCACTCATCATCACCACAGCACCACTCATCATCACCACATCATCACTCAGCGCTACCCTAGCATCACTCAGCACCACCACATTTTCACTCGGCACCACCACATTATCACTCGGCGCCACCCCAGCATCACTCGGCGCCACCCCAGCATCACTCAGTGCAACCACAGCATCACTCAGCGCAACTACAGCATCACTCAGCGCAACCACAGCATCACTCAGCGCAACCACTGCATCACTCAGCACCACCACAGCATCACTGGTTCAAATATGTTCTTTCAATGTTTCAAGCTGTTTTCAAGCTTTCAAGCTTTCAAGCTTTATTACAAATCACAAAAAGATGTTAATATTTCACTTAAGTTCTTGGATTTTCGTCACAATAAAAAACACTGAACATAATCTTCACAAAAGTTATTTACAAAAGTTTAAGCTATTGCCATTGCACATTAAATACATTATTTAAGTATTAATTATTTAAAAAAATTAAAAGCCATTGTTATTTGTAATATCAATACATCTAAGTCACCTAAATACAAAACATTTTGCATTACAAATGCTATAGGTGTCACATTTGAGAAAGTTATAACTATTGGCATTGTAAATGACAAAGCTATTAATTTAGCTATTTCAAAAAACAACACAATAATAAAAAAAGTCGTAAGACCAATAACTCAAACTTTCCTAATGCGAGACCTATTGCATTTCCAATGCTTGTTTCAATTTCACTTCATTTCTGACTAGCATATCTCTCATCGATATTATCTTTCTGTAGGCGATCTGTGGTTTCTTGCCCACTTCTGTTCTAATAATAGGATCTTTTCAAATCAGATGCCAGCGTTTGTATAAGGCACCCCTCAATTGGTCATGTTGGCTGTATTATGTTGTGGTAAATCTGCTTTCTGATATTGCGGTTTTTGAAAAGGGCAACCTCCCTTTTACAAGTATCTATTCTTTTTGCTATTGTGAGAGTACCATCAGAATAATCCCTTGCTTTCAATCTGGTTATCATCTCATGTTTGCTCAAAACTTGCCCCTGTGCTGCAAATACGTTTTGCATGCGTAAGCTCTCAATATGGTGCATTATTTTTCAATGGTAACAGGCGAGAACTTTTTGTGTGTAACGTAGTGTTAACTGACCTATTTTTATATAGCATGTGGTGGTAAGTTCAAAATCTTGTCCTTTGATTGTGGGAAGAAGAGTGCCAGATATCGGTGTTCAGGCACGAGTGCCACAATGAGCACCCCTGGTGATTTGGTTGCCAGTCGTCAGTCACTACTTCGTGTGTGTGTATATATATATATATATATATATACATACACATACACATACACATACATATATACATATATGGTGGCAGGCTGGCTTGAAGGAATAAAGCACTCTAACTAAGCACTTCTCTTGGGTCTGCTCTTTTGTCTTTGTTGGATTGGACTCGACGGCTGTCTGGAGTCTAGTGGGCGAACTACATGCATGCATATATATATATATATATATGTGATGAAACTCCGAGTTACCACCTCCAATCCCCCAGGACCGGCGAAGCAGGAGACAGACCACGAACTTCTCAGGTAACTGATATTTTATTTGCAGATCTTAGTGGTACAACCAACCATGACGCGTTTTGGGCTATGCAGCCCTTGTTCACATGCCATATATATATATATTCATATACACGCACCTACACCGCACCCCCCCCCCCACACCCCCCCCGCACACACACACCTCTCTCTCTCTGTCTCCGTCCCTCTCTCTCTCCCTCCCTCTCTCCCTCTCTCCCTCCCTCCCTCTCTCCCTCTCTCCCTCTCTTTGTCTCCCTCTCTCTCTCCCTCCCTCTCTCTCTCCCTCTCTCTCTCCCCCTCTCTCCCGCTCTCCCTCCCTCTCTCCCTCCCTCGCTCCCTCCCTCTCTCCCTCTCTCCCTCCCTCTCTCCCTCCCTCTCTCCCTCTCTCTCTCCCTCTCTCCCTCCCTCTCTCTCTCCCTCTCTCTCTCCCTCCCTCTCTCCCTCCCTCTCTCCCTCTCTCCCTCTCTCTCTCCCCCCCTCTCAGGGGAGGGGAAGGCACAAGCCCTGAAAAGTCTCATCAAGCAAGTGACATGAAAGACGGAGAGCCCCCAACACAAAACACAGCTGAGGGGCAGAATAGGAGGTTTGCTCCAAGAATGAAGATCAATCACCTCCGACAAATCCTTAATGAATATTATTCAACAAGGTTACTGTTCTCAAACTCCCCCCCCAAAACCTCGTCGAAGTGTGGCTTGAACAAGAACACCTACTAAGGAAGAGCTGAAACATTTACAACAGCTGGTGAGGAACTCTTTAAAAAAAGAAAATTAAGAAAGAGAAAGGGTGCCAAGTGAAGAGATCAACCATGGAATGTACTCTGTACATTTCCTGGTGCCAAAACACAGATAGATTCTAGATTTCAAATTCTTAAACAGATTTTTAAAGACCTGAAAATTCAAGATGACAAAACTTCAGGAGCTCATTAGTGAAACCCAACCCCTTTTTTCACATTAGAAAAGCACACTCCAGAAACAAAGGCAACAATTAATGCATTTTAAAGATTGATTTTAAAACTAAAATCATATCTTAGTGCAGAAAATATGAATTGTAACTGTAATAAAAACAAACAGAATATTTTCTGATATCCACATTGCTTGTAAACGATCCTGCTACTCTTCAAACATGTCTGATTAATTTGATATCAATCCAGCACTCATATCTTTGGCTTACTAAACTAATGTCCGTCCCAAAAGGGAAGTTAATTTGAGTATCAAAGATGTTTCACGCTCGTATACCTGCTTTGAACAAATAAGTTAGTGTTCAATATGCTAGCCTAATCTGCTATACTTGTCTGCACTGGGAGGAAGGATTTTTGAAGAACAGAGAATGAAACTCATCTCCTGTGACTGTATTAGAGCAGACTTGGTGATCAGGTTTGAAAAAGAAGTACATGAGCAGGCATTCTGTATTTGTCACTTCCATCCAAATGATTAACATGTATAGCTGTGAAGGGGGAAACCTAGACTGAGAAATTATAATTATAGCATTTCCTGAATTATAGTGAAGGTAAATGCAATAAGTATATATAATATGTGTGCAGTGAAGAAAAGAAGAAAGCCATGCTATTATGGTTCATTAAGCACTTATTGGCTGGATACAAAACCTGTTTGATGATAGGAATGCACAAAGAGTCCTTCTGTATGCTTTTTTGCAGGTGAACAACGTTTACAACGCACTACCATTACAACGCAGGCATTACCACGCATACCATTACAACGCATTGCGCTGGGGGGCGCTCTAGGATAGGGAATAAGTTTAATTTTCTATCCAACACCTTCCCTAGTGTCCACGGGGACTGGAGTTGGAATATTATACTTACCACTATCCAGCACCTCCAAGCGCTATGCGTTGTAAAGGTTTGCGATGTAAAAACCGCGTTGTAAAGGTATGCGTGAAAAAAGTATGCGTTGTAACGTCATACATCCGCATGCATACTGTTTATTCGCATTGCAAATGTAGGAAATCAAATTTTTCTGTATTTTGGCCCAGTTCCGGTGGTTTGCGCCAGATGTTGATGGCTGTGAAGTTAGTCTTTCAAAAAATAAGGACATGGAGACCAAAGAAGGAATGGGACCCAATTTGAGGGACCAGTTGCTGATGGTGTGGCTGTAATGGTTTGTGGAACAGCAACAACTAAATCGGTGATGTTGCTATTGATGATGATTTGTACGCACGTTGAAATCCAACACCAATGTAGTCTGAGGATGCCGACACTGTTGGAAGACTGAGTCCTGCTAGAGCTGGCCTCACAGGTGATGGAGGAAGTGGTGCTGCCATTGATGGGTCATCATACACGACATACTTCATGATTGCATAGCAGTGATTACGCTTGATGCAATCTTATTGGTTGGGTCTCTTCTCTCATGTTGAGTGATACTATCGATGGGTGCTCCAGTGGCACATACAGATTTATTATTTCAAAGCAGTTCATGAACCAAAAGCAGGTTTCATCAGAGGATCTTGAAATTTGCGGAATGACTTAGTCAAATTTACACTTATTTGACGCAATAATTTTCCTTTAAATTAGAATGCCACGGTTTCAGAATATTTTTATTTCAAGAATTAATGCTGACTTAATTCCTTTACTAGGATGAAAATGAGAATTGCACAACCAATTTTCAGCAAAGTAGCTGAATATCCACCAAGCAGACTTGGAAACGAGCTTAAGAATAAAGGAATAGGTCCAAAAATAGTCTTAAAGCCTTGTCAACAGGCCAGATCCAATAGCTTTATAGATGTGGTTATGCCTGTTATGTCTGAATAGAAGATGATGTGCAATAGGGCATCAAAATGTGCTGAAAAGTATACTAGGGGCAATTGTGAAATTTCAGAGACAGGCTGGATTGTTTGCAGGCAAAAGTGTTTGCTGCAGCAGTAAAACAAATCAAATACTCTTTCTGTTAGAATGCCAACGAGCTTGAACAGTTTGCAGGAAGATAAAACGGGATTAATTTCACAGTGGCTTCCATTTGTTCTATTTAGTTAAAACCCATTCACAGGGAGTGTGTGATAAGAATAGATGAATGGCGGGGTTGGTTCATGTAATTTACAATCAAGATCTGGATTCAAAGTGTTAAAAGTTCCATGCAGAGTACTAGAGTCAGAGAGGAGTAACTCTCTTCGTGGATTGGTGCTTGCAGATGTGCTTATGAATGCAGGCTTGTTTTTGTCCAGCAGTGGAACTCCAATGGAAACAGCAAGGCATGATAAGGGAAGGCCTTATGCACTACTTTTATACCAACCTAGGGGCCTGTGTTTCTGACAAAACAAATGAAAGGCATTTATTGGCATGCTAGTTGTTTCAAGTAGGGGCCACATAAGATGTGGGTCTTCTGCCTCCAAAAATGGGCTACTCCTCTATGCACAAGAGTGTGTACAATGCTTCAGTTTTTAGCCATCAATAGCTGTCTTGCTTTCTGTGTTTGTAATGTCTAATTTAGCTGTGCTATATCTCATATAGGAGCCTCTCCTAGTTGTAAAATACTTAAATCTTCTTTTTAAAGATCAGAAGCAGAAGAACTAACAGTAGAAAATGTGTCCACTACGTTTGAAAGTGTTTGAAGTCCATTGTTAATGACCTTTGAATGGGGACTCTAATATTGCCTTCTGTTTCCCCAATTCTTTCTGAAGCTTTACATTCTGGCTATGCCTGCACATCTTTTATAATGGCATGTATTAAAGAAGGTGTGCCCCCCAAAAGAAAATCACTTAAATCCACATCTTTGCTATTCTTTGACAGGTGTTCTTCCACAGCATTTAGACTAAAATGTGTTAGCCGTCTCCGGCACAAATTATCGTGTGGGAATAAATGCTTTATCAAGAGTCTGATCTATTTGCTAGTAGACCAGCAGGTTGTGAAAGAAACCTGCTTACACATACATCAGTATCTATTGACCAGAGGGTAATTCAATATAACTTTAATGCAGACACATTATTCATTCCATTCTGCACCATGCTATTAAGGTCAGCATTGGTCATCGTTACCCTCCACTGCAGATCTGAGAATTGTTTTGAATTATTCTTAAAAGTGGATGGGGTCTTCAGGGATCTAGTAGATGTGAAGCCCATGCATGTGGTCTGCTGAAGTGTTTTGGTCAAAACATTATTTTCCTGGGAATCATACAAGCTGTAAATAGTTATTCAATACCTTTGATTTGTGAAAACTTGGGCCCCCAAAATGTGTTTTTCATTTATATTTTCTTGCCAATATGCTCCCTTAGGTCTCTCCCCCTACCTGTCTGTTCCCACCCACAACAAAGGCCATACCCTTGACCAAGTGTTCTCCACTATTCCCATTGATATTTCCTCCCCCACTCCAGTGCTGTGGTCGGATCATTTCTTAGTTAATTTTCATATTCTTTGCACCAATAAACCATTATGTAACACTTCTTTTCGGCCTTGTCAGGCCCCACGGGCCTATCATCGTGTTACCCCTGAGATGTTGACCCAGGCGGGTCTACGCCATCCGTGCCCGCTGTCAGGCATTTTAAAGAGTGATCTTGCTTCCATGCAGACATGGTTTATTGAAAGATTAGATGAACTTGCCCCTGTGATCTCCTGCCGTAAATCTGCCAGTCGAGCCTCTGCTCCTTGGTTCACCAAAGCCTTGGTCTTGACACGGCGGCAATGTAAGATCGTGGAGAGGGCTTGGCGTTGCCATTACGACATCGACTTACGACATCACGGCAAAGTTGGCATGTAGGGCTTCCATTAAATCCTTCCATCACGATATTCTGCTTGAAAAGAAAGCCTATTTCTCAAAAAGAATCGAGGTGGCCTCCAATGTTAGTAGAGATATTCACCATTGTGAGGGAATTTACCTCCCCCAAAATGAGTACGCCATTGTGTGCGCACTCGGAATCCTGGGTCTCTTCACTTGCCAATTTTTTTACTAGCAAAATCAAGACCATTCAGGACTCTTTTTTGTTGTCTGGGGTAGTGGCACCCCCTGGCACCTGTGTCCTGTCAGGATCTACATCTGGTGGTGAGCCCACTTTCTTGGAATTTCCACCACTTTCCGCAGTAACATCTTTGGATCTGATAACCAAATTAAAATCAGGATCCCCTCTGGATCCGTGCCCAGCCAGATTTTTGGCTAGAATGGCTGAAGTAATAAATCCCCTTATTAATCCTGTATTGAATCTCTCTCTCAGCACTGGAGTGGTCCCTTTAGCCTGGAAGCAAGCTATGGTCATACCGTTGCTAAAAAAAAAACAACTTGGATGCAGAGGTCTATGCTAATTATAGGCCTATCTCCCTCCTGCCAGCCTTTGCCAAAATCGTGGAGAAACACGTACATACATCCCTCTCCAATTTCCTTGAAAATCATAATTTGCTTCATTCCACGCAATCCGGCTTCCGTACCAACTTAAGCACCGAAACCGCGCTGCTGGAAGTTACGGAAGCAATCAATGAGGTATTGGATGTAGGAGGCAAGGCCATGCTGGTAATGCTCGACCTGTCAGCGGCCTTTGATACCGTCCCCCATGAGGGTCTCCTCATCAGACTCCGTGAGATCGGTCTGCGGGGACGGCGCTTAGCTGGTTCAGATCCTTCCTAGTGGGCCGGTGTCAAACGGTCTGGGCCCCCCCCTTGTTCTGCTGTGGAGCTGCCACTGGAGATCGGAGTCCCTCAGGGCTCCATTCTGAGCCCTACTCTTTTCAACATCTTCATGACCCCTTTGGCAGCACTGGCGGAGTCATTTGGTGCCCAGATCGTGTCGTATGCCGACGACACCCTGCTCCTCTTCACCTGTGGGAAGGGGTCTGATTTTGACGGGGAGAGCATCAGAGGCTGCCTTTGGGCTGTTTTTAAATGGTTCCAGCAAAACAGCCTCAAGTTTAACCCGGACAAATCTGAGGTGCTCTTTTTCGGCTGTCGGTCTGACCCCAGTTGGCAGGCCTGGTGGCCTGTGAATATGTCTCCTCCAGTGGCTGCCTCCACGACGGCCAAGAACCTCGGAGTAAAAATCGATAATGTTTTGTCGATGAAACCCCAGGTTCTTGGTTTAGTAGGAATGTGTTTAGGCCTCCTTAAGATGCTCCGCAAATTCCTCCCTTTGCTTTTGTGGCACATAGGAAAATCACTGTGCAGGCCCTTATTGGGTCGCGCCTAGATTATGCCAACATCCTGTACTTCGGTCTGCCTGAGTACCTTCTTCAACGTCTGCAAGTGGTTCAGAATTCAGCTGCGCGGGCCATTTATGGTCTTCATTGGCGAGCCAGGGCTTCTGACCTTTTGCAGACTCTCCACTGGCTGCCCATTTGGAAACGGATAGTCTTTAAGGCTCTCACTCTGACCCACAAGGCTCTATATGCGACCGGGGCCAAATACATTCAAAAGCGGCTGGCTCTCTATCAGCCTACCAGATCTTTGAGGTCAGAGTTGCTGGCTCTCGCCTCGGTCCCAGTTATAAGAAGAGCTCGGATTGGTGGCTGGTCTTTTCATCGTCTTGCACCTCAGCTGTCGAACACCCTGCCGGTCACCCTTCGCAGGAATACCAACTTGCTGGCTTTCAGGAAAGACCTGAAATCCTGGCTGTTTGTTCAGTAGACCCGCCCTGCACCTTCCTGCCCCCTGTCCGCTGTAGGTAAAAAAAAAAAAAAGCGCCGGGACACTCCTCGGAGTAGCTGAGCACTATACAAAACACCCCCCTAACATTAACATTATTATTGGATTGCAAGAAAATTAATAAATAGTACAAAGTCAATGAACGTGTGATTGGTAATCAGTATATTTGTTGTCTTTTTGGTTCTTGGAAAGGTAGATGGGTCAGAGCTGAAATAAGGTAACGTCTTCTGAAAATATCTGGAACCATTCACATGTGGGGCCTGATAATGCTCACACTGTGTAATTATATATTTCTGTAGTAGGGGATCTCTGTGTATAGTCATAATCTAGTGAATAGTCCCGCCCATGTGCGTGGACCCCGGAGCAATCAAAAATAATCTCTTACAGTGTCAAAAAATGCAGAAAATGCATAGACACTTAAGAGAGAATTTAAAGACAGATAATGCAGCCAAAAGGCTACACTGTCCAGTACTTCAACTAGAAATTTCCACCATAAAATCCACAAAACAGCAAAGCCTGTACAGATTTCCCTTGCTTAACAGCAAAATCCCTCAGGAATGATAGAGAGAAGAACCTGGACAGACAAGCCCCATAGGCTGCCATTATGTGGCTTAATTAGGATACTGTGCCTTTAAGAGAACCTTCCAGAACCTTCTCTCAGTATCCCAGAATGCATAGCAGGTCCAACTTAGCCTCAGTTCTTTTTTCCGGCTCCTGCAAGCAGGACCCTGGAGCATTGAGCTCTCCCTTTCAAGGGTTTTTGTTAGTGTTTTACACTGATTTCGATTTTTGGTACTTTTAAAGTACTCTGGTGACTTTCTTTCTGTGTTTCTGCACTCTTTTTTGTCCAATAATGCCTGCATTATTCGACAAATGCCCTGAGTGCTCAAGAAAGAAGGCCAAGACAGACTCCCATGAGGTCTGTATTCTCTGCCTTCCCTCTTCCCACATCCCTGAGGAGTGTAGGATCTGCAGAAGCTTCTCTGGAAGGACCCTGAAGGAGAGGAAGAAGATCAGGCTTCAGGGCCTTGAGGAGAGAAAGCTGAAGGCACGAGGTGGGTCAGGAGGGGCTCCTTCTACCCATGCTGAGGCCTCTGGGGGGCTCCCCAGGGGCAGGAAGACCAGCCCGCGCCCAAGGTCTCCGTCTGGGTCAGTTGCGCTGACCACGACGTCGAGGGGACGGTCAACGGCCAGTTCCAGGTCTCCCCAGGGCTCTGGGTCGAGAAAACGTCGCCCGTCGACGTCGAGGAACGTGTTCCGGCCGCCGTCGAAGCCGGTGTCGATATCCTCGTCGTCGCTGTCGGCGTCGAGTGATCGACATCGGAGGGCCCGGCGTCGGCGCTCGCCGTCGAGGCGACACCGCCGTTCGCCGTCGAGGACATCGTCGTCGAGGGGATCCTCGTCGTCAAGGTCGCCGTCGAGACGTAAGGCATCTCCGGCGCCGAAGAGGTCGACGTCGAAGCATTCCAAAAGGCCGACGTCGAGACGGTCGAGGAGATCGACGTCGAGAAGGTCGGAGAGGTCGACGTCAAGAAGGTCCAAAGGGTCGCCGTCGAAGCGATCCAGGAAGTCGACGTCGAGACCGGCGAAGAGGTCGAGGTCGCCGTCGAGGCACCATCGCCCGTCGTCGAGGTTTCGTGGCTCGTCGATCTGGTCAGGGTCGACGTCGAGACGGAGACACGGTTCGACGTCGAGGAGTGTGATTCGGTCGACGCCGAAGGACCGTTCGACGTCGAGGGGACATCGGTCGTCGTCTGGACACCGGTCTTCAGCGTCTGGAGGTCCTAAGGACAGGCCCAGGACTGTGGGGGGCTCCCCACTCTCTGGTAGAGGTGATGGCTCGCCGGGACCGGCGCATTCCGGGGTGGATACTCCGATGAAGCCGTCTACGCCTCCTCCGCGGCCGGCTGTGCCGAAGGGTCCTCCTCCGAAGGCCCCTACCCCGCCTCCGAAGCCGGCTCCGCGGGACCCGCGTCCGGTTGCTCCTCCACCCCCGATCCCACCGAGGGAGGTGTCGATGCCTAAGTTCCCGACGCCTCCGAAGAAGACTCCTAAGAAGCCTGGAGCTCCTGACCCTGGGAGGCCGAAGGAGCGTCCGAGGCCCAAGAGGTCGAGGTCTCGCTCGGGGAGACGGGACAAATCGAGGAGTGGCCGCGGATCTTCATCACGATCCAGGCATCATCACAAGAGACGTCGGTCCAGGTCACGTTCTCCTTCTGGGACCCGTTCCTACTCGCCCACGCTGTCCGATTCGCCGGAGACTAGGGTGTCTCCGATAGACGATATTAGCACATTTCAGGAGGTTCTCCTGCGTGGTGCGGCGAAGTTGGGCATTGAGGTTGAAGCGCCTACGGCTTCTACCTCGGTAATCTTTGAGACTTTACACAAGAGGCACTTGTCTCGCCCCCTGTTACCTCTGGTGCCGGGGCTCCTTGAGCCCGCCGAACAGCTATTCCTGACGCCGGCAACGGTGAAATCTGTCCCTTCCAGGATACTGAAAAAGTACAGGGCTCCGGACTCAGACCCAGCCTTCTTGAGGAAGGACCCGGTACCGGATTCAGTCATCGTGACTGCTGCTCGGAAGCTTCATGCCACCTCCCCTGCGTCCACGGTGCCTCCGGACAAGGAGAGCCGGTGGATCGATTCTGCTGGTCGCAAGGCGTGTGGGACATCCGCCTCGTCCATGAAGGCAGCCAGTGACTCGGCTTTGCTGGGACGTTACGACCGGTCCCTTTGGGACTCGATGGAGCAGTTCGCAGATCTCGTCCCTCGAGACCGCAAGGAGGACTTTGTGGAGATCGTCAAGGAGGGGATGTTGGTCTCTAATCAGGCCATCGGCGCCGCAGCAGACATATCGTTGCTGTCCGCGCACGGATATTGCCACGGGATTCACCAGAGACGCCATGCTTGGCTCAGGTTGACATCGTTGAAACCGGAGGCACAGCAACGCGTGGCGAATCTCCCGTTTTCCGGAGATACCCTCTTCGGGAAGCACGCGGATGATGAGATGGCCAGGATGAAGGCCGAAGCGGAGACCCTGACGGCAGTGGGCCTGGAAAAGCCCAAAGAAAAGAAACCCTTCCGACAGTACCAGCGTCGGTTTGGGGCGCAGGGTCGTGGAAGGGGGCAGTCTGCTGGTCAACATCAACAGCGGCAGCAGCAGCAGCAGTACAGGCAGCCCTTCCAGAAGCGGCAGGGTGGTAGAGGTCGTCAACAGTCCTCTACCGCGACCAAGGGCCCGGCCGGGTCCCGTCCCTGAGCTGTTACTTCCCCCTCGTCCGTTACCCGCTCCGGTGGGGGGAAGCGTTCAATTTTTTCTGGCAGAGTGGAGAAAAATTACTCAGGACAAGTGGGTGCTGAATATTGTTTGCAATGGATACAGTCTACGTTTCACCAGCCCTCCTCCATCGATTCCTCCCGTCAGCTCGCAGTATCAACTGCGCGAGCTTCAGACGGAGGCGGACGTTCTGCTAAGGAAAAGGGCGATCGAAGACGTACCTCTGTCTCAAAGAGGAAGAGGTCTGTACTCTCGGTTCTTTCTTGTCCGCAAGAAGGACAAAAACGAGTTCAGGCCCATTCTGGATTTGCGGCAGGCAAACAAGTGGATTCGCAGAGAAAAGTTTCGCATGCTGTCGTTGCATCAGATCTACCCTCAGCTGCAACGGGGAGACTGGATGTGTGCCATAGATCTACAGGACGCATACTTCCACGTGCCCATTGCATGCAAACACAGAAAATTTCTGCGCTTTCAAGTCGGCACCAATCACTATCAGTACACGGTGCTACCCTTCGGACTGAAGTCTGCACCCAGGACATTCTCAAAATGTATGGCAGTGGTAGCGGCACACCTGAGGAAGAACAAGGTGTTTGTCTACCCGTACCTGGACGATTGGTTGATCAAAGCCTCCTCCTTCTCGGAAGCCCGAGCACACTTCCAGAAGACGTGCGTTCTCTTGAACAAGCTGGGGTTGCACATCAACATGTCCAAGTCGGTCCCGATTCCGGTGCAGTGCATCCAGTACTTGGGGGCCTCCATCAATACGCTGTCAGCAAGCGTGTCTCCTTCGGAAGAGCGACGTTTATCACTCGTTCGGAAGGCTCAGGCTCTCATGAAAACTCCGTCTACAACTGTGAGGACCGTGTCTTCTCTACTGGGATCGATGGCCTCTTGCATCTTTCTCACTCCTCACGCACGGCTACAGATGCGTCCTCTGCAGGAGTGCTTGGAGGATCAGTGGGACCAGAGGAGAGGTTCTTGGGACGACAGGATGCGACTGTCTCTACATGCTCTTCAGTCTCTGAAGTGGTGGTGCTCGAAGGAGAATCTCCTCAGAGGCGTTCCCTTCCACAAGGACATTCCCACACAGACCATCGTGACGGATGCGTCTCTCCAAGGTTGGGGGGCGCATTCCGGAGATCTGCAAATTCAAGGGACGTGGTCCCCGACGGAGTCCACGTACCACATCAATTTCCTGGAACTGAGAGCTGTTCACTTGGCACTGAAGGCCTTTCATCCGTCCTTTCAGACCAACTCTCTGCTTGTTCAGACGGACAACACGACTACGATGTATTACCTCAACAAGCAGGGGGGCTCGAGATCGCGCACTCTGTCGCAGGAGGCGCAGGCGATCTGGCACTGGCTTCTGGCTCGAGGACTGTCGATAACGGCCACCCATCTGCCAGGTGTGCAGAATGTTCAGGCAGACGAACTGAGCAGAATCGTGCAGGAAAACCACGAATGGGTCATAAACGACGAAGTACTAGGAGAAGTCTTCGCAAGGTGGGGAACTCCAGACGTAGATCTGTTTGCCACCGCCGAAAACAGCAAATGCCGAGGCTTCGCCTCCAGGTACTACCAGCCAGGGACGCTGGGGAACGCGTTATGGATCAACTGGTCGAACAGCTTTCTGTACGCTTTTCCACCAATTCCCCTGATTCCGGCGGTTCTCATCAAGCTGTCTCAATCCAGGGCGAGAATGATTCTGATTGCCCCGGAATGGCCCAGACAGTGGTGGTTCACGGACCTGCTTCACCGATCTCTCCTTCCTCACATGAAGCTGCCGTGCAGGCCGGACCTTCTCACGAAGTTCGGGGGGCGGATGGTGCACCCCAACCTCTCGTCTTTGAGTTTGGCGGCATGGCTCCTGAAATAGTGCAATATGGCCATCTGAATCTCCCAGAGGATTGTATGGGCATACTGAAGGAGGCTAAGCGACCTTCCACTAGGACTTCCTATGCTTACAAGTGGAAGAGGTTTTGCATCTGGTGCAAGTCTAAGAACTATGACCCTACGTCATGCAAGGAAGATGTCATCCTTCCATATCTGCTTCATCTGGCGCAGTCGGGCCTTAATGTCCATTCCATTAAGGTTCATCTGGCTGCTTTGACTGCCTACACCCCCGCGCCGCACGGCCACCAGCTGCTGCGTGTGCCCCTCCGCTGTGCGCTGCCTCGCTGCCTGTTTTGCCTGCATTTGTGCTTGCCTTGATTTCTCTTGTCTTTACCCTTGTTTTGCGCCACGTGTAATTTGTGCTTGTATTTTTATCCCCCAGTCTTTTTTGGCCCGTGTTTAGCGTCTTTTGTTAGGAATTTGTGCCTGTTTCGCCGTCCCCTGTCCTGTTTCCCGCCTCCCTCGCCGCCCCCGCTTCCCGCCACCACTTGCGACCCCGCCCCTTTTTTCCTTGTGTTCCCTCCCCGCTCCCGCCTCCCAGCTGACCCGCCCACCCGCGCACTTGGCCTTAAAAGGCGACCGTGCAGCACAGGTAAGTGTGACCCACTTGTGGGACACCCCCGCGCCGCACGGCCACCAGCTGCTGCGTGTGCCCCTCCGCTGTGCGCTGCCTCGCTGCCTGTTTTGCCTGCATTTGTGCTTGCCTTGATTTCTCTTGTCTTTACCCTTGTTTTGCGCCACGTGTAATTTGTGCTTGTATTTTTATCCCCCAGTCTTTTTTGGCCCGTGTTTAGCGTCTTTTGTTAGGAATTTGTGCCTGTTTCGCCGTCCCCTGTCCTGTTTCCCGCCTCCCTCGCCGCCCCCGCTTCCCGCCACCACTTGCGACCCCGCCCCTTTTTTCCTTGTGTTCCCTCCCCGCTCCCGCCTCCCAGCTGACCCGCCCACCCGCGCACTTGGCCTTAAAAGGCGACCGTGCAGCACAGGTAAGTGTGACCCACTTGTGGGACACCCCCGCGCCGCACGGCCACCAGCTGCTGCGTGTGCCCCTCCGCTGTGCGCTGCCTCGCTGCCTGTTTTGCCTGCATTTGTGCTTGCCTTGATTTCTCTTGTCTTTACCCTTGTTTTGCGCCACGTGTAATTTGTGCTTGTATTTTTATCCCCCAGTCTTTTTTGGCCCGTGTTTAGCGTCTTTTGTTAGGAATTTGTGCCTGTTTCGCCGTCCCCTGTCCTGTTTCCCGCCTCCCTCGCCGCCCCCGCTTCCCGCCACCACTTGCGACCCCGCCCCTTTTTTCCTTGTGTTCCCTCCCCGCTCCCGCCTCCCAGCTGACCCGCCCACCCGCGCACTTCGCCTTAAATGGCGACCGTGCGAACGCGCAGCGGTCACGCGCAGCGGGCGCGCCGATTGTGCGCCGAAGGCGCGCCAAAGGTAAGCCCGTCTGCGCCCGTCCGCGACCGGATCGCGACCAGCGCCAGGACCCCTGGCCCCCACCGACGGAAGCCGACCCGACGAACCTACAGCGCCGCCGACCTCATCGCACTCAACACCGGCCGAATCCCAGGATGTCACCGAGCCGCCCCGAAGCACACCCACGGACCCTTCAGCTGCCACGCCTGCAAGTTCACCTGCATCCGGACCTTCCCTGCACCCGCCAAGCCGAACTCCAGCAGCACCCACCTCAAGTGTATCCTGCTCAACACCCGCTCCGTCCACAGACACGCCGTAGAACTCTGGAACCTGCTCGACACCACCGCCCCCGACGTTGCCTTCATCACCGAGACCTGGATGAACGCCTCCTCAGCCCCAGACATCGCCATCGCCATCCCAGAGGGCTACAAGATCACCCGGAGGGACCGAAACGCCAACCAGACGGGAGGAGGCATCGCCATCATCCACAGAGACACCATCCGCATCACTACCAACACCGATGACACCCTCACCACCGCTGAACACCTGCACTTCCAGATCCACACCAACCCGAAGACCACCCTCAGAGGCACCCTGATCTACCGACCCCCGGGACCACGCACACGATTCAGCGAGGACATCGCCGACTCCATCAGCCCGCACGCTCTCCCCTCCGCCGACTACATCCTCCTGGGGGACCTCAACTTCCACCTGGAGAACAACAACGACCGCAACACCATCAGCCTGCTCGACAACCTCGACAACCTCGGACTCAAGCAACTGGTGACCACCCCCACCCACCTCGCCGGACACACACTCGACGCCGTCTTCTCATCCAGCAAAGACGTCACCTTCAGCCACGCAACAGGACTCCACTGGACGGACCACAGCTGCGTCCACTTCACCTTCAGAAGAACGACGATCCACCACCACCAGCAACAGGTTGCTCGAAGAAGCTGGAACAAGATCACAGCCGACCAGCTCACCGCTTCCCTGAGCCAGCACCCTCCCGCCAACTCAGCGAACCCCAGCCAGGCCGCCGACAACCTCACGAAATGGATCAACGACTGCGCGGACGAACTCGCCCCCCTGAGAACCCCACCCAGCAGATCCTGCAGCAGAAAAACACCATGGTTCACCGACGAACTCAAGAGCTCCAAGAAGAACTGTCGAGCCCTCGAGAAAGCCTGGAGAAGGGAACCAACGACGGACAACATGAACACCCTCAAGCTCGCCACCCGGAAACACCACCAACTGATCCGCGCCACCAAGAAAAATGCATACAAGGACCGGCTGGACAACAACGCACACAACTGCAAGGAACTCTTCAACATCGTGAAAGAGCTATCCAACCCCAACGCCGGAAACAACGACATCACCCCGTCGCAAGAACTCTGCAACTCCCTCGCGTCCTACTTCCACAACAAGATCACGGACATACACAACAGCTTCAACAACCAACCAACGCAAGCCACAACCGCAACGACGCCACCCACCGCCACCCTCCGCACCTGGACCCCGATCAACACCGAAGACACCATCCGCACCATGAACTCCATCCATTCCGGATCTCCGACTGACCCCTGCCCTCACCACGTCTTCAACAAAGCCAACGCTGTCCTCGCACCCCACCTGCGGGACATCATCAACACCTCCTTCGACTCCGCCACCTTCCCTGAGAGCTGGAAGCACGCCGAACTCAGCGCTCTCCTCAAGAAACCCACAGCAGACCCCACCGACCTCAAGAACTACCGTCCCATCTCGCTCCTCCCGTTCCCGGCCAAAGTCATCGAGAAGACCGTCAACAAACAGCTGGCCGCCTTCCTCGAGACGAATGGATCCCTCGACCCCTCACAGTCCGGCTTCCGAGCAAACCACAGCACCGAGACCGCCCTCATCGCCGCCACCGACGACCTTCGAACTCTGATGGACAACGGAGAAACAGCGGCCCTCATCCTCCTGGACCTCTCCGCGGCTTTCGACACCGTCTGCCACCGCACCCTAATACAGCGCCTCAGCAACATCGGAATCCAGGAGAAGGCACTGGAATGGATCACCTCCTTCCTCGACGGAAGAACACAAAGAGTCCGCCTACCACCGTACAAGTCAGAGGCCACCGAAGTCATCTGCGGCGTCCCTCAAGGATCCTCACTGAGCCCCACCCTCTTCAACGTCTACATGAGCCCCCTCGCGGCCATCGCACGCCAACACAACCTCAACATAATCTCCTACGCCGACGACACCCAGCTTATCCTCTCCCTGACCAACGACCCCGCCACCGCCAGAGCCAACCTGCACGAAGGGATGAGAGACGTGGCCGAATGGATGACGACCAGCCGCCTGAAACTGAATTCAGACAAGACGGAGGTCCTCATCCTGGGCTCCACGCCCTCCGCCTGGGACGACTCCTGGTGGCCCCCCGCCCTGGGCACCGCACCCAAACCGACAGACCACGCACGCAACCTGGGCTTCATCCTGGACTCCTCCCTCTCCTTGACCAGACAAGTCAACGCCGTCTCCTCATCATGCTTCAACATCCTGCGCATGCTACGTAAGATCTTCCAGTGGATCCCCACCGAGACGAGGAAGACGGTCACCCAAGCCCTCGTCACCAGCCGTCTGGACTACGGCAACGCCCTCTACGCCGGAACCACTGCAAAACTCCAGAAGAGACTCCAGCGGATCCAGAACGCCTCGGCGAGACTCATCCTCGACATCCCCCGACGCAGCCACATCTCCGGACACCTGAGAGACCTGCACTGGCTCCCGGTCAACAAGAGAATCACCTTCCGACTCCTCACCCACGCACACAAAGCCCTACACGACCAAGGCCCGAGCTACCTCAACAACCGGATCAACTTCTACACTCCCAAGCGCCTCCTCAGATCAACCAACCACGCCCTCGCCGCCGTCCCCCGCATCCGAAGAGCGACAACAGGAGGAAGATCCTTCTCCTACCTGGCCGCCAAGACCTGGAACTCACTTCCGACCAACCTGCGCCTGACCCAAGACCACCTCTCCTTCAGGAAGAAGCTCAAGACCTGGCTGTTCGAGCAGTAGCGGCACCCCCCCCCCCAGCGCCTTGAGACCCTACGGGTGAGTAGTGCGCTCTACAAATGACCTGATTGATTGATTGATTGACAGGAAAGGCCCTTCACAGACTTCCTTTTTCCAGATCCCTGTGATCAAAGATTTTTTGGAAGGCTTGAAGAAAGTGTTCCCTCCTGTCAGGCTTCCTTCGCCTTCATGGGACTTGAATGTGGTGCTGTCCAGATTGATGAAGGAGCCTTTTGAACCCATTCATAAGGCTTCGTTGCAGCACCTGTCCTGGAAGGCGGCGTTCCTCGTGGCCATTACATCGGCCCGCAGGGTGAGTGAGATTCAGGCATTGTGTTGCCAAGAACCTTATACTGTATTTCATAATGCTAAAGTTGTTATGCGTACTCACCCTAAGTTTCTTCCCAAGGTTGTTTCTGATTTTCATATCAATCAGACTATCACTTTGCCTACGTTCTTTCAGAATCCTTCATCTCCGGCGGAAAGGTCTTTACATTCCCTGGATGTGCGGAGGGTGCTGAAGTTTTATCTTGATAAGACTAAAGATATTCGTAGGTCAGACCAATTGTTCGTCAATTATGGCTCAGTCAGGACAGGTCTTGCTACCTCTAAGCAGTCCATCTCGAGGTGGATTGTGTCCTGCATACAGTTGTGTTACTACAAAGCTAATAAGACCTTAGGAGGTAAGCCTAAGGCTCATTCCACCAGGGGCAAAGCTGCTACGACAGCTATGCTCCGTAATGTTCCCATTGCAGAGATCTGCAAGGCGGCCACTTGGAAGTCGGTCCATACCTTTGCTAAGCATTACTGCCTGGACACTGATGCCAGGGCAGACGCTCAGGTTGGGCAGGCTTCGCTGCGGAATCTGTTCGCACAGTAGTGGCGTTATTTTATTCTCCACCGCCGCTTGGTGTGGGGATGGGCTTGCCATTCTATTCACTAGATTATGACTATACACAGAGATCCCCTACTACAGAAGGAGTAGTTTCTGTCCTGTAACTCCAGTTCTGTAGTAGGGGTATCTCTGTTATAGTCATAAGCGCCCTCCCGCCTCCCCGGTGGAGTGTTGTTCATGATCATAATGCTACAGGTCTGGCGTTTCCTACGCCCTCGAAAAGAACTGAGGCTAAGTTGGACCTGCTATGCATTCTGGGATACTGAGAGAAGGTTCTGGAAGGTTCTCTTAAAGGCACAGTATCCTAATTAAGCCACATAATGGCAGCCTATGGGGCTTGTCTGTCCAGGTTCTTCTCTCTATCATTCCTGAGGGATTTTGCTGTTAAGCAAGGGAAATCTGTACAGGCTTTGCTGTTTTGTGGATTTTATGGTGGAAATTTCTAGTTGAAGTACTGGACAGTGTAGCCTTTTGGCTGCATTATCTGTCTTTAAATTCTCTCTTAAGTGTCTATGCATTTTCTGCATTTTTTGACACTGTAAGAGATTATTTTTGATTGCTCCGGGGTCCACGCACATGGGCGGGACTATTCACTAGATTATGACTATAACAGAGATACCCCTACTACAGAACTGGAGTTACAGGACAGAAACTACTCCTTCTCTGGGCTGTTTGACTAGTGAATGTAAAGGTGTCCATAATCATAAAAACAAAACTCCTGCTGGTGATATTCTGTATTTAAATAACGGTCTTTATTATCTACAATAAAATAAGATTGTAAACCTGCCATCCTTTTT
Source organism: Lissotriton helveticus (assembly GCF_964261635.1). Lineage (NCBI taxonomy): Eukaryota > Metazoa > Chordata > Amphibia > Caudata > Salamandridae > Lissotriton > Lissotriton helveticus. Next base: position 754,323,343 of record NC_136073.1, read on the forward strand.
TTCAATAGCATTTATGTTTTAGAACCTGCAAAGGGTCAGGGATGAGGTTATGTATGGAGATGTTCAAATAAAGAAGATTTGCCATAATTTTGGTCAGACCCATAATCTGATAAGGAATGTTTTCGCAAACAACACTGTCCAGCACGGGATATGCAGAGATGTTCACAGTATGATGATCCTGGCATGCTCTCTGAGAGGAGAAATGTTGCTACAATTCCTGAACCACAGGGACCAGCACTGTTTTAACTGCTGACTCATCAATCCCTGAAATGGGACTCAAGATTTCAGGGTGACTTTACTCTTCATGGGGTAGTTTCCCCAGAGTGTGTACAGGACGTACTGGTGTATGACAAAGAGATCATGGTGACAGCTGGGATATGCTCAACTGAATCGGCCACAGGAAGGTTTTTGATTTGATCAATTGATTGATTGATACATTTCCTGTTTTTCTTTTCACTAAGCAGCGGTAACAGTTTATATGCCCTTTACCCCAAGACGTGGAACAGGAGTTCTGTTGAATGGTCCAAAGATTTGTCAGAGTCTGAGTTCTTAATGATAGGCAAGTTAGTTTTGGCTTCTTGAATGTCTGCAACAGAGCAAAGCATGATAAAGGATCAGATATTTTTGACTTTGACATCTTTCGAAGGACATCAAGATCGGGCACACGCATAAGTACTCTAAAGAGTAGTTCATATTGGATATGACAGCCTAATACTCCTAAAGGCAATTTATTTAGTACTCTGAATGCCATACCAGTTATGCAGCCAACTTAATCCTGTTTCCAATACCCTAGCATGCAAGCCTCCGAGAGCAGACAAGCATCCATGAACACAATTGCAGTGAATGTAGGACCATTATTGGAATGAAAGTTATGAACTGTTCCAATTGCTACTAGACACTACAAGTCTTTTATAACCGCTTTAGAAGTGGAAGTCTTTTGCAGCCAACCCCAAAGGAATCTGGAGCATGTATGGCCTGGAACCAATATGTATTGATATCAATTAACACTCTGGAATGGCCCAATTTGGTCAGGGCAAAATACGCAAATGAGTTAAAAAAAATATAGTGTGGAAAGTTTAACTGATCTTGTAACTATAGAGTGTTTTATCGGTTGGAAAATAAAGCATCCTTTTTGGTGCGCTTTGGTAAATATGGCCATCATTATCATTACTGTACCCTTGATAAAGTACTGCTGATGCCAGCATGAGACAAGACTATCCCTTTATGAGCTGCTTTGAATAAATCTAACCAAGCTCGCTCATTAGGAATATGCCCATCTCCTACTCTTAAAACCATGGCAACATTGTCTTTAGTGAGTGTGGGAGAAACTTTAGAAGGAAAGCCATCAAGAGGGTTTCCCCCTTTCAATGTTGCTTGTATTGCTACTAGAATGTCTGCATTCACCTTCGTTTGAGTTACAGCAGCCATTTTAAAGTTTTGCACTGCTGTTTCTGCAGCTAAATCTGCCACACAGTTACATAAAAGTGAAGGAATTCACACTAAGTGTGCCATGATGTGCTGTACATGGACGAAGGGAAGCTTATCCTGCAGGACAGCTATCTTTCCCCAAGCTTATCGTGCAGAACAGCTATCTTTCCCCAAAGTTGTTGACTTCCAGTTTAAATCTCTGAATCTGTTTAAGCATCAGTGTGATAAATGTAAGTTGTATCATTGACACAGAATGCTGAACCTGACACAATAGATGAAGAACTGGTGGATTAGTTTTGTAGAGCAAGTTACAGTACATGCATTTCTGTGAGTTGTACAGTGGAATAACCCAAAACGTTGGTGTGTGTGTATCACCTTAACCCCTTGCATGCTGATGACGGCCCCCAGCCGTCATGCACTACAGTGCTCGTGTGCTGATGACGGCTGGGGGCCGTCATGACCGCACCCGCGCTGAAATCTTCAGCACAGGAGCAGAATCGCGCCAACATGGAAGGGGTTAAAGTCGCCATCTTCAAAAAGACTTCAAGACACAGAGTATTTCTGTTTATTGCCAACCAGAGACTCTGCAGAGCCATTCATGGAAAACATGCTCTTATATGCGTATATGCTGTGTTTTGTTCAAAAATGTGCGCGTGCAAAGTGTAGAGTCATAATCAAATGTTACTTCCATAGCATCTAAAGAAGTGGCCCACTGCACCCAGTGCAGGTGTAAAGTATGAGCATTACCAGTACTAGCCTTTTTTTATGCTTCTAGTGCAAGTCTGGTAAATATTATAATGATTTGTTTCCTACACCGAATTGCGTTCTTTCAATTTAGCGGTCTGTACTGCTTACAATTTAATCAGTAAGGGTAAACTGTTTCTCAGCAAAGGAATAGAAATGTAATCTGTATGCTATGGAAGTTGTCTATCCTTGATTGTACATTGCCTAGCTTGAAGTGCTAGAAATAACCCTAATCACCAGGTTTGTATTGTCCTATGTCTCTAAAAAGTTATTTTATAACATGTCTTCTTCCAGTCCACATAAAGTAGTTCTGCGTATTTGTCCAATCTTTTTCAGAAAAGGCCTGAGTCATTAGTTCATAGATGTTTAGGAACCCGATCAGTGCTTGAAACTTCCTAAGTGTGTTCGGACGTTATAAAGTAGCATACTTCTGCAGCAAGTCAAATGGCAAGACTTTCGCATCACTACATAGCTTGTACCAAGGAAAATACATTTCAATATGCATTTTTAGAATTGTTTTAACTGATTTTGTGCCCATGTTGGGCTAGAAGAGGCAGTGTTCTGTCTACCCTAGCCAGGTGTTCAGTGCATCATCAGTGATGTATACATTGTCAGTATAATAGTGCTCCAAAATCTCTTATGTAAGATCTCCAAAATTCCTGCCTCAGAAAAGCCCAGGGTTATACTTATACCTTTAGGGCAATTGTGTAAATAAGTACAGAATAACGCAGAATAAAAAAAGTCGTTTGCTACTGAGATTATGGCACTGTGTTTTGGATAAAGAAACCATTTGATATGCCTAGGGCTGTTTTATACTTTTTTCAGATTAGATTACTCATTAATCCAGTACTGTGAGCATTCTGTACTGCACTTGTGTGTGAACGTGCATTTACCTTTCTAGCATCTAAAACTATTCTATAGGTATTTTCAGGCTCCAATACCTAAAAAAACAAAAGAGCGATGTTCATCATGGAATGACTGGTATTTTTGCTAATCTGGTATAACTTTTATATCACGCTTAGCTTCTAGCTTTAAAGGATACTGAGCTTATACCTGGGCTTGCCTCTGATGCAATCAATTGGAAAAGATTCTTTGCCACATCCAGCTTGGTTTCTTTGTAATGTAGGTGCCTATTTCAGATCATACTTGTCACAGGGTTCTTACAGGTACTAAGAAGAAAGATGCACAGTGTCACCGGCTGGAACTGTGCACAGCCTCCTGTCCATATGTTGTGGCTGACACCATAGGAATGAAGAACCCCCATGACTGCTCACTGGATCAAAGACTCTGCCTCTGATTGATCCAGGTCCAGAGGGGCACAGACCAGGACCCCAGGACCCCACCAGGACCCCACCAGGACCCCAGGACCCCACCAGGACCCCAGGACCCCAGGACCCCACCAGGACCCTAGGACCCCACCAGGACCCCACCAGGACCCTAGGACCCCACCAGGACCCCAGGACCCCACCAGGACCCCACCAGGACCCCAGGACCCCAGGGCCCCAATTGCACAGCTAGTGGGCAACTCTAGAGGGCTGAGCTCCCAGGGACCAAGAGACCAAAGTGCAGACACAGGGAGCAGAACCCACGGCAGCTGCAAGGATCGTGCTCCATTCAAAGTGGCATCCCGCTCCACAAACGCATCACACTGCCTCCCACTCCACCTCAAAACTATATGATTCTGTGGAAGCTTCAACACCCAAGAAGGTCCTCACACCTGCACCCAAAGATCCGCAATGGCATCCCACGCCTACCCAGACAGCAACTCCCATACCCACCCACATGGCCAAAGTCCCCCCCCCCAGGCATCTGTCTGATTGGTTGCAGATGGAAACAGCTTGATCACCTTTGTAAAGAATTACATTCATTGGGTATTTAGAGACATGTGAAGTGCTTGGTGCGGCAGTGTGTGTGTGCGCCCGGAAGCTGTCTCAGCCCGGGCACACACAGGCAAGGTGAGATGAAGAGGGTGACAGAGGGAGACAGAGGGAGACAGAGGGAGGAAGACAGGAAGACAGAGGGAGAGCGAGGGAGGGAGTGAAAGGGAGGGAGAGCGAGGGAGGGAAAGGGAGGCAGATACAGACAGAGGGGGAGGGAGGGGGAGGGAGGGAGGGAGAGGGAGGGAGGGAAAGGGAGGGAGGGAAAGGGAGGCAGACAAAAGGAGAGCAAGGGAGGGAGGGAAAGGGAGGCAGACAGGGAGAGTGAGGGAGGGAAGGGAGGCAGACAGAGGGAGAGGGAGGGAGAAAAAGGAGGCAGACAGAGGGAGAGCGAGGGAGGGAGACAGGGAGGTGGAGGGAGGGAGACAGGGAGCGAGGGAGGGAGGCAGACAAAGGGAGAGCGAGGGAGGGAAAGGGAGGGAGAGGGAGGGAAAGGGAGGCAGACAGAGGGAGGCAGACAGATGGAGAGCGAGGGAGGGAGGGAAAGGAGGGAGGGAAAGGGAGGCAGATAGAGGGAGAGCAAGGGAGGGAGAGAAAGGGAGGCAGACAGAGGGAGAGTGAGGGAGGGAATGGGAGACAGAGAGAGACAGACAGAGAAAGGGAGAGGGAGGGAGACAGACAGAGGCAGGGAGACAGACGGAGTCAGAGAGAGGGAGGGAGACAGACAGAGGGAGGGAGACCGAGGGAGGGAGACAGACAGACAGAGGGAGGGAGACAGACAGAGGGAGAGGGTGAGGGAGGGAGACAGACAGAGGGAGGGAGGGAGAGGGTGACAGAGGGAGGGAGACAGACCGAGGGAGGGAGACAGACAGAGGGAGACAAACAGAGGGAGGGCGACAGACAGATGGAGACAGAGAAAGGGCGACATACAGAGGGAGGATGGAAGCAGAGGGAGGAGGGAGACAGAGGGAGACAGAGGAAGGAGGGAGACAGAGGAGGGAGGGAGACCGAGGGAGGAGGGAGATGGAGGAAGGGAGACAAAGCGAGGGATACAGACAGAGGGAGAGGGAGGGAGACAGACAGAGGGAGACAGGTTAGAGGGAGGGAGACAGACAGAGGGAGACAAAGAGAGGGAGAGAGACAGAGAAAGGGAGAGGGAGGGAGACAAAGAGAGGGAGAGGAAGGGAGACAGAAAAAGGGAGAGGGAGGGAGACAAAGAGGGAGAGGGAGGGAGACAGAGAAAGGGAGAGGGAGAAAGGGAGAGGGAGGGAGACAGAGGGTGGGAGACAGAGGGTGACAGACAGAGGGAGGGAGGAGGGTGACAGGGAGGGAGGATGGAGGGAGGAGGGTGACAGACAGAGGGAGGAGGGTGACAGATAAAGGGAGGGAGGACGGAGGGAGGGGACATACAGAGGGAGGGAGGAGGGTGACAGACAGAGGGAGGGAGGAGGGAGGGCGACAGATTGAGGAGGGCAACAGAGTGAAGAGGGCGACAGTGAGGAGGGTGACAGAGTAAGGGAGACAGAAGGAGAGAGGGAGAGATAGAAGGAGAGAGAGGGAGACAGAGAGAGAGAGAGAGAGGGAGGGAGAGAGAGAGAGAGGGAGACAGAGAGAGAATGGGAGTGAGACAGTCAAAGTGAGTGAGACAGAGGGAGGCAGGGAGAGAGAGAGGGAGTGAGACAGTCTGAGTGAAACAGAGGGAGAAATAGGGAATGATGGAGGGAGAGAGGGAGGGAGAGAGAGGTTGAGAGAGGGAGAGAGAGGGAGAGAGAGGGAGGGAGAGAGAGAGAGAGAGAGTGATAGATAGATAGATAGAGAGATAGAGAGATAGGGATGGATGGATGGATGCCGGGTCTGGTGGCTCAGTGGACGAAGGCATCCGCTGCAGGGACCTGTGTTCAACCTCATGGTCACAGTTTTTTTTGTTGCCCTAGCCCCGCCCCCCTCCCCCACTGACCCCACCCCCACCGGTGTGGCCCTCGGACACACACCACACTGTAAATTTGGCCCCCGAGAGAAAGTTTGTGTGTACCCATGTGTTAGATGAATTGAAGATGCTGCAAACAAAATTATGCAAAAGGAGTAGGATACTGGGTTTGCCAGAGTTTTTTGATCTAAGGCAGAACGGTCTGCCTGTTACTCAAAGGTTTCTGTCGCTATGGTTAAGGGTCCTGCATTATTATCACAACACGTTTGTTCAACTTATCAAGGTACATATTATCCATGTCTATTTCAGGCAAAAGTACTTTTATAAAAACTCTGGAGATGAGGATACAAGGTTATCCTGCAGCACTTAAGGATTTTTCGTAACTTATCGATTGGGCCTCAGGAGTTTGGTAGGATACAATAGATAACATAAGTGCAGCAACCAATTTACAGCCTAATCTTGGCTTCAAAGAGTTACAAGCTCTCTGCAAAGTGATAGAATCCAGACTGTGCTACTTGCAGGGTGATTGGGGCTGGACATGGATTGCCCCGGTACAGCGATGCTACAGACAAGTGGCAGGCGGGTACTGAGTGAAAGCCTTACCTTCCTAACTGCAAATACCTATTACAGCATACGTTGGCCTGCTTACTGAGGAGTCCTTTGAAGTGGGAGGCCACCAGGATTTTCCGAGGCTGGCCGGCAGTGGCAGGGACACATCACCTGGAGCTTCAGTGTCCTCGGACACCAGCCCTTGTTAAAGCGGCCACGCGCAATGCAGTGGGGACTGGAAGTCGGTAGGTCAGTGGGGATCAATAGCACAACGTATTTGAGGTCTAGACCACTTCCCCGTCCCTCCTTGCTGGAGTGGGACTTTATGGGTGGCCGTGTCTGGTGCCCCTTGGAGACATGGGGCTTCCTCACCCTCCCGTCTCTCAGGTACTGTGCAAGGAGCGAACATGACGGTGCAGTGAGGACTCGATTGAGAGGCGCTGTCTTGGTGCCTCCTGGCGTACATAGTTATTCTGTTTGCCTCACCCCCTCTGTACTAATAATATCTGCATTGCCTTGGACTGTGGTGACTCCATACTCAACCAGGACTCGGTGGGTGAGCGGATGAGCAACTGATTCTGCCGCTGGACTCTGCTGTGCCTACTGGAGACAACTTTCTCTAGTGGACCCGAGGGTGGGGAACAATACCCTCCTTGCATCATAATCCCACTTTTCTCAGGGCTTTCCGATCTTATTTGTACTTTCTTGTAGACGCAGTTATGAAACTCCAGAACACCAAGACTGTGGCTGTGGACACTGCTGGGGTTGCAGATCGGCAGAACCCCCCTGAGCACGCCATCGGGGCATTGAGTCATCTGGAGGCCACCCTACGTAATCACTCAAAACAATTCGAGAAGGTGCGCCATGCCCTTCTGGGCACTAAAACCTCATTGAAAGCCAAAAGCAGCATTGCTTGCCTGAATGTCAACCTTCTCATGCCAGGCTAACAGAGAAAGTGGATGAAGTGGAGTCATCGGGAACCTCCATGTGCCCCACAATGCACAAGCTACAGGTGCAAATCAAACTCATAAAAGATGAGATCTTCACCCTTCATCAACAGCTGGAAGATTCTGAGGGCCTCTCTAAAAGAATCAAAATTAGCTTTTTTGGATTCCCCAAACGCTCAGAAGGCCCAGGTGTGGAGTTCTTTCTTTAAAAATGGTTACTGATCAGGGTGCTGAAGGATAGAGCCTCCACGTTTTTCAATGTGGAACGGACCCATTTTACACCAGGCAGGCTGCCACCACCGGAATCCCCTTTGCGGCCGTTGATCTCTCATTTCCTGTACTTCAGGCATGGGGGATCTCATTCTTCCACTGTTCAGGTCAAAAGGCCAATGGAAGTTCAAAGGGGGGGAAGGGTAACATCTCTGCCTACCCGGACTTCACTATGGAAGTCCAACACCTAAGCAACTCCTAAAATGAGGTCAAACGTCATCTTTGGGAGCTACTGATCAAATATGCATTGATGTACCCCGCAAAGCTTAAAATAATGGATGGCAACACATCTCATTTCTCCTCCACTGTAGATGTGTAAACTTGGCTCCATGCTAAAGGGTTGGTAACCAATTTATTTATTTTATTTTATATAGCGCAACTTTACCCTAGAAGGGTTTCAGAGCATTTTACAAATGGTTAGGTAAGAAGAAACAGAACCAATACCACTGATGCTCAAACACAGAGCAAGTAGTTCACACCCAGGCCACGCCATCCAAAACAGAGAAACAACCGGAATCGCTCCACACTAGACCAAAAGGCCAAGGAACAGGGAGTAGCAGAGGCATTGCCCTTCAGTCAGAATCCCTTTGAGGCACTACGATCAGACCGCACATCGGACATTCACTCATACCAAGGATTCCAGGACTTCAATGGTGGATACAGCCCGGGGCCTGACACCGAGTCTGGAGGATGGACTGCTGTGAGACTCTGGAGGTAACAGTCCTGGTATTACTCTGGCAATGACGTCTATGTAGACACATGTTATTGATTGTGCCTGTATTATAATTACAGCGCTCCACCGCTCGCATTGCCCCCTGAGACTGATTGTGCCTGTGCATTGCCTTGTTATTGATTGTGCCTGTATTATAATTACAGCGCTCCACCGCTCGCATTGCCCCCTGAGATTAATTGTGCCTGATTGTGCCCTTAAGCATTAGTTGCAGCGTGCCCCAATCTCGTCCTGTTTGCCTTTTGTTGTTGTCGCTGCCATTTGGTTGCGCCTCCAGCCCGTCCCTCCCCCCACACTCCCGCCTCCCAGCTGCCCCTCCCACGCTCCGCCCCCTCCACTAGCCATTTATGACAGATGCATTTTCGCGCAGCGTACTCGCTCAGCGGACGCGCCCTATGCGCGCCGAAGGTGCGCCAAAGGTAAGCCCGTCTACGCCCGTCCGCGCCTGGACCGCGCCCAGCACCAGAGCCCCTGGTCCCCGCAAACCCATCACCTCCTGCATCGCGTACAGCGCAGCAACCCTCTCAGCGCTTAACCCCGGCCGCCCTCCTAACTGCCATCAAGCCGCCCCAGGACACACCCATGGACCCTTCACCTGCCACTCCTGCAAATTCCACTGGATCAAAACCCCCACCATATCCTTAAACTCCAAACAGAGCTCCGACCCTAACAGCCTGAAGTGCATCCTGCTCAACACCCGCTCGGTCCACAGTCATGCCATCGAACTATGGAACCTACTCGGCACCACATCGCCGGACGTCGCCTTTCTCACAGAAACCTGGATGAACACCTCTTCAGCACCCGACATCGCCATAGCCATCCCGGACGGCTTCAAGATCATCCGTAAAGACCACACCAAGCAAACAGGAGGAGGAATCGCCATCGTCCATAAGAACACCACCCGCATCACGACCAGTTCCAACAATAACCTTGCAGCCGCCGAACACCTTCACTTCCAGATCCACACCGACCCCAAGACCACACTCAGAGGCACCCTCATCTACAGACCACCAGGACCTCGCGCACAATTTAACGAAGACATCACTGACTTCATCAGTCCTCACGCCCTCCCCTCCGAAGACTACATCCTACTGGGAGACCTCAACTTCCACCTGGAAAAGAACAACGACAGCAACACCATCACCCTTCTGGACAACCTCGCCAATCTCGGACTCAAACAGCTTGTTAACACCCCCACCCACTATGCCGGACACACGCTCGACCCAATCTTCACCTCCAGCAAGCACATCTCCTTCAATCACACCACAGCTCTCCAGTGGACAGACCACAGCTGCGTTCACTTCAGCTATAACAAGACTACGACCCACAACCTCTCACAACCAATTCCCCGCAGAAACTGGAACAAAATTACAACCGACCAACTCTTCACATCACTGCACCATAACCCCCCTGCAAAATCATCGGACCCAAACCTTGCAGCCACCAACCTCACACAATGGATCACCCACAGCGCTGACGAACTAGCACCCTTGAAAAAACATCAAATCAAACAAGATAACAAAAAAGCCCCCTGGTTCAATGAGGACCTCAAGAAATCCAAGAAGATCTGTCGCTCCCTCGAGAAAGCCTGGCGGAAAAACCGAACCACTGACAACCTGGCCACCTTCAAGAACGCCATCCGCAAACACCACCAACTGATTCGTTCCACCAAGAAATCAGCATTCAAGGACCGACTCGACAACAACGCCCACAACAGCAAGGAACTATTCAACATTGTCAAAGAATTCACCAACCCCACCGCCGGCACGAACGACATCACTCCCTCCCAAGACCTCTGCGACTCCCTAGCCTCATTCTTCCACAACAAGATCACTGACATACATAACAGCTTTGATAACCAGGCCGGAGTCCAGTCCTCCCCACCCACCTCCAAACCAAAACACCCCTCTAACAACCTGTGCGCCTGGAACCCAATCACCACTGAAGAGACCACACGCCTGATGAACTCCATCCACTCAGGATCCCCAACCGATCCATGTCCCCACCACATCTTCAACAAAGCAGACTCCATTATCGCACCCCATCTCCGAGATGTCATCAACTGCTCCCTCAACTCCGCCACCTTCCTGGAAAGCTGGAAACATGCCAAACTCACTGCCCTCCTGAAGAAACCCACAGCAGACCCCACTGAACTTAAGAACTACCGCCCCATCTCGCTCCTCCCATTCCCTGCCAAAGTCATTGAAAAAGCCGTCATCAGTCAACTCGCCGCCTTCCTCGAATCCAACAAATCCCTCGACCCTTCACAATCCGGCTTCCGAGCCAAACACAGCACTGAGACCGCCCTCATCGCAGCAACAGACGACATTCGAACACTACTGGACAACGGAGAAACTGTCGCCCTCATCCTACTTGACCTCTCCGCAGCCTTCGACACAGTTTGTCATAACACCCTTATTAAACGACTAAGCAACGTCGGAATACAAGGAAAAGCATTGGACTGGATCATCTCGTTCCTCGCCGGAAGAACCCAGAGAGTCCACCTCCCCCCTTTTAGATCAGAGGCCACCGAAGTCAGCTGCGGTGTACCACAAGGATCCTCACTCAGTCCCACCCTCTTCAACGTATACATGAGCCCCCTCGCATCCATCGCGCGCCAACACAACCTCAACATCATCTCCTACGCAGATGACACCCAGCTGATCCTCTCCCTCACCAAAGACCCAAACACCGCCAAAACCAACCTACACGAAGGGATGAAAGAATTAGCCGAGTGGATGAAGAACAGCCGTCTAAAACTGAACTTGGACAAAACAGAAGTCCTCATCTTAGGAGCTTCCCCCTCCGCCTGGGACAACTCATGGTGGCCACCGGCCCTGGGAAGCGCACCCATACCTACGGACCACGCACATAACCTGGGCTTCATTCTGGACTCCTCCCTCTCGATGACCAGACAAGTAAACGCCGTCTCATCATCATGCTTCAACATCCTACGCATGCTCAAAAAAATCTTCCGTTGGATCCCCACCGAAACAAGAAAAACGGTCACCCACGCACTGGTCACCAGCAGACTGGACTACGGAAACATCCTTTACGCCGGTACCACAGCCAAACTACAGAAAAAACTCCAACGCATCCAAAACGCCTCAGCCAGACTCATACTTGACATCCCCCGCCAAGATCACATCTCCGGCCACCTGAAAGACCTCCACTGGCTCTCCGTCAACAAGAGAATAACATACCATCTCCTCACCCACGCACACAAAGCCCTCTGTGACCTAGGACCCGAATGCCTCAACACGCGCCTGTCCTTTTACACCCTCACCCGCCAACTGCGATCATCCACCCAAGCCCTCGCCGCAATCCCACGCATCCACAAATCCACCATGGGAGGAAGATCCGTCTCCTATTTAGCGGCCAAAACCTGGAATTCTCTCCCCACCCACCTCCGCCTTACACAGAACCACCTCTCCTTCAGAAAACAACTGAAAACTTGGATATTCGATAAGTAAAGTACCCCCCTCCCTCAAGCGCCTTGAGACCCTATGGGTATATAGGGCGCTATACAAATACTGAACTTGAACTTGAACATGGGGTATTACGAAATGACTCACATGGATGCGGGCCAGGGGCACTAACATTCACAGAGGGCCTGCCTATTCGAGAGTGCTGATTTGTAATATCCCTGACCCCATATGCTATAGAGAAGCAGAGATGCACCAGGGGAGACATGATTATAAGTGCAGGCTTGCCCTTCTACATGCAGAGGGCAATCATTTGTGGAGGCTTTTAGTATGGCTGGTCAGGGGAGAGCAGCATCGCCCACCGGTATGGGTCATTCGATTAGATGGTAGCACAAGTGTTAACACTCAGGTTGCCTTTAAAACTGCCTTTCGAGAATATTATCAGACCCTATATGCAACTTCTTATGCTCCTCCCTGTGATAAGTTAATGGACTTTCTGGGGAGTTTGCCACTACCCTAGGTTTCTCTGCTTCAGCGAGCATACCTGGACAAACCACTCCAGCTTCAGGAGATACAGGCAGCTGTTGCCCAAATAGCTAGGAAAAAAACACCAGGACTGGATGGTTGACTTAGCCTATACTATGCTACACAGTGTTCAGTTGTCCCAGAAGCTTCTGTACGTCTTTACTGAGACAAGAGCACTGGGCCAACTGCCGAGCTCACTGCATGGCGCACTAACAGTGGTTCTACTAAAGCCGGGCAGGAACCCTAGCTAATCGACTGCTCCCTATAAACAGCACACTGGTGCATGAAGACATATCTGGGTTCATACCTTGATGCAGTACCTTCTTAAATAATTTTAGACTACTGCGTCTTATACACAACACCGTTCCAGATACCCATGGCAAAATCAATTGATATTGAAAAGGCATTTGACTCCCTGGGGTAGGATTACTTGCTGCAGATGCTGGAGTACATGGGGGTGGGGCCGAGATACCTTAGCTGGGTCCAAGCATTATACTAGAATCCAATTGCATGTGTGTAAATGGGACAGCTCATCTCAAATAGCTTTTGTATACAAAGGGGCACCAGGCAGTGCTGTGCTGTCCACAGTCCCCACTGATTTTCTCCCTGACCATGGAACCCTGGTCTGTCGCCTGTGCCTACAAGCTCAGCAGTGGGAGATACCAGCACAGGGGGAATTCCCACATTGTTTTGCCCTATGCAGATGATTCCCTAATCTTACTCCGTGATGTGGCAGTGACATTACTGGACTTGATGGGAGCATTAGTGGAATTTGGCACCGTGTCAGAGCTTCAATTAAATTAGGCAAAGGCTTGCCTATTTCCCTTGTCCCCGGTGTCGGAATCAGACAGAAAGACCCTGCCGAGATTCAGATTCAAACAGTGTTGCAACACATTTAAATAGCTGGGTGTCCAGATTTATCAAGCTGAGAAGGACCTCCGAGAGGGCAATATGGCTAGAGCGGAAGGGTCCATCCAGAAATCTCTCCCTTTTTGGCTGTCACTGCTGTTATCGCCGATGGGACATGTGTTTTCTAAAATGCTCATACTCCCTTGTATCCTCTACATCTTTGCGGTGCTTCCATTAGTACTCCCTGGCGGTTCTTCTGAGAATTGAATGGAATTCTGCTGGACTTGATATGGGGTGTAGTGAGGAGGAGGAGGGTGCCACTCTCTATAGTTAAATGCTCTCTAATTTTGGGTGGCCTTGATGCCCCTAATTATGAATTATCTTATGGGGACTGTCTGTTGGATCCTAGGGGGAATTCAAATCTATACGTGGTTGGCGGACCTCAAGGTTCATCCTTTTCAGGAAAACGCACCAAATGTCAATGGCCCGCCTTTGCTGGAAAAGCTATTTACTCTCTAACAAAAGAGAGGGACCCAAAATCCAAAGGGGTAGGGTACCGAAAGACAAATTGTCAGGAAAGTTTCCCCTTTGGGTGAACTTACAAATAGCCAACAATTATATCCACATAATTCCATACAACATCAGTTTGAGCAACAGATACGGAGCAAAATGATAATTACAATAATAATAGATTAAAAAGTGTACAGTTTATTGCAATATATATTAAAAAACATAGTATACAATGTTATATCCATAAAGAAACAAATACAGTTATACACATAATACCTCATCCGGTGGGAAAAATAAGGAAAATGATTCCAATTAAAATGAGATGAGTACATTAGTCAAAGAATTTAATCAAACTCCAAATCCTATGCTAATATTGTAATTGGAGTAGTTGTATTCCAGAAACGTAATGTGTCACAGCTCAAATGCATCAACGCGTTTCGGTTTGGCACTTGTTTTTAAAGAGAACACCTTCTTCGGGATTAAAAATTCAATTCCCACAACTCATAAAATATCTGAAACAAGAGATATAATACATAGCATAAGATACACAGAAGAATAAAAAGTACACATTACATTACTCTATACAATATTGCTCCTATACAGGGTGCTCAAATCTAAGACAAAACTTTCAATCATTCTATTCACTCTCGAAAACATTTCTCAATATTTGTCTGTTGCATAGCATTCAGAAACAAACAGACACTAGATCGTCAACCTCAGTGCATTTTGACTCTTAAATCCCTACTCAAGATTATATCATAGAGAAAGAAAGGACAGCCTCACTATATATAAACTACAGCCCCATATCAGGTCTATAGGTATTTTATACTAAGGATCACTGAATTTGCATCCCAGCGGCTAAAATTATGGCAGGAGGCATTTGTCTATGTCTTATAATCCTGCCTATAAGTATTAACAAAAGTGTTTTTTACCTTTTGGCGGATCAGACAGAGACCTCAGACCTTCGCACTTGTCCACGATACCATATAATGGTTATCTAAACATTAAGGTTGAAAAGTACAGATATTATATTACACTGTACATAATTAATTCCGGCATGCTCTCAGCGAAATAAAAAAGATTTATCTATTTTCCTATGACTTACATACCTATTTATAGTTTGTGGATCCTATGGATTTGAAATAGGCGCAAAACGAAGTGGTGAAAGGTTATGCTTCCCAATTGCCTGTATAGGGAATAGAGGGACATACATTGCTGTGTTAGGGCTAAAACGGCAAGTCAATTGCTCTTACAAAAGCCTTATTAGCAGAAAAACATACACAGCAGGAAATACCACTGTTAACTTATGCAGATAGTTCATATTTAAGAGAAACGGCACTGCCCAATTGGTAGTCGCATATTTCTACATGGACACGGCATCTGTTTTGCTGTTGCCCCTCATATACGCGGTCACAGAGTGACAGATACTACATACAGTAAGTTCGAGAATAAAACAGTAACATCTTCATTCTATCAATGCACCCGTCAAGAAAAATTACCGTCAAGAAAAATTACTATTCCTCGTTTGTCATCCCAGCGTTAAGTGATAACTGCAGAGAGGGTGACGAAAATTATAACGAGGGGTAGTGAAGTATATACCTTTTCCTTCATGATGTAAAGTGGCGACAATAAGGAACATATCCCCAGAACAGGCTTACCACGCATACATAATTACCTGAGAGTTTCTCCCGTTTATATGTGGCAAGATACGCTACAGATAATAGTTTGCCGACTTCCACAAAGCTCGTCGTTTTTGATAAAAAAGGCCGTTTGCCGCCCCCTTGTACAGCTAGACCACCTGCAGTCTAAAATGGATTACAAGAGAGGCAGGTTACTCACTTATCCTCTCTCCTCACAAGTTTATCTCACCCTGCACTGGTCTCATACCTGCCTTTTATGCGAGGATCGGCACCAAACGGGTCCAAGGCTTCTCACCGTCAATACAGAAATGACTTATCTCGCCTCCATTTTATATTCTAAATCTCGCGCGTTTTTGCTTAGAAACTATCGCGCATACTCCCAAATTGGTCTAAGGCCAATGGATATCGACAGCAGACTATAATATAAACAACAATAGTACCGCCATTGATTCTAGGAAAGCCAAAGCTTTTCCAAACGATCGGCATTATCGAGCACGAGACGTATGTCTTTTTGAATTCTAAATGACACATTTATATGCCGGTAGCGACTAAAAGCATTTCTCGATAAACTAACCGACTTGGGCATCAAGTGTAAAGCGTCTTTTTATCAAGTGCACTAATACAAAATAATCAATTTGGGATTAAATGTCAACGTATTTTCTAAAAGGAGAGTCCTATTGATCTGTATATATGTAGTTTAGTTCACTCTTTATGCATAGTTATGTGCTCTGATTCTATACAATTTTCTGAGAATAACCTCTTTCAAAATGGCCGCCATTTACAGCATGTTATCCCTACAAGCTATATATATTTATAATGGGATGCTTCTATTGTGTTACCCAGATAAAAAACAATTCATTATCAATCTAATTAATTAGTAGATCCTGCTTTTGCTATTAACCATGTAACATTAGTTATCACTATATGTGGATGATAGATCCCATGTTTATTTAACACCATTTATCATTAGTAGTTCCTTATTTGTGATTTTCAGACATTTTTATCCGTACAACATCACATTGGCACAAAATGGGCAACATTTTAAACCATTTCACATTTTTGTCCAATCAATGAAGGAATGGGTATATAGATCGCTATCTTTATACATACACCAATTCTGGCACTACAAAAAAAGATCTATTTTTAAACATTGCACAGATAGTGTATTACATAATTCACCAGGAATGGTGACTCATATCAGGTAGCTTATGTCAGATAGCTTATATCAAGTAGGCCTAATTAAACGTTCCCATTCTTCTTTAGAATTTAGCCTGTTTCTTACAGTATTAAGGTGAGAGATATACCATTGCTCACGTGTCTTCCTCTTTGATTGTATATTTCCACCTCTTTTGCCAATTTTGATTTTCTCCAAGATAAACCACACGAAATCATTTTCGCTATGGCCTACCTCCGAAAAATGTTCAACTAATGGCGCTGCTAGTTTTTTGGTTTTAATCGCTGATCTGTGCTCTTGGAATCTAATATGTGCTTCTCTCCCTGTCTCCCCGACGTAGCCGAGGCCACACGGGCACATTAGCAGGTACACAATGTTGTTGCTTCTGCAATTGCTCATACATTTGAACTTTAGTGTATGATTATTGTACTTTACTTCATTTGTTTGCAGACATTGTGGACAGATGTTACATGTTCCACACCTGAAGTTACCTAGCACTACCATGTTGTCTAGAGTTCTTTGAGTTGTCTGTGTATCCTCTCTATATGTGTGGACAAGAAGATCCCGTAAGTTCCTATTCTTTTTAAAAAGCAAAGAGAGGTTTCTCAAGCTTGATGGTTTCATCGTGATTAAGAATTTGCCAGTTCTTGTTTACAACATTCTTAATCTGGTTGCTAAGGTTAGAAAACTGACTAACAAAAACAACCTTGTTCAGTGGCTCCTTCTCTTTCTCTTTCTTGTCTATCAAGGCATCTCGATTATAAAACCTAGCTCTTTTCATAGAATGGGACAAGAGTTTCTTCGGGTAACCTCCATCTTTAAACTTATTTTTTAGAATCTCAGAGTGTCTGTAAAAGTCCTCTAATTCAGAACAATTCCTCCTAAGTCAGAGGAATTGGCTAAAGGGAATGCTTTCTCTCTGTGTCTTCGGGTGAAAACTCGAGAAGTGGAGGAGAGTGTTTTTTGCCGTAGGTTTAGTGAATGACTCCACTCCTAAAACACGTTGACATCCTTAATAGTTATGTCCAAAAAGTCAATTTTGAAGGTGCTATATGAGAACGTGAATTTCAGATTTGGGTCACCCAAATTGAACCAAGATAAAAAATCATCCAAAAGGTCAACTGAGCCTTCCCAAATAAAAAAGATATCATCGATATAGCGGTACTAGCCCGCTACATTTTCAGAAAAAGGAGCTAATTCGTTGTAAATATTTGTAGCCTCGAACTGTCGTTGTAAATATGTTTAGCCTCGAACTGACGAACTATAGAGGAGGGTGTCACTCTCTATAGTTAAATGGTCTCTAATTTTGGGTGGCCTTGATGCCCCTAATTATGAATTATCTTATGGGGGCTGTCTGTTGGATCCTAGGGGGAATTCAAATCTATACGTGGTTGGCGGACCTCAAGGTTCATTGTTTTCAGGAAAACGCACCAAATGTCAATGGCCCACCTTTGCTGGAAAAGCTATTTAAACAACATGAGGCCACACCCACCATACTCTCTGCTAATTTTGCTGAGGCACCTTCCAGAGCTTCGTGAGATAACCTGAAGGTTCACTGTGGAATGATGGAGGGAAGCCAAAATTGTTCTCTTGTGGGACTTATTTGGTAAGGGAACCCTCATGTACTGTCAAGATAAAATGGATATCCATCGGGTGACGGCCAGGCACTTCTTGTTATACCATGCACTACATGTGATCCAAGATACATGGGGGCCTGGGGGAGCCGAACAGACTGGTCATACATTATTGTCCTGCGGTGGAGCACAATGTGCTATCTCTATTTTGTATGTAGCATTAACTGTGAATCAGGTGGGTGTGACTGCTTAACTGCTACAGCCCATGATAGATGGCCCACTGACTTGCCACAACCTCTGACAGGTGTGCAATGGGCCCGAACTCTCCATCAAGTGAAAGAGGTATCCCATAACCCTAGGCTTCATTTCACCCAATTCAGTTACTTATATCAAGCCTACATTACACTACAACGCTTTTGTTTCCAGCAGCATCCTCTGAGTGTCCCAGATGTAAGACATCTGTAGCTGGCTTCTAGCATATGGTGTGGGAGTGCTTGGTAATACAGAGACCTTGGGTGGTGGTCACAGAAATAGTAAGCTCAGTTGCGGATCACTAGCTCGCAACTTCACCCAAGTCCTGCCTACTTGTAATCAGACCCAATGGTAATAGTGAGAAGCATCTTCATAGGTTTATTGACCTTGCCTTTGTCTTTAACAAATGTCACATTGTAATATCCTGGAAAGCACCAGTGGCCCGGACCTTCACTGCTGGTTAGCTACATTGCTAAAATTTGTCCTG
This sequence comes from Lissotriton helveticus, assembly GCF_964261635.1. NCBI lineage: Eukaryota > Metazoa > Chordata > Amphibia > Caudata > Salamandridae > Lissotriton > Lissotriton helveticus. The sequence goes on from NC_136073.1 coordinate 754,342,251, forward strand.
CGCCAAAGCCATGGTATTAGGGGGATTAAGCGCTAGAGGGAGTAGAGCGACAGGTGATGGGTGTTGGGAGTTGCATATCAGCAATCTAGAGGACTACACAACTTATGTTGAGAAAACACACAATGAGGAAGTCAAATTGAGGAGGCCTATAGCTTGGCTGATTCGCCCTGAATTGCCAGGTGCAGTCATCAAACACCTGACATTGGCCGTACCCGCGGGGGTATAAATTAAGGTTCAGACAATATTATGAGCACCTGAATAGCAGCCCAGTAGCCCTCCAGGACACTTCGTTAGATTAGATGTGTTTCTAGACCATCGCTCATTCCCAACAGTAACATGTGAGGTGTGGGAAAGCTTGGAGGCCCAGGCGAGAAAATAAGCTGGCGAAAGTGCGGATGACTGGGGGAATGTTTTCAGCTCTAATAGGTTCTCACTACTTCAGGTAGAAGATACAGAGGGATCAGAGCATATCGAAAATCAGATGGATTTAATGGATGGAGGCACTACCCCTTTAGAACCAGAAGTGGCGGCGGCAAATAAGAGCAAGGTAGTAGAAGGGTCTGATCCGGAGTACAGCAGCAGCGTGGAGGGAAAGAAGGACATGATGCAGGGGGAGCTGGCGGAAGGAAATACAGGGGGAGCAGTGTTAGGAGATTTAATAGCTGCACTCATTTTTTTCATTTCAAAAATCTTTATTCGAATTCTTGAAAATTCATAAAAGCACATATATGTCAGTCAAACAAGCTTTATTCGACATAGTCATAAAAGCATTACAGATAAAAATGTGTTATATAAAAATAGAATTAGGATTTACACAAAAATTTAAAACAAATTTTTAAAATTCAAAATTCATTACAATATAAATTAGAAATCATCATGTTAAAATACATCAAGTATTCAGGTAGAGAGTGCATTATCCAGAGCCTATCCCTTTACATTTTTGTTTCTAATAATCCAGGCCCATCCTAGAAATTTCGCCACAGCTATATATATTACAGGGCTTGGGTTTGTACAGATGATTCTAGCAGCCACAATTCCACTCCGAGTACCCGGCAGTTTAGCCATGGGTCGCAGCCAGACTCTGCGCGGAGCAGAGTAGGCCGGACACACAAAGAGTAGATGACTAACTTTTTCCTGAAAGTGAGGTAACAATCAGTACATCGAAGATCGATAGGCAAGTCATTCCAACACTTAGCGGCAAGGTGCGAAAAGGCACGCCCGCCCATCCTGGATAGTTTTATTCGTGTGGTGACTGCTTTAGCTGTGGCTTGTGAACGTAAATTCCGAACTGGGGCATAGAGCTTGATTCTGTTCCGCAAGATGTAAGGGCCAGTATTATGCAAAGTTTTATGAGCAATGCACAACATTTTAAATACTGCTCTTTGCCTCATAGGCAGCCAATGTAACGTTCTCAGGCAGTTTGTAGCAGAATCGTACTTTTTCTTATCACAGACAGCTTTGGCTGCCGCGTTCTGGACCAGCTGTAGTTTTGAAAATAAATAATCCGCCATACCAACAAACAGCGAGTTGCCATAGTCCAACCTACTAGTCAGTAAAGATTGAACTAAAATCTGTCTACATTCCATCGGAATCCAGGGAAAAACACGTTTCAGCATTTTTAGTATGGCGAATCCTTTGCCACAGATTGTGGTAACATGATGCTTCATCGATAAAGTGGTGTCCATATGGATTCCCAGGTTTCTAGCAGTCAGGGTTGGGTTTGGTGGAGTACCTAAAGTATTTGGCCACCAAGAGCTGTCCCAAAGCTGTTTGGATCCGCCGAATAAAAGAATTTCTGACTTGTCAGCATTTAATGTCAGGTAGTGCCCATGCATCCAGTTAGATTGCTCTGACAGGCAGTTATGTAACCTGTTTTTGGCGTCCTCTTCACCATTGAGGGTTACCATCAACTGAGTATCATCAGCATAAGAGCAGATATTAATACCCCATTTATTGCCTATAGATGCCAATGAAGAAACATAAACATTGAACAATGTTGGGCTCAATGTTGCTCCCTGTGGCACCCCATATTTGATCTTCCGAGGAGTGGAGGTAAAGTTTCCTAAACAGATGGACTGGGATCTATTCGATAGAAAAGACTCCAGCCAATTCAGGGCTTTACCATGTATTCCTTTAGCAGCTAGCATATTTATTAGCAGTTTGTGGGAAACGGTATCAAACGCCGCTGATAAATCAAGTAATATCAGGGCGACCGTTTTGCCTTTATCAATCTGCATTCGAATATCGTCCATCACAGCCAGGAGTGTTGTCTCAGTACTGTTATTCGATCTAAAACCAGTCTGAGAAACATCCAGTAGGTTATTGGTTTCCAGAAAGCTTGACAACTGTTTAGTTACCAATCGTTCTAAAACCTTTGATAGATATGGAAGCTGTGAGATGGGACGGTAATTGACTGGATCGTTTATGTCCGCGCCGGCTTTTTTTAATAGTGGTATTACAGCTGCATTTTTCCAGACTTCTGGGAATTCAGCTTGGTCCAAGGAAAGATTAAGAACTTTTGTAACTGCTGAATATATTACGGGTGTAAACTGGGAGAAGATATAGTGTGGACAGACATCCCATGGTGATCCTGATTTGATTTCTGACATAGCTTTGCTAACTTCTTCTTCAGAAAAAGGGCCAAAAGTAGCGCAGCTGGCCTGCAGAGTAGAATCAACATGATACTCTACATGGTCCTGGCTATTATTTACAAAGGAAGCATAGATTTTATCAATTTTTACACTAAAAAAATCACGAATTTTGGAGCAGTTTTCATGTGAGGGAGTCAAGTTTGAGGTGAGACACGGTGGGTTACAGAGTTCTTTTACTATTTTAAAAAGCTCCTTCGAGGAGTTTTTGTTGTCTAGTATTCTTTGGGAAAAATAGTCTTTCTTTGCTTTGCGTATAGCTGTGTTGTATACTTTCAGCTGATGTTTATAAGTAGCTCTGTCTTCGAGCGTTTTACTTAGTCTCCATTTGTGTTCCAATGTAGTACATTTGCTTTTTACAGCTTTTAGATCTGTGCCGTACCATTTCTCTGAGATTTTTCGTTTAGGTCGATCTATAGTACGGGATAGTGAACAATGATCCAACGCTTTCTCAATGTTGCTAAGCAATTGACGAATTTCTTCCTCACTGGAAGTTCCAGGACTAAAATTATAATCAAAGTCGTCTTTAAATTTTTCCACAGAATTTTTTCCAACATTTTGTGGAATTTGTCGACTGAACGAAAGGTCTTTTATTCTTTATAGGTAAGTTCAAATTAAATTTGATCCTATCTTGATCCGTCCAAGTCAAAGGAGTTATATTTGTAATGATAATATTAGGTATATTAGTGAAGATAAGATCTAGCATATGCCCTGCTCTATGTGTGGGGTATGCTATTTTCTGTGTCAGTTGCATGATTTCCATATCGGTTGCAAGGCGTTTAGTTAGGGGATTGTCATGAAGGTCAAAATGAACATTGAAGTCGCCAAGGACTTTAATGTTTTTATGTTTAAGACAAACAGGAAGAATTTGTTCCAGGAGTTGAGTGCTAAAATCAATCGTACTACTAGGGGGATTATAAATAATTGCACCTCCAAGGATCACCTGCGTATTGATAGAGATGGAGAAGATCAGGACTTCATGCTTGCCTAGTTGCGTAACTGTTTCTTGACGACAGGTAAAAGTGTCTTTAAAAATCATAGCCACTCCACCACCCCTCTTAATTGATCGATTTAAATTGATAATTTTATACCCACTGGTTAGTGCAGCCGTGATATCAGGGGTATTGTGCTCACTAAGCCAGGTCTCCGTGATAAAAGCAAAGTCAGGTTTAATCTCCTGTAGCATATCCCATATTTCAATAGAATGTTTTGGCAGGGACCTAGCATTAACATAGATGCAAGAGAAATCCTGAGTGAGAGTTATTTCAGATATACGACGCTCCGTGTTATTACTGTTCCATCTACAATTCCGACAGCTAAAAGGGCCCATGGTGTCTAAAGGACTTACTATAGCACAGTGAGGATGATGTGATGGACTGGGAGTATTGAGATTGAGCAACTCTTCGCGGGAGTATACCAGAGCAGATTTACCTAATATATCACTAATTGGGGAAACAGGGGTTGTGGCCCCTGGTCCCGGCCTGTCGTGGACGGGCGCAGACGGGCTTGCCTTAGGCGCGCCTTCGGCGCGCCGGCGCCCGCTGCGCTCGTCCGCTGCGCTTCCTCCAGAGGCACATATTTATTGGTGTAGAGGAAGTTCAGGGAGGGGGTGTGGCCTCGAGGGGGCGTGGCCTCGGTGCACGCCGGCGATGGCGTCCGAGGATGTTTGTTTTGCTCCAAGGTCTGCTCTCAGCGTTAGGATCCGCTGTGCAGCGTTTAGCCAGGGAGGGTTGTCAATGCAGCAAGTGCTCAAATAAAGGTAAGTTGTAAAAGAGAATACAATCAAAAGTGACACTCTACAATTTTAAAATTAGATCTGCTCCCGGCTTCCGCCTCAGGAGTACTGTTTCTAAGCAAGCGCTAGTAATCAACGCCTATATACTGGTGCGGGGGCGTGGCCTCAAGGGGCGTGGCCTCGAGGGGCGTGGCCTCAGTGCACGCCGGCGATGGCGTCCGAGGATATTTGTTTTGCTCCAAGGTCTGCTCTCAGCGTTAGGATCCGCTGTGCAGCGTTTAGCCAGGGAGGGTTGTCAATGCAGCAAGTGCTCAAATAAAGGTAAGTTTTAAAAGAGAATACAATCAAAAGTGACACTATACAATTTTAAAATTAGATCTGCTCCCGGCTTCCGCCTCAGGAGTACTGTTTCTAAGCAAGCGCTAGTAGTCAACGCCTATATACTGGTGCGGGGGGCGTGGCCTCGAGGGGGCGTGGCCTCGAGGGGCGTGGCCTCGGTGCACGCCGGAGATGGCGTCCGAGGATGTTTGTTTTGCTCCAAGGTCTGCTCTCAGCGTTAGGATCCGCTGTGCAGCGTTTAGCCAGGGAGGGTTGTCAATGCAGCAAGTGCTCAAATAAAGGTAAGTTTTAAAAGAGAATACAATCAAAAGTGACACTCTACAATTTTAAAATTAGATCTGCTCGCGCCTCAGGAGTACTGTTTCTAAGCAAGCGCTAGTAATCAACGCCTATATACTGGTGCGGGGGGCGTGGCCTCGAGGGGGCGTGGCCTCGGTGCACGCCGGCGATGGCGTCCGAGGATGTTTGTTTTGCTCCAAGGTCTGCTCTCAGCGTTAGGATCCGCTGTGCAGCGTTTAGCCAGGGAGGGTTGTCAATGCAGCAAGTGCTCAAATAAAGGTAAGTTTTAAAAGACAATACAATCAAAAGTGACACTCTACAATTTTAAAATTAGATCTGCTCCCGGCTTCCGCCTCAGGAGTACTGTTTCTAAGCAAGCGCTAGTAGTCAACGCTTATATACTGGTGCGGGGGGCGTGGCCTCGAGGGGCGTGGCCTCGGTGCACGCCGGCGATGGCGTCCGAGGATGTTTGTTTTGCTCCAACGTCTGCTCTCAGCGTTAGGATCCGCTGTGCAGCGTTTAGCCAGGGAGGGTTGTCAATGCAGCAAGTGCTCAAATAAAGGTAAGTTTTAAAAGAGAATACAATCAAAAGTGACACTCTACAATTTTAAAATTAGATCTGCTCCCGGCTTCCGCCTCAGGAGTACTGTTTCTAAGCAAGCGCTAGTAATCAACGCCTATATACTGGTGCGGGGGGCGTGGCCTCGAGGGGGTGTGGCCTCGAGGGGGCGTGGCCTCGGTGCACGCCGGCGATGGCGTCCGAGGATGTTTGTTTTGCTCCAAGGTCTGCTCTCAGCGTTAGGATCCGCTGTGCAGCGTTTAGCCAGGGAGGGTTGTCAATGCAGCAAGTGCTCAAATAAAGGTAAGTTTTAAAAGACAATACAATCAAAAGTGACACTCTACAATTTTAAAATTAGATCTGCTCCCGGCTTCCGCCTCAGGAGTACTGTGTCTAAGGGTTTGTCCCGGTTAAGTGTGATAGACACAATCTGTATATCCTTGTGATTGGAAAAAAGCACATATATAATTATACAATTCATAAAAATCCATGACAATAATAATAATATTCATAATCATAATCGAACACTGGTAAATCGAACTTAAGCATTTTCCATCATCTTTCGAGCACGAACTGCAATTTTTAAGAAAGTGCAGGTACGACAAATTATCTCCTCATTATCCAGTGAAAGCAGCAACTGGTAGGATTCATCCAGGGTGATTGGTCTATGTTTTTTAAAAAAAGGGAATTAAAAGCCATTTAGCATATTTCAAATAATAGTTACATGAAAAGAAAAAATGATAGTCATTTTGGTCGCTTAGCCCATTACAGGGGCAACTTATTTTGTTCGAGCTTAGGTGGTGCCCCAAGGGAATGTTTAACAGATGGATCCAGCCCTTAATCAGAATAAAAGACTTCTTTCCCAATGTGTAATTGGTAAAATTAAGTACAATGGTAAGGGATGTCTGTATAGTCCCATATCCATGTACTTTACAACTGTAGGTTTTTCTGATTCTGCCCTAATTTTACCCGTTGTATTAAGTGCATAAAGGGCTTCCTTCAATTCAGTTTTGTTCACCGTATTAACATTGCTGGGATTGATGAAGATAGTATCTTTCCCTATCTTACACAAGCTTTTATGGACAGACGACAACCATGGGATCTCCATCCCCCTTTCACAACTCAAACAGTCAGATATAATTTCTTGGGTCAAGGTGGCCGAGTTGTTCTTCCATACCGAGTGCCAAAATAGCACTGGTCGGGCTTTAATAAAATCCGAAACAAAGGGTAAGTTTAATTCACTGTGCACAATATAGTTAGGTGTAGAAATAGGTGTGCCTAACAGCTTCCTGCAGAACCGGTTTTCTGTGACAGTTATCTCCAATGCCCCATACTTCTGCCCCGTAGGTAGCTAGGGGTACGCATTGTAATTTAAAAATTTTGACAATGGCTTTAGTGGCGCCTGATCTTTTAAGTCTGGGGATGCTTTAAATTGAGTTAATGGCCTTTGAGAATTTGCTCGTGGCCTGGGCCAAATGCCCAGTCCACGAGCCATTCGCAGCAAAGACCAATCCCAAGTATGGGAAAATATGAGTACCAATGAGTCTTTCATCCCCCACCTGTATAGAGCTCAATTGTCTTTTCCCTGGGCCACATGACATTATAAAAGATTTTTTTAAATTAACCTGCAGATCTAAATCATCCATAAATTTCGTAAAATATTTTACTAAAATACGCAGCGAGTTAGGTGTGCGGCCCATTAGGACCGCATCGTCTGCGTAAAGGAGGGCGGGTAACGGTTTACCATTTATTTTAGGGACATCCAGGGTGGTGTTTTCAAGATATTTACTGAGGCCATTAATATAAATAATAAAAAGCAGAGGTGCTAAAACGCACCCCTGCCTAACTCCCCTTTCTATTTTGATTGGCCCAGATAATTCCCCTCCCATCCCTATTCTCACTCACTCACTTGATTTTAGATCTGTATGTAAAAAGGCTCAAAAATAAACCAAGGTGTCATCTAATCCATAATCCAATAAAATAGACCAAAGCTTGGACCTGTTAACAAAATCAAAAGCAGATGACAGGTCCATAAATGCTAAATAAATAGGAGCAGAGCGAGCAACATTATATTTGTCAATAATTAATTTAAGATTTAAACATTGTTCGACTGTGCCGACCCTGCCCCTGAATCCCATTTGAATTCGAAAACAGAGACACAAGAGGAGCAGGGAGGCCGGCGTACATATATAGGAGCTCGATAAATAATTAAATCAGTACTTGGAGAAAGCAAAGAAGGTTGCATCAATTAAACAAAGCGGTGTATGAACAGCAAAAGCACCATAGCGTCCAGTTAACTGCTGTTTACTTGGCCTGACTCCCATATCAGTGGGATACCCTGATTATCAAAAAAACGGTGGCTCCCTTGACTCTCAAAGACTGTTCCTAATGGATAAGGACCTAATGAATTAAAAATCAAATTACCAATTGAGAAGGTATTTGTAGTCATCAGCAATCAAAGCTGTAGTGACGTTTGGAATGATTAAAATAAAACACATCGAGACTTTAAGAAGTTCTCAATTACCCAGAGACACTACACCATTCTATAAGAAGGTGACTGAAAATATCAACGAAGAATCCTCTAATCACACAGTAAGGATTGATCCATTCCCCTTATAAGAATTTGTCCTGATGAAGGTCGCATAATAACACCGAAACGCTGCGTCGACAACTCTGTTTACAACTTTTTAATGTATTCTCCGTGTGTATTTGCACATTTTTAACTGTTTTTCTGGCACTAAGAAGTTTTTATGAATGTATAACTGTTTGAATAAATTGTACAATTTTCTATATATCATTTTTAAGTGTTTTTTTAATTATTATTTTCCTCTACTATTGTGATTTATTATACGTGTGGTTATGGCATTTAAAGGGCAGTGATGTCTCCCCTTTGTATTAACTTGTAGCAGGTACTTTTTCCTAATTTTTTGGTAAACTAGGGACCTTTGTATTTTTCTCTTGCATTACTCCTCGTCCCCTATTTGATTTTTGAAGGACACCTACCTTTTCTTCTTACTTACTCGATGGCACCCTGGACACTCTGGGACTGGTGCCTCAATATTACACCCATTTGTGTGGATACCCCAGCCAAGCAAACATGACTCCTGGTTTTCTTCATGGGATCACTCCACCATTAACACTGTTTCTATTTTATTGCTGATTGTTTCAATTTGTGTTTCTGATATTTGCCAATATGCTTGAAATGTTACTGCATGCGGATTCTGCCACACTTTTATTATTCTTCATGATCACTGTCTTGGCAATGCTTCCAGTGAAAATAATAAAATATATATATTTTTTGAAACACGCAGTGAGATTACCCCATGTAGGATCTATGTGGGTCCTCTAAGAAGGAAATCAGTGCATCTTCCATTTCTTCTATATTTAATAAGGTGTAGATGGGTTATTTTAATTTATTACCCATGATTTTTTTGTGTAGAGATCAGATTACACAGTGCAGATATGCACTCTTGTTAATGAGTGCCAAGGCACTTTGTAAGATTTTAATATTTGTGGCACCCAATTTAACTTTGTAATAGCTCGCAACTGAGTCTGTCTAAGCTGTATGATATTTAAGTCTTCTTTTAGAAGGTCATGGGCTGACAGTAGTTATACAATACACAATGTCATCAAAAATGTATTTGGCTGAAACGCATCACAAGCCATAACACTACATCAATTTACTGATAAAACACATTATACAAAATTAATTAATCTGATTATAACCTAGATTCGTAACTCAAATTTTCGAGCTACCTAAGGCTCTTTCTCTCGCTCAATGCCTGTAACACAACAGACAGTACTGAAAATCAGACCCTTGCATCCTATAAAGTGCACAGGTAAATAAATGCCCCCTCTTAAATTATTCCAAGTAAAGGTTTTATAAACTATTCTTTCTTAAATTTATGTAAATGTCCAAAAGAGAATAAAGTGCAAAGTGGTTTGTCTAGATTTTCTATTAGATTGGCAATTGAGCCTGTCCTTCCTCCACTCTCTCATTTTTTAAATGAACTCAAATTATATATAATGCCCAAGCTCAATAAAGAGTATGTATCGATTTTCTACATTAGTAACTATGAAAAGATAATTTTGTACTTCTTCATGTTGCGCAAAGGGTATATCATTTCTTACAGTGGGTTTGTTGAAATCCCTTAGTGATATCAGATACTCTCTGTTAATAATCAGTGTCTTCAATTCATTCTTGGAGTAATACATAATTGACTTTGGATTTTCAATTATGGCAGGGTCATTAAATTTACTTAAAACATTTCGAATATGTAAAAGCCATCAGATTTGTATGTAGTGATCGAGAGGCAGACCTTTACGATCGCCTTGGTAAATTATGTTTCTTCCTTACACAATATAGCATGCAAAGAAAGGCTATGATACTAGAATACACTCATTTTATATCGAATACACACATTTACAGAGTGTTTGTATACCATTACAAATAACTCCAAATGTTGTTTTTGCATAATTTCTCTCTGTCAATTTCTCGAATTCTTTCAGCAACTTCTTTTTCTGAATACCTTTGCATGTCATTAGAAGTTGCATACCCTGCTGCAAAAATGGAGCTCGGTGTGGACACAGCAGGAAGATATGGACCGCAAAATTTCCCTACTTGTGGGCAGGTGCTTCATCACTGGTGCAAGGCTAAAATGTGGAAACCATCACCAGCACATCTTAGCCACACTGTAAGTGGTGACAGGAGTATATTTATTATACCTGGGTTCTGGGTGATTGGCTGAAGGACCAGGGGCCTCATTTATGAAGGCCTTGCGCCACTAGTACGTCACTTTTTCCCATTTTAAAAGTGACGCACCGCTGGCGCAAGACCTTCATAAATAAGGCCCCAGGAGTCTTGGAAAGAAATCGGTGCATCCATACATCAATATCAATTGGCCATAGGGCTATCTGTTCAGGGTGTTAAAAGGTCAAATAGGAAGTACCATTCTGGGGATGTATGACATTACAACGCATACTTTTACATTGCATGCCTTTACAACGCGGTTTTTACATCGCATACCTTTACAACGCATAGCGCTTTGGGTGCTGGATAGTGAATAGTTTAATTTACTATTCCAACTCCAGTCCCCGTGGACACTAGGGAAGGTGTTGGACAGTAAATTAAACGTATTCCCTATCCTAGAGCGCCCCCAGCGCAATGCGTTGTAATGGTTTGTGTTGTAAAAGTTGCGTCGTAAAGGCACTGCGTGGTAAAAGTTGCGTTGTAAAGGATGTTTCCCCCATTCTGGATCATGTAATTTAGTTCAGACTCCCATTTCCTTTTATTAGCCAAATCAGAAATTGTGTTAAATTGACTTTCTGAATTAAAGGCTTCTTTACGTCTCTAGTGTATTTAAATCCCAGATAGATGGACCACTGGATGCTTTGGCTCAGAAAAAACATTTCATTTTGAATTATGCATCTTCTAAATAAAGAACTTGCAAAACATTTTGTTTCACGAATGCTTTTTCTTCAAGAATGTTCTTTCCAATACACATAGCCATACACAGCAAGATTTTCAAGAAGTCTAATGAGATATATTGATTTGCGATTAGTACCCAGATTATTTTAAGGTTTTTCTTCTTTTGGTAAATAATAAAAAAACAGTTGGATCTGGCCTGTTAATTTTTACATTCATTTTGAAAATGTTGACGCCTATTTATAGGGGAACCCCAGCAATGGTCTTACTATGTATAATTATATATTCTTTGTTGAGTGCTGGTTCTCTTTATGTAGTAGTGTCCGAAGACATGAAAACAATACATTGCTGTATGTTTACAGCAGTTTAAATTTGCAGCTTTCAAGAATTCCCTGCACTGTATTTTTTAAATCAGCAGATTTAAACTGCTCTATATACACACCAAACCTTTAGGTGGTTTTTGTTTAGTACCATCTGTAGGCTGGGCAGAGCCATATGTATAGAACACCTCTTCTAGTCCTTAATGGGTAAAAGATTAGGAGTTTGTGGTATGCTCTATATTAGACTAGTCAATTTGTTGCGGAACCTAGAACTAATTGCAATACAAATTGATGGTGAAAATGATGGTGAAAAGTCTACCACTCTATCATGACGCGTTAATCCAATATGGTGGATTTTTCAAAATGGCTCCCCATTATTTGAGATATAGGGTATAGCTGTTTGTATGCCCATGTGTGATATCATTTTATATGTTTTTAGGGACGGGAAAGTCAAAAATAACATCAAAAATTGTTTCTGATGACTATAACATCAAATTGGGATTAATACAATAAACAACGATAATTATATGTTAATATGCCAAACATAGTTTTGACAATTTTTTTATTTACATTTTTTAACATCATTTTAAAAGGATAAACAAATTTCAACTAGATAATATAGCACTTCTCAATATGACACTGACAAATGAAAATTGTTAAAGAGATAAATTCAAACAGCACTCCTTAGTATAAGAATAGTATGATTTCAATCATCGTCCATGTCAACTTCCATGGAATTGCAACAGCTTATTCCTCGACAATCTCTGCACGCATCTGTGCACACTATTCCCTGTCTTTTGCATATACATTGCAGAGTCGCACATTGACTCTTGATACAGCCGCATTTCACAAATTTTAATAAAGGATCTGGTGCTGGTGCTTGACTCATTCTAATGGGAGCCAATCTTCCATATTTCACTTCAAATCCCCACTGTAATGGATCGATATTAATACCCATCCACTGCTGCACCTGATGATATACTCTGAGCGAATGAAATTTGCAGGCATCCTCTGTAGGAGGCAAGACTTCCGGTTTCACATGTATTGTTGATTTTGTTGCCTTTTGAAGTGAAAGTTCGAAGTCTCATATCATGTAGTGTGCTGTCTCCTGTTATTGTGATCAATATATCAGCTGCATATTGAACGAATTTCGGGGGACTTTCAGAAGGTTCCACAAGGACAGGTATACTATTTCCTCTTTCTGCTGCAGCTGAATGTTCAAAGCGAAGAACTTCTGAATAGGAGCTGCAGAATCCCATATGATTTACTGCTTCAACTACAAATCTCGAGCTCGTGTTGTCATGTAATTGAACTGCCAGCCCTAACTGCAACGGTGCAACTAAGACTTGTGGGCGCACAGCTTGCATAATTGCCTGTCGAATAGAAGCTACTTTTCACTCTCTGTTGGTTTTATCTTAACGAATCAGGAATATAGCTCACATTATAGTCAACACTACTCATGTTTTCAATGGGTGGATATATTTCTGGTTCTACAGGGATGTCTTTAATATAAGTTCTTATTATTTCAGCAGCTGCCATAAGGAGATTGTTTTGATCCTCTTCAACATCTTCATGGCTATGACTGTGGTACTCTTGCAATACATGAGCAGCTGTACTTTTAAAAGTAACGACATCAGCAGTCCCTGCAACTGTTCCTATGAAGATTTCATCTTCAAAATGCTCTTTGAGTTTTTGTTTCATATACTTCGAACCGCATGGTTCGCTATCTTCTAGCAGTAATTCTCGCATTTTATTAACAAGTTATTTAATAGTAGTTTGTTCTTCATCATTTTCCTCCATGTATTTAACTACTTGAAGAAAAGTTTCCTGGCGAACTGAGTCCTCTGGTCGACCTGAAGATATTGGAGGGTTATCAGTGAACTGCCCGGGAATGAATTTTCCAGAATAAAAATTGACGTAACGCTGTTTGTGGTAGCATGCATCTACAGCATGTAAATCAGACACATTTTGGATACGTCTCTTAACTTTGTCTGCCCATTCATTGCGTTGATTGCATTTTTGTAAAACTGATGATTTGAATTCAAGTGTTTGTGCATTAAACCACGCATTTTTTCCACTTCCTGAAGTATAAACTTAACTCAGTACCACAGAAAAAACATTTTTTTTCTAAAATCAAATGGGGTTTCACATGACCGTAGAACACGAGAAGTTGTGGGATCGGATTCTCCTGGAACAGAGTTTTCAAGTTAACAAAACGCGCTCTACATTTCTTGTGAACTTTCTGCCCAACACAAACGTGAAACTTAGATATTTTTCTCTCCTTGGATGTTTTTTGAATTCCAGTCACTCCTCCTTCAGTGAGTACAGATACATCGTCATCTTCTTGAAACACCATATCATAAATAAAACACTTTTCTACGTCCATTTTCACTGTATCTCACAGCAACTCACAAGAACCTGTAACACATACATGAAACATTTTTGATTAACAAAAAAACAAACAATAACAACAAAGTTACAAAACAAAACACAAACAAAAGCAAACTTTTTATTTCAAAAGTTAATTGTAATATTTACGTTCCTTCACACTTTGTCATATAAGTCAACGAAAAAATTATACAAACTTGGTCTATCTGACATATTCCGCGATTATTTGATATTATGGTCATCAGAAACAATTTTTGATGTTAAAGACTTTCCCGTCCCTAAATACATATAAAATGATACCACACATGGGCATATAAACAGTTATACCCTATATCTCAAATAATGGGCAGCCATTTTGAAAAATCCGCCATATTGGATTAACGCGTCATGATAGAGTGGTAGACTTTTCACCATCGTTTTCTACGGAAAATTTTAAATAGAATTCACTCACAGAAATTGTATTGCAATTAGTTCTAGGTTAGCACATTTTTTGACCTAATTTGACAAGAATATATATATTGTAGAAATTCCGTTGTGTAGAGATTCAGAACATACTCGAATTTTAAATCAACTACACATAAGGATCCTGCACCTAATGAAGGTGTAGAGCATTAGTAATGCTTGCTTTAGTCGCCTCTTCTAGTGTATAAATAGAACAGACTAAATGTATTAGTCTTCCTTGTACCAGTGGGCGCTCTTTCAAAAAGGCCGTTTGCACTTTAGTAAGAATGTTTTCTATTGGAGCGAAGCGTGTTTTGGTTGTGGAATACAAGTGTGGTTTGTAAGCAATAGAACTGTTTGTACCTCACTAAAAACCATTCACATATACCCTTAGGAACCATGAACAATTCTAATACATAGGTTTGTTTTCATATCCCTCCCCATTGAATATTTATTCTCTAACATGTCTGCTTGGAGTTCATGTAAGACAGCTGAGAGTTCTTTTGTCCAATGTTTTTCAGAAAATGTGGGAGAAAATAGGGCATACAAGGGCTTCATTCACTAAGGATAATGTGGCAAGTTCGTCTTTCTGAAGTTAAGAAATTCCATCAGGGTTTTAACCTTTTTAGCCTATTTGGAGGCTGTAAGATGGCACACTATGGCAAGAAGACCAGTGCCAGACCCCTACCGTTACTGGATAATTTATATCCACAAAAAAATTACATTCAAGTGAGAGTTTTTAGATTTTTTAATGTTTCTGTTTGTAGCCTTGTGTGGTCAGTATAGTCACTATTCAATCCACCTCTAGTCAGGTGGTGTTCTTACTCACCAGTAATATAGATGTAGTCATTATAAGAGAGTACCTTGGGATCCTCCATAATGTGTGCTGCAAATAAACTGGAGCTATTCTTATAGCCAATTGGCAATCGTTTGAAATGGAATTGAAATCCAGTAAATGAGAAAGCAGCTAGATAATCACTTCCAGACACTATGTTATGACTTAAAAATTACCAGAACTAGAGCGGTGCCGCTCTGTGCTCCTTTTGTACTTATTATGTATATTTTAATACATCGGGAAACACTGCCAAAGATGGTGTGCCTATGCGTAGTGGTATAAATATACACAAATATACTCTGCCCATCATTGTACTCCGCTACAGGTGGTACCATCCCAATGGGCAGACATAAAGTCAGAACTGTATGCTTGTCCTGGAGTGTTGGGTGAGGATAGCCTGCTTCCAACTGCTTGATCCTGCGAGCAGTCTAGAAGGCAATTCATTGCATTGTATGGGCACTTTGCCCATAATAGTGTTTATAGTCTTTAAGCTGATTGCCTCTATGCCATCCTGTGGGGCTGGTCCTGCTGGAACAATTCTGCCTGCTATTGTCTGCAGTATGTAGTGTCTGAGCCTCCTACAGGAGGCTAACATCTTGTTTTAATATACGTACTACTTTCCTAGCCTATAGGATTCCTGTATTAGGGAAAGGCATACACACAGCCATTATGGGTCAGGTGGCCCCATTATTACGTAGGGGACCCAATCCGATATTCCAATGTGTTTGTGATAATTGACCAATAAACCAGTTTTAGAGTTCTTGGTGCGTCAAAGAGACCTCCTCATCGTGATATGCTTGATATTGTGCATCTATAGTATCAAACTCCACCCATCTGTAAAATATTCCTGTGGCATATGCAGCATGTGTATTTACAAGAAAGGTTACTGCACTCCCTGTATCAGAGGGACGTCTCTCGTTGAAATGCTGTGTTATTGCTGCCTTGTGATTTACTCATATCACAATAGGACCTGCCATTCTTAATTAATAGATTTAATAAACTTAAGATCCAAAAGGTAGAAACCATGGAATGAAAAAAAGCCCTGTTAAAAACCATGCCTGACAAACATACAGTAAACCGGGGCTCCTATTAACATTGAAGTAGGTGCCCAATATTGCAGTGGGCATCACCATAGGTTTCTAATATTTGTTTTTTGAATGTATCAGAATTCTTGAGCAGTTTTTTATGACAATCTGAGCACACAGCATTGGGCGCCAATTGTCATGATCTGGCCCCACTCAGAAAAAACTTTTAATGCCTGGAGCCTTATAGAGACCATTTTCAATATGGTTCTTTCTCAGTGGTTGAATGCCAAAATATTGACTCAAAAATATCCTGAAGAATACTGTTGGCAAATACTGAGGACCAAAATATTGAGACGGTATGTTCATATTCGAATAAGTATGGGTTTACTGTACTTAACTTCACATATATGTACCATGATGCTAGGCCCGAATATCAAGAAGGTAAGTTCATATAGGTACATATTGGTTTATTTTACTTCACTTCACATACAAGTACTGTGATCATCTTTCAAACAGTTTCTCAGGTCATGACCAAGCGACTACAGTGTTGACTGGCAAGGACGAGCCCTTCGAAGATTGGAATATGTATCTTGCATATCAAAAAAGGGGTTATCCAAGTGCATACCTTTGTTCATAATATTCAACGTGTCAAATCTAAGCAATGTAATCTTTTTTGCGTGCAGCCCGGAATCGTGGTCTGCCCTACAACCATATCTTGGATGTAATGTTCATCAAAATCCAGAGCGAAGTACACGATCCCACAACTGTTTTCACATTCAAATCAGTTTTATTCCTTGAATCCAGAATTTCATATTTACTCATTTCATTTCGTCATGTCACATGAGCGGCACGGTGTATATATGTATCTTGCCACAGATGCCAAAGTAACAAGTTCTGTGAGCTGGGAAATAAGGTTCCCTCTTTTCAGCATGACCCAGACTTGCAGAGATACTCCAGTAGCTATTGAAAATTGATCATGACCAGCAAACATCTAGTGGAATCTTAAACGCAAAACATCTACCCTAATTTAGGAAATGGATCTGGTTTGATCCCTCCCTGACTGTCTAGCTCCACATACCTAGAATGAGTCACTCACCATTTCCAAGAAAAGTATTCTCTTAGCTGCATATTTCAGAATGAAGCACTGTAAGTGGAAGCTCCAGCCAATCAACCCAAAAACGTTTCGACTGGACTGAAATTCATCCAAGAAAGTCACCAAATTATCAAATGTGTTCAAATAGCCTCTCTCTTCGCACATCTTGCCCACCAGCAGTTGGCGATTCAAGCATGACATCAGCATTTGGCAGAGTCAGGCCCATGGGCAGATGGTGTTTAAAGAAAATGCTGCCGCTGTCACCATGATTAATATGAGCCCAGTAATCACAGTTCCCTTGTCCCCAACAAAAGTACTATTGCTTTGTGTTTGCTGGACTGGGTGTTGTGTTGTGTTTGCTTTCAGCGGAGGAGCCAGTGCTTGTTGAAAATCTGAAGTAAAAGAAACATACAAATAAGAGGGAATGTGTTTGAATTATGCCCTTCTATTTACCATCATGTGGGCCACCTTCTCCTGGTAACAAGAACTGTGAACCTAAGGCCATCCCTGACACTAGCCACCAAGAAATCATTTTGGTCTTTTTCATCATGCTTGGTATGTAATTGTATTTATATAGCACTTACTACCCCTGATGAGGGGTGAAATCACTTTTCAGCGAGTAGCATGCTACTCTGGAACCCAAAAGGATTAGTATAGGGAAATATGGGTTCATTTGAGTGGTGGAATGTGACTCTATTTGTTGGATTGAAAAATATAATGGAGGGGTAGCAGAGGGAAGAGTCTAGAAGGTGTTTATTGGGAGATCATGGTAGTAAGGTTTAGGATGAGTGAAAGGAGAGACGGAGGAGGGAAGAATCTCTTGAGATGGATTAGGGAGATCAAAGTAGTAAAATGAATATTGGGATGAGTCAAATGAGGCATACATGAGGGAAGAATTTAGAGATGGTTGTTTGGGAGATCATAGTAATATGGGGTTTGGGGTGATTCAAGAAGGGATAGAGAAGGGAAGAGTCAGAGTCTATAAAAGGTTATTGTGGAGATCATAGTAGCAGAATTAGGTTTTGGGATGAGTCAGATTGGAGGTAGAGCAGGGCTTGAGTCGGGGGTACACGCAGGTACACAGCGTCCCCTCACTCTTTTCACAGGGTGGACGCCGTCCCCCATGCCAAGAAGCTGGGCCTCACAGAAATATGCTGAACGTGTCCCGGTGTAATGTTCAGACACTGGGACACGTTCAGCACGTGACGTCATGAGGTCATTTGCATATTGTCAGTCCCCCCACTTCTTGTTATAAGACTTGTGCCCTGAGGTAGAGTATATAGTGAGAGAGGTGTAGCCTGAAATATAGGACAGTGCATTGGAGTAATTTATTATTTTTTTCTTTACAGTAGGAGTAAAGTAATTAATATAGATACATCGCTACATGGAGGGTATACATGCATAAAGAAGATAATATGTCAAGATTAAAGTTGTATTAAAAAATCTCAGACTTTCAAGCATTTGCGTACTCCAAGCCAATCCATTGGTGTATTTTTTAACTATACATATATTTCTAAAATGTTTCAATAGTGAAGCAAATTGTTGATCAAATAGTTATGATAACAGCCTCCGGCTGTGGCGGAGAGCTTCGCAACGTACTACGAGGACCTTTACGCACTGCAAGAGTGTCTCATGGGTGAGGTAATAGCTAAATTTATAGAGGACCTTCCACCTAAAACCGTCTCAGATGAGGTGAGGGACCAATTGGACAGGCCGCTGACGGACGAGGAGCCGGGTACGGCTTTGGGGGAGCTGAATCCTGGGAAAGCCCCGGGACCGGATGGATTCCCCAGTGAATTCTTAAAAAGTTTTTCATGCAACTGGCCCCACATTTTCGCCCGGTGGTGGAGGAGGCGCGGGAGCGGGGCTCGCTTCCCCTGGACTGGAGGCACGTGGAGGTGGTGGTGTTTCTCAAGCCTGGCAGGGCCCCAGAGCAACATGCGTCGTACCGTCCCATCTCACTCTTAACTGTGGAAGCGAAGGTGCTGGCCAAGGTGCTGGCCAATCGCCTCCTCCCACACATTTCTACTCTGGTACACCCGGACCAGGCTGGGTTCATGCCCCAGAGGGCGACCCGCCACTACATCAGGCCTGCACACGTAGCGGTGGCAGCCAGCGGACAACTGGGGGAGCCTGTGGCACTCCTGCTGGCCGACATGGACAAGGCCCTGCAATTTATGTGAAGCTTGACAAATAAAATTTGTTTAAAAAAAGTATAGTTATGATAACATTTACACAAGGTGACAGATAAATAAGACAGAAGCAATAAGCATCCAATATAACAATCTACACAATGACCATGCAGTGACCTATGTACAAGCCAAGCACAGAATAATTTTGATATATTTAACCATAAGTATTATGTAAGTTTAAGAAGACCTGAATAATTTCTATATATGAATAAAACATAATTATGATACATATTTATATCAAGAAATATACATATCTAGATACATATAACCAAATTAAATGTTTATATATACACGGATATGATGTACATTTGTGTTTGAGTATTGTGGGTATGTAGAAAAGAGCCAATGTTTGAGTAGGCCTCTGAAGATAAGATAGTTATGTGTGGATCTTATGTTTGGGGGAATTAATTCCATACTTTGGCTGTTTGAACAGAGAAGGATGTGCACCTATGTTTTTTTTCTTTTATGCTGGGGTTTTGAGGCGAGGTTCCAGTCTTGAGCAGAAGCTTATTTGTTGATTTTATTGCTGATGAAGGGAGGCCCTGTTCCATGTATTGTTTTGTGAGTAGTACAAAGCAGCTTAAATGTGGATCTTCGGGCAACCGGTAACCAATGTAGGGCTCTCTCAAGGCAGGGGAGATGTGGGCTTGTGGCTTTACATATAGGAGTAGACTGGTAGCAGAGTTCTGAATCTGTTGTAGTTTTTTCATAGTTGAAAAGAATAATCTGTGGTAGATGTCATTGGTGTAATCAAGCTTAAACAGTACACGAGAGATAGTAGCCTGGACCTTGTGTGGAAACCCCAGGTGGGGGAAGATGTGTCTGAGAGTTTTCATAGTAATGAAGTTGGATCTTGCTAATTTGTCCACTTGGGCATTCATTGATAACTTGGAGTCCATGGTAATTTCAAAGTTTCTTACTTCCTTAGATACTTTAGGAGGTGTTCCCAGATCGTCAGGCCAGGTTCAAAGGGGGTCAAAATGTTTCCAGTCCTCACATGTTAGAATTTCCTTCTTGGAAGTGTTCAGTTTGAGATGTCTCTATGTCATCCACTGATAAATGGCTTTGATGCAACTGAAGAATTTTGAGTTTCCAGTGTCTTAGCGCCTTTCCAGTTTAAGGAGTAATTGTGTGTTATCTGTATAGATGTAGCATGTGAGCTGAAATTCATTGATTATTGTCAGTAATGGCTTCAAGTAGATGTCGAAAAGCATGGGTGAGATGATAAAGCCTTGAATTGGCTGAGAAAGGTAGAGAATGGATGTCATTTGTTCTGTTTTGAAGGTAGGATGTGAGCCAGTCAAGAGCAGTCCGCTCTATGCTGTCTTCGGAGTGTCTTTGTATTAGAGTGTCATGGTCAAGTGTGCAAAAGGTGGCTGAGAGGTCAAAGAGAAGTAGTGCCCCAACCCCATTGCAGTCTACTGTGTTTTGAAGGTCATCCCAGATGGCATTAAGGGCATATTCTGTGCCTTTTCATAGATGGAATCCTGTTTGGAAGTTAGAAAGTATGAAGTTATCTTTAATGAATGGCGACATCTGAGTGGATGCTGCTCTTTCTATCAGTTTGCCCAGGTAAAGTCCATCTGAAATTGGTCTGTATTTGTCAGGGTCAAGTGGGTCCAGGTGAGTTTTCATTAATAATTGGCATGTTTTTTAGGTCTGCTGTAAAGATTTCCGTAGTTAAGAAATTATTGATGATTCTTCTTTCTAGTGAGGTAGTTCTTGAATATTTGTGCTGGACAAGGGCCAGAAGGTCTGCCGGCAGGCCTACTTGCTTTGATCAGATCCATAAATTCACTTTGTGATATTTGTTTGAAGGAGTGGAGAGGCTGGGTTAGCCTACTATTAGAGGGTATTTTTGGAAATGGGTTGGCACTGGTGTTTTTTTCTTTGTTTTAAATAGGAGTCAAATGTGTCTGCTATGTTCAGTTCTGTTCAGTTCAAACGTAAAGTTTATTTAGACCTTAGGTCATTAAACCACATAAGATCATACAAAAAAAAGAAAGAAATTCTAAACCGATAGAAAATACATCTTCTTATTCCATTTTATAATCAAAGTTCCCGTGGATTAAACATCTATTTATCTTAAAACGTCGTTCCTAACAGTTTTTACAAGCAAAATTTAAAAACAATAAAATTTCATATTAAATCACAATACTCATAACTTCACTTGAACTTATAGTCAAGTAGGGGACCTGTTTACAACCTGCATATACTTTCCAATAGCTATTGCAGAATCTAAATGTTCCATATCAGCGAGAAGCTCCCATGCTTGAGTACGCGACCTTACATCATATTTTAAAAAGATTGGACTTAAAAACAGTTTATGGTGGTTTAAAAATCTTTGGCAATCCAATAAAATGTGTAAAATATTACATTTTGTCCCTATCTTACACCTACATTTTCCATCAGGTTGCATCAAGCCTGAATTTATTATGATGTTTGACAAGGATGGGTTAATACCAATTCTTATCCTTCAAACTTCCATTCTCAGCTTGCTATGTTTGTATAATGATTTGCCAGTTTGTCTGTGAATTCTTGAGTAATGGGATGAGTTCTTTCTATGCATTTAGGTTTACAAAATTCTGTGAGATACGTTCTTGGTACTCAGTCGAGAAGGATCATATTGGTGGAAATTGGGAGGTTGAACATATATTTAAAAATGTAAATCCCAGAAAGAATGAGGTAGGGTTATGGTACAGGTGTCCCTTGGATGCGGAGGACGCAGAGCCCCCCCCCCATACAAAGTCTGAAATTTGTCTGTCCTGGAAGAAGCATCTGTTACTCTTTATTTTCTTTCTCTCCAAAACCTATACACGTTTGTTAAGCCAGCATCCATAAAAAAAGAAAACTTTTACGTAATAAATAGACTATATTATATGCCAAAAAAAATAGCAAAGTTCACTCCAAATTCACTTCCCAAGTGCCCAAGGTGCGGTTTGGTGGAGGTGGATGATTTACATATGTTTTATGATTGTGTCCACTTGAGAGTTTTTTGGCAGAATGTGGAGAAGGCATTGGAGGGAATCTTTAAATTAGAGCTGAATCTCAACCTTACACTAGTTGTTTTTGGTATGGACAATAACCACACAAGCCGACTTTCTAATAAATCAATGGGTTTACTTCTTTGCTTGATCTTAATAGCTCGCAGGGAGATCTGTAGCTTTGGAAGGATCCTAGACCACCACAATCTGAGAACTGGTTGGGAGTTGCATTTTGTATAGAGATTTGACCAAGGTGCGGAAAATATCAGGCTACCACTTATTTCTTGGGGTGCGGAAATGAGGTTGGTCTAAACCCCCCAGTTGTCCAATGATCGCACCAAGCCTCGTACAAAAGAAGCTGGCCTGGTCGGCCTAAAGTGAATGCAAGCACATAGACCCAGGGCGTCTGGTACGAAGGGGGTCTTCATTGTGAAAATTGCAGACGCTTAAGGTGGGATGAGGAAAAAAAAAAAATACATTTTAAAAAATCGGTGAGAATTGTATTAAAATTATTTGCTGACTTGTGTAATATGTATATTTCTGTAGGTGAAGTTTGTCTTGATTGCTGTTTGTTTTGAGGTATGTGTGTTGCAGCTTTCTAATGGGCTGTTTTATCTCTTTTAGATTTGAATTTTTCCAAGGTGCCTGCTTTCTTTTGTCCTGTTTTGTTGTTCTGTATTAGGATAACAAAAGCTTCCTGTAACCACTCATAGTTTTTTATTGGAATTTATTGTGTCCAGATCTGTGTTTGACATTAGTTGTGTTTCTAAGTATTCAAAATTGAGTTTGTTCCACGCTCGATAGGTAGATGTATGTAAGGTGGTTTTAGGTATGTTACTTTGTGGTGTTTTATGGAAAGATAACAAATGGTAGTTTGACCATGTGACTGGAGTAGTCGTTTGAAAGGTAACTAGTTATGGCATTTAGGATTTGTCCAGGGATGTGTGTGGGTTAGTGGACAATCTGATGTAGGTTCAGTGTGTCAAGGCCAGTGATGATGATTTTTGGATGAGCTAAATGTTTAGGTCATCCAGAATGCATAGGTTGTAGAGTAGTGAAACTGTGTTTGCGAATATTGCATTGTTAGGTGGAGGTCTGTAACGGAGAAGGAAGTTACAGGAGGAAGTTGGCATAGAGTTGCATCTGGTGAAGAGGGTCTGACAACCTTATATGGAAATGTTGTCAGCTTTAGTGAGAAGTATTGTTTGCTTGAATATAACAGATAGTCCACCTCTTATTTTCCCTATATGATTTTATGTGATAGTTTGATAGCCTAGAAGAAAGTCTTCATGCAACACTGGTGCCATGTCATCTTCCAACCATGATTCAGTTATGAAGAGTAAGTCAGGTTGTGTGTCAGTGAGTAGGTCGTTGATGTGATTCATGTTTTTAGAGAGCAAGCGAGAATTTATTAGTAGGCAGTTTAGAGATTGTGTTTTGGTGATGTTGTGACTTTGCTTTGTAGAATTGTGAGCTGTATTTTTTTTTACTTGTAGCAGGTGTGTCATTAGTGCTGGTATTAATTGTATGAGGATAGCAATAGTGTTGCTTTTCTATATTGTATTCCTCGTCCAGCAGGCTTAAAGGGCATTTTGATGGGTCTGTGTGTGTAGGAGGTAGATATGGTGGTTGAGAGTGAGTTGGTGAACTGTGTTCTTTTTGTAGAGTAGTCTTGATTTATAATAGACATGAAGATGGGGAGTTGTGAAGAGTGGCATGTTGTTTATTTTGTTTTCATCTGTTTAGAGTGGAAGGTGTATGAGTTAGGGGTGGTGATGCAGCATGTGGGTCATGTTGTAAGGTTCTGAATTGTGCAATGGATGAGAGGTGTTTGAATAAGAAGTGTTGTGTTGGTGTATTTGTGTTAGGTGTTGGCGAAGAGAGAACGCTTGGCAGTAAAGGTGGTTTAGGATGTGTATTACTCATGTGGGTAGGAGGGTGGTAGTGGGTGTATATTTCTAGTTGCTGATGGAAGATCTTAAGCAATAGTGTATGTGTGATTCTGTTGTGCTTGTGTGTGTGTTTTGTTTTTGTGGAGTAGTGAGAGGAGATGATGATGAAGTGGCCTTCTGAGAAGGATTTGTATGTAAAGTACTGTTCCTGAGTGAAAGTTGAATGGTAAATGGGGTGATCATGTGTTTTGGAAAAGAGCGAATGCAAGGTGTGAGAGTGGCTGGACAAGTGTTATGACTGTTTGTGTTAAATGTGATAACTGGAACAGGTAATATGTGTGGTGCTGTGGAGTGGGATTATTGTTTCATTGGGTGTTTTCTGCAAAAAGAGGGGGAGGATGTTCGTGGATGAAATGATGTATAGGTTTGGTGGTGGCAGAAATGGGTCTGTTAGGAGTAAGTGGCGGGTAGAGCTTGTGCTTTGTATGAACAGGGACTATGTGCCTGGATGTATTAAAGATATGTATAGTGTGGTTTTGTGTTGGTGATGTGTGGATTTGTTAGTGGTATAGGACAGAGTGGTATTGCCATTGTGTGGCATTTGGGGTAGAAGGGTGTATGTGTGTGGGTTGTGGGGGTTTGTAGTGGTTGCTGAGACAATGAAATGTGGTTAGGGTTTGTTTGCAGTATATGAATAGAGTGCATTTGCTGCATGCGTGTTAATATGTTTGTGGATGTTGATGGGTTAAGGTGTGTGCTAGTGAACTAAAAAAAGGCAGCATTTATGGCCCTAGTCCCGACCAGTCCCAAACAGGCACAAATAAGCAATTGGCCTTGTACTCTCCGCCCTTAGCCTCAACACCCAGGATGACACACCCTGAGCCCTAAGCTTAAATTGCCCTAGTGACCAGGTGACACGTTAAGCCAGTAGGAACTCTAGGTCTAACCCTAACCAATCACACCACTAGCCCTTAGCCATAGGACCAATCGGAGACCAGGCCTTACAACCAATCACAGCCCTAGTCTTAGCAGCCAATCAGACACCAAACACTAACTCCAATAAAAACCCTAGCCTCAAGAACAAATCAGAATCCCAGACTGATTAACCAATCTGAACCCTAACCCTAAGTCAAATAGAAAATTTAGCCTCAGTAACCAATCAGGACCCCAGACCTATAAGCCAATCCGAACTGTAACCCTAAGCCCATTAGGAACCCTAAATATAGGAACCAATCAGAGTACAGATGTAACGACCAATAGGAAACTTGTATAAGAGGCATGTGACCTTACGCACAGGTTGATGGGCTGGGGGCAGGAAAGCTGCTCCTGAAGACCTGAATCTTCTTGGAGACAGACAGGCTCAATCCACACATTGCAGGTGCAGAGTTTAACCCTGCAGGTAAAGGCATAAATCTAAGCCACTTAATATACTGCTTTTCATGCACTTAAACAAATCCCTTTTTTTTGCCAAAAAACGCGTGCTACATACACTTTTCAAACACAGTTTAAACCATAGAGCAGGTGGATCATTCTTTTAAACACACTCTGCTTCACCTCTGAGGTTGTACAGATGAAGCAGCTTTGTAAACTCGCTTTGCTTAGCCTCTGAGGCTGTACTTTGCCTTTTAAACTTTATAAATCAAAATAACTGTGGGAACGGGGCTGGAGGGTTGCTCTTGAGTAGAAAGACAGCACTTTAAAGTTTTAAAAAGTCACAGAACAAGTCTGTGTTCTTTCCAGAATTACGGGCAGGAAAGCTTCTCCTGAAGACCTGAATCCCTTTGGATCCATACTTTGCAGGTTCAGGTTTGAACCCTGCAGGTAAGGGCAAAATCTAAGCCACTTGTTATACTACTTTTTGCGCACTTAAACAAATCAATTTGTTTCTAACCTAAAAATGAGTGCTACACACACTTGCCAAACAAATTTAAAGCATAGAGCAGATGAAGCAGTCTTTTAAACACACTCTGCTTCGCCTCTGAAGGCTGTACTTTGCCTTTTTAACTTTGAAAAATCAAAAAGTGGTGGAGGGGCAGCTGGGGACTTGGCCCTGCAGCCATAAGCACAGCACAGGGGGAAGTAGGACAAAAATCAGTCACAGGCGGAAAAAAACAGCAGTCTTCACAGTACAAATTGCACAGAAACCAAGAGTTCCATTTAAACATGAGTAGAAAGACAGCCCTTTAAAGTTTCAAAAACTCAAAGCAAAAGTCTGTATTCTTACCACCTTCTTTGTTGTTTATATGTGGTCTAGTCCTTTACCACACTCTAATTTTTGTAATTCCGTTTTGCTAAAATACTTCCCTTCCAATCAGACCAATGGTTTGGGCCTATATACAAGCAAATAAGACAGTAGAATGTGCCCCAAAGCAAGCACGATGTCTCATTAAAGTAAAGCACCTGCCTTAGGGATCATCTGTAAATTACAGGTACCGCCAAATTGAGTAAACCACGTTCACAGACCTGCTCCGGATATAAAGACGCCATAAGCCAGTAGCCTGACTGTGTCTGGTTCTGAGAAATATACACAGCACAAGAGCTGGTTTGAAGTTACTCAGTTTACTCCTTACAGAGCAGAGGAGCAAATGCAAATATTTATGTGCCATCCACAAAGCATGCTGAGGCTACTACTAAACATGTCCATAGAAGCTAGACTCCAGGCCAAAGGTATCCATAAGGCAAGGTAGGCAATAGCCATAGGGACAAATTAAAACCAATGACCTGTAAAATGGCCTTTTTGTTTGAAATGAAGCCTGTAGTGCCAAAAAATCCACATACGGTTCCTAATGTCCCCACCCACATATTATATTGATGTGTGGCATTAACATACCTTTTAAGCGGTATTGGAATGGCTGATAAGTTATCTCGTAATGATCTGTGCCATGTGACGCTCTTGCATTCGATCAGTGGACTGAGTAGCGGGTTTCTGGTGTGAGATTATTTGGCTACCACATTAAACCAACATTTAAAAAAATATATATATATATATATATATATATATATATATATATATATATATATATATATATATATGCACCCAAACCGTCGCGCAATAAAGTAGGACAGCAAACACAGACACAAGATCTGCTGCGATTATCCTCCGTTTATTCAGGTCAGAGAATGGCAATCAACACTCAACGCGTTTCAGGATCACTCCCTTGTTCACGAGTGCCTGTCATCGCGCTGTTTTCTTTTTTATAACCACGTGATTTACAAAGTAACTCAAAGTGAAAAAAGACTGACATTTAACTTTAGTATGGCACACTAAACGTTTCTCAAATTATCCAAACAAGTTCAGTTTCACTTTATGAAAACCTATTATGCCTATGCTCATTTTAAATGACGTAATTAAGGTTTAAATGATTTATAAACAACTCATCCTTAATAGTGCTTTTTGTGCTAGTTATACTTCCATTTCTACCAGTCATTTCATGACAATATCAACCCATGTGGGTGAAATATTTTAACAGTCTAAATCTGATGGTGGTGAAATATTGGAACATATAACCATTTTATATTGAGTCATATATAATAAATAGTGAAACATTATCAAAATAAAGCCCAAGTGGGCATGAGCTCGATGATTGGCTTTGAATAATCTCCAAATCAAGAACAATTTCGGTCTTCCGTCAGTCATATATATCTAAAAAAATTTAAATAAAATAAATTAACTATAAAATAATATAATGTGTTTTCAAAGAAAAACAGCTACGACAAACAGTAACACAAACATTAATACAGAAAACATATAAACTCATAAGATGCTAATTATTGTTCTACAAACTAAGGACTGCAAAAATTCCAGAATTAAATTCAGTTTCAACAAGAGTCTTTATAAATTCATCCCAGATGAACGGCTAATTCCTCATCAAGGTTGTGGCCTAAAGGGGTCATTGTTTTATATTGAATGATGAGCTTAGACTCAAGTCTCCGAAGTTCTTTCAATCTGTCACCACCTCTAACAACATTTTTAACAAAGTCAAGTACCACGAAACTAAGTAAATTCGTGTTTTGTCCGTGGTGGCTTTGAAAATGACGTGCTATTGGGTATGCTTTATCCATGTTTTTGATAGCACGTAAATGTTCCAAAACGCGGACCTTGGCCTTATGAATAGTACTTCCTATATAGGCCAATCCGCATGGGGAGAAGAGTGCATACACGGCAAAATCAGTGTTGCATGATGTGTGCTTTTTGATGACATAGGGTCTACATATAGATGACAAAGTGCACTCCTTCTTGTTTCTACTGTTTTTGCAGGCTTTACAGCTGCGGCATGTAAAAGAAACCTTGTATGCCAGGGATCGTGGGTTTAGTTGTTTTTACAGCTCTACATAAGTCTCGTAATGATCTTGCCCTTTTAAAGGTAATTTGTGGATTAGATCCAATACAACTGGCAAGATCCTTATCTGTACACAGTACTGGCCAATATTTGTTCAAACTCTTTCGTACTGCTTGAGTTTGTCTGCTGTACGTTGTTATAAACCTAAGGTTCTGTCTGCTTTCATTATTGTTTATACTTTCTGTTCCCTGCAGTTTATCTGTTAACAAAGAGTCTCTTGATCGTTTAGATACTGCTGCAATGGCTTTGTTGATAGTTTTCTCAGTATACCATCTTTGTAAGATCCTTTCACACATAACATCCGATTCCACTGCAAATTTCTCTGCCGTGCTGCAGTTTCGCTTAGCTCTTAGTAATTCGCCTAGTGGAATACTCTGAATGAGTGCATTGGGATGACAGCATTTAGCGTGAAGGAGGCTATTTCCCGCCGTACTTTTTCTGAAAAGACTGCTTTCAATTTTATTGTTCTCAACAGTTAGTTTTAGGTCCAGGAATTCAAGTGAATTTTGTGACCATTGTGACGTAAGATGGAGATTAAAATCATTAATGTTTAACATGGCAACAAATTCAGAAGCTTCTTTCTCATTCCCGTCCCAAACACAAAAGATGTCATCAATGTATCTGACATACATCGGGATTTTGTTGAAAATATCCAACTTGCTAACAACTTCTTCCTCCCAGTACCCCATATAGAGACCTGCAAAAGATGGAGCAAAGCAGGTCCCCATAGACGTACCGATGATTTGATGGTATATTTTATTGTCAAATAAGAAGTAGTTCTGCTCAAGACATGTGGTTATCATTTTTAACAGCATTTCCGTGTGTTCCAGGTATGATGCTGATCGATTGCTCAAAATTTTTTTACATGCCTCTACTCCTTTCTTGTGCGGTATACATGTGTATAGACTAGACACATCCATCGTAAGTAAGGAGTATTCATGTTTCCACTCAATCTTTTGTATTTTTCTGAGAAAGTCTCCCGTGTCTTTAACATAAGACAGAAGTTGTTGGACTGGGCCCTGAAGGAAAAAATCCACGTATCTAGATACATTTTCTAAGAAACTCCCCCTTGATGACACTATAGGTCTCCCTGGTGGATTAAGTGGCTCCTTGTGGATTTTAGGCAGTAAATACAATGCTGCCAATTTCGGGAATTTACAATCTAGAAATGTATACTCAGTATCCTCAATCAGTCCTTGTCTCTTCCATTCATACAATGTCATCTAAAATTGTCTGATGGCATGCTCGTATTCCATCCTGTTGCTTCTTTCATATTTGTCAGCTTCTGCCAACTATCTTAGGCCCTCATTCACATAATCAGTTTTAGACATGACAACTACATTTCCACCCTTGTCCGATTTTTTTATCACAATTGTGTTGTCTTGTTTAAGGTTATCAAGGGCAGTTCTTTGGGCCTTACTGATATTGTTCCAAGTATTTAAAGTTTTGTGTTTACTTATTCTCCACAATTCTTCGTTTACTCCCTTTTCGAATACTTCTATGGCTTCGTTTTTAATCTGTGGCAAAAATATCGACTTCGGTCTAAAGTCATTCTTAGCACTCAGATCAAACTGGATATTTTCAAGTACAAGGCTTGTTGTAGGGCCACAATCATCTGTATTAGTAGCAGCCAACACATTCATAGTATGTAACAACCCCACATCTTTTATCCTTAATGCGCTTTCGGTATTCGATACTTTAGCACTTTCAGTATTAACCCTGGTAGCATGCCATTTGTGTAAACGCAATTTACGAGTGAAAAAGAACAAATCTATATGACTTTGCGTATAATCAAAACTGTTCGTGGGACAAAAAGAAAGACCTTTAGAAAGTAAATTAATTTCCATCTTACTTAATGTTCTGGAAGATAGGTTGATCACAGTTATTTCATCCATCATTTTATTGCCGTCTTTCCCCTTGTTCGACTTCCCACGGGGCTGCTTGAGGTTCCAGATTGTTTGTTGGACCCTCTTCTTCCTCTGTTTCCTCTTCCTCGCCTTTGAAATCCCTCTGATCTGTTGTTGGATTGGCGGCTTTTTGCCACCAAATCGAATTCTGTTAAAATGCTGTTTTTTACTCCACTGTAATTCAGCGTGTTTGATATTGCACTTCCATCCGTTAAGCTACTTGCACTTGGCAAACTTGTCCCGCTTTCAACAGAACGATCATCGTCCGTTTGTGCATCTTCATTTCTTACCGCCGATGTTCCCTGTGCAGCATTAGATGTCATTTTCTTTCTAAGATGGTCATATTTGCGAGAAAAGGTTAGGATCTGTCCTTTTTGGTAATCCACAAGATCACGCTGAAATTTTCGTTGTTTCCTCATTTTGATATCCGTCTCTATTTTCTCTAATCCTTTCTCCATCTTTGTTATTTCTTCTGGGAAATCATCGTTATTGCACATACCTTTCAATTCTTCGGTGAGTTTGTCAATAGTTTCACTCAATGTGTATATATATATATATGTTATACACAAATGGATACAAAATTACATTATGTTGTCTGTAGACTGCATGTACAAATATGCCAAAGGTGTTTTAATCAATGTTATGTGAAACAAGTGGCTGCTATCTTTGGTGTCATGATATGCTCATTGGTGGATGACGAGGGCAATGTGATCAATACCACACAATCTCGGCACGATCAAACTAGGTTGGCTTTACTAAATTGTATCAATAGATCATTATTAACATCAGCATTTATTACTTGTGATTTTTGCACAATAGGTACATTTATCAAGTATGATCTTAAAAAGCCGAAAGTGTTCGAATATCAGGCAACTGACCTCACAAATCTTTCTTCTATGTTTATGCTGCAGTTAATCACGGGATCTCAATCAATCAAGCACTGTCACTTTAAATATGAGCATTGTGATTGAACAGGTTGTCATGCGATCAAGGCTCTACGGAGCCGAAACGTTATGCGACTGAATCTGCAAGGATTTAAATAAATTTGCACTTACCTGAAGGTCCGTGTCCGATGTTTTTGTCGAAGCAAGGCGGAAATCGTTGTTGATAAAACAATGGAAAATTGACATGCGAGTAGTATTTGAGAAACGGCCATAGATTGCACTAATGGTGTGTCAAAGGCGATAGAGATATCATCTACGCAATACAGGATTGTCTGTGATATTGTATTCAAGAATAATTATGATGTTCAAATGATATGTAACGAATTTATATAACATATTATAATTAGTCGCACCACTCAAAGATGGCCGTCGCAATTGAAATGCTTAAGTCCATTTTTCCTTTCCATGTTTTCACTTGTAAATAGTGCACAGAACTTTCTATGTTGATGAACATAGTAATTGTTTTTTATTTAAACTAAGATGAGTAAAGTTTCAGATTGACACTGACGAAGGCGGAAACGCTGAAACGCGTTTGTCAAACTGGCTGCAGGAAGCGCTTGAATAAATAATGTTTTGAAACTACTTCAACCCCATGGATGGCTTTGTCGTGTGCACTCAAAAAAGCGGTTTTGAATGATATCGAACCAGTGTTGGGAGTGTAACAGAGCGTCTCACCACGCGCCGAGGAAGCACCCGTAACGAGTGGAGCAACGACGGGTGAAAAACGCGTTGTGGAAATAAATGGTCGTTTGCCCCGTCGGATTTTCCATGGATGTCACGGCGTCTATGATAGACGTGAAGAAACCGGTGAAAAGCACTCGCTGTTGCGGACCCCTGGTGCAGCGTTTTCGAAGGCAAACCTGAGGAACGGAGCCCCGGAGAGCAAAGTGAGTGTTACTTGACCATTACATATTTCAGATACTGACAAGTTATGTAAAAGCAATCAGACAGGGGTCTAGAAGTAAAGAAATTAAAGCGCTTCTGCATGATAGAATATGTTTTCAGACACTGAGAGAGAAGCAGCAGCAGAAAATTTGTTGGCAAAGAAAGAATTAAATGGGAAGAAAAAGGAACCAGAGAAAAAAAATGCACCAACAACAGTGAAAAGCATGTTTACCGCATTAGAGAAGGCGTATGAAAAAGAAATACGCAAATGGTGGGAGGCAACCAGCCTGCAGAAATACGTGGATGTAGGCAGAGTACCAAGGGGCCTCAGAATATACACGGTACCCTCTTCGGAAACCCCAAATCCGGCCTTACTCAAAGAATGGGCGGAATATACAACGAAGGTTACAAGCGTAATGCTTAAAATCCTATTCAAATACGCATGGATAGATAGAGCAGAACTACAAGAAAAAATTAAAGAAATCAAAAAACAAATAGAAAATAAAAAAGATGATAAAAAAAGTGAAGAACTTCGTGAATCAATGAAAAAACGCTTGTTAGAGTATGAGGCTACGATAAAGACAAGAAAACAAACAAAGTTTTTGAGGGACGAAAAAGATTATACTAATGGCCGAATTTTAACTTTTGCCAGAAAGTACGACGCCCCTGGAAATTAACTCTTCAAGAGTAAATCCAATCAAAGAACGCCACCAACAACATCAGAATCTGAGATCTCCGATGGAGAACAAATCTTGAAGGGTGCTGAAGAGAGAGCTGGAGTCTCAAGTGCCACACTTCCTAATCCGTCAGCCACTGAGTTGTCCCCTTTTTTTCAAGAATACGAACTAATGAGAGGATTGAGACAACAACCTGCGCAACGAGTGCATCCCCCAGAAGCAAGGGGAGGAAAACAAGGAGGGGCAAAAAAAGCCGTCACAGGGCGATCGACCCCAGTGGTCACACGAAGCAGACGAGGCAAACAATGGAAATAAATGGCAGAGAAAATGAACATACAGTGATAAATCTGTCAAGCAGGATATTGACAGAAACGGAATTAACTGTTCTGAAATTAGGGCTAACATTTTGTCCAACAGCCGCATATGACTATACGCAAATGCGAATAGATCTGTACTTGTTCATAAGAAAAATCATATTGATGAAAATACATATTTTACATCCTAGAAGAAAGACCAATGAAACAACAGGAGAAAAAGGATTGTTTGATCAACTAGTGGGCTCAGATCTGGAGACCATACGTACACTTAATGATCTGAATACTACCACAGAGGAGATGAAGAGTGATAATACACAGTTATTAGAGGAGACTGGAATCAGCCAAAAAAGCTGTAAAAGCAATATTTGTAAAAAATCGAAAATTATCCCGAGAACTCCATATGATCTATAGACACTTTTCAAGAACTTGTGATTGAGGATTTGAAAAAACTGCAAACTGAGAAATTCAATGGCAACAAAAGAAATATGACGAAAAATCAATGGGAATCAGTAACAAAACTGAAGGAAGATGATACCATAATCATTAAACCCTCGGACAAGGGGGGTAATGTGGTTGTCCTCAGTAGAAAACAATACGAAGAGGAAGCTCTCTCCCAACTGAGAAATAAAGAGACCTTACTTCACAGCGCTTAGCTGGGACGCGCTCACCTCTGGCTGGTCACTGAGAGGAGGACTTTGCGAACAGCTCGCCGCACCCGCTCCGCGGGTGCCGCTTCGTCGCCAAGAGAGGAGGAGCGGGAGACCAACACCATCGGAGGGCTGCAGGGCTGCGAGCGTATCAGGGACTCCAATTCCCAGGAGTCCCTGAGAGACCGCTGACCACTTCCGGTCCGCTCTCCCTGCCGGCCCGCCCACTGTCCTCAGACTTTGCTATATCTGGGGCCACTCTTCCCGCAGCGCGGGACGCAGCCCGGAGCGAAGACCGGGCTAAGAGCGGGCCGTTTGAGGCCGTTCGAGGACGGCAGCGGACGGCCTTGGGCCACCCCCCTTGCTACTCCCATCCCGCCTGTTGTTCTATCATTGTGTTAGGTTAGGCCAGCTCAATAGAGGCAACCCTTCTAGCAAGGTGTGTGAGGGCCCCACCTCATTATGAGCACTAGGATGACACGTAGCAAGGCCGCCAATGGCGGTCCACAAGTTAGTGGCCCTATGGATGACTTCATCACTCGCACTAATATAGCTATTGATGAAGAAATATCCAAACTTCAAACTCGGGTATCCCTAGAACTGGCAGCCGCACGTAGGTTGTCCGAGGTAATGGCCCATTCGAAAAAATCATCCTTAGGCCATATAGCCTCTGCAGTCACCCCTGCTCGCCCTGTTCGCCCAAATAGCATTATGACTCAGGCTGATTTACACCATCCCCCGATTACTCCCTCTCTCACTCCGCCCTTAGAGCAAACACGCACTTTAGAAGAGCTAAGTTTCTCTGCACCTCCCCATACTCAGTCCCCTAACTCTCCTGCCCAAGTAATTCCAACTACTTCCTGTGCTAGTGGCGCGCAACCCAAAAGAAAACGCCAATCACGCTCAGCCTACTCCCGCAAAAAGGCTAAAGTGGCAGTTTCTCACCATTTCACAATGGCTAATACTCAGGCATGTACTGTCTTACCTGAGGGTCCCCTAAGATCGCAGCCAGTATGCCAAAAAATGGGAGAGGGCCCAGCTACCATCACCCCAGAGGTTGAGGGGTTGCAGGTGCAGGACCAGGGACAAAATGAGAAGGAATTTATTGATCAAGTCTGGGAAACACTAAAAAAACTTCTCTCACCACTCGACCTAAGATTGTCTAGGATAGAAAACAATCTGCTCGAGATGGAGAAGAGCATTATTGCTCTGGCCACTCTTGGCCTGAGAAATCTCGAAAACCAGGGCGTGTCCCTATCCGACCCACAATTGCAAGCTCCTGCTGTACAAGCTGAGCAGCACCCCGCTCCAGTACCCGCTGTTGCAAGGCCTGTTCCCAAGCCGAGGACGGTGGCTGTGGACCAAATTTCCACGACCGCTAAACCTCA
Organism: Lissotriton helveticus; assembly: GCF_964261635.1. NCBI lineage: Eukaryota > Metazoa > Chordata > Amphibia > Caudata > Salamandridae > Lissotriton > Lissotriton helveticus. The sequence continues at coordinate 754,377,511 of NC_136073.1, forward strand.
GGCTTCCAAACCGCAGGCTCCTGCACGGAATCCTAAGCTGCAAAAAACAAATCCAAATCTGGTACCACCCGCTAGACCCCACCCCACTGAAACCCAGGGCCCTCGCCCAAAAGAAAATTTTAGAGGAGGCTATATAGATCTTCCCCCAGAGGCCAATGAATATGTAGTTGTGTTGACAGGTGTCCCTGCCCTCGGCATTGACCAATATGAAAATCATTGGTCATTGACAAACAAAACAATGCACTGGCTTAGTGTTAACAGACCAGCTCCTAATGGCAAGAGAAGCCGGGTAATGATGGTCCGTAGAATACCCTGGGTGGGCCCAACAAAGAAATCTAAGCAAGGGGACTGCGTAGTTGTAACTTTTGATGACCCGCATACGGCACGCCATATTTGTTCTTGGCCAACTAGCGAAGAATCCCTTGTCATCCCGAGGCCATTATCCTACTTTTACCCTCCACGTCAAGTACGTACCCAAGTGGATAACTGGTCCTTGGTGCAGCACCATCCATGGAAGATCCATCCCACGAGGCCAATGGACACCCTTTTACAGTGGAATGGCCTTTCAACCCACAACAGATTTGGAGGCCTGGAGGAGGTCGATTGACTTTTTGCGCCCCCCGCTTCCTCACAACTAGAAAAAGCTTCGTCTCCCATGGATACAGAAATATCTGGAAACCAAACTTACAGCCCACAAAATAACGACAATGGGCCCCTGACTCGCACGCCACGTGTCTTGGATCTAGCTAAAATGGCTACTCCAGATTGTATAAGGATGGAATCATGGCCTGACAGCCACTGCCTGACCCCACCTCCTTCCGCTCAACTCAATCTAATGGAGATCAAACTGCCAGATAGTGCTGCCCCCACTGAACTTTACCAGACTAAGATCCCCCCAACACCAACTATCCCGGATGAAAGAAACTTTTCCTTACCCACTCATGTTCCTAAAATCTCTTCACCCGGTGAATCCGCACTAAAGTTCTTAAGCTGGAATGTGGCTGGCCTTGAACGCAACCTTGACAACCCGGAATGGAACACCTTCTTGGCACCTTACGACATTTGTTTGCTACAGGAAACACGGTGCCAGGAACCTAGACACAGAGTGGGGTTCTCGACCTTCTACGTCCCGGCTGTTCACCATCAAGGTTCCAAAGGACGCCCGTCCGGCGGTCTCCTTATTTGGATTAATATAGCTCTAGACCTCAGTGTTCTCCAAAGACCTACTGAATCTCCCGACCTCCAATGGCTAACTCTCCATCACAAAGGGGGAAGGAAGCTAGAACTATTTAATATCTATTTAAGGGACAGCAGGAATGGAGGATCTTTAAACTCATTAGGTTTAAGCAACAATCTGGCTGCCTGCAACGCTGACTCTCTCGTCCTGCTGGCAGGCGATTTTAACTGCTGTTTTGAGCCTTTAGCTAAAGAAGATATTCTGGACACTAACGAGGAGGATAATAGGAGGGGAATCCCCATCTTGAACCTTGACCCGATCCCGAAATGGACACAAAGGGTGATCGACATAAACGCTCTCTGTATGGAGCATAATTTGAGAGCAACAAATGGGCGTTCTAGGTCAGATCCCATGGGTGCCCACACATATAATAGGACGGGCCACTCCTCCAGAATCGACTTTGTCATGCTCAACTATACCCTCTGGTCATACCACCAAGACATGGAGGTTATAGAAACCTGTGATAGCGACCACAACCCTCTTGCTGTAACCATTTCTGTTCCCTGGTTCCAGGGCTCTCAAGAAACCACCAACCAGATATGGAAATCCTCATGTGAGATCCTCCCCTCGAACTGTGGGAGACGTCTCAAATGGGCAAGAGTCGCAGCAGACGAGGCTAGGATGACACAAGCTGAAACCATCCTACTACAGGCTGAATCCAAGTTTGGTGCTTCAAACAGTGATAGTAAGAAGTTCCTATCACTATTTTTAGAGACAGTAACAGCACTAAGTGGGCTATTCACCATTTCGAAACCCAACGCCAGCAGCGCTGCAAAAGGCGTCCAGAGAACAAACGGAAAGTGGTTCACAGCGAATTGCCGAAATGCTAAGAGTGATCTCGTGGCCGCAGTAAAAGGAAAAGACCAAGCTGCCATCAGGTCTGCAAGGAAACTCTACAGGAAATCTGTGACTGAGGCCAAGCGGTCTTATGACTTCAACTTTTGGAGTGATCTAACGGAGGCAAGCACAAGGAAAGATGCCAAGGGGTTTTGGGACTTGCTAAGGTCAAGAGACAAGCCCATAGATCACCAACTGACTTGTAACATCCCGGGTGCTGCCTGGTTTGCCCATTTTTCGAACTTGTATACAGCGCAAACAGGGTCCCCCCAGCCAGATTTGCTATTACGGTTCAGTTCCACAGTCCTCCCACCAAACGAAGTTGCATTCACCGCTGTAGAAGTAGCGAAGGCAATTAGTTGTATTGTTCCCAACAAAGCGGCAGGCCCGGACGGGATCCCGGGCGACCTGATAAAAAATAACCCCCCATTTTGGAGCAGATTAATTGCTGCACTTCTTAATGAGGTTACGTTGGGGGGATCTTTCCCTGACTCTTGGAGGGGCGCTGAAGTCGTCCCCATTTTCAAGAAAGGCAACAGGGAAGATCCAGCTAATTACCGCCCCATCAGTTTGTTGGACACAACGCAAAAGGTGGCGGGGAAAGTGGTATTGGGCAGGATTCTGGAGTGGGTGGACGACAACCAGATATTATCTGATTTCCAAGCGGGTTTTAGATCAGGGACAGGCACCGTCGAGCAGACTTTCCGCCTTTTAATGCTCTATTGGAAGGTAGTGGTCCTAGGAGGAGGCAGTTTATACTTAGTCTTTATAGACTTAAAAACGGCCTTCGACCTGGTCCCACGAGCATTATTGTGGAAAGTCCTTGACGGTCTAGGTCTACCTCCCTACCTTCTGGCCTTATTGGTAAAATTCCATGCAAACAACTTTGCTCAAATCAGATGGGGTGCCCTGGGAGAAAAAACACCGTGTATCCCAGTAGACAGGGGCGTCCGCCAGGGGTGTGTGCTTGCCCCCACTCTGTTTTCGCTGTACGTAAATGGAGTGGTGGAGCATCTTTTACAACATCCTGCAGATGCACCATCCCTGGCCGGAAGGAAAATCCCGACGCTCCTGTTTGCGGATGACACCCTCCTGATTTCGAAGTCACCCACAGGCATACAGGCGCTACTTACCAGCTTTAAGGCCTTTTGTGATACCAAGGGCTTAGCAATAAATATTGGCAAGACCAAATTTCTTGTCCTCAACCCCCCGAAGAAAACTGTTAAACCCCCCACTCTAGACTCCGTTCCATTAGAACGGGTCAAAGAATTTGACTATTTAGGCATACGCCTCTGTGATAGCATGAACTGGAAGGCCCACCACCAGAAAGTGTTTCTAACCCACAAGAGGGTTGTTGGCGCTCTACTTAAAGAACAACGCGCCTCCTCAACAAAACCGATCGGGGCACTTCTTGACATTTATAGGGCCAGGGTTGTGAGTGCAGCATTGTATGGCGCAGAACTTTGGGGAACCCAGAGAGTGGACACTTTGGCCCACCTAGAAAATAAATTTCATAAAGACTTGATGAGGTTACCCCAGAGCACTCCCACAATCCCACTCTTGCTCGACGCAGGTACCCGCCCTATCTGCGAGCAAGCTAAATTACGTCCCTTATTGCTGTGGTCCAGAATTTGGAACGTTCCTGAACTCCACAGCTATGCGGATGCCCTGAAAGACGTTTTGTCCCTCCCTGGCTGGCACAAGATCACCTGGCTTAGAGAGGTTAAGAAGGCACTTATCTTGCTTGGTCTAGGATCTGCGTGGGAAAACAAAACCGCACCTCCCAAACAGGAATTGAAGAGGGCCTATTGGTCTTGGGTCGATAGTGAGAGACTGGGCAAATCTAACCATCCAAAAACTGTTGCCAACTTCCTGATGGTTAAATGTAAACCCTCCAGAGAAGCTTATATGGACCTGATCCACAGTCCTTATGATAGGGCTTTATATTTCAAATTCAGGGTTGGGGTTCTACCTTTATGCCAGTTCACTTCTACCTGGAAACCACCCTTGCAAACTGTTCCCGACTGTCCATTTTGTGAGCTGAAAACAGAATCTGTTGCACACTTTTTATTTGAGTGTCGAGCCTATTTGGCTCCCAGACGGAGGTGGTTGAAGCCTCTTTTCAGGAGCCTAGGAACCCGTTCACACTTGGAAGCTTTGAGAATACTGCTCTCAGACACAAGTCCCTTCTTTGCCATCTGTTTGGCAAAATTCCTAGGATGGGCCTGGCGTATAAGAACCACTAAAAAACTGATGATCCAATAATGTCTCCCCCTTTTTAACATGTTTCTCTTGTCCAAATGGACAGATCTTTTTTAAAGGTACAATGAATTGCAAGTTGTTGTTCGATTATTGTTTTATACTGTGATGTTTCGCTTTTATGATATGTTTTTTTATATCGAAATAAAGCTTACTACTACTAAAAGAACATTATACTCCCATCAAACAACAAGAATATTTGGATAGTATTTGGAAGTTTAACGAAATTATATGTAAGTGGAGGGATGAAGGCATCTTGGATCAGGAAGACTGGCAGTTCATTAACCCCTTCGCCGCTGATGACGGAACCGCTCCGTCATCAGCGTCGGTTGAGCTGTGCTGATGACGGAGCGGTTCCGTCACGGCCCGCCCAGCTCGATAGAACGCTCATGCGCGGCGCGAATTCCGCGCCTGCGCTGAAGGTTCTATTGAGCGGGGCGGGCCGTGACGGAACCGCTCCGTTACGAGCACAGCTCAACCGACGCTCGTGACGGAGCGGCTCCGTCACGAGCATGCGGCCGCCGCGCGGCCGCCGAAAACCGTTAGCACTGCGGCGGAATAGCCGCCGCAGTGAAGGTGTTAAATGCGAACATCCAGAAGTGGCAACATTCTATCACCTGCCCAAGGTGCATAAAAGCAAAAACTGGCCTCCGGGAAGACCTATAGGTTCTTCCAAAAAAAGCCTTTTGGAGAACACTTCCATTTATATAGACGATTTCATATCCCCAATGGTAAAGGATCTGAACTCCTACTTGAAAGACACGAAAGATTTCTTACGTATCAGTGATGGCACTAGTTGGGACTCGGAAATGCTCCCAATAACTCTGGACATAACAAGTCTATACACTTCAATAGACCATGAAAAGGGCCTCCATGCCATGAGCTTCTTTTTAGATCAAAGACCCTTAAAATTTCGTAAACACAACCAGATGTTGATGGATTTCACTAGGTTTTGCCTGTTTAACAACATTTTTACCTTTTCAGGACAGCTGTATCGACAAAGACAGGGTACCGCGTTGGGCACGTGCTTCGCCCCCAGCTATGCAAATTTATTCGTAGGCTGGTGGGAGAAGCACGTGGCCTGGGCGGGTGAGAATGAACAATGGATGAACCACATTGCCCTGTGGGCTCGTTATATAGATGATTTATTCATCGTATGGTGGGGCACTAGGAGAGAAGCTGAAAGATACATAGAGCTACTTAATGTAAATGAACTTAATCTTAAGTTTACAGGATGCATAAGTGCTAAGGAAGTAGTGTATCTGGACCTAAGGGTGTATATAGAAAATGAGAGAATCGAAACATCCTTATATCGCAAGATCACTGCAGGAAACACAATCCTGCATGCTGACAGCAGTCACCCCAAAAGAGTAGTTAAAAACATTCCAGTAGGAGAATTCCTGAGAATGAAACGAAACTGCTCCACACCCACTGAATGCAGTAAGGCCATAGCCCAGTCCAAAGAAAGATTCAAGAAAAGGGGATATTGTAGAGGGTTTCTAGAGAAAGCTGAACAAAGATGCAATGAAACTGAAAGAGAGAGTTTACTGAGAGATAAAGTAAAAACCGAAGATAACAATGTGAGGTTAATCGCTAACTATACAGACAAATCCTCAGAGATCTATCACATTTCAAGAAGAAACTGGAAAGTGTTGAAGGCTGACAATGTAGTGGGAAAGAAATTACCAACCAATCCCCTAATCACATATAGAAGAGGAAATTCCCTAAAAGACCAACTAGTTGACAGCCACTATAATCCTAAGGGTAGAAAGACAAAAGCGGTAACAGGATTTTTTCCTTGTATGAAGTGCAAGGCATGTAAACACAGTAGTAAAATCAAGACCTATGCCGTACCTGGAATGCAGAAAAGAACTCCTATCACTAAGTTGCTCAACTGCAACTCAGAGTACACAGTTTACTGCCTCACATGTCCGTGTGGGAAACGGTACGTGGGGAGCACCATTAAGCCTGCCAAATTAAGAATCTTCGAACATCAAAGAGCGATCACAAATAAAGACCAAGTGTATCCGGTGGCTCCCCACTTTGAGAAAGAACATGGCAGTAATTGTAGTCTCCTAACCTTCTTCTGCTTTGACCAATTGGTAAAATCAGAGAGAGGAGGAGATAATGTAAAAAAACTCCGCACATTGGAGTCTAAATACATTATCACAGTGGTTCCCAAACTTTTTTGACCTGTGGCTCCCTTGACCTAATCGGCAGTTGGCCATGGCTCCCCACCATTTTTTACTGGTGGGGGGGACATAAGCCCGACCTCAGGAGTACTTCCTGTTGTCTTCCTTAAAATAAATGGGACGCAATGAAGGTATTATAATAGTTGGAATGCTTGAATGTGTGTGAAAGTGAGCGAGAGACAGGAGTGAGTGACTGCTATTGTGACTTAGAACAAACCACAGTATGTACTCTGCTGTGTGTGCCCATTCGCTGCTCCTGTGCATGTGTACGTTCTCTTCGTATTGTTCACAGTGCACTCTTGAGATCTTCTTGGAGTATGTATATGAGTATATACGCATTCAATGCCAGCTTATGGGTAGCTCTCTGTCCCTGTGTGCATGGTCTTGTAGATAGATATGTGTAAATGCTTGACATCGTCTTATTGCAAGCTGTGTACTACTGAACTTAGTGCACATACTCACTGATGTTGTGTGCACGCACTAAGATTGTCAGTGCATGAAATCTAACTTTGTTATGTGCACACTCGAAGTCATCTCTTTTGAAGGTGTGCACTCACCTTGGTGCAGGCACAGTCACTGAGTACGTGCATGCATTCGCCTCGCCTGTCTAGGCATGCTAACAGCGGTATGTGCACACTTCACATGCTCTAACTTTGGAAGGTGTTTATCCTGTGTATGTTAGCAATCTCAAGGGTGTGCATGTTACCTATGTTTGCATGCTCTTTGCTCGTGGGTGGATGCTCTCTGCTCAGAAGTGCCTGCCTTTGTGCACACTTTCGAGATTCTCTCTCTGAAGTGTGTGCACTTTTCTGTGTGCACGCACAGCCATTCAGCGCTTAAGTGTGTACGCACGCTCTTTGATTCTGTGTGCATGCCTCACCTGGGTGCTGGTTGACTTGTGCCAGAGCACAGGAGCCTCAGTTGCTCCTTTAGAAAGTGAGTGCTGCCTCTCCTTGTGCTGCTGCCCACTGCTCCCCGCCCGGGAGGACCATAGGGGCGCCGGGCGGGAACGGACCCCCAGGGCAGGCAGATGTGCTGCAGGAGGTGGCCGCGCTCCTCTCCCCGGGATCCTTTTCATGCCACAAACGTGATTATCTAAGCTGCCTACCCCTCGGCGTTCCAGCGCATTTGGTGCAGAAGCCGGGCATCCTCAGAGCGGCCCTTCACCACCCAAGGCCGGCTTTAGCACTGATGGCGCCCTGTGAGACGGTGTCTGTTGGCGTCCCCCCTCTGCCACGGATTCCCTCACTAGCACCCTTTAACAGTGCCCCTCAAGTCTCCATAACCACTGTCTCTCAGATTAATTTAATTTTAAAGCATCACTTATACCAGTTTGAGGTGTCTGAGCACTTTACATCACACACACACTGCACAGAGACAATCATATGTGTGTAAATCAGTGTATATGACATGTTACACCAGACAGGACTACAAGGTGTAGTGTAGGAGTGACATGTTATCGATATTGGTAGGCAATATAGTTTGAGTCCTTATTCTGGAAAAGCACAAATTCAGAATTTAAAACATAACATCATTGTTAGGGGTTCTCTTTAATAATAAGAATTGTTTTCTACCCAAATAAACCCTTTTCACAAGATTAGGATGATGAAAGACTGGGAAAAAAACATATTGCCCTAACATATACCTTGTAGTTTGCGTGCAGCTCTTTGAGGACAGTTAATTAATCCATGTTCTATACTAGGATTTTGACATAAATGACAAGTCACTCTTTAACAGAAGCAGTTACCCATTGAACTATTTATATTATTTACATAATTTGGCGTTTTTTATCTGCATTGTACACGTTTATATCAGCAGGCATTTTAACCCTCTGCGCTTCCTTAGGATGAGTTAAAACTTCCATTAGACAAACCTCCGGTCTTTTCCAGGAAGGCATTAATCACCAGCTTTAACATTTTAATTGATGCCTGACAAATTGCTCGAGGCCAAGAAGGCTGAAGCAGGTGCTTCCAAAATGATAAGATACATGTAAAAATGATGCCCCCAAGTCAACGCCCGGTGCGATGGCACCGATCGCACCGCCCTAGAGCCGGCCCTGTCACCACCTTTTCCCTTCTAACACTCATGCTGCCATGCACACGAACACACAAGAGCAAGATCTCCCTCCTCACACTAGCATACACACTTAGGTCCATCAGCCTGTAGCTCCAGTCACACACACATACCCTCCCTTCACACAGGCATGTCACTACCCTCCCCAGATGACTCGCACACATACACACACTGGCCCCAGCCGCTCAAGCAATGGCATAGACTAAGCCTCTGAAAGCACATACGCGCGTACCTACGCACGTAGCTCTTGGGCCAAATATGTTGCAGGATGATGAAGGTGGCATTACTAACTCCCCACGCTGTGGCTGCAATTCCCCACATCGTGTGCGCGGCGCCCCTGGCACCTCATTACGGCGCACCGGGGTGCCGCGGCGTACAGTTTGGGAACCACAGCATTATCAGACTACAAACAAAGGCCCCCATATGTCTGAATAATGAAGAAGAGATGTGGGTTCATGTAGGTCGCTAAATGTGTATGTCAATGGTTCTCTTAAAATCTTCTGCACAATTGTAGTATTACAGGGATTCGCTGAATTTTTGAAATACATACTGGTTGATTATGTTTCTGCGAATTATGCTGATCTCGTTGCCCATTCAGGGCGTAATGATAAAACAATGGAAAATTGACATGCGAGTAGTATTTGAGAAACGGCCATAGATTGCACTAATGGTGTGTCAAAGGCGATAGAGATATTATCTACGCAATACAGGATTGTCTGTGATATTGTATTCAAGAATAATTATGATGTTCAAATGATATGTAACGAATTTATATAACATATTATAATTAGTCGCACCACTCAAAGATGGCCGTCGCAATTGAAATGCTTAAGTCCATTTTTCCTTTCCATGTTTTCACTTGTAAATAGTGCACGGAACTTTCTATGTCGATGAACATAGTAATTGTTTTTTATTTAAACTAAGAAGAGTAGAGTTTCAGATTGACACTGACGAAGGTGGAAAAGCTGAAACGCGTTTGGCAAACTGGCTGCAGGAAGCGCTTGAATAAATAATGTTTTGAAACTACTTCAACCCCATGGATGGCTTTGTCGTGTGCACTCAAAAAAGCGGTTTTGAATGATTTCGAACCAGTGTTGGGAGTGTAACAGCGCGTCTCACTACGCGCCGAGGAAGCACCCGTAACGAGTGGAGCAACGACGGGTGAAAAACGCGTTGTGGATATATATATATATATATATATGTATATATTCACTGAAAAAGCCAAAGGCTACAGGGACATTATAGTTAGGAAATAGAATAAAAAAACCTTAGATACTCACTGAAATAAAACAAAGGTTACAGGGGCTTCACAGTTAGGCTAACATTTTACTTGTACAAAACCAGAGAAATTCAGCAGTTGTAGTTAGCTGAGCTAACTATAACTCACACCCCCACAATGCACTGCTGATGACCTCACATATTACATTACTCATGACATGTTCCTTGACATCACTGATGACATCTCAAAGGACATGACTGATGACATCACTAATGACATCATCCACCGAATCTCTGATGCATCCACTCACACCCCAATATAACCTTTCTTACACCAACTCCAACAGAAGTGTTAAAAGTAGAGTCAATATTGTTCAGTATTTGATCCCAGTAGCAGGTGAGCTTCAGAAAGTGCATAGAATGTGGAGCAGAGTCCCAATGTCCCACACCCCCTCCAGCACGAGTTTGACTGCCCTGCTTTCCATTTTTGAAGTATTGCTGGTGTCAGATACCAGTAAGTGGCAATTTTATAAACAGTCTCAGTACTGGCCATGTTATGTGCAGTGTGATATACCCTGAAAATGATATCCTCCCACTCCTTAGAAGAAAGGGCTCTACCGAGCTCCACCTCCCATCTCAACTGCACCTTGGATTTAGTCTGGGAAACACAGTGCCTAGCATAGCATATAGTTCAGTTATGAGGTGCTTATTGGCCTTAAGGAGTATCCATTTTTCAAAGGGGTTCAGAGGGCGCTCTGCTTCCTGCTTATTCTCCTGTATTGTCACTTAGTGTCGTAGTTGTTAATATTGTATGCAGTTGTAGTCTGTTAAGTAGTAATCATCCTTGAGTTGGTCACAGGGAATACGCTCTAGAGTGTCGAAAAGACAACCCACTCGCTTACACCCACCACTTGCCATTGCCGAAACCGTTCTGGTTCCATCCCTGGAATGAAATATGAGTTGGCAAGAATCAGGATCATGGGGAAAGGTAAGTCGTGAGGCCTGCCCAAAGTGCTACCAAGTCCCACACTTTAAGCGTGGAGATCGTCACCGAGAAGGAATAGAGGCCCCAGGCTGCACGTTTACAGGGCAGCAAGACCTCCTTCCATATGTTGGAACCAGCGACTGCTTCATCCATAAAGGACCAATGTCTTTCAGATAGTTGGCGGTTCCATTCTACCAGAAATCTAATTTGGGTGGCTTGGTAAGATATCATAGAAATTGCCTGACCACCATTTCGCTTTGAGCGGTAAAGTAGATGTTTATGAAGGTGGGGTTCTTTGTTGTCCTGAAGGAATTTGTTGATTTCCAATTGAATGGAGCAGAGGGGTCAGCCGTAAGTCTGGAACAAGTAAAGTATGCACAGTAGGATGGTCATTTTGACTGCTGCTATTCTTCCCATCCAAGACAGGCGCAGATGGCTCCATGTGGACAGATCTCTGCTTATTTGAGAAGTAAGGGTGATGTAGTTGGCAGCTAACGTTTTAGCTTCCGGGTTTTAGAGTCCGGGTTTGAACTCTGTCGCTCATTGAAAGTAAAACATAGAGTGTAGATTATTTTCGTGAGGGGGAGAGACCAAGAAGTTCAAAATCTGTGATTTCTGAACATTTACTTTAAATCCTGAGACCTCCCTGAAGGTCTGGAGTTCTGCGACTAGTGCGGAAAGCGAGGACATCGGATCAGTGATTGATAAGATGACAGCATCAGCATAGATGAGATGATGATACCCCCCAAAGGGAATCCCAGTGATGGCTGGATTAGCACTCATCCACTGTACCAGAGGCTCTATGTATAACGCAAAAAGAAGAGGGGACAAGGGGACCCCTTACATGTGCCCCGTTATATAGGGAAGGGAGGGGACAATATACCCTCACTAAATCTCAGGGGGTTCTATAAACGCTTCTGACCATCTACAAAACGCCTCACCAATACCAAATTTTCACAGCATCTCAAAGAGGTAGGGCGAATGCACACAATCGAATGCCTTTTCGGCATCAATAGAGAGAAGCAGTGTCACCTTCCATGACCTATGAATTTTGTCAAGGAGGTGCAGTAGATGTTTGGTATTGTTGCCGCACTTGCACACAGGTATGAATCCAGCCTGGTCTGGTTTAATCAGGCCTAGCATTAGTGAGCTCAAGTGGTGTGCTAAGATACAGGTGAATAATTTTGCATCTATATTTAAGAGAGAGATAGGTCTATATACAATCCACACAGATTCGGAATTACCGATATAGCTGCCTCTAACTTGGGGTCAGAAAAGTTATTATAAAGATGAGTATGCAAGGGGGCTAGATCCTGGCAGGAAACCTTGTAACATTTTGCACTAAAGTCATAGGTCCCTGGTGACTTCTTTGGTTTTATATGAGCGATGGCCGAGATCACCTCTTCTATTCTTATGGGTTGTTCTAGAGCCTCAGTCTCTTTGTCCAAAAGGGGAGTGTGGGTGACATTGTGGAAGTAACCTAAGGGATCTCTGCTAGGGCCTTCAGGGATAGAGTATAGAGTACCGTAAAAGGCCTGGAAGGCTGATGCTATATCTGTGTCTGAGCAGACCTCTGTAGATGGTCCAATACCTATCATCTTCACAGACCCCGAATGGATTTTGCTGTGTAGGCAGTGTGCCAGCATAAGCATGCAGCAGGTACTCCCAAAGTAAGATGTATGTTTAGGGTGTACCATAGCGTACTCCGCCCTTTCGAGATCTAAACATTTGAGAAGAAGCCACACTTTTTCAAGTGCTGTCCATACTCTACGGTCCCCGTTCATTATGAATAGCCTCGAGTTCGGAGGCAGATCTCTCTTAACTCTATAATTTGTCTCAGCGACGGCGATTCTCTGCCGCGGAGACAGCTATAAGATCCCCCTTCACTACCAGCTTCATATCTTCCCATTTTGAGACCAAGAAGGTCTCTCCAGTATTGTTAGTTTGGAGGTAGGCTGCAATTACTTTTTGGAGGGAATCGACCAGGCCTGGCAACTAAAGCAGGGAGTCTCTAAGGCGCCAGCGCAAAGTCCTAGGTTGTGAGACATTCAGTCTGAGAGATGAGGAGAGGAGGTCAAGGTTGGAGAGCAATCGGGGAGCAATGTCCGCTTCCGATGTAAGAGCTAATAGGGGTTTGGGGTCACAAGAAAGTGGTCAATATGTGCATATGTTTTGTGCACAACCACATAATACATGTAGGGCAGATTTATGTTAATTGGCGCATCCCCAGGGATGCGCCAGTTAATGTGTGCCACAGTGCGCCACAGCTCCGCCACCCATGGTGCGCCGCATTTACAATGCCACAATCCCACTGAAACATCCCAAACTCTCTGTAATGCATTGGCGGACTTTTTCTCTGAAAAGGTCACGTCCATATTCAAGGACTTCACTTCAAAGTCTACCATCACCAAATCAATCAATACGCAAATAAATTCGGACTCACCGAGCTTCATGGAATTCACTAACACACATCCCCAATACATCCATAAATTAATATCATCAATCAAATCTGGCTCCCCACTGGACCCCTGCCACCCTTCGATACTCAACACCATCCCAGACATCATCACACTACCTTTAACACACATCTGCAATTCCATGTTCTTAACGGGCTCATACCCAACAATATGGAAAAACACAATAATTAAACCTCTGCTCAAAAAACCATCACTTGATCCTTCATCACCTTCCAGTTACCGTCCTATAGCATCCCTTCCCTTCCCAGCTAAAATCTTTAAATCCATCATGAACAAACAGTTGTCCGAATATATTCATAATAACGAACTCCTGGATGACACCCAGTTCGGTTTCAGACATGGACACGGGACAGAAACCGCTCTGATAAAAGCTGCAGACGAAATACGAATGACTATGGACAACGGCGGAGAAGCTGTACTCATCCTATTGGATCTATCGGCGGCCTTCGACATGGTCGATCATTCTACCTTGATCGACCGTGTCGAAGCCATCGGTATCAAACACAAAGCCAAGGACCTCATTGCATCTTTTCTGGCAGACCATAAACAGGCAGTTAAATTGGGCACATATACCTCCCCCATCTTCACCCTCCCTTGCGGAGTCCCACAAGGTTCCTCGCTAAGTCCGACCCTTTTCAATATATATGTTTCGGACTCAGCGAGAGTAATAAAAGCCTATAACATCAACTTAACGACATACGCCGATGATACCCAGTTGGTAATATCCATACATACAGACGGCCCTACAATAGCAGCAAATTTTAAAGGGGGCATGAGGGCCATCAGCAGCTGGATGTCCTCCAACTGTTTAAAATTAAACTCCACAAAGACCGAAGTTATGCTGTTTGGCAAGATCCAGCCAACATGGTCCCCCCTTTGGTGGCCGGAGGAAATGGGCACTCCCCCTGAGCCAGTCAGTAAAGTTAGAAATTTAGGAGTCATTTTTGATGACAAACTCCTCTTCCACCATCATGTGAATTCAGTAGTTTCCTCATCATTCAATACATTAAGGAAAATCAAGAAACTACTCCCATATCTCCCCAAAACGGCAGGAAAAACACTAATTTCAACACTTGTGTTCTCACGAACTGACTATTGTAATGCCCTCCTCCTGAACGCACAAGAAAAGGTCATCTCTAAACTCCAGATGATACAAAATGCCTCAGCCAGAGTCTTACTGGGCATCTCAAAATTTAGTCCCGTCTCTAAACATCTAAAACAACTGCATTGGCTCCCCATCAGAAGCCGTACAAAATTCAAATCCCTCTGTATCGTCTACAAGGCAATCAACAATGTTGGACCCAAATTCCTCAAGAACTCATTCAAACCTCATACCACTTCCAGAATGCTCCGTTCTAATACTGCCCACTTGCTCAACATACCCAGAACTAGAAGAGTTAACTGGGGAGACAGATGCTTCACTATCGCCGCTGCAAAATTGTGGAATTCTCTTCCCCTTAACATAAAAAGCAGTCCCACCCTTATCATCTTCAGGAAGCAATTAAAGACATGGCTGTTTTCTCACTAATTTATCATCTTCAGAAAGCACTTAAAGACAGGGTTGCCTTCTTAGTAATCTCATCTCAGTTGTATTAAACATAGCTTACAGCGCCGAGACACCCATGGGTAATTGCAGCGCTTTAAAAATCGCATAAATAAATAAATAAATGGGGCAAAAACGGCACAGATGCATGACGCATCTGTGCCGTAAAGGTGGCGCATTGCTGGAGTTGCGTCGCAAGCGCGACGCAGCTCCAGCAAGGCTCAGGGGTGCCCCATCTTCACAATGCTGCGTCAAGACCTACGCCTGCTTCAAGCAGGCGCAGTATTTTGACGCAGCATTGGCCTGAAAGTGACTGAGTGAAATCTTATAGATTTCACTCAGCCACTTTTAGGAAGCGTTCCTGCGCAGGAACGCCCCCCCCTGCGCAGGAACGCCTCCTTATGGCGCAGGGCTTTACAACGTGACGCATCTCCTAGATGCGTCACATTGTAAATAGGGCGCATTGTTTGCGCCGCCGTTGCGTCAAATAAAGTGACGCAATTGCGGCGCAAAGAGGCGCAAGGGCCTCATAAATCTGCCCCGTAGTCTCTAGTAGAGTGGTGCAGTCATCGCCAAATGCCTTGCAGTCCACAATCTATGAGCCATTGTAACCCTGCAGCGGAGAAGGTCCCAGTTTAGTCAGAGCGTTGTCCTGAGTGATCCATATCAGTGTCCATTACCAAGTTCATGTCCCACCATCAAGTTAGCAGCATCCAGAGACCCGAGCTCAGGCGCCAAAGAACTAGTACTAAAGGCTTCTTGGTGCTCGTTAGGTGTGTAGATTTTTAACAGGGTGAAATGAAAGGTGCCCAATCTCAGCCAGACTGCTAGTAGGCGTTCTTTAACATCCGCTTCTGTGGATAGTATTTCCTCTTTGAAACCCTGTGAGAAGAGAATGGCCACCCCTCCCTTTTTAGTGGGGCATGAAGACCAAAGTTGCTGTGGGAACCAGTGGGACTGCACTCTGGTTACAACCTTAGAAGCTAGATGAGGTTCCTGCAGAAGGCATATGTCACTACCTGATTGCTCTAGGGCCGGTTAGTGGTTGAGGCTGGTGGCCTTAAGTTCCTGGAAAGCAAGGCAGTATGGCAGTATGCTGTAGAGACACTCGCCCAAGACTGTCAGGGCACAGAGCAATTAAACCTCCCCACCTGAGGTAGACCACAAAAAGGCACATTGAAGAGCCAAGGGTACACCAGACATGGAGAAGGAGTAACAATACACAATAAACAACTCCTACAAACCAATCAGAAAAACATGCAACCAGTAACCACAGATGTCCATCAGTGGAGGGTTCAAGTAGTGGAGCATGGGCCAGGCGGTCAGGGCCATAATGAGCTGAAGTCCCAAAGTGGTGGAATGTCCCAATGAGGAAAGACCCAGAAGACCGGCACATGTCTCCAGGCAACTTCGCCTCGTCACCCCATGTTGTGGAAAGAATCATTGTAAACAAAGTCTCCTCAGCCTCACGGTGCATCTATCTTTTCAGCATCGCCCATCAGCATCTCCTGTATAGACTTTCTCTCCAATACCCTATTTTCTCAATCAGGCCGCAGTCTGACATATGCATGCTTGGACTGTTGCCAGTGTGGGTGCCTGCGCTCCATCTGACCCTGTGGGCAGGTTCCTTGTCCCTCTGCAAGAGGGTCTGCAATACTAAGCACTCGGCAGGCCTCTGTAAAAGATCCGATTTGATAGAGTTTGTTCTCATATCGGAAGATGATCCTGAAGGGTTAGCCCCAGGAGTACCAAACACCAGCTTCTCTTAGGTGAGCGGTAACTGGACAGAAGCCTTGGCGCTTTTGCAGAGTAATGGACGCTAAGTCTTGATACAGCAAAGGTGTGTGTCCTCTAAACTGTATTGTCTGGACCTCCCTTGCTTTGCGCAGTATTCTCTCCTTCAATTGAAAATCATAGACACACACCAGAATGACTGCAGGAGGGGCCTTCTCTAGTCTTGATGTTCCACCCGGTGCACCCGATCCAGCTTTGTCTGCTGTGGCCTTCAGGATGTGTCCAAAGAGATCTCCAACATATTCTCCCAGGCCGGCCCCTTCTGCATTTGTTAGAACCCCTTCAATGCCTAAATTGTTAAACCATGAGCGATTTTTTAAGCCTTCTGTATGTGCCTGTAGGTTGAGCTGTTGCTCCCGGAGCACCTCTTGTTCCAGAGATCCCATTCCCCATCTCCTCCAGGTCTCTGCAACCCTCACGCAGATTAGAAGATAGGTCCTTTTTGACTGCTCGTAGGTCATCTCGTAGTGATGCGAATAAGGCCTCCATGAAGGAACGAGTCACCGGCCCATCCGGATCGCCAGTCTCCAGGAGGTGATCAGTGTTAGTGGTGGGCGATTTATCCCCCAAAGGCCCCCATCAGGCCTAGTCAACATGCCCCACAAAGAGCGATCTTTTTTCATCCTGGCTGATGACATGGGACCGTTCCTCTTTGCGAACGAATCCAGAGATAGTCACCCAGTCAGCGATGACCTGGTCAAGGAAGTACTACCAACAGTACTTCCACAAATGCGCCAGGCGTGGCTGCCGTACGGCTCAACGGGTCAAGCATTTCCTCTTCTCCACCTGGAGACCCGGCCAGAGTGGGGCCCCCCCAAGTGGCGACCTGAATTCTGCTGGAACAAGTTGGCCTGCACATGGCTTGTGATACAGCCCTCGTCATATGTCAGGTGACGCCGCTCATGGAGAGGGACTTCTAGTGGTTTAGGCTGTTGCCCCCCTTGAGTGAGCTTCCTCAGGGTACTCCAGAGTCACAGCCCACGTCCCCCCAGACAGGCACAGGAGTGTGGGTCAAGTGTCACAACAGCAGGCGGGTGCCACAGGCCCCATGTCCCACCTCACTCCGAGAGCTCCAGGCCAAGGACGGGTACCTAGGGCTGAGCCACGTGGCAGGTTGCAGACGATGGTGAAGAAAAGAAGTCATCTTCACGCTGTAAAATTTTGATTATATGTTTAATCAGGTGCGTTCAGCAAAACGACACAACACCAACTGTCCGGCAGGATGTCCAGCTCTGGAATGAGTGATCCATAGAATCACCTGCCTCACTACATTCCATAGCGATACAAAAGGGGATGATGGACGGAGCGTTTGAACAAATCAAACACTCACCCCCAGTCAACTGATTTGGGTTTAATCCATCACCATTCTTTAGTTCACTCAGCCACCCCAGTTCAGACATGGCTATATGCAAATCAGTCTGACCCTGTGCCTCATGGGAACAGTACAGCCCGAACTGCCAAGCCATGTCTTCCCTGGACCGGAAACAAGCATCCTGGGACCGGTTTCGGATTCATAATCCTCATCAGCCAGGCTATCTTGAATCCAGTGGCCAAGTGAACAAGGGACTCACGTCTGAGCATACCCTGCCACACTTAGGGCGAACAAAGCGATACAAAAGGGGATGATGGACGGAGCGTTTGAACAAATCAAACACTCACCCCCAGTCAACTGATCTGGGTTTAATCCATCACCATTCTTTAGTTCACTCAGCCACCCCAGTTCAGACATGGCTATATGCAAATCAGTCTGACCCTGTGCCTCATGGGAACAGTACAGCCCGAACTGCCAAGCCATGTCTTCCCTGGACCGGAAACAAGCATCCTGGGGCCGGTTTCGGATTCATAATCCTCATCAGCCAGGCTATCTTGAATCCAGTGGCCAAGTGAACAAGGGACTCACGTCTGAGCATACCCTGCCACACTTAGGGCGAACAACATTCCATGACATAGTTCTTAAACCTAGATTACAACACACAGGAAGCTGTGAGTGTTGAAAGATGTATCCCTTTTTGGCCTGCAGTCCTCCCTGGAAGAGCCTCAACCTCCTGTCCTTCTCTTTCCTCAGGCGGGGATGCAGTGGTCACAAGGAGCGGGAGGGCCTTATGCAGGGCTTCCCCACAGCCAAAGGGCGCCGATGCAGGCTGGGCATGGGTAGCTGCAGAGCCGCTCTACTGCTTGACAGCTGTGTGTGGAAACATCCGGGCAGGACCTCATCTCTGCTAGCTCAGGCCGACTGCCACCATCTTGCGGCTGAGTGCAGCCTCCACTTCCCGCCGTCCGTCCTGGTAAGGACCACCTGGCCGCACCAGGAGGGGCTCCCGGTCTCGTCACCAGTGCCCGCTGCATCCACAGTCTGAACGGGGCAGAGGGTGCCTTTTATGCACAGGAGGTAGGGCACTACATGGGGCAAAGGTGGTGGAGGGGATGGAGAAACAAGGAGATACGTCTTAGCAATCAGTCATCTTGACCACGCCCCCAACCTATGTATTTTAATACCCATTTCACATGTTTCAAAAGCTGTAGTGGTCTTCGAGACAGTTCCAAAAGAAAGTTAATTCCAGATCATGGACTTTCAGGTAAGGTTAGGTGAATTTATCTTATGTGTACTTTCATGGATAACCACTGCATTTTGGAACATAGGCAGAGGACAAAGAGGTGTGGCTAGGCTCTCCAGGTGGTGAAGGGAACTCCATGATTTCCACAGTGAGGACTCCTGTGACCATATGACTTTTCATTTGTACTTCGTCTGCCTAAGTTGGTTTGGACATCCAGACTGTCTTCTTATTACTGTAAATCACAGGTTCCTGCACGCATTATTAACAAATGGCAACGTAAAAGACTTCGAGTGGTAACAGCAGGATCAGCTTTATTTAATTTCTGACCAGAACGGCCACATAAGTAAAGAACCTCAAGACTACAATACACACACATTTTTCCTACCTATTCAGAATCCTCCCCTCTGCTAGATTCTCAATGCTCCATTCATGGTTTTTCTTCCCCCTATATCTCTTAAGACCTGCTACCTTTGTGTACTGTTTTGTATTTCCTTTCTTTCTGCATTGGCTTGGTGAACCTAGATCTTCTTCTGGTAATTGTACGGCATTATGAATAAATAAATGAAAAATATAACTGGGACCACTTTATCAAAAGAGTCTCAGGGTGCAGCAAGCATGTGCTGCCACTTTTTGCGTCCCTTGGACATTTAGGGGCAGATTTATGAGGCCCTTGCGCCTCTTTGCGCCGCAATTGCGTCACTTAATTTGACGCAACGGCGGCGCAAACAATGCGCCCTATTTACAACGTGACGCATCTAGGAGATGCGTCACGTTGGAAAGCCCTGCGCCATAAGGAGGCGTTCCTGCGCAGGGGGGGGCGTTCCTGCGCAGGAACGCCTCCTAAAAGTGGCTGAGTGAAATCTATGAGATTTCACTCAGTCACTTTCTACGTCAATTCCTTACGCCTGCTTGAAGCAGGCGTAAGGGTGACGCACCATGCATTGTAGGGGTGGCCCCTGTACATTGCAGGAGTCATGTCGCACTTGCGACATGACTCCAGCAATGCGCCGCCCGTACGCCGAAAGATGCGTCACGCATCTTCCCTGCCTTGCACCATGGGTGGCGGAGCTGTGGCGCACTGTGGCGCACATTAACTGGCGCATCCCTGGGGATGCGCCAGTTAACAAATCTGCCCTTTAGTATTATAGAATGGGGTGCAGACGCAAGGGCTGCACTTCTCTAATACAGATCACTCTGGTGCAATGTAGCACAGGCACACTATCAAGGAAGCATTCCCGCATTTGCATGGGGGCGTGGCCCCATGTAAATGAGGAAGTACTTTTCCTCTGTTACCCACATTGTATTATAGATGTGGGCATAGAGGCAAAGGTGCTCATGGGGGATAGGGGGCTGACTAAGCACCACAAAGCAGAGATGCACATTAAGTGAGCCCACCGAACTGCCTTTTGGAAGTGTGGTAAAGAGGGTCCTATCAACCCACCACATATTCTCCTGGAGGCTTGTGCAGTCAATTCAATTCAATCATCTTTATTTCAGTTTAAAAAACCATAAAAGATATACAACAGCATTTTAAACAACATAAAATAATACATTTCAAATGGTACCGCCAAACCAAAAGTTAAAAACAGATAAGGTTAAAATCTATTACATAAATAAAACATACTGAGGAGAAGCAGCAAATAACATTATAAGTAGCCAAGATCTATTTGCATATGGCTTGCAGCCTTTTTGATAAGTTGCTTGAATAAAAAAAGATCAATAGACAAAGTGCAAGTGCTTTAGTGCAGCATATGCAATTGGGACATCAATCAACCAATTATCTTATTAAATCTTAAAGTGCAAGTGCAGCCAAGTAAAGTAACATTTTTACTTAAAAATAGTAGAAAAAGTGCAGATTCAATGCTGAAATAGCAAAGTTTCTAGTACCATATGTTAACATTTCAATCCTTCCTTTGCCCTTATTAGACCTACATTAAACAAATACCTACTAATACTAAAAATGATTTATTGGGAAGTATCAGTTTTCAGTATTCTTGCTGCCTCGTTGTAAGATCTAATACCCAGTAACCGGCAAATAGGTTTAATCCATTTCTATATAGATTTTATATATGCTGGGCAAAAGAATAACAAATGGAAGTTGTCTTCTCTTGCACCTGTTTAGCATAGGGCACAACACTCAATATTTTCTTCCTCTTGCTTGCAAGCCCATTTCGATATGTTTTAGTTTATTTGCAGTATTCCATATCGAAATTTCAGATATAATGACTTTGCTAGTTGGGGCTGCACCTCGTCCAGAAAGTACCCGAAGCTCCAAACCTTTTTAATTAGGAGGAACCGTGTTGTTAATGTACTAATGGTTGAACTATGTAGCACACTGTTTTGAATATAGGCCCAGAAGGTTGCTTTTTAGTATTTTATTGGAACCCATAGTTAATTGTGTAGGCTCATTCCAGAAATGCTTTAACCCTAGTTTCGTAAACCAGGAAAGAACATGCTTAAGCCATGGCAGACCTGCTCCGTGGGTAAGCCTTAAAATTTCCTCAAGCCCTTCTTTATAGTGCACTAGCTCCTCTGTGGACCACAATCGCACCCAGAACAATAATGGTCTTAATATTGCCTGGTGATCCATATGGCGTACAGTAAGATCCATTACAATGGGTATTAGTGGTGTACGCAATGGAAGGTGCAAAATATTCCTAAAGAACGTATTTTCTCCCACCATAAAAGTATTATTACTTGAGTGTCCCCATAGCTTTGCCCTGTATAGAGAAGCCGACTGCGCCTTATACTTATATACTTCAAGGGCTTGGGAAACCGCTTTAGACATGCTGCTCTCATGTTTCTTTACTATGGGTAAAGAATTTTGGAGTAAAATGCTCTTGCTTTTCTCCAATTGCATTTTCAATGATATTTTAGTATCCAGCGTTATACCTAGATAGTTAAAATTCTGCACATATTCTATCTTCTGTCCCTTGACAGTTAAGTTCTTTTTAAAAGACTTGTGTTGGTTGACTGCCATATATTTTGTTTTACTAGAATTAATTTCCAGGCCCTTAGTCTCACAATATGCATCAAAGTTATCTATTAAACTCTGTAAACCTTTGAGAGTTTGGGATATAAGAATGGTATTTGTCTGCAAATAGAAGGGCGGGCACTGGCACCCCACCTAACTTGGGAGAATCATGTTCGCAGCCCAATAAATATTCTGTAATGTCATTTACATTCCAGAATGATTTGCTCTGTAAGCTCACAATTCGGACTCCATCTGACCCTTGCAAAATTATCATCATGTAATCTTATGATTTGCATGAGTATTTCCCCTGGTACCCCTTGATTTTAAGAGATTTTAGGAGGAGATGTCTAGGGATCGAATCGAAGGCAACCTTCAGGTCAACAAAGGCGATGTAAAGGGGACCCTTCTTAAGCTTTGTGTATTTCCAACTCATGCAGAGGAATCTAAAAACCTGGTCAATTGTGCTTGTTTTAACTCTAAAACCAGCTTGATAAAGTGATCAAACACTATTCTCCTCAATCCAAACATGTAATTTTGTTAAAATTTGTCGGGCGTATATTTTTTGTAAAACGTCCATTAAACTAATTGGACGATAATTTGAGGGTTCTTGGCGGTTACCTTTTTTTAAATTTTTAATTTCAGCCCCTTTCCATGATTCCGGTATAGCTGCACCTGCAGCTACTGAATTACATAAAAAGTTAATATAGGGGCCCCAGATCTCTTTATCGTGCCTCAGTAAATCTCCTGCACCCGCCATTGGGGGAACCTCTGTCCCCTTTTCAAATGCAGGCTGAGTTGCCGCCTGCACACTGAAATGCAGACTGGCAGCTTTAAACAGCCAGTCCCGCTTTCGCTAATATGGCATACCCCTTGCAGGCATAAGTTTCAGCTGCAATAAACCTGCACATCCCTCATGATAGGGTGCACTGACTCATTCTGGAACAGTTCAAAGTGTCTTGTGGCACAGACCATGACCACATGTCTTAACAGTGGAGACAGGAGGTTTCCGTGAATAGGGATTTGCATGCCAGTTTAACCCCTTCACTGCGGCGGCTATTCCGCCGCAGTGCTAAGGGGGCGGGGCGGCTGCGCGGCGGGGGCATGCTGGTGACGGAACCGCTCCGTCACCAGCCGCGGTTGAGCTGTGCTCAGGACGGAGCGGTTCCGTCACGGCCCCGCCCGCTCAATGGAACGCTCAGCGCAGGCGCGGAATCGGCGCCGTGCAGCCGTGCCGAGCGTGCCGTGACGGAACCGCTCCGTCATCAGCACAGCGCGACCGCAGCTGATGACGGAGTGGTTCCGTCACCGGCAGGGGAGGGATTAATGTAGCCTTCCACGTAATGGCATTGCCATAAAGCATCAGTGCTACAACAATACATAAATAAGTAAACTGATATAAGTTCAGCTGCGATGCTTTCTTACATTCCCTTAAACAACTACCCAGACCTCATGTCAGTCTGGTTTGGTAAGTGTGTGACTAGTGAATCCTAATGATGGCTTTGCAAAGTCGAGACGGGCAAACGATTTGGTAAGATTCCCTCTACATTGACCATGTTGATGACTTCACCAGCAGGGCAGCGGCATGTTTAGCCTGCCAAGTAAAACATTCTGCATTGCACCTGACATTTACCTGAACATATATCCCAGCGTGATCTGCTTTTCAGAGATGCGGCTTCTCACGAAACGCCAAAATTTCACCAAACATTCATCTGCGTGTGATGGGCTCATTGAGAAACAGGTACTTGAAGGCTCATTGGTTCTCATGGAAAACCAGCAGAAAGGCTGACATAATCTTCCTGTTCCAACCAGTGCAGACAAGTTAAGGCTCTGAACATAAATCTGAACCCTTTAGGAAGATAGGCCCCGAACGCTGCTCTACAGATGTGCTTTGCAGTGCACATCCGGCATCTTTGGCACATGCTCATGAAGCTTTGCTCACAAACACGAAGACCAACATCCTAAATCCTAGTGGGAATTCAGAAAGAATGCTTGGAATCTGCTGTGAGAGGAGGTACTTCAGACACACATAATATAGCATGCTTCCTCATTCATTCGTCGTATTGTATGTGTGTGTATATATATTTGTTTTCCTCACTGAAGAAACAAAGGTTAAAGTGATGTTATAGTTAGGAATTGTAAAAATATCTTACTTTAGATTAAAAAGAAACTTAGAAGTTCACTGAAAAAATCAAGGGTTAAAGGGACATTTGTGTTGGGTCAAACTGTCAGTTAAAACGTCAAGTTTCAAACAAATAAAACCACGAAAATTCACCAGTTATAGTATTTCAATTTACTGTAACTTGTACTCGATGGTAACTATAACTCACACCGTTAACATGCAAGTGTTTTCCATGATGTCATTTTAGATGTTGCAGTCCTGTTATCAATTATGTCATAGAACATGTCATGAGTCATGTAATATGGGAAGTATCTAGCAATGTATGCCAAGAGCACGTTATAGTCGGCTTCTTTCCTTTGCTCGCCCCGGGAGGGAGCAGCTTCTTTCTATCCTCCCGCACAGGCGAGAGCTAAGTTGTGTTCCCTGCCCAGAATAGTTTATATTCCCACACAACACTCTCCCTGGCATAGACTACAGCAGTGTCCCGGGGGATGGGGTCTTAGGGACTCTGCACCACTCATAAAGCTCAGGAGGATGGGGGCCTTCATAGAGCTCGTAGAGGTAGGGACGCACGCCCCCTCCCATGAATATGACTATGGCCGCGACTTATGAGATCCCTTGGCCTTCTATGATGTTTGGATAGGGGCTCCACATGCCCCTCAAATTAAATAAATTCTGCCGACCCCTGGACTTTGGCCCTCCCCAGTGGGCTTGATTTTTAAAAGAGAGGGAGGGAGCATTTTTAAAAAAAAATGCAAGTTAGATCGGCAGATCCATCCTACTAAAAAAAGAATATATTTTTGGCCCCTGGTGAGCTATCCCTCTGGGACCTCCCCATCAGACCTAGTGGAGCAGGCTATCCCTGCCCTGTACCCCTATATGTTTTTAGATCAGTCAGCACCCCGGCGTGAAATATACAGATATTTGGACCTCACATTTTCCAAAACTAGTGAACGGATTTACACCAAATCACAAAAAATGCAAGCTTTCTGAACCGAGATATATCTGACTGCTATATTTGGTTTAAGTTAATTAGCGGTGTCTAATTTTCCTATGGAAAATTGGATGGGCGAGAACACATGTTTGGACCCTATCTTTTCCTCACTTGACAGAGCACCCCAAAACTTTACAGGAAGAAGCTGAGGTGGATGAGACCTTTTAGGAAAGTTTTATGAAGATTCTTCAAACAGCACCAAAATTCTAATCAAACCGAAAAAGCCATTTCCTGTAGTAATGTGATTCAATATATAACTAACCAGTGTTCCCCGCCACTCAATCAATCAATCAATCAGGTCATTTGTAGAGCGCACTACTCACCCGTAGGGTCTCAAGGCGCTGGGAGGGGGGGGGTGCCGCTACTGCTCAAACAGCCAGGTCTTGAGCTTCTTCCTGAAGGAGAGGTGGTCTTGGGTCAGGCGCAGATTGGTCTGGGTAATAGAGGTGGGTGAGCAACTGAAAGCTCAAGCTAGGCTCGAGCCCGAAGCCTGGCTCAGCTCGAGGTCTTGTTGGAACCTCAAGCCCATAATGAGCCGAGCTTTCATGTGGCTTCTGCCTGCCGCCCTTCCCATACCCTAGATGTAGCATCAGAGCTGTTGACTTTGGACCTGGGGAACCCGGTTCAAGGCTCAGGATTGGCTCGACACCCTGTGATTCCGGGCAAATCACTTCATTTCCCTATCTCTGTAAACGACGAATAGCGTCCTTGTGTAATTTAGTGGATGCTTCTGTAAAGTGCTCCAATACCTTCAGGTCGAATTCGTGCTACATAAAAAACTACAGAAAGGTGCACAAATTGGTGAAAATAAAGCCTTAACATAAGGAATGTTACTCTAAACTAATCTGGGGCAGTATAGAGTTTACATGACAATTCTCTTGCCTCTGTTTTTTAAAAATTCATGTTTTAAAATTTTGACTTTTAACAAAGTACTTCGCAGTGCAGTGCGACGTATTAATGTCAAAGCCTCTGACGCTAAAGAAATACACATTTTCAGGGCTTGGCTTGAGCACAGGCTCTAGGATCCGAGTAAGACCCGCGGCTTGGCTCTTTATCGGCTTTCACCATTGATTTTTAGGCTAGCCCACTTTTCCGGGGGTGTGAGAGAGAGTGAGATAGTGAGTGAGAAAGAGAGAGAATGAGTGAGAGAGAGTGTGTTTTCAATTTAATAAACACACTTAAAGTACAGTAATGGTTTTGGAATAAAGCAGAAAACCACTGATATTCTTCAGTATGAATAAGTCTACAATCCATCACTTGCAAAGCAGCTACACAAACCATAACCTGCACACCCAATGCAATGCTCCTCACCTTGCCTTTGATGGGACAGATAGAATGACAAATGTCATAAATGATCCTTTAGTTTTTATTACACATCACATCTACACAATCAATGAGATGACTATGAATGGAGTACCTGAAGGAGCCTAGGTGAAGGGCCTGCCTGCACACCAAGCCTTTTTCCCAGTCCCACACTGTGCATGGGTGAAGGCTGTGTGCTACAGGGGGAAGGCCTCCCGTGAGTTAGGGTATGGTAATAAGATCCTACATCATGCTAGAAAAATACGTGGAAATTCACAAAAAAATAATAAGGTTGAAGTGAAATTATGGTTGGTTATGATAATAATATTTTATTTTACAATAAAAAAAACTTCAGAAATTTAATGAAAAAAACAAAAGCTAAAATTATGTTATACTTAGCTGAAACTGTCAGTTAAAAAGTAACATTTAAACCAAAAGAAAAAGTTTGCTGGATTAATTAGAACTTGTGCCCCCACCATCCTCTGTTTATATGCTCACAGATTGCATCAACATGGGATTTGGCATTTGAATTGTAGTTATAAATGACAGAATATCCATTAATTACTACATTTAAAAAATATATATATATATATATATTAAGTATTTACACACGGAAACACTGCCACAATAATAGATTACATGGCTTTAGAGAAGTTAAAACATCAGACCACCCTGCGTGAACAATTCTATTATTGATGAAAAGGAGACTCTACATTGCAGCCTGAATATGACAACAGGCTCCTCAAACTTTTTTAAATTCTATTTGGTTTTTGTTGGAGAAAATGAGAAAACGTATAGGATTTCATAGCATTGTCAGCTCAATATAACATCATATATGTATCGATTACAGACTTACCATCAAGGATATCTTTAATGCTAGGGTATGGGGGGAAGATGAAAAAGGATAGAATGGGGGAGGGAGAAAAAGGGGGAGGATAAGGAAGCGTGGAAAGTTATTTTTCTTTTTTGATTCACCCCTCTTTTTTCTTTCTACTCCCTGTGTTTATTCTTCTACTTTTTAAGTTGTTATATGTTTCATAAAAGTCACTTTGTTGAAAATACCCCAAATACTGCCATGTTTCGGATTGTGATGTATCTACAGGTCCTTGCATCCGGGCGTTAGGATCTGAATGGGTAGACTCCTGCCAGTGGCAGGCAGTTTAAAGGTATTCAAAGCTACTGAAAAAAACAATGTTATTTGGAATTGTGGTTGTAATTCCAAACAATAAGTTGCATTTTTTGAGGGAGAACATGTGTGCTGAGATCCCCGCCGATTCTAATAAACACTTGTCATCAATAGGGCTTAAATATAGGGTGGGAAGCAAACATGTACACATTAATCATATCCTTAGATGGCAGTTTCAAAGGATACCCACTTCGGAATTTCATCTGAGAATCTTAGATAGAGTTTTGCAAAAGTCAGTTAAAGAAAGATATGATTGGTTTTAAATTTAGTCACTGCCCTGACATATAGTGCCTTCAAGAGAGAGTCAATGGAAAGTTCCTGATTAATGTCCTTGTAAAGACGTATGGACCATTTCTTGGCCCAATCTGCGAGGGCATTTTCTATTGTGGTAATGTAAAGCTAAAAAAAGTAGGACATTTTGTATTTGCATTTTTATATAAAATTGAATATATAGTTTGAAATCTGCTTCAGAAGATTGAAATTAATCTGGTGTTTTATTTGAGCTTTTCTTGAACAAGCAAGTTATAGGTCCCTGGGGAAGTAATTCTTCTGTTTTAGAAAGGTTAACTTTCCAAGCCCACCAGCGGATGTCTCAAATTTTTAAGTATTTGAAAAACCGTATATTGAATAGGACTTCAATCTCCTAGAATAATTTAAAGGAGCCTTGCCAAAATAACTGACGAACACATTTTTTTTTTATAAACAACTTTTTATTATTTTCACACGCAAATCAGCCACATATTGCAATGCATAAAAACATAAAAGGTAAGACTCTCCCGATGGACAAATCTGGCAGGTTACAGAATAGTATAGGTAAACATTTCCATAACTCTAAATCAATCCCTCCAGCCACTTCCCCCACACCCTACGATATTTCTTAGGACAACCGCGTGCTTCATACAATGTTTTCTCTTGTGTTGCGCACCCGTCAACCCCGCTCCGCCATCGTCCCACACTCGCAGAATCCGGACATATCCTGGAGGCAGCTACGTCCCTTTTAGCCACAGCCAATGCAGTTGTGAGAAACAGTTTTTCATTCCTGGACCCGTCTAGCCCGTCCGTACTCCCCAGAAGTGCGTGTCTAGGATGGTGGGGGACCACCCAACCCAGCACCTCTGTAAGCTCTTCTTCAATGTCACCCCAGAACCGCATCAATTTGGGACAAGTCCACACCATGTGGAAGAAGTCGGTGGGATCATGTGCGCACCTGGTGCATGCAGGGGAGGGGCGGAGTCCAGCCCAATGAAGGCAGGCTCGGGTCAGGTAGGCAGCATGCAAGTAGTATAGCTGGATCAAGCGAAGTCTAGCGGAAGCCGTGATAGTCCTAGGGCCATCAGGGCATCACGCCAATCCACCTCGTCCAGAGTTCCCACCCACTGCTCCCATCGGTGTCGGAGTCGGTCGAGCGTGGTCGGGGTATTATTAATTAGTGTGCGGTAGATACGGGAGACTCCCCCCTTCCCCTAATCCCCAAGCATGATCTGCGACTCAGGCGGGTTGTGTTCAGGGATCCACGTGCCCTCAGAGAGGTGTACATGGAGGGCATGACGCAGCAGCAAATATTTGTAGTATTGGGACTGGTGCAGGTAATACCGGGTCCGTAGGTCAGCAAATGAAGGCATATGGTAACTCGCCCACACGTCGCCCAACTGAGAGATCCCTAAAAGATCCCAGGAGCGAAAGCCCTGTAGGCCACTCACCTCCTTAAGCCAGGTGCCTACCAGAGGGGTGGTGCACCACGTCAACTTGTGTGTCCACTGGGTGTGCCGTAGCGCTGCCCGCCTGGCAAGGAGCACTGAGCGTGTCACGTCTGGCAGTCAGGAAGGAATGGGACCCCCATAAAGCATGGATTGGATGTCAGTCAGTGGCAACGTGTGTAGTTCAAGCCTGTAGGCCGGGTCAGACCACCCCCCATTAAATCAGTCATGTATGGAGAGTAAGCGTGTTGCCAGGTAATACAGATATAAGTAAGTCATCCCCAGACCCCCATCAAAGGATGGTATCTTGCAAGTGCTTAGGGCCAGGCGAGCCCTCCCTCTCCTCCATAGGAATTTAGAGGCCATACTGTCTAGCTCTCGGAACAAGTTCCTAGGGAAGCAGAGGGGGGTATTTTGAAGGACGTGGATGAACCTGGGAAGAATCATCATTTTAAATAAGGTGATTCTCCCCATGGGGTTCAGAGGTAGCGTCTGCCATTTCTGGAGGTCCAATTTGGCTTTCTTAAACAAAGAGTGACGTTAAGGGCCCAAGCCAAGTCGGGGAGCAGAGTCATCCATATCCATAGGTATTTAAACGACTGGCTCCGGATTGGTATGTTGGACTGCCAGTCATAACATTCCCTGGATAGGTATAGAGGTACCAGGACTGACTTGCCAGGGTTCAGCCGGAGGCTGGAAGCCCGTTTGAAGGACTGGAGAATCCAGAGGCATTGAGGCCTGGACCTGGCCGGGTCCGCCAGATAGATAAGAACATTGTCCGCGTAGAGGGCGATCTTATCAGCCTCTGCATTGGGCCAGGCCCAAACCCCGCACATTCCTCTCGGACCTTATTAAAGTAGCTAAGGGCTCCATCACTAGGGGAAGAGTAGTGGAGAGAGAGGGCATCCCTGTCGCGTTCCTCGGCAGACAGGAAAGGGTTCTGACAGAACCCCATTAACTAAAACACGAGCTCTGGGGTGGGCACATAGGACCCGGACCAGGCTCCGGAAGTGTGGACCAAAGCCCATTGTGGTGAGAACGGCGTCCAGAAACTCCCAATCAACAGAGTCGAAGGCTTTCTCTAAATCCACCAGGAGGACCGCCAAATATGGGGTGAGCAAGTTACGGTGGGCTAGGGCCATGTGTAGTCGTCAAAGACAGTGTCGGGAGCCGCGGGAGGGCATAAACCCGCACTGGTCCGGGTGGACCAGCACGGACAGGTGCGGCTGGAGTCGTTGAGCCAGGATTGTGGCAAACATTTTAGGGCCGTATTGATAAGGAGATGGGGCGGTAGTCAGCACACCTAGAAGGGGGTGGCTGGGATTTGGGAAGTACCACAATGGTGGCCAGGTCAGTCTCGGGTGGGAAGGAACCCTTGTCAACCACCTCCTCAAACAATCCAGCAAGGTATGGAATGAGGGTATCCCGATATAGAGCATAGAATTCTTGTGGGAATCCATCTGGACCCGGCATCTTGCTGGAGGCGGTACGGGGTGTGGCCTTGCCGATCTCCTCACGAGTCATAGGACGGTCGAGATCAGCCTGGACCGTGGGTCTAAGCACGGAAGGCGAGCGTTCCCGGCTTCTAGCAGGCCCGTGAGTGAGTGTCGGGGATTTGGTTGTGTATAGTTGGCGGTAGTAGTAGGAGAAGGCGCGGTGATCTCCATAGGGGAGCGGTGCACCAAGCTGTCCGGGTCAACTATTTCGGGAATAATGCAGTTCGCCCTGGGATAGTTGGCCAACCTGTGAAGGAGGGAGCCATTCTTGTCATGATGAACAAATTTAAGTTTAGACTTAAGCCATGGAGATCGCTGAGGAACTCAAAACATTTTGGGTAGTGTTGGGCTCTTCCAAATGGGGTAACAGCGATGTAGCATAGAAATGATAGATTATATCTCTCCCCTCATCTTTGCTCTTCAGCAGCTGGAGGTTACCGTGTACAACTACGCTGATGACCTCCAGCTCGTCTTTGATCTGTCTATTTCCTCTCTTTCTGTCTCTAACTTTCAATCCACCATGATTTTCATCAGGGACTGGATGAACCACAACCACCTGAAATTGAACCCAGATAAAACTGAGCTGGTTCTCACCGGTGGTTCGTCCAGTCCCTGGAATTCCTGTTTCTGGCCCCCCTCTCTTGGTCCCCCCCCCACTCCCTCACCCACAGTTAAAACACTGGGGGTTAAAATCAACAACCAGCTCACTCTTCACTCACAAATCAGTTCCGTTGTCTCCTCCTGCTTTCTCACCCTCCGCACCATCCGCTCTGTTTCCCGTTTCTTTTCCCCACAGGCACTTAAGTTGATCATGGCCGCACTGGTGATCTCGAGGCTAGATTATGCCAACGCCATCTACAACGGCATCCCAGCATATAGCCTGCGGAGACTCCAGTTGGTTCAGAACCAGGCGGCTCGCCTGGTCTATGGTCTCCCACGGTACCATCACTCCACACCCCTCCTTAAAGACCGGTTGTATGGTTTTTCAGGCTCGACAAGGCACTGCCCCTCTCTTCATTTCCTCGTTATTAAAGGAATACGTCCCCACCAGAGAGCTTCGCTCCTCCTTCAAATCCCTTCTCCAAACCCCACGTTTTAAACGTAAAAAGTGGGGCGGCACCAATTTCGCTACTCTTGCCCCCACTTTCTGGAATTCCCTTCCCGACCATCTTCGCCACGCAACCCATTATCTTTCTTTTTGCAAAGATTTAAAAACTTTTCTCTTCAACCAAGCTTTCCCTGTATAAATTGCCCTTCGTTACCCACTACAGGTCTGATTTTCCTCAGGTGTCGAACTGACCACTAGCGCCAAGAAACCGCAAGGTGTACGCTGCGCTGTATAAATGTTTTAAATTAGAAATTAGAAATTAGAATTAGGTATCCTCCCAAACATGGCAGAAAACCATTACAACTTTAAATCTGACATGTCAGTGATAACACACAGGATTGGCAAATCTTAACAAAAAAAAAGATCCAGCATGCCTTGAAATATACGTATAAAAAAGTTGATATTAAAGAAATATTCCAGACTAATAATACAATTTTCCCCAGCTAATGCAGCCAACTAATATTACTGAGAACTAGGAAGTCCCTAGCTACCGCTAATTAAGGGAGGTGGTGAAACTGTATCAAGAAATAAACATTTTTGTGGACTAATGCAAAGAAAACCAGGACTGCATCTACTGGCAGATGCATCAATGTAGCCTTTTGCTATTCCTAAGGGCATGTGTGTGCGCAACATGAAACTTTAAAAAATGCACAAAAGTGCTTTTTTCAAAGTTTTAGCAAATTACCATGAAGTTCAACTTCATGGTCATTTGCTACTCCTATTAGCCAATTCGCTATTTTTTTACTTTCTTGCATTGCATTTAATGAATCTCAATTTGGTATTCCTTAAATGCAATCGCAGTTTAAGGAATCTCAATTTAGAGATTCCTTAAATTGCGATTTTTCATTTGGCATGATGCATCCCAAATGCAAAAATACCAGTCGCAAAGGGGCTGATTCCGAGAATCTGCCCATTTGCGACCGGTATTTACTTTGATGCATATGCCTGCTAGTCGTTCAAAAAAGGAGTCGGGGACATACACCAGTGTAATCCTAAATTGATACAAACTCTTTGGTGGTTTGGGTAAAAGAACCACATTGATAATGCTCATTTGATAAACTAACTATTCTTTAGTGTCTGGCTAGCATCCTGAAGGGTGGTTTTATATCTGGTATGTCTATCATGATCAAATAGTCCTGTTAGCCAAACCTCAAGATACTTCAATTTATTAACCACAAGTTTATAAAAGTGGCAATCTGAAGCACCTATTCAACCTGCTCGAAGGACTTGTGCTTTATCTTCAAGCCAAATTCATGTGCCACTGATAAAAACATTGTCAGATAGGTCATAGCTCTGGATTCTCTCTGGTAGAGGAAAATTGATGGTATTGTATGGCTTGTTGTAGTAGCAGCAGAAATGGCTCCAAATGCAGCATAGGAAAACATGCTTGTGCTGAAATAATTTTTTTACTATATATGGTGTTTTATTTGAGCTTTCCCTTGAAAAAGCAAGATATAGGTCCCTTCTACCTATTACATTTGGTTCCAAAGAAGTAATTATTTTGTTTTAGAAAGCTTAACTTCCAGAGCACCCCAGTAGATGCCAGTCTTTAGAGCATCCAGGACCAAGAAGAAGTGTGATGGTTAAAATATAGAAAGTTGGATATAAAATCTCTTCACCCAGTAATACAGAAATCCTCTAAGAACAAAGTGTGATTGATGGTCCATGATTTCATAGTGGCAGAAGGTTCAGTGACTAAAGGAGTCAAGTCGGCCCGCCATACCCCCGGGAAACGGGACAGCCCGCTGAGGGTGCGGCGGTCCCGCACTCACAATTACGATGCGCCCGCCACACTGGCGGGCGCATGCAGCATTTGTGACATTGCGACGGGCGGTGCTGAAAGCATCGCCGCCGCAATTTCTACAAAGGCATGTTGTGCCTTTCAAAGCCCAAAGTGACAGGCACTCCGCGGTGCCTGCCACCTTGTACATTGAAATGCAGGGGGTACCATAGGTACCCCCCATGTGCACCCCCCACCCCATAGAGTCCCATTGCTGCCACGGAAAAGCATGTTCCCGCCCACATCGTAATATGGCTGGCAGTGTCTAACAGACACCACCACCATATTGAACCTTTTTCCGCCCAGTCGACTTGTCGACCAGGTGGAAAAGCGGCGGACGGTCTTTCCGGCCACCTCGGACCCCCAACCATAGTAATATGGCGGGGGGTCTTTGTTGCAAGGATGGCGGGCGGATCGCCCTCACCAGGCCGGCGGTGGTTACCGCTGGCCCGGCAGGGGCGATCTGCCCGCCACCCTAATGGGGCCCTAAATATCGAGAGACAGAATATCGACTGTCCAGAATATCGATTAAAAAATATCGAGGGACAGAATATAGAATCCCTATCTACAAACAGGTAAGTACTATGATATTGAGTGCAAAATATCGATAGTTAAAATGTAGTTAACTAAGATATTGAATTTTTTAAATGTATTAAAAATATTATAAAAGTAATTAGATAATAAACACAATTAAGTAAAACATAGTTAAAATAATGTTAACAAGCTTTAAATGTAAAAATAATAAATGTAATGTAAACAAATTTTTTTTAATATATATATGCTTAATATTATAAAATAATTATTAATCTAAATTATAAAATATTTAAAACATTATTAAAAATATATTTGCATATATATATAAATAAACCTATTATATAAATATAAAAATAAATAATATATAATATTAATACTTTTTATGTTAATTAATAATTTACACTATGTAAAAACATTACATAGCTAAGGGAATAAAATTAGTATTCACACTCCAACACGTGCAAAAGTAGAGAATTTGTTGGATAGCGGGTGGGATACAAATGACTATTTCCACTCCAGTGAGTGCAACAGTAGGGAAAGGGTTGGATAGCGTAGGGGTAAAAATTACTATTTCCACTCCAGTGAGTGCAACAGTAGGGAAATTGTTAGACAGCGGGTGGGTAAAAATTACTATTCCCACTCCAGCGAGTGCAGCAGTAGGGAAAGCGTTGGATAGTGGGAGGGTAAAAATTACTATTTCCACTCCAGTGAGTGCAACAGTAGGGAAATTGTTAGACAGCGGGTGGGTAAAAATTACTATTCCCACTCCAGCGAGTGCAACAGTAGGGAAAGCGTTGGATAGTGGGAGGGTAAAAATTACTATTCCTACTCCAGTGAGTGCCACAGTAGGGAAAGTGTTGGCTAGCGGGTAGGTAAAAATTACTATTCGCACTCCAGCGAGTGGAACAGTAGGCAAAGCGTTGGATAGCGTAGGGGTAAAAATTACTATTCCCACTCCAGTGAGTGGAACAGTAGGGAAAGTGTTGGCTAGCGGGTAGGTAAAAATTACTATTTCAACTCCAGTGAGTGGAACAGTAGGGAAAGTGTGGAATAGCGTAGAGGAATAATTTAGTAGACCCAGTCCTACAATTTAATTAAAATTAATTTTAAAAAAATCTATTATTTGAATTTAATTTACTTCCCACTATTTTCCACTATAAACGTCACTTCCAGTAATCTAAAATATTACTAAATTAACATAATTAATTAAAATGTAATTGATTAGCTAATCACAATTAACAAAAATATAAAACCAATGATATATAAATTAATTAACAGAATTAACAGTATAAAATAACTTTGATTAAATATTATGTACATATTAATAAAAATGTATTTTCAACTATTTTAATAAACCCCATACTCCCCTATAAACACTCAACACACTCCTCAAAAAATAAACACAACTAATACATTAACTATTAATAATTTATATTTAATTAATTGCTAATTAATAACAATGTACATTTATCAATTCTTTAAAAAAAATGTATGAATAACTTTTTTAATATTTAATAAATGAATTAACGTAATTAGCAATACTAATTATTAACCATAAAATTATTAATTAATTAATAAAAAATGTTTTATTTAAATTACATTACTTCCCACCCTATTTCCTTATAAACTCACAACCCACTACGGAACTAATATACGCAAAAATGAATTACCAATATTAATTATGACCATAAATGTATTAATTAATAAATTATTTTTTTATTTAATTTTTATTAAATTACTTCCCACCCTATTCCCCTATAAACCCGCAACCCGCTACGGAACTAATAGACGCAAAAATTAATTACCAATATTAATTATTAAACAATACATTATTAATAATACATTCATATTATTTTTTAATTTAAATTAAATGACTTCCCACCCTATTCCCCTATAAACCCGCAACCCGCTACGGAACTAATATATGCAAAAATGTATTAACATATAATTTGTTATCTTAAAAAAAATTGTAACATACATTAAAAAAATATTATATACTTTTAACACATATACTAACATATAATATGATATAATAAAATCCTATATTATGACTTTCTATATTATAACATACTATATAATGATATTCGATATAATGACATTTGATATTACTTACTATATGTCGACATTATTTCCAACTATATTATGTCCATTCTATATTCTGTCCTCTCGATATTTTTCATTCGATATTATGTCCTCTCGATATTTTTTATTCTTTATTTTGGGTGTTTACCTGGCAGAATAATCTGACATCTGTAGATCCCTTGTAAGGGCCCATGATCGGAAAGAATGACTTGATGAAATTGGATTCAGCTAGAGATTTGCAAGCCAACAAGCAGTCTATACGAGAAAATTGGCCACGAATAAGTGAAAAGAAGACACATTGATTCGATTCTGGATTTTTGTGGCTCCACAAATCATCCGGGCTGAGGGCCTTAACAGGTGAAGCCATGGCTCCTAAAACGTAGCATATCCCTTAGCGCAACTGTGTTGGTAGTATTCAGGAATGAAAGGATAATACAAATAAACTCCCCTGCAATAATGAACAAGCCAGTCAGATGAATAAGCACAGCTAGCAAGTCCTAGTTCATTTCTAACAAATCAGTGGTAGGGACATATGTTAAACACAGATTGAGGATTCAGGGGCCACCTCTCATTTTACACAAAATACAGTAATCTCTTCAGTTTTCTGCCAATATATTCATGCCATTGAATTAATACACAGTTAAAATGTTTAATTTAGTCTCATATTGCCATCTATGGTTCAGGTGGAATTCACAAACAACTCAGCTTTTGGCCTCATGGCATTCAACCTTGGCACAATGAAATGTAAAGCCATCAGGGGCTCCTATATACTCGCTTGGATATAGCAGGCTAGGAAACTAGAATTACTGGTGGATGTGTTATTTTACTGGAAAGGAGACATTGTCATAATTACAAGCCAAAGATTTCTGGTATTCACAACAGATTGAAGTATGGGAATGTATGATATTGTACAATTGTCTGTCAATTTGGACTATTTTAGTAACCAAAACAATGCCAGACAAACAGGATAATTGCTAAAAGAGGAATCATTTGGACTGTTATGCAATCCCTCTATCCAAACCAATAAGAAAGCAAGTGTGCATGGAAATGATGTTGTGGAAGTGATGTAACAACACCTTTGAGGTAGTGTGGCATTGTGATACCACACAGTAATAAGATTCACACTTTGATATGGCAGCAAACAGAAAGGTGAAAGGGAGTCCACCCATACTCATGGCGTATGCTAGCACAGCATCAATCTATAAACTACATATCTACATGGTTGAGGTCTCTAAAGAAGCAAACTGGAGGGTGCTCTATTTACAGCATGTTCCCCATATAAATCTTACATCATATGCTTGCTAAACTGAAGGATTGAGCTGATATACTGAATACCCACTGTTACATTTTTAGGTTATCAAGGAGAAAGGTGCGTTGACTTAATAAAACCAAAATGGCGAACTACAAGGTTGGAAAAAGACAGAAAGCAGCTTAGAAATTGTTTCTAAATAGTAACCCATTGGGAACACAAGATGATAACTGGAGCCTCAGCAGTGGGAATTTGGATATTAGGAAAAAGAACATCAGAAATTGGAATAACTGTAAAAGTAAGAGATGATGAAATGAAGGGATGGCACTTCATTACAGAAGTATATAGATGTTCAGAGAATGCCAAGACGACTGCGAATTCTAACAATTCATAGCTATGAAAATTCTGAGTTATGAAAATACAATGGGAAAAGAAAAATGCAGGATCATCTCTCCAAATGTTAAAGAAACTGATGAAATATGATATTACTAGTAGGGTGAACATACTAAAGGAAGTAGATGAATTAAAGATGGATTATGTAAAAGACTGATAACGAAGAATTTGATGCTCCTTATACAGAAATGGAAAATATATTGACAAAGATTGAGGATGACATAAAAGTAAAGAAAGTTTTGAAATATCAAAAAGATAAGCAAGTCTATAAACAAGTGAGGGTATATACCTTTGCCTGGACATTTGACTCTTTACAAAAAGAATAAACAATAGAGAGAACTTGACAAAGATACAAACCCTCTACCTCAAATGATCTAAGCTCTGACATGAATTCAAAAATGGAAATGGATTTAGGAGAGGGAACATCAACAAGTATATATGGAAGCAAATGTATCTTTTTAAAACTAATTCAGAATGATCCCTATGAAAAAACAACTTCATTTAAATTAAAGGAGGGGGCAATAAAAAAGATCACAAGAAAAAGAGACAACAAAGTGGTGGTCGATGAAGACAACAAAAAAGGACAATCAAAGAACAGACCAGAGGGAAACGTAAGATGAAGTAACAACATTTCAATATGTGAATAAAGGTATTAAAAATTTGGACGACTATGTAATTATACATTTGAGTGACAAAATGCTCACAGAGGATGAAAAACTGATCCTATCATTGGGATTATTTTTTTACCCAGAAACATATTTTCATCATTCCTAGACCAGGATTGATATATCTATATGTCGATAAGTGATTGCATAAATAAGTAAATCTTTTATCATAACTATTTATCTACAATTGCTTCACTTTAGAATTATTTAAAAAAAAATTAAGTATAGCAACACTTAAGTCTGATTTTATTAAGTGTAACTTTAATCTACATATATTACCTTCCTTATACATATATACCGTCCATGTACTTATGATATACCTGCCGTGTACTTATGTATCTTTATATTTATAACTTTGCTTCAAATTCAGCATTTCCAATGCACTACCCTATATATTTTGCAATATATCCTTCACCTCCACTCTGACTTATCTCAAAGCTCATTCCACTACTCTCTCCAAGGCACTACTCTATTTCTCATCCTATTCCACTCTCACTATATTCTCTACCATAACTCTCTCATTCATCTCAAACCCCATTCCACTACTATGATCCCCAGAATAACCCTTTCTAGACTCTTCCCTCCTCCTTGCACCATCTAACCCTTTCCTTCTGACTTTAACCCCTCCACCTCCCCTTTACTCATCCCAAACCCCCTCCTACCTATATGAACTCAAACAAATATATCTAGACCCTCCTTCTTGTATCCCTTAACTGTTCTTTTTACAATCCCCATTAGAGACTAACATGTCCACCACTCAAATCAAATGAATCCCATACTCCTACACTAACTCAGCACTAATCCTTTCTGTGGTCCAGAGTAGCCTGCTACTTGCCTAAAGGTGCTACACCACCACATCAGGGGAGCAAGCGCTATATAAATGCAAACCCTTCCCTCTTCCATCCCTCCAGTATCTTTTTCCATGAAAATAACAGACTAGCAAGTCCACCGCTCAAACTAATTTGATACCCTAGACTAATTCACCACTAATCCTTTTCTGGCTCCTGAGTAGTGTGCTACTCAAGGAAAGCACTTCAACGCCTCTTCAGGGGTAGCAAGCGCTATATAAATTTAAACCTTTTCATCTTCTATCCCACCACTATCCTTCTTAATCCAAAGAACCGACTAACATATCCACAGCTCAAATTTAATTTCATATTTCACTATACTAATTCACCACTAATCCTTTTTGGGTTCCAGAGTAGCGTACTACACACAGAAAAAGAGTGTTGACGCCTCGTGATGTGTATTAAGCGCTACATAAATGCAATTACAATACAATATAATACAATACAATGCAGAAACTCAAATTACTGAAACATTTTTCCTTGAAGAATAAAACTATTGGTAATGAGATGTATATATTACACGTTGTGGCTGGCAGAGATTAGTGAGAATGCTAAAACTAATTTCAGACCTGATTAAAAAAAATATACCTCAAATGCTGTTTGATGCATTGGATATCTTTCAAGAATTAGTAATCGTTGATCCGAAGAAACTGAATACTAAAGGTAAAAAAAAACTAAAAAAAACTGCATACCACAGGTTAAAATATATAATTAGATTGTTAAGGGCCTACACGATTGTGAAATCAGTAAATAAATGGGCCACATAGTGCTGTGCCCCCAAAATGAGTACATGATTCAAGCACACAAACAATTGAAAGATTAAAGTATGTTATGAAACTGTATCTAAAGAAACATACAATAAGGTTCAAAAATATTATCGGAATGATTTGAATGTTTTAATTCCAACAGGGCCTCCGTGAGGAAGGAGAGTATTATTTTATTAAAGATTGATTTTCCACTAAATTGAGTCTTCTGTATGCTCCCAAAGCTACATAAAAATTGAGAAGGTCCTCCTGAAAGACAGATAATTTCTGCTCAAGTGAGCCTTTTTTTAAACACTTTTTCAGACCTTTGGTGGAGACATTAACCTCCTATTTAAATTAAAATACTTTTGACTGTCATGGTAGGACTTTTGATATTGTACGGGAAGGTGACTTTTTGTTTGTCACCTTAGATGTTGTTTCCTTATGCACAGGGCCACTGGAGTTATGCAGCAGGAGAGGGCCAAATTATGTGGCAGGGTTGAGTAAATTATGCAGCAGGAAAAGGCAAAATATGCAGCACATTTCATAAAAGTAATTCATTTTATCTTCATTTATAAACTTGGTAACATTGTCTGGGCATTAGATGCATCTTATTTGTACCAGTTTAATATCCAAATATAGCAATAAGCAACAAAAAGGCGACCAGTCCAGCTTTAGAAGGGTCTTTCACTGCGTGGTGACATGTGTCACTGCTTTTTTAGTAACTTTTGAAGAGCTTGAACTAGAAACAAAGATAGATTTTGTTACAATCTGTAGATTATGCAGCAGATGATGGATAATGTGGCAAATCTATATCGATGTGAAAATCATTGTGGCCACACAATCGCATCATGCCAGTGGCCTCGCATATACATGAGTAGCCATCATGGGGGTGGCTTATAGTCAGCAGAACACTTTCAGAAATGAATACCATTCTAGACTATTGAATCTTTACCAAATGCTGATAAAAATGATGACAAACTTTTTATGATTGCTGACACCATGCACAGGCAATTCTACAGAACTGTTATGGCATCTGCTTCACCCCAAACTATGGAAATCTGCACATGGACTGGAGGGAGGCGTTAGTGCTCAGTAAATAACATCAAATGATAATGGAAGAAAAGAATATGCCATGGCTGATGTACATTAATGATCTTGTTCTGAGATGGAAGAAAGGGTGAAAGTTTTGGAATTTGTGAGAACTGCAAATAATGATGATTTTAATCTTAATTTTTCATCTAATGTGAGTAAGGACAAAATTACATTCTCGGATTTGGAACTATGAACTATAGAAGGAAAGATTGAAACCCTAATCTATAGGAAGGAAATAGTAGGGAATAGAGTTTTGCATTGCAATTGTTTTCACCCAGTTTTCCTGAAAGAAAATATGCCATATAATGAAAACTTTTGAGCTTGCAAAGTATTTAGTAATGAGGACAGATTGTAAAGAGACAATGCAAAATGGGTAAAAGATTATTGTTCTGGGGTTACAGACAATCTGCAATAATTACTGCTGTAGAAAAGGTAAAAGAAGGCATGCAGAATTGCAGATGAGCTATTATTTGGTCGAAAGAAAATTTAGGGGGAAAAAACTAGCCTGATCATAACCTTTAGTACTGAACATGAAAGTGTGAGAGCAATTTTGAACAAACACTGAAAGATGGTAAAATCAAATGCAGCGATAGGACATTTGGTGCCTAGAAGACAACCGTAACGCACTAAAAAGTACAAGCATTGAAGGACAAAGTGGTGCACAGTGACCTGGGCACAAAGAATTGTAAATGGACTGAAGAGATGTACAGCTTAAAGTACTGTAAAAGCTGCAGAGCAAGTAAACAGAGAGTGGATTACTAGGTATATTTTACACCTTTCCCTAACATGCCTGGATAAATAAATAAAATCCTAGCATGTAAACCTGATCATGTTGTATACTTGTCTATGTTTTGTTATGTAATGTTACGTTATATTATGTTGTGGTATGATATTGTGTTATACTCTATCACTTTATGTTATGGTATGATATGTTATGTTGATTTTTATAGCGCCCTTTCACACTTTCAGGGTATCCTGGCAATGTCCAGGTCTGAAGTGCTTGCCTCGAAGGACCTTACTCAAAGACACAGGTCTTCAGCTTCTTGCGGAATTCAAGAACCGATGAGGAGGCTCTGATGTGGTAGGTTGTTTCAAGCTCAAAAAGATACAAAGGGAAAACCATCTTACAAACGTATAATACGGAGAACCATCTTATAGGCACATAAAATAATTTTACAACATACTTGGCCAATAAGGAATCATGGTAGAAATTATCCTGTGATGGGCCATTTTGAGAAGTGCCATTAAGAAAAGGACGGCCTCCTGAAATATACTATCATTGATTGTGTATCCAAGCTAAGGAAGGGGTAACAGAGAGTTG
Organism: Lissotriton helveticus; assembly: GCF_964261635.1. Taxonomy (NCBI): domain Eukaryota; kingdom Metazoa; phylum Chordata; class Amphibia; order Caudata; family Salamandridae; genus Lissotriton; species Lissotriton helveticus. The sequence continues at coordinate 754,420,267 of NC_136073.1, forward strand.
CTTTTAAAAAGACTAGAGTCCACGTACATCTTAGATTTGGATCAATGGAGCCCAGGGGATTTAATATGGAAGAATAATTATTTATGCATTTATAATATAGAGTACATGTCTTTTTTTCCTGACAAGAGTAACTTGTGAGAACTTGTTTAGAATACTTTTATTTACTGTATATTGTTTTGTTATCCATTACAGGCAACAAGTGCTAAACAGACTTTGAGATCATCTGAAGATGGTTTAATGAAATACTAAGAAGACTGATGTATGAAGTCACCTTGCTCACTGGAGCTTGATATAGAAGACTAATCATTGGACAAATGGTTGCTCGGATGGTTATCATGAATTAAAGATGGGGGAGTAGCTGTATCTATTGCCATGAGGCAAAAATGAATTAATAAACAGTGATTAACTATACTAAGGTGCCTCTGAGAGAATGGTGGCACTAGGCACAGTTTGCTCACGGCAGTTTTAAATACATTATATAGTATTATTGAACTGAAGCTTGTTCACTTGGTTATAGTGGCCACAATATCAGAAGTTGTTATCAATGGCAGAAATGTATTTGAAATGAACCACTGACTCACTGAATTAAGTGGCCCGAGAATAGTTGAGGATGTGTGAATTTTTTTAGAGATTCATCCAAACATGTTTCTGCTTAAGTAAGATGAGATGTATATTTTTCTGTAAATATTAATGAGTTGGATAGATGTATAATGAGGAAACACTATTGAATGTGGTAATATGAGGGATGTTTTCTAAACAATAGAATGATCTCACTTGCTGGGTAGTATAAAATTGAGATGAATACATGTCTGCTCTTCATGACCAACGCTATGTGGAGCAGAAATGCGTAAAGTTGTCCTTGAATAAAAGGATTTGCATCACATGTTAGTTGTGGGAGGTTGGTACAAACTCTTTCAAAAATAATTATAGATATAAATTTTCCACAATAAATTGCACCACTGTCTTATGGAAATCCTAAATTGTACATCATGGAGTACTGGATCCATGCTAGATTTTCAGGATAAACACTGGCTATGCAAATGAGTTTCATTTCTATCAATTGCATGTAAACATATCCTATGTGGATATCCTGAAATTGTATCATGGATCTTCCCTTCCTCATTTAAAGTTAGACTTCAGAAGTCTGAGAGGGCCTTACCAATTGAGAGAATGCTGGAGTTGTGGGATGAGGCAAGACAAGGTAATGTTGAACCCAGACAGAGAAGGCATAGGCAAAGTAAGTAAGTTTATCAACAAGAGTACATTAAAAATGAGATTCCATTTTAATTTGACAGTTTGTCATGCAAGATATTATTCCTTGCTCTCTCAGTAAGCCTGTGGCAATTAGACAGAAAAATATTTTTTATCTCATGTCTCTTTGCTTACTTAATATCCCCTCCTTTACCTCACCCCTCTATCTTGTCTTTCCTACATTGGGGGAAAACAGACTAGTTTGACGCTGAATTGAATATAAAATATTGATGTTGCAAATCTAGATGGAAACAGAAAATTCATTTTGGGGAGTCTGGTGGGCAGGCTGAGCTTTTGTTTGTTTTCTGTGTCTACTTGTCTGTATTCTCAGTATGTAAATCAGTATTGGCTATCACAATGATAGCTTTGGACATATAATAACCTCACAATATCCATATAAGTGTGGTCATTCTTGGAATAGGGTCAAGGTAGTACTGGTGCTGCCAATGAAGACACGCCTGCTACCCCAAAGTGTATATAGGGAAATTGCAAAAGTAATCGCCTATATAAAAATTCAAACTCGTCTGGAGCACGTAGCAATGCTGTATAACAGTATCCCATATTTAGTTCAAAAGTTAGAGAATGTATTCACAAAACTTTAAAATGTACAGTAGATCACGGAAATATGTGTGCAAATCCCCTATACTCAAATGCAGCCAAATGTTCAATACAGTTATTCCAACAGCAAAAGAAAAGTATGATTTCCTATTTGTTAAAGTATCTTAAATAGAATGAGCTTTGGCAAACTTTGATATAGCCAGGCTTTACCGGCCATTAATGGCCTGCTCCAGCGTTCGCCTCAGCCCTTTAACAAGGGAGTGGGCGTTTAACCCCTTGGCTAAGGCGGTCATTCCGCCGAGGCGCTAGGGGGCAGGGGGGGTGCGCGGCGCTGCCATGCTTGTGACGGAACCACTCCGTCATGTGCCGCGGTGGCGCTGTGCTTGTGACAGAATGGTTCTGTCACGGCCCGCCTGCTCACTAGAACGCGCCGCGCAGGCGTGAAATCAGTGCAGCGCAGGTGCAGCGGCCGGGCCGTGACGGAACCATTCCGTCACCAGCACAGCCCCACCGTGGCTCGTGACGGAATGGTTCTGTCACAAGCACGCAAGGGGTTAATGGTCAGCAGAGCCAGCTGCGGAGGGCTAAGGCTATTAAAAAGTTCTGCCCCTAGAGGGCAGAATGTTCTAATTTTCAAAACAAAGGACTCACAGAGCCCAAGAGAGTTGAAATACCCTTCTGCTCCATGGGGTTTTTGTTAACCATTGGAATGTTAATTCAACGGGCTTCTACCGGCCATCAGAAGGTTGGAGCCCTCCATTGTTTTCTGGACCTCCCAACCTCCTAGACCTCCCAACATTCCAATTTTTCTAAAATGAGTTCAACTTGACCATACAGAGGTATCTTAGACATGTTAATACAACTGCACACCATAGGAATAAGAGATACAGCCAACACGTGTTTCGTCAAACTGACTTTTTTGTGACTGTAAGAACACATAATTGCATAATTCAAGAGGCTGGTGGTAATATTTGCCTGAATAAAAGAGAAGGAGTAAGAAAGACCCATAAAACCATAATTACATCCAGTGGTGTGCCAAGAGCAAAACCCTATTAAAAGAAAAGGTACAAGTACAGGAAACTGGTACTATGCTCAGTGCCTAAATATCGTTTTGTTTCTAAATGTAATACCTGCATGTTGCCTACTTTTTAGAAAGGTTGGTTTTGTACTCTTCGGTGTGATTTTGCACCTAAATGTGATTTGTGTGCATGCAAGTATTTTCACACTGCTTTCATTGCTGCACCAAGGGTGAATTTGCACCTAAATTAGTTTTCTTTGCTCGTAAAAGCATCTCTGCACTCCTGCTGATGGTGCGCCATGAGTGATTTTGCATCTAAATGTGATTTTTGCCGCGAACAGTGTTGCTACACTCCTTTTGATGGTGTGCCATGAGTGAGTGAGCACCTAAATGTGTGTTGTGCTCTGAAAAGTGATGCTATGCTCCTGTTGATGCAGAACCAAGGGTAATTTTGCACCTTACTGCTTCTTTGCTTCTATGTGTGATTTTATTCTGAAATGCTATACCACAGCTCGAGCTTACCTTGTGCCCCACAAATGCCCAGTTGCACATATGTACGGCTGGTGCTCCTTAAAGTGTTCCACATTCATGCTGATGTTGCTTCAGTGCTGAGTTTGCACTTCAATGTGGTTTTGGCACCTACATGTGTGTTTCCTCCTAAATGTGATTTATGCTCCTAAAAGTGTTCCCGCCCTTCGGAGGATATTGCATCAGCATTTGTTTTACACTTAGTGAAAGAGAAATTTTGTTCCAAAATATGACACAAACAATCTTGACTACTTAAACCTAAGTGTTTTTTGTAATGAAATGTGATTTTTCACATAAATGGGATTTATGCTCCCAAAGGCTCCCATGCCGATGTTGCCCCATCAGTAGGTTTTCACTTCACCCTGCTGTCAACTAAATTGAGATCATATCGATTCACAACTTTTACACCTCCTGTGAATTTCTACTACCAAATTATCTGTTAGTACTGAGTGATACCTCATGTCTGCCTATTCATTCTGTTCTATACTGGATCTGTTTTTCAAGACTAATAGCCTACACCTTTTTACTTGAAATAAAAGGGGCCACTAGACCTAAAACAGAGGTATATTCATATCACACGAGACATGGGTATTCATATAACAACATCTCGGTGATCCTATTTCTCCCACATTTATCAAAAGTACCTTAAAATAACAAACCCCTGGAAGCCAACTGGTAACCCTTGATCAGTGCCAAATATCAGTCTCTAGCATGGTCCCATTAAAACTGATCAACATTTTTTTTAATTTTTGCTTAGGACCTGTCATCCTGGATCAACTTCTCCAAAAACAAAAAAATCTTATGAGAAAAAAAAACTTACTGTCACAGGTTACTGTTACTAGAAATGAATGTGAACTCTCCGTCATCCCATGAAAAAATGGGAAAGTCATGTTCCAGGTCTTGGACACCAATGGTCATATCTTCATTTCTCATATTTTATTTGATGCCCCGAAAGCCCTAAAACCTACCGCAAACGGCTAAGGTTGTCAAGGCTGATAGCATGCCTACTATCTCTACTGACTTCGACACCACTAGTTGACCTTCCTTCTCTCCCCTATCAATTATCACCCAGTCACCCATCGGTGAATCAAACTGGACAGCATCATTCCAGCACAAATCAAGGTAACTGTTTACAAAACCTGGAACAAAGATATTCTAAACTGAAATACTGTTTATTTATTTATTTATTAAAAGTTTTCTATAGCGCGAACAAGACCCTTAGGTATCAGAGCGCTTAACACACCAAGAAATACAGTAAAATTATACACGTCTTTCTATAATGTACAGTACGATAGTATACAGTGATCTGAGGTAGGTTATGGAGTATGTATAGAGTACAGTATCAGTATAGAGTTGGTGATTTCCTATAAATTTCACATAGTTAAAATTTTTGTATCCATCCAACCATCCTTCAAAACAGTTGTCTTTCTCATCCACCCTACCCGTCTACTCCTTCTACATCAAAAACGTCAGCACACAAGCGTACTCTTAGCAGACCGAACCAACAACCCATAGGCATGATTCACATGAGCAATGCGAGTACTCGCGTCATATGTGTTACTGCCACTGACCACCGACTGGGGCACAAATGTATTATCTATGCCACAAAATAAGATGCACAATATCACACTTAAGCTGTTTCACCTGCATTAGATAGTACACAGAGTGTACAATGCACACTACAGAAAGCTCTCTCTTACCAGGGATCTATGACAGAATATCAATAGCAAAATTATTGTCTGCCATAAATATTGTAGGATGATGTCATTTCAAAAGAATTATATTGGTAGTTTCAGACATAAAAGAAAAACATAGCAACATAATAAAATGACTGATGGCAAACAGAGGAGTGTGGTACATATAGTGGCGAGCAAAAGGTTCCCTTGCACCATGGTGCAAAGATGCTTGCGCCATGGGGAGATTGTTTTTGTGCTGGAAGCGGCACCTTCCTGCACAAAAACAAGCACTAAAGGCGTTTTCCTCTTTCAATGTGTGCTCTAGAATGCAGCACGCATTGAAAGAGGAAAAAACGAGGAGAAATGCTTACTCGTTGTGCCTCCCTACGCCACCTCTAGGGTGGCGTAGCATTCAGGCGCATCTCCAGATTTACGATTTCCTGTAAATCTGGAGATGTGTCTTGTTCCATGGGTGTTGTGTGGGAACACCCACAGCAACACACATGGAACGCCTCTTGAACGCAAAGTGCTGCATGTGAAGGAGCCGTATTTACAAGGAGAGGAAAAGTCACGTGGGGTGGCTTTTCCTGTCCATGTAAATATAGAGGAGCCCCTGCGCCACCGGTACGTCACGATAAGTGACGTACTGGTGGCGCAGGGGGCTTGTAAATCTGCCCCTCAGCCATTACCTGCCCTATTGGGGCGAGCAGAGGCCCAAGTCACAAGCCTACTGTTAGGAAGTTTCAGAGAGATGTGCTCAGACACCATCCAGCACACACTCAGCCTGGCAGATGCCTAGTCTGCAGACACTTCCAAGCAATATGCTGTTGTGTTTGAAAAGAGAAGAGCTCCAGTCTAGCTGGCATTTCATTCCATGGTTGGAGTTACTCAATCTTGGCTACCTGCTGACACATTGTCTGATAGTGGGTGAGTCACGTATGCCCCATGTGCGCCTCTTTTCCTGTAATTGGTTCGCGCTTGTAAACCGGTTCTACCGGTAAAGGGATTGGCCAATAGGGTGGCTGCGTGTTGTGCGCCGCTGATAACAAGCTAATGAACAAATGGGAAGAAAGAGCCCGGCGCGTTCCTCCAATAGGAACACCGGCGCGGCTGCGCATCGCTTGGCACGTGCTGGAGTCTGTAATTGGCGCCTTATGGCGGTGTCTGTTCTATTCAAGATGGTGTCATTCGCCTTGGCTTCGCAACAAAACTTCACACACAAGCGCATGTGGTCGCTGATACGCCGATTTCCAATTTTTAAGAACTGGAAAAAGGGAAACAAATGAGCAACGAGAAAAATAGTATGCCTGAAAGCAATTTAGATTAATTGCCTTTGTTGAAGTTTTCAAGCGCTGGGAAAGCGCTGGGAAAGCGCTCCTTAAACTGACATTCGCCTTGTCCGAGCTGTAACATGCACAGCGATCTGTCACCACCCTGCTCTGTGTCATAGTTCCATACCCAGGCTGCATGGCTGATTCACCCCCATCCATGCCCCTTTTTTTCCCAGCCTATACTTTCTGTTTTTTTAAATCTCACTCTTATGGGTTGTTTTTTTCTTCCCTGCTTTCTCTTTACATCAACGATTTCCCATCTTTACCCTTCTTCCTTCTTTCTCCTCTTTGTTTTTGTCACTCTTATGCTTTAGGTCAAAGTCTGAGGGTGAAAAATAAGTCCTGCTGCCAAAAATGAGTGCGGGTTCCCTCCACCTGCAGCCCCTGGCACAGAACAAGTACTGACTGTGGATAGAGATGTCTCACCGTGCGCAGTACGTCCTGTGAGGCCTGGGCCAGGCATGGGATACAGGAAAGGTAAGGCTGTGCGCTTTATTCACACCTTCTGTCTCCATCACTGTCTGAGAAGATGAGATATTTGGCAGAGCCGTTAAAAAAATGTGTTGCAGTGTAATTAGCCAAGCCTCTCAACGTGTAAGTGACTCCTTATAGTCAATTTTGTAGAACAGTCATGCCAGTGGTTCATGTGTGCCAGTGGTTGATGTGTGCGAGTGGTTCATGCGTGCCAGTGGTTCATGTGTAGCAATGGTTGGCGGTGGTTCATGTGTGCCAGTGGTTCCCGTGGTTGATGTGTGCCACTGGTTTATGTATGCCAATAGTTGATGTGTGCCAATGGTTGCTGGTGGTTGATGTGTGCCAGAGGTTGATGTGTGCCAGTGGTTACCTGTGGTTGATGTGTGCCAGTGGGTGATGTATGCCATTGGTTGCCGGTGGTTGATGTGTGCCAGTGGGTGATATGTGCCAATGGTTTATGTATGCCAATGGTTTATGTGTGCCAATGGTTTATGTATTCCAATCGTTTGTGTGCCAATAGTTGCTGGTGGTTGATGTGTGCCAGTGGTTACCTGTGGTTGATGTGTTCCAGTGGTTGATGTGTGCCAATGGTTTATGTGTGCCAATGGTTGCCGGTGGTTGATGTGTGCCAATGGTTGATATGTGCCAATGGTTTATGTGTGCCAGTGGTTACCTGTGGTTGATGTGTTCCAGTGGTTGATGTGTGCCAATGGTTTATGTGTGCCAATGGTTGCCGGTGGTTGATATGTGCCAATGGTTGATATGTGCCAATGGTTTATGTGTGCCAGTGGTTGAAGTGTGCCAATGGTTTAGGTGTGCCAGTGGTTGCCGGTGGTTGATGTGTGCCAATGGTTGGAGTGTGTCAATGGTTTATGTGTGCCAATGGTTGCCGGTGGTTGATGTGTGCCAATGTTTGATATATGCCAATGATTTATGTGTGCCAGTGGTTACTAATGGTTGATGTGTGCCAATGGTTGATATGTGCCAATGGTTTATGTGTGCCAGTGGTTGCCGGTGGTTGATGTGTGCCAGTGGTTGAAGTGTGTCAATGGTTTATGTGTGCCAGTGGTTGCCGGTGGTTGATGTGTGCCAATGGTTGATATGTGCCAATGGTTTATGTGTGCCAGTGGTTGCCGGTGGTTGATGTATGCCAGTGGTTGATATGTGCCAATGGTTTATGTGTGCCATTGGTTGCCGGTGGTTGATGTGTGCCAATGGTTGATATGTGCCAATGGTTTATGTATGCCAGTGGTTGCCGGTGGTTGATGTATGCCAATGGTTGATATGTGCCAATGGTTTATGTGTGCCAGTTGTTGGCGGTGGTTGATGTATGCCAGTGGTTGATATGTGCCAATGGTTTATGTATGCCAGTGGTTGAAGTGTGCCAATGGTTTATGTGTGCCAGTGGTTGCCGGTGGTTGATGTATGCCAATGGTTGATATGTGCCAATGGTTTATGTGTGCCAGTGGTTGCCGGTGGTTGATGTATGCCAGTGGTTGATATGTGCCAATGGTTTATGTGTGCCATTGGTTGCCGGTGGTTGATGTGTGCCAATGGTTGATATGTGCCAATGGTTTATGTGTGCCAGTGGTTGCCGGTGGTTGATGTATGCCAGTGGTTGATATGTGCCAATGGTTTATGTGTGCCAGTGGTTGCCGGTGGTTGATGTATGCCAATGGTTGATATGTGCCAATGGTTTATGTGTGCCAGTGGTTGCCGGTGGTTGATGTATGCCAGTGGTTGAAGTGTGCCAATGGTTTATGTGTGCCAATGGTTGCCGGTGGTTGATGTGTGCCAATGGTTGATATGTGCCAATGGTTTATGTGTGCCAGTGGTTGCCGGCGGTTGATGTGTGCCAGTGGTTGAAGTGTGTCAATGGTTTATGTGTGCCAGTGGTTGCCGGTGGTTGATGTGTGCCAATGGTTGGAGTGTGTCAATGGTTTATATGTGCCAATGGTTGCCGGTGGTTGATGTGTGCCAATGTTTGATATATGCCAATGATTTATGTGTGCCAGTGGTTACTAATGGTTGATGTGTGCCAATGGTTGGAGTGTGTCAATGGTTTATGTGTGCCAATGGTTGCCGGTGGATGATGTGTGCCAATGTTTGATATATGCCAATGATTTATGTGTGCCAGTGGTTACTAATGGTTGATGTGTGCCAATGGTTGGAGTGTGTCAATGGTTTATGTGTGCCAATGGTTGCCGGTGGTTGATGTGTGCCAATGTTTGATATATGCCAATGATTTATGTGTGCCAGTGGTTACTAATGGTTGATGTGTGCCAATGGTTGGAGTGTGTCAATGGTTTATGTGTGCCAATGGTTGCCGGTGGTTGATGTGTGCCAATGTTTGATATGTGCCAATGGTTTATGTGTGCCAGTGGTTGATGTGTGCCAATGGTTGATATGTGCCAATGGTTTATGTGTGCCAGTGGTTCCCGGTGGTTGATGTGTGCCAGTGGTTGAAGTGTGTCAATGGTTTATGTGTGCCAGTGGTTGCCGGTGGTTGATGTGTGCCAATGGTTGATATGTGCCAATGGTTTATGTGTGCCAGTGGTTGCCGGTGGTTGATGTATGCCAGTGGTTGAAGTGTGCCAATGGTTTATGTGTGCCAGTGGTTGCCGGTGGTTGATGTATGCCAATGGTTGATATGTGCCAATGGTTTATGTATGCCAATGGTTTAGGTGTGCCAGTGGTTGCCAGTGATTGATGTATGCCAATGGTTGGAGTGTGTCAATGGTTTATGTGTGCCAGTGGTTGCCGGTGGTTGATGTGTGCCAATGGTTGGAGTGTGTCAATGGTTTATGTGTGCCAATGGTTGCCGGTGGTTGATGTGTGCCAATGTTTGATATATGCCAATGATTTATGTGTGCCAGTGGTTACTAATGGTTGATGTGTGCCAATGGTTGATATGTGCCAATGGTTTATGTGTGCCAGTGGTTGCCGGTGGTTGATGTGTGCCAGTGGTTGAAGTGTGTCAATGGTTTATGTGTGCCAGTGGTTGCCGGTGGTTGATGTGTGCCAATGGTTGATATGTGCCAATGGTTTATGTGTGCCAGTGGTTGGCGGTGGTTGATGTATGCCAGTGGTTGATATGTGCCAATGGTTTATGTGTGCCAGTGGTTGCCGGTGGTTGATGTATGCCAATGGTTGATATGTGCCAATGGTTTATGTGTGCCAGTGGTTGCCGGTGTTTGATGTATGCCAGTGGTTGAAGTGTGTCAATGGTTTATGTGTGCCAATGGTTGCCGGTGGTTGATGTGTGCCAATGGTTGATATGTGCCAATAATTTATGTGTGCCAGTGGTTGCCGGTGGTTGATGTATGCCAGTGGTTGATATGTGCCAATGGTTTATGTATGCCAGTGGTTGCCGTTGGTTGATGTGTGCCAGTGGTTGAAGTGTATCAATGGTTTATGTGTGCCAGTGGTTGCCGGTGGTTGATGTGTGCCAATGGTTGATATTTGCCAATGGTTTATGTGTGCCAGTGGTTGCCGGTGGTTGATGTATGCCAGTGGTTGATATGTGCCAATGGTTTATGTGTGCCAGTGGTTGCCGGTGGTTGATGTATGCCAATGGTTGATATGTGCCAATGGTTTATGTGTGCCAGTGGTTGCCGGTGGTTGATGTATGCCAGTGGTTGAAGTGTGTCAATGGTTTATGTGTGCCAATGGTTGCCGGTGGTTGATGTGTGCCAATGGTTGATATGTGCCAATGGTTTATGTGTGCCAGTGGTTGCCGGTGGTTGATGTGTGCCAGTGGTTGAAGTGTGTCAATGGTTTATGTGTGCCGGTGGTTGATGTGTGCCAATGGTTGGAGTGTGTCAATGGTTTATGTGTGCCAATGGTTGCCGGTGGTTGATGTGTGCCAATGTTTGATATATGCCAATGATTTATGTGTGCCAGTGGTTACTAATGGTTGATGTGTGCCAATGGTTGGAGTGTGTCAATGGTTTATGTGTGCCAATGGTTGCCGGTGGTTGATGTGTGCCAATGTTTGATATATGCCAATGATTTATGTGTGCCAGTGGTTACTAATGGTTGATGTGTGCCAATGGTTGGAGTGTGTCAATGGTTTATGTGTGCCAATGGTTGCCGGTGGTTGATGTGTGCCAATGTTTGATATATGCCAATGATGTATGTGTGCCAGTGGTTACTAATGGTTGATGTGTGCCAATGGTTGGGGTGTGTCAATTGTTTATGTGTGCCAATGGTTGCCGGTGGTTGATGTGTGCCAATGTTTGATATATGCCAATGATTTATGTGTGCCAGTGGTTACTAATGGTTGATGTGTTCCAATGGTTGGAGTGTGTCAATGGTTTATGTGTGATAATGGTTGCCGGTGGTCGATGTGTGCCAATGTTTGATATATGCCAATGATTTATGTGTGCCAGTGGTTACTAATGGTTGATGTGTGCCAATGGTTGGAGTGTGTCAATGGTTTATGTGTGCCAATGGTTGCCGGTGGTTGATGTGTGCCAATGTTTGATATGTGCCAATGGTTTATGTGTGCCAGTGGTTGATGTGTGCCAATGGTTGATATGTGCCAATGGTTTATGTGTGCCAGTGGTTGCCGGTGGTTGATGTATGCCAGTGGTTGAAATGCGCCAATGGTTTATGTGTGCCAGTGGTTGCCGGTGGTTGATGTGTGCCAGTGGTTGAAGTGTGTCAATGGTTTATGTGTGCCAGTGGTTGCCGGTGGTTGATGTGTGCCAATGGTTGATATGTGCCAATGGTTTATGTGTGCCAGTGGTTGCCGGTGGTTGATTTATGCCAGTGGTTGAAGTGTGCCAATGGTTTATGTGTGCCAGTGGTTGCCGGTGGTTGATGTATGCCAATGGTTGATATGTGTCAATGGTTTATGTGTGCCAGTGGTTGCCGGTGGTTGATGTATGCCAGTGGTTGAAGTGTGCCAATGGTTTATGTGTGCCAGTGGTTGCCGGTCGTTGATGTATGCCAATGGTTGATATGTGCCAATGGTTTATGTGTGCCAGTGGTTGCCGGTGGTTGATGTATGCCAGTGGTTGAAGTGTGTCAATGGTTTATGTATGCCAATGGTTTAGGTGTGCCAGTGGTTGCCGGTGGTTGATGTATGCCAATGGTTGGAGTGTGTCAATGGTTTATGTGTGCCAGTGGTTGCCGGGGGTTGATGTGTGCCAATGGTTGGAGTGTGTCAATGGTTTATGTGTGCCAATGATTGCCGGTGGTTGATGTGTGCCAATGTTTGATATATGCCAATGATTTATGTGTGCCAGTGGTTACTAATGGTTGATGTGTTCCAATGGTTGATATGTGCCAATGGTTTATGTGTGCCAGTGGTTGCCCGTCGTTGATGTGTGCCAATGGTTTATGTATGCCAATGGTTTATGTGTGCCAATGGTTGCTGGTGGTTCATGTGTGCCAGTAGAGCTCAATTTCACATAATGACTAGTAAGGAGAGTTCAAGGCATTTGGGTATGAAATTAAAATACTAGTAAAACTTTACCAGGCTGCACAGCAGTACATACCAGACATGAGCAATATTTTCCTGGCAAACAAAGAGTTAACTAGTACCCTCAGAAGCCAATATTTCAGCCCCTGACAGGGTCCCACATCTGCTGGATCCAGGGAACCAGCAAGAGCGGCAGTCCTAGAGATCCTGTGGGTGGTGGAGGGAAATAACCTGGTCTCTGGATAGATCATATTAAGTGTCTCCCCTAGTAAACAGGAAGGCACTAGTTCTGGTTCTACCAGTTTAGAGTGGAGCATTGTAGATGAAGACGTTAGAGATTATAAATAATAAAGGCAGTACTAGTAGAAGATGTCCATCACTGTCGCTCTTCGACGCAGCCTTTAGTGCCTTCACGGATCTTATGTCAGATGTCTGCTTGTCCGTGTCCTGGGCCACTTAATGATATCCTCCACCTTTGGGAAAGGAGAAAGTTCATCTTAGTAGTGCACAGCAGGTTAAATAGTTTCCAGGCTTGGCCCTAGGCACAAAGACAACAACAACAGAGCCCTACTGCTGAGAATGCCCTCTTCTCCCAGCTGGCCTGCGACTTCAAGGGTCCTTCAAACCAAAGGCTGCAGATTTCTGGGATTTAAATAAAGTCTAAGGCACCATGGGAAGCTAATATCCAATCACTTCAAGGAGACTCCTTTAATTTGAGAAGCCACCCTCCCTTCAAAGGCGAGTCACTATCTTTGGCTTTTTATCCACTACAAATGAGAAAGGTCTTGATTGGTAGGTCCACGTATGTATTGGGGTCCAAGGCCAGACATGCTCCAAACACTGATATGGGCTGCTAAGGAACTGGCAGGGGCTGGTGAGTCATGCCCAGTGCCTAATTTCTGCCACTGGTTGATGGTGGTGTGCACCTGTATTCTTTTTTTCGGTACTTGTCATCATCGGGCATTGACCCTAAGTGAGTGAGGCAAAGGCAGATAAGACAAAGAAAGAGAAGAAAAATATAGGAATACACTTGCAATGGGAGAGAGGAGGGATGAAAAAGAACCTACAAGAGAGAGCTAGAGAGACAGGAAGTGTAGGGTGATGGAAGAAGGAGGTATGATTGAGGTTAGCCTTGCTAATAGAAAATCCCAACATTCCACAGAACCAGCTGTGTGTTCCTATAATAACCACTGGGCCCTTGTACTAATGGTTTACTCAGATTAAGCACAGATAGTAGGAACAGACACACATCTGACACTTTAAACAAGCAATCACAATGCCAGTAGGCCTGGCTCATAACTGAAAGAGCTTCTACAGTGACTGATGAGTCTAGCCAAACAGTAATTTAACATACTTGCACCTTGTCACCACTCATTCCTTTAACTTGTGCATCCATTCATCCACTGGGTGACTTATTCTTGCATTCACCCACTCACCCACCGATAATAAACTTAATCGGTACACACAGACTCAATAAGAGTATGCAAGAAACAATTAAATAAGAAAATATGCTGTCGCCCCCAAACATGGTAGGTGTGCACTTGCAGTAATAAATACAATTCAATATAAATATAACAGGGGGCAGCCATCTTGTTATGGTAGTGATCCTAATGCAGTATTGTTTAACAGTTTGAACATGGCAGCCACATTTAGAAGTAACATGTTGGCCATCTTGGAATGGTAAAAAAATGAGACCTTATGGACAATACCATTCGAAGATTTCCTCCGAGTTTAGAAGTAGTAGCTGACAAGGGTTGCAGTCAATTTAAATGAAATAAGCGTCAAACTAGTGGCTTAAAGGCACAGTTTGAGGACAGAGTTCTTAAAACACAAAAATAAAGAAATTAAAGGGGCCTATGTAATGTGAAAAGGTGAGGGGGGGGGGTGCTGACCAGCTCTTCAAATTGAAGCACATTCATTTTCATGTGGATGTGCATTGATACTCAGTGAAAATGCAGTCACTGGAAGGGCAATGGAAGCAATTACTGAAGTGGGCTGACCCATTGCTCCATGCTCAGAGCTGCCATGGGTGGAAGCAGAGTGTGACTGATACTCGAACAGACCAGTGGCAGAAGAGGACTGACACAAAGCCCCTCTAAGTAGACAGAGAGGCAGATAGATTAACTTATCATGAAATCTTAGGAGGGTCTTGCATGGATTAACACAACCCACATCTTCTTAACACCAAATATGTCAAAGGGGTAAACAAGACCAAAACCCTTGACTATTACAGTCATCTTTGGGATTCCATGTAGCAAAATACTAGTCTACACACATTAACAGAATGTAATGACAACCCACTCTTAAGAGCCTGTTGGCTTCAACAAGTGCCCTTGTCATAACTTTTCATATTAAACAAATTAATCCTATGGCATCTGACTTAACTTTTCCCAATGAACCTATAAAAATATATGGGGCTGAGCTTTGGGGATTAGGTAATGTGGAGGCTCTGACTAAAGCAGAGAACAAATTCCTAAAGGACCTCCTGGCCATCCCGATGAGCACCCCAACAGTTCCTGTGCTCCTGGATACAGGTTGCAAAGCAATTAAGGATCAGGCCTGTTTATGCCCTCTCCTTCTCTGGGCCCGGTTGTGGAGGGTTCCGGAGCTAAAATCCTATGCAGACGGGCTGTCAGAGGTGATAGGCTTGGACGTCTGTAACAAGATCAAATGGCTTAGGGATATTAAAAAACTCTTAGGGGAACTAGGCTTGGGGTCGTGCTGGTCCACCCATTGTGCACCCCCGAAGGCGACCTTAAAAAAACTTTATTGGGAATGGGTCTCTGCCAAGCTCATTAGCAATCAGCGTCACTGCAATTCCACCGCAGCATTTCTGCAAATAAAAGACGTTGTTGCCCTAGAGCCATATTTGGACATAATTACGATACCCATGGACCGGGGACTCTTCATTAAATTTAGATTAGGTACACTACCTCTAAATGACCTCATCTCTAGATGGAACAAGCCCGCGCAGGTATCACGCTACTGCGCCCTATGCACTAATAGGCCAGAAACTGTCATCCATCTCCTTTTTGAATGTCCTGATTATGCCCGCCCAAGATCTCATTGGCTGAAACCGCTTTGCAGACAATTGGGTACTCGCCAGCATTTGGTGGCTTTACGGATTTTATTATCTGATACATCTTTCCGGGTCGTCTGTGCTGTATCTAAATTTTTAAAATGTGTATGGTTGATTCGGTTAAAAAGACTGTCTTTATCTATGTAATACACTTTTAAATAACTCATGTTGATTTTATTGCTACTTTTTATCTGTTTTGTTCTTAAATGTACAGTCTTTTGACAATGTGCTGTTTTTATAAATTTTGTAATGCTTTTATGATACTTGCATATCGAAATAAAGCTATCAACCAACCAACCAAAAATATATCAAGATTCTTGAATGAGTAGCTCGTGAGCTACTGCTAGCTTTCCTGCAACCTATCAGTAGCTCTCCTGTGACCAGGCCAGCATTACTAAAGTAGAAGCTTTTGCTTGACTGAATTAATATATGTAGAGCTAAATTCCAAATGTGTGCTCGTGACGGGGTGTGCATTTTCAAAACTAATTAATCGATGCTCCAAAGCTGATATTTGAGTGAAACCGTATGAAGCGGTTGAGAGACTTATTACTAATACCATTACCTTGGTGTCAGGGTCATTGAATGCATGGCTGTTAGGCATTACCCGCCGCAGAGGCATTCAAAATTGACAAATCCTGTTTTATATGATTGATAGCTAATCTGCCTAATGCACTGAGGTGATCACGGTTTGCATAAAGTGTCCGGTAGTGTTACCGTGTCTCATGTTATCACCGTTACAACAGTAATTATATTTGTAGCTCAGGTGTTTTTTATTGAATATAAGTGTCTCTTATTAAAGAAAAGATTGGAGACCTCAGTTCTATAGCCTTTGGCATGGACTTTTCACAATAACTAAATTGTGCCTATTCTCTGGCGTAATAGATTATCGCAAAGACAACCACCATACATACAGACATACATTTATAATTATATACTAAATTGCACACTCAAATTCAAAATTCAAATTTCAAAGCTTTATTCGAATATTTGATAAACAATCATAAAAGCATACAGCGATAAAAGTAACACGATAAAATACACAATAAAACATGAGTCTCATCAATGGGACAGCTCATTTGGAGACAAATATTAGACCCTAGGGGTGTTTTTACAGATAGATCATACATTAAAAAACCAGGCTTTTCCTATGGGACACAGCTTTTAGGATAAAAGTAGCGGTAAAAAAACAGATATCCAAAGTGTCAAGTGCAAATAACAAATTCATGGCATGGGCAGTAGTGGATACAAAATATTTCTTAAATACAGGTTTGAGGTAACAAAGTCGAATGTGCAAGTATAGTGGGCAAATCAGCATAAAGTGCATTGTGCTTTGCTTGGTGGTACCATCACACGGGCAAGGACTTGAACTATGAATTTTCATCCGTGGGAAATGCCACCAAGTTATGGACAATACCAAGTCTCAGCCTGGTGAGGACAAAACTGGTGCGATTGTTTGGTAATTTCTTTTAGATACATAGGCATGTCCCTGCCAACCTCTTTGTTAGAATGGTAAAAAACATGGGTTGAAAAGTGGCTACATTGGATTCTATGCAAATTTGATTTGGCTCCTAAATAAGCTTTTTTAACCTCCTGCTTGGGAATGTTAGCGGCACTTGACGGGTCAACAAGGATGTCCATATTAAAAGTTTCTTTATAGGACATAAGGACATATTTTAACCAGGGGATCTTACAGACATTATCCAACCGGAGACAATCTAGGATAATTCGCCTAGTGAATTCTAATTCGTCCTTCGTTAGATCTGTCAGATAGTCTAACCCAACCTCATTATGTATCAGTTCGGTGGATGCCGAAGAGGGGAGACACAAGAGTCTCTTAAGGAACTGATTCTCTGTCACAAGCAGATCCCCGTGGTTACAGTGTCCCCATACACCTGAGCCATAGAGAGCAATAGAGGAGCATCTATGCTTATAAATATTTAACATGTCTGGAATGCGGCGACTGCCCAACTTTGTAGCAAAGCGGAATACTCCCGAGGAGCTTTTGCCCATCTTAGCTTTCACATTTAAAATCTCGGAAGCCCATGACCCACTACTATTAAAAGTTACGCCTAGATAGCAAAATGTATCCACAACCTCTATTCTGTGTTCTTTAAATTTAAATGGCCTGAGTTGTTTCATCTTTTTCCCACAGGCCATAATAAAAGTCTTGGAGTTATTCATTTTTAATTTTCTCCCCTGGATAAAATCATAAAAGTGATTCATAAGGTTTTGGAGGCCGTTTGGGGTTCTTGAGAGAAGGACCGTATCATCGGCATATAACAATACCGGAACTGGGTGGCCATCAATCTGCGGTGAATCAGCTTGAACCCTTTTAAGTTCGGACTCCATAGAGTTTATAAAAAGGGAGAAAAGTACCGGGGCCAGAACACAGCCTTGCCTTATGCCAGATTTGACCCTGATCTTATTGGTGCATTCCCCTGCCCGTCCAAAGCGGATCTGGGCTGAAAGCTTAGTATAAAGTCTGGCCAGGAAATAAATTATTGCAGTTGGGGCTCCCATTTCAAGTAGGGTGGACCATAACAGAGTGTGGTCCACCAGGTCAAATGCGCTTGAGAGATCAGCGAAGCAGAGGAAAAAAGAGCCCTGCTTCGCTTTGGTATATTTCCCTATGATAAGGTCAAGGTTGATGCACTGCTCTATGGTCCCAAGGCCCTTGCGGAAACCATATTGAGAATCCGCAAGGATCTTGTTGTCCTCAGCCCAATCCTCCAATCGCGCTAGTAAGACCCTGCTCATGATTTTAAGCGAGGAATCCAGAAGGGAGATAGGGCGGTAGTTCTTGGCCTCTCCTCTATCTCCCTTCTTGTAGATCGGCAGGATTATAGATTCACCCCATGTAGATGGTGTACTATCACTAACAGATGCGTTAAACACCTGGGTCAGGAGTGGACTCCAAAGTGCCTGGTTAGTTTTATATAGGTCAACCGGGACCCCATCCGGTCCCGGTGCCTTCCCACCTTTGCTCTTACTAATGGCAATTTCAACTTCTTGAATTGTTATCCCCAAAGGTAGCTTAGGATTAGTAGGGGTGGCAAAAAAGATGTCGTGGGCCCCCCTAACCGGGTCAAAAATTCCGGTAAAATATTGTACCCAGTTTTCCTCGCTAACTTGGGCTGTAAGTGTAGGAAAATCTTCCTTAAGGAGGAAAGGGCTATTGACCGTGCTCCAAAAAAGCTTGCTATCACGCAAGGCTGCTGCTTTTGTCAGGTTATCCCAAGCTTGTTCCCTCAACTCTGTTTTTCTACAAGTAAGTTGTTTTTTGTAGGTCGACCTGAGGTGTGCAATAACATCCCTGTCTCTAGGATGTTTTGACAGTGCGTGCTTAAGTTCTTGAAGAGATTTGGTGCAAGCACTGTCAAACCATCCAGCCGTAGCCCTCTTTGATATGTCCTTAGTGATGGTGAGGGACCTTTTTATTATAGCACTCAATTCCTCAAAACCAGCGACGATGCACCGGTCGGTAGCATCATGGTCCAGACATTTAAATATCACTTGCGACCCTGCTTCCACAATTTTATGCAACAGTTTTTCCGAATTGTCTCCACACCATTTGATACGGATGCCGTTTTGCCTACTGGGGATTATGTCTTCAATTATCATGCGCCGATCACAAGGGGGGGGGCCCAGATAGAGGTCGACATAGTGATGGCGTTATGGTCACTGTTGCCAAAGTCTAAAACATTTGGAACTGAGCAAGATGAAGCGATATATGCAGATACCAATATGTGATCAATAACGGGTGGTGTATTCCTACCTACCAAGGTTGGGATGGTATTACCCTCGTTATCTGTAGCCGGGTAATGAATCAGTAAATCATATCTAAGCATAAGGGAATTAAGTGATTCACCATAGGGCGAGTGGGTAAAGTGTGCTAGATTTTCCCCGTTATCCCCATCAAACTCTCATACATTCGAAAAGGAATGAGGACAGGTACGGATGTAAAAATCCCCCCCCCTCCCCCCAATGATATTGTAAATCTTATGAGTATCTCTACAAATTTTCCTCACTGCTGAATCGAGCTCATCCACAACAGAGGTGTTTGTAGCATCAAACATGTTATTATAATGATTAATCAACAATGTTTCATGACCCCTTTTATATTCCAAGATTAAAATTTGTGAATGAAAACCCACGGTCAGATGCAATTTCACACGTATAGGAAAGTTCACAGAAAGTAAAATTACAAGCCCACCTTTAGCCCTGCCCATATTAGACCTTTCAGCAGGATTATTATAGGACACAAAACCATCATAGGAAATGTCAGTTGCTACCCAGGTCTCCTGTAAACATAAAACGTTGAACTGGGACAGGGATTCACTCCAACCCAGCGACAACGTTTGTCGGTTCCATCCTGCGATATTCCAACTAGCAAATTTAAAACCAGTGGGACACGTTGTATGATCGATAAACTTGGGAGCGCTATTAGGCCCAGTAAACGGGATAGATTTGTCAGGAGTAACCACTAGTGTAGGTGAGGGGTGGGTAGCATATGGATCTGGATCCCCGGGTACAGAATGGTTATCGGTAGGGTAAATTACAGAGACTGAGTCCTTTGACATGCCATTACCCATAGCCTCTAGTAAACTAAGACCAGAATCAGGGAGGAGAGGGCTTGAAACATGAGACATAGGTAGTCAGTCAACTCCATCTAAACCATCTAGACAACTGAACCGGTTATAGTCACAGAATGGGGTAGCCGGGGGCATCATAACCGGTCATGCATTAAATCTTCTATAAGTGCCCCTCCGCTCAACCCTGGACCAGTCGTCTCTACCTCGGTCGTGGTACAGATGGTTAGGGGGAAAGAAAAAGGATACTGGTAACGTCTGGATGGTAGAATCAGAGGATCTGTTAGAGCCTGCACAGATATATGAGACAGTTCTGGGATCTCTGAAGCTGACCGTTATACAGTCCCCATTTATAGACTTCCTGGTTTTACCAAGCCAAGGTACCCTTCTAACCATGATAATTTCATTATGGAGGTGAGCCGGAAGGGGTCTGTTCCAGTTCAGCCATCTAACTACTTGGCTCTTGAGAGATTGATAACTCTCGGCTTCCCCAACTTCCAGCGGGGGTGCTCCAGCCAGGACTACCGTAAAGCGATTGGCCTCAGGCGGCAGATCAGGCCGTCGCGGTCTAGGGGCTATCTGATCAGGGACTGAGGAGGCTGTTTGGCCATCAGCTTTAACCCCGTTAGTATTGGCCATAGAGTGTGCTGGCCCTGGAGGTAACAAGGGAGGAGGTTTTTTAATATTGTGTTGGGTGGGGGTGGGAACTAAAAGACCTGTAGGAGGACATAGCAGGTTAGAGGCGTCTTTCGCTAGGGCGGAGCCTGGGATAATATGGGTGGATTGAGGGTTACACTGGGTATTGGACTTGGTGGATTTAGCCAAAGTGGTATCTATGCGTTTCTCTATATTAGCAAGTCGGAGTTCTATCCGTTCCATTTTGGACTCTAGGGGGAACAAAATTGATTTTAAAAGAGCTCCCAAGTTATCGAGTGTTAACTCCGTTCTGGGTGATAGTTGAGTATGGCCTAATGTATTGTAGGGGATATCGTGTATGTGCTTAGCTGATTTGGTTTTTCTACCCGCTTTAGCGTGGTAGGGTCTCTTACGTTTGGTTGCGGCCCCTTTATTGACCACATTTGAGATATTACTACAATTGACTTCTGGCTCCGAGGAGACAGACATATTATTAACAAGAACAGAATCGATTACTGGGATTATTTCATTAACCAGGATATCCAAATCCAGAACCCCCGAATTAGCCTCCTTGAGTGTTAAAGTTTGGCCCGTCGCATCATTGTCAGTAATGTCAGTGGGCCTTTCAGGAGTTTTGGCGTTGGCTAATGTTCCAAGGGAGGATCTCTTTCTAGCCGTTAGTTCCTTAGATAAGCGCTTTTCCAGAACATTTATTTCAGTGTCGATTAGGGTATTGGCTCTGATCAAAAAAATGTCCATACCTCCGGCTATATTGCCTCCAGCTGAAGACGACTTGCTTTTAGATTCACGGCAGGACATCTCCCCACGCTAAAATCACAGGGATGACAGATGCAAGAGGGGTGGCCCGGTCTGGTCATGCCGGTCACGAACGGGCACGAACGGGCCCGCCCTTGGCCCGGGCTTCGCGCGGGAGCGTCGCCGGGCGCTCCTGCGCAGCGGGATGCTGGGTCCAATAAGTAGGGAGTGTTACGGGCTGTAGGCGGAGCAACAGGGAGAGCGGACCAGGTGATGGCTCTAGGTCAGGCAGGGACTCCTGGGAGATGGAGTCCCTGCAACAACGCTCGCAGCCCTGATGCGACCTTCCAACAAACAGCCACAGTCCTCAGCTCCTTCCAGCTGTCCTGAGAGCCTCTGCCCCAAATCACGAAGCGGCACCCGCGGAGCGGGTGCGGCGAGGTGGGGAAAGTAAATGCACAGGCAGCAGTTGTCCCAGCACACAGAGCTCCTCGCGGGACCACGTCATCCAGAGTAAACCCACAGAGAAAGCACGGGCTGGCAGTTGAAATCCTCTCGGGTGGGCTGTAGGCGGAGCAACAGGGAGAGCGGACCAGGTGATGGCTCTAGGTCAGGCAGGGACTCCTGGGAGATGGAGTCCCTGCAACAACGCTCGCAGCCCTGGTGCGACCTTCCAACAAACAGCCACGGTCCTCAGCTCCTTCCAGCTGTCCTGAGAGCCTCTGCCCCAAATCACAAAGCGGCACCCGCGGAGCGGGTGCGGCAAGGTGGGGAAAGTAAATGCAGCAGCAGCAGTTGTCCCAGCACACAGAGCTCCTCGCGGGACCACGTCATCCAGAGTAAACCCACAGAGAAAGCACGGGCTGGCAGTTGAAATCCTCTTGGGTGGGCTGTAGGAGGAGCAACAGGGAGAGCGGACCAGGTGATGGCTCTAGGTCAGGCAGGGACTCCTGGGAGATGGAGTCCCTGCAACAACGCTCGGAGCCCTGATGCGACCTTCCAACAAACAGCCACGGTCCTCAGCTCCTTCCAGCTGTCCTGAGAGCCTCTGCCCCAAATCACGAAGCGACACCCGTGGAGCGCGTGCGGCGAGGTGGGGAAAGTAAATGCAGCAGCAGCAGTTGTCCCAGCACACAGAGCTCCTCGCGGGACCACGTCATCCAGAGTAAACCCACTCCAAAAGAGAAAGAAACTCTGTCTAATAAGAATTAAAAATCTTCTATCCTGAGGGTTTATCAGATGGTTTCGATGAACAACCTTGCATGTCATGTTAATCAGTGAGAGTCCTAATATTAAAATTCCTATCTTCATTTTTTAACCCAGAACAATAGCAGTTACCCTTCAATGCATATTAGATTTAACATATTATTTTCACAAAAATACACAGGCCAACTGGCTTTCCCATAGCTTTAAATAAACAGATCAGGCCTATTGACTTGATCATTGGATGGCCACTATAATAGTGCAACTAGATTATAAGATCAGAAAATGGGGCCAGCTTCAGACATAGAAACAGGACTAAAAATTGGTCTCCTACTGTTGTTGCTGAAGAAATACAAAAACAAAACCCACGACATAGATGGGGAATTATATGGGCACGGCCCGTAAACTTTTTTTGGGGGAAAAAGGTCTATAGTTAAGAATAATAACAAAAGGAAACAGTTTTTTCACGTTGTTTTATTTTAAAAGATTAGGCTAGCCTAGGAAAGAACGAAGGGGCATATTAGCAAGGAACAACGATATTTATCGCAAAATGGGCTTAGCGCATTTTTTTTTATCGCTGCCTATCGCTGGATATGTTAGCGGAGAAAACATGCTAGTAGCAATGTTTTTCTCCATTGTGCTAAAATATCCAGCGATTGCGGCGAAATGCGTGAATGTCGCTGGAAATCCAGCGATATTCACGCATTAACACCAATGGGGACTTAACCTGAAAATCCAACTCCCATTGGATAAACAGGTAAGCCATGTTTTTAGCAGGCGTTAGATTATAGTGATAATCGCGCTTAGCGTGAATTTTTCATCGCTTTGCCTGCCTTGCTAATAGGCGATAGCTGTGTTAGCGACTGCTTTCAGTCGCTAACAGTTTGGGTACGCCCACTTTGCATGTCATTAGCGATAAATATCGCTGACATGCAAAGCAGGCCCCAAACCGGTCGCTATTGCCTAAAAGCTGTTGCTAACTGCTGTTAGCGACAGCTTGCTGATAGGGCGATAAAAATATCACCGCTTTAGCGGCAAAAAGTGCCGCTAAAGCGGCGATATGGCCCTTGCTAATATGCCCCGAAGATCTCAACTTATCGCATTTCGCTCACAAGCAGCTTAATCAGTCCAGTTTTCTTTGCATTTTGGGACTCATTGTCTCTCATTCTTAATGGTGATACAAAACTACAGGTACCCTGTACCAATAACCAAAGGGACCAAATATAAAAGACAGGACAGGATTTAAACTGTATTTCTCCAACAGAGAAGGGGAGGTTTGGAGATGTGCATTTGTAAATCTTTTCTCAGCCACCTTTCCAACTTGGTGTATATGAGAAGTCTTCAAGGTGTGGGGCAAGTCTCCGAGGGGGCCTTAACTGATCTCAGGGGGCTCAAATCTCTGGCCAAAAGGAGCTTCATTATGCTCCTCGGAAACAGAGATAATGCCATAAAAACATTGAAAGAAAACAAAGATGCCCGGGTCACTCTGTAATAGGTTTTCAGTAGCATCCTTTGTTTGTGTCAGCCTCTGTTATATTAAACCCATCAGATGAAAACATGCCCTCCCCATATCACCACGGGTCCACAGGGAAGGCTTGACCTTGGCTGACGAGCTTCGGATTTACCCATAGTTAATACCTGTTGTGCTGCATTATACTCTCTTCAGCATGTGTGCTCCCCTGACCCTGTCTCACAAACCGGGAGACAGGGACAGCCCTTCAAAAACAGGGACTCTTCAGACTCATCCAGGACATCCGGATACACTAGCCTACAACCAAATAGGGCCTGATTACGAGTTTGGAGGTCTTACCCCCATACCGCTACAGTAGCGATCCCAAGAAGACCACTGTGGCAGTGGTCTCCCGCCAGCTGTATTACGATATCACCGCTGGCCCAGCGGCAATGTTTCTTATGGCGATGAATGTTTTTTCAAATGTGTCAATGCATGTGTGTATATTTTGACTGCACAAGTGTTGAATGTACACTTATGCATGACGTGACAAAATACCATAATATATGTACTTTCCCATTGCTGGTGTATGGACCATATGTGCCCAGTCCAGTTAATGGGTAAATACTGCAAAACAGACTTACCTGGACTTCAGCGTCAACAGGGTTGTTTTCTGTGGGGTCAAGATTGGCTGTGAAGGGGGACCTGGAGGAAGGGATCCGCGTGGGAGATTGAGGGGAAGAAAAGGAAATGGGTGAGTATGCCCCCTAATTCCTTTGATCCCTCCAACTTGAAGCTGGCACTCTTCCCGCCACATTGGCTAGTCAGAAAGCCATCTTGTAATTCAGATGGCCTTAAACTTCTCTGTACCACCCTCTGACAGCTGCTTTACCCCTACCGACATTGCGGTGTTCTGTGAATGGCTGGCGGTGGTTGAGGTGCTCCAACGGTCTTTCGGTCTGCAAGCTCACAACATGGTAATACGGTGGGTGGGCAGCCTAATTGGCGGGCAGTGAATCAAGTGCAACGGCAGTCCCAAGACCGTCAGTCATAATCAGGCACTTAGTTCAGCTGTATTAAGCATAAGCTATCCCTCATAGCAAAACGTGCAATACAAGCGCTCTTTTTCAGTGGACGCACACAACGTCTGCCCAAACAAATGCTGTCCTCAACATAATCAACATATTTGCTGAGCCAAAGCCCCTCTTTCAGTAGTCCTTCTGTAAAGTCTTTTCCTGTTTATCACATAAGGGTTGGTGATGGTTGTGCTTTCAAGCCAGAACTTAAAAGAGCCAATATGTATACTGTGCATGCCCGCCACAAACACCCTGATCATAATGGGAGCAGGGGCGGCCTTAGGCATGTGCAAACTGTGCACCTGCACAGGGCCACCAAACCCCAGGGGCCACCACGCCAATATATATCCTTAATATAATAATCCTCTGAGGATGGATACATATTTGCGTGGCGGCCCCTGGCAGGGATTTGGCGGCCTCCGGGTCTGTTCCACTTCCAAACACCTGACCCCCCCCCCCTCTTCAATGGCCTCCGCGCTCCGCCCCGCCCGGACCCCCTCTTCCGAGGCTCCCTACCTACGCTCCCTGCCCAGGGCCACCATGAGCCTAGAGCCGCCCCTGATGGGAGGTTCTAGCGACACACAGAGCTGTTTAGCACATCTACAAGATACACTGTCAAATGGCCTCTGACATGTTATCCACAGAGCCAACCATGAACAAATATCTTGGGGGCGGGGGAAGGGCAGAGAAGAAGAACTGCTGTTATTAGGGAATGAGTGCCTTTTAGGTAGAGCAGGAGTAAACTCTTCTCTTGGAAATGAAGGTAATTATGTACCTACCACCCACCACCAGTCAACCCAAAGCCTCAGGAGAAGGTATCTCAGAACCATTCAATGAAAGCAGAGTTCTTTAGATGCATCCTTGGCAGGTGCACAACACCCATAGGACTGAATGGGCTCCAGCCCCCCCGCCGTGTGTCTCAGCCCTGGCTGATGCGGGTTTCATGAAACACACATTCACAGCTGGAGCTGCTGTGGTGGGCTGGCTGGGCGGTGGATGGCGCCTTATCATAGTCGCATCTGAGAATTTTCACAAGTCTTTAAAAGACCGATTACTTGTTAATGACACTTTCTTGTTTTCTTTTTTTTTTTTTCTTTTTTACATCGGGTCCCAGACCCCCTGCGTGCCCACTCTGCCTTCTCCTTAAATTTGTTAAGTACTTTTACTGCTACAGTAGGAGACTGCATTTCGAAAAATAAAGAACGTACTTCTTACATTGCACTGAATGCATATTCTCTGAAACAAATGTACCTGTGTGCAGTATGTGCACATTATCACATTTATGAGTCAACCATCGAGAGATCATATGAGAAGTTATAGTTCGTAAAAAAGACCATCCTGCTTGAACTTAGCTAAACATAGTGGGGCAGATTTACGTTTCCTGGCTCATCCCTGCAAATCAGCAGAGATGCACCAGGAAAGATGCGTGACGCAAGTTTACCCTTGCGCCACCACAGATGAGCCGCATTGTGAATGCGGCGCATCATGGTGCAAGGATAAACAGATGCGTGTCGCATCTGCTGGTGTAAGATTGCCACAGTGCTGGAGTTGTATCGCGGGCGCGACGCAACTCCAGCACTGTTCCAACCTGGCCTATCCTCAACATGGTGTGTCACGCCTTACGCCTGCTTCAAGCAGGCGCAAGGATTTGACGCAGCGGCATCCGAAAGTGACTGAGTGAAATCTTGTAGATTTCACTCAGGCACTTTTCCGAGGCGTTCCTGCGATGGATCGCCCGCCCTGCGCCGGAACGACCACATGAAACCTGGCGCAAATGTGGGGCACTTGGCTCGTAAATCTGCCCCTGTGTTTTCAATGCAATTTAAGTTAACCATTGCTGCTGACTCCAAAATTTACAAAAGATCGCTAAAGTACTGAAATAAATTAGTCCACAAGCTTTAGACAAATACACCTTAATGATATACAAAACATTGAGTGATCTCCAATATCCTACAAAATATAATTTGCCACCTTGCCTTATTCATAAACAAATAATGCATTTATATAATGAGTTTATTTTTTAGTTTTTTTGATAAAACATCTCAATTTTTGCGGTGCAATACTCTTGAGATGTTTTAGGTGTAGCGGAGGAGCGTCACCCGCTGCTCTCTGAGCTGTGCAAAAAGGAAAAATAAAATGATAATAACACAATGTTATTATTTTTTTTTATTTCAAATTTTTTTATTGAATTGAATAAGTTTCACATGTACATTGTATACAGTTGTCTTTCTTGGGCTGCTTTTACATGTATGCTTGGCCCGGTGGTAGCAAAGAGAGAGAGAAAGAAGGAAGAAGAGAGAAAACGGGGGGGGGGGGGTTTATTGCATCAGATACTCGTCTAGGGCTGCCCACATGTCCTCTTTGGCTGTGTGGTTCGCCGCCTTCTGTTTGGCGGTGATGTTGTCTGCCCCTCGAAGGAATGTTACCCAGTTGAACCAGCGCTTGAAAGTGGCTTTGCTGGAGTTCTTCCAGTACCCCAGAATATTTTTTACAGCTGCCGCCAGGAGCATGTCGACTAGATCACGTATTTCTTTGGATTGGAGTTGTGGCTCAAGGAATCCGGTGATTATCCCTGCTAGCCCTCGTTGTATCTGGCATCCCGTGATCGAGTCTATTAGGTTGTATACTTTATTCCAGAACGCTTTGACTTTGGGGCAGTCGTATATCATGTGGGCTAGGTCCCCCCTTGCTTTGTGGCAGTTCCAGCACTCGCTGTTGTCGCTAGCCCCAACTCTCTCTAGTTTCGCCGGTGTCCAGTGTAGTCTGTGTAGTATCCAGTATTTTGTTTGTGCTAACTGTGGTGTGATCTTGTTTTTGGACGCTGATGTCCATAGTCTGGCCTTCTCTTCTTCACTTAGCGGTCTGTGGATGGTCTCTTCCCAGAAGGCTATTGTTTTGTCATTAAGAGTGGTGCTGCGTGGTGTGATTATTTTGTAGATCTGCGCTGTTTGGTGACCTGCCGTGTTTATGTTCTGTGCATACTGTATGATGGTTGGTTTGTGTTTGGAGAGGTTCGCTCTGGTGATGGCTGCTTTGATTCTTAGGAACTCGTAGAATTCCTTGTCTGGTAGGCTAGTTGTTTGTTGGAGCGTCTTGTAGGTGAGTGGGTTGTTTCCTGCCTCTAGTTGTGACGGTGTTGTTATGCCCCTGCTGAGCCATTCTTTGCTGTCTAGCGTTTTCCCTTTGTATGTGATTTTGGTGTTGTACCATAACGACTCCCATTTGGTGCCTCTGATGCTTACTTCTAGCTCTTTATCCAATCTCAGGAGTGCTATTTTTGTGTTCCGTATTATTGAGTTTTTGGCTTCTGGGTGTCTATTTGCCGTGAGGGCCATGATTGGGTCTGCTCCTCCTAGAATGCCCCTTTCTAGCTCCAGCCATACGGGCATATATTCTGGTGTTGGTGCTACCCAGTGTAGCCCTTGTTTGGCAAGGCATGCCGTCTGGAAGGCCTTATAGTTTGTGAGGTTCAGTCCCCCTTGCTCTTTTTTCAGCCTGAGCTTTGCTAGACTTATTCTAGGTTTTTTACCTCCCCATAGGAACAACTTAATGGCTTTGTCAATTTGTTTATGGAAGTCTATCGTTAGTGATAGTGGCAGCATGGACAGCAAGTAATTGAGCATTGGGGTGATCATCATCTTAACTGTCTCTACTCTGCCCCACCAGCTGACGAATTTGGGTCCCCATGTGTCTAGCTTCGTCTTAATCTTTTTCAGCATTGCTTCCTCGTTGTGCTCTAGTGTTGATCTGAGGTCCTTCCCAAAGAGGAGTCCCAGATATTTTAGGGGTTTCGTTTGCCACGCCAGGCCTGACTTGCCTAGTACTGCTCTGGTAGTGTGGCAGTTCATTGGTTTGCATTCTGATTTATCCCTGTTGAGTTTATACCCTGAGACGTGTGCATATTCCTCTATTGTTTGTACCAGTGCCTCGATTGACTCCCGTGGGTTGCTTGTGGTGATCAGGATGTCATCCGCATAGGCTGCGAGTTTGAAGGCTTGACCCTCCACTTTCACACCTGTGATCTGCGTGTTTGTTCTGATCATGTGGAGAAGGGGTTCTATTGCCAGCAGGAATAATCCTGGTGACAGGGGGCAGCCTTGTCTCGTCCCTCTACTTAGGGTGAATGTTTCTGATGTTGCTGCGTTCACTACCACTCGAGCTCGGGGGTTTTTGTATAGGGACATTATCATTCCTCTGTATCTATCTCCGAATCCGAATTTGCGCATACATTCGTTCAGGAATGGCCACGAGACTCTGTCGAAGGCTTTTTCTGCGTCTAGTGCAATCATTACTGCCTTCTCTGTGCTGTTTGCCGTGCGGTTTATTAGGTGGCAGAGCAGTCTTGTGTTGTCCTGTGAGAGCCTGTTTTTCAGGTATCCCACTTGTGTTTTGTGTATGAGGGTGGGTAGGTATGTGTTTATTCTAGCTGCCATTACTTTAGCGTAGATTTTGTAGTCTACGTTTATTAGGGATATTGGCCTGTAGTTTTGTGGGAATTGTGGGTCCTTCCCTTCTTTGGGGATGACAATAATGTTTGCCTCTGCCATTGAGTCTGTCATGCTTCCTTTCTCTGCACAAGTCTGGAATACTCTCACTAGTATTTCTTTAAGCTGCGTTTGGAACTTTTTGTAAAAGGTCACTGTGAATCCGTCCGGCCCCGGGGCTTTGTTGGGTTTTAGTGCGTCTATGGCCATCCCTACCTCTGCTTTTGTTATGTTTTGGTCTAGCGCCTCACTTTGTTCGCCGCTTAGCTTGGGTAGGTCAAGTTTCTCGAGAAGGCTCGCCCCTCCATCCGCCTTTAGTGCTTTGTCTGCGGTGTATAGGTCTTTGTAAAACCTCCTGAAGGTTTCGAGGATTTGTTTGTTCCCTGTGTGCGTTATGTTGTCTGTGTCGGTGATCGCTGCAACTGAGTGCTGTCTCTGTTTGGCTTTTAGGTACCCTGCAAGTGCCCTACCTGCTTTGTTGGCTGAGCATAAGTTTATGGATTTGTATTTGTTTATCCATGTTGTTGCCCTCTCGCTTAATAGTCTGTTGAGGTCATACTTTTTCTTTGTTAGTGTTGTGAGTGTATTCCTGTCTAGTATGTTTGCGATGTGGTTGTTCTCTAGTTCCTTTATTTGTTCTTCCAGTTCTTTAATGTGTTTGTTCCTTTTTTTGTTCATTCTTGCCTTAATACTT
Organism: Lissotriton helveticus; assembly: GCF_964261635.1. Lineage (NCBI taxonomy): Eukaryota > Metazoa > Chordata > Amphibia > Caudata > Salamandridae > Lissotriton > Lissotriton helveticus. The sequence goes on from NC_136073.1 coordinate 754,450,498, forward strand.
ATAAGTTTCCCCCTTATTGTGGCTTTGAGCGCGTCCCACAGTGTCTCCTCCTTTGTGTCCTTTGTGTCGTTAAATAAGAGATATTCTTTGATCGCCTCCTCAATCTCCCAGGTGTTGGCGGGATCCTCAAGTATGTCACTATTGAGACGCCACCCCCTGTTCGGTAGCTCATTGTGTTTCCCACTTATGGAGAGGGAGATGTGGGCATGGTCTGAGACTGTTATCGGTCCTATCTCCGTTCTGTCCGTCAGGTGTGTGTGTGAGCTTGACATGAGAATATAGTCTATTCTGCTATATGAGTTGTGTGGTGCTGAATAGAATGAGTACTCCCTGGCACTGGGGTGTTGTAGTCTCCATGGGTCCGCTAGTGCAAGCTTGGTGCAAAGGTTTTTTAGTGTGTTCTGTTCTTGTGTGGCATGGCTTGGCCTGTGCGGGTGCCTGTCTGTGGCATTATCCATCGCCTCGTTCATGTCCCCTGCCATTATCACTAGTTCTCCCAGTGGGATCCTGCTGAGCTCGCTTTCTACCTCCTCCCAGAACTTTTTTTTTTAGGCATTCGGCCCGTAGATGTTAGCTATGTGCATTACTTCCTCTCCTCTTTTGATGCTTGTGACTAGTCTCCTGCCTTCCGTGTCTGCTGCACTGCCCAGAGTCTTGAATTTCCCTTTCTTGCTTATAATGGTTATCACCCCTCCTTTTTTGTTGACTGCTGGTGAGCATACTATGTCGCTTATCCAGTTTGCCTTAAGTTTGTTAGCATCCTCTGTGGTCACTCTAGTTTCTTGGAGCACGTACACGTCGGCTTTGAGCCTATTCAGGTAGTCTAGTGTTTTCCGTCGCTTGACGGGGTGGTTGAGGCCTTTGACGTTCAGTGACACAATCTTGATGTCAGCTGTAATCTGTGCTAGGCCTTGAGTGTTGTGAGTAGTCATGGTTCCCCTATAGGATAGCTGCTCTCTGGGTTGTGACCTCTATATGATCTCTGCCTTCGGTGTGGACTCACCTCTCGCCACCCGTCTTTGGGCCCCCCCCGGGGTCTAGGTTGGGATAGGGAAGTATGTGTAAGTAGGTGAAAAAGAAATAAGAAATAAGAAAGAAAAAAAAAATGTGATAGCCCCACCAAGCAAGGATTGTCCGCGCTGCATGACCCTCCCCCTGCTTCCACCCCCTCTCCCACCCCCCCTCCCCCCTCCCCCCTGTCAAGGTACTGTAAACGTGCGACAGCAGCGGTTCACCGCCCTCCGCCCCCCCGGGTACATTAGATCCTCCCCCCGCACCCTTCCTAGTTAAGCGTTAATGAAAGGATATCTTGTCCGTCTCTGTTTCCCAGGTCTGGCTCAAAGTTCTGAGTGATTTTGTGTTCTTGGCTGGATCTCGTGCATATCTCGTGTCCATTCCCTGGGATGACTCTCTTTTGTCTTAGCTTAGTTCTATATTCTTTTATCATGAGGTAGGTGTGTCTTTCCAATTGAGGTAGCAGTGTTTAATTTGGGTAAATGTCAGATCGACCCCGTCTCTTGACAGTGCCCTTCAACCACGACCTGCTGTGCCATTTTCGCCTGTCTCCGAGCCGTCTGAGGATGCTCTTCTCTTTGCCGATCCCGGGCTTCTTTGTTCCATCTCTTCTTGGTCTGGTTCCTGAAGGTATCTGCGTAGCTCTGCTGGATCGTCGAACGTTTGCGTGCCTTTCCTGTCTGTTATCTTCATTCTTGCTGGGCCCACAAAGCTGCAAGTTATCCTGGCCCTCTTCATTGCTTCCCTCAGTGCCAGGAACGCCTTCCTTGTCTCTACTGTGCCTTTAGAGAAGTCTTGGGTGATGATAATCTTCTTGCCCTTCCAGTTGAGGGGTTGGCCTTTACGTGCATAGGCAAAGATGGCATCCGTGTGGTTAGCTCTCAGCGGTTTGCAGATGATTGTTCTCGGGCCTTTCATGTGCAGCTGTCTTGTGGCAGGCACTCTGTATGCTTTGTCAATTTCGAATGTTCTTTCGAAGTTTAGCCCAGTCAGCTTGGGTATCAAAACTTCGAGTAGCGCCGCGCATGAGCCTGCTTCTTCCTCTTCTTCTTCCGGTATACCTAGGATTCTGATGTTCCCTTTCCTGTTTTTGTCCTCTTGTTCTGCTAGCGTTCTTTGCAAGTCGCTGGAGATCTTGGATATGTAGCAAACATCTTTTTCCATGGTGTCTGATTTGTCTTCTATGTCGCTGATTCTTTTCTCCGTTTCGCCTACTCTGCTCACTATTTTACTCTGGTCGGCCCGTATGGCTGTGAGTTCTAGTTGGACATTGTCCATGGAGATCTTAGTGGCTTTTGCCAAGTCGTTGGCTTCTGTTATTTTCTTTAGGAGCAGATCCATCGCTGTCTCCGTGTTCTGTAGGGTCTTCAGCTTGATTGGTGATTCTTGATTAGTTTTAATCTTTTTGATGTTGTTGGTCGTCATCCCGCCAAACCCTTTTATTCCTTGATGTGCGGGCGGCCTGCCCTTTTTGTGCTGGTCTGCTTGTTGCGCACCCTGTGTTGGGCTGGATTTGGCGTTGTTCGTGGCTTTCTCTGTCTTTGCTGTGCCCCCAAACGTGAACCTGCTGGGCCACTTTATTGTCCTAGTTCTGGTTCGCCCTGACGCCAGGGCTACTTTCACTTTGTTGCTGTTGCCCTTTTTGCTTCACTCTGCCTTCAGATGGCCACCGTTGATTTCCTCTCGCTCGTACCGCCCCCTAGCTTCGTACCTTCCTGTGTTGTCGTCCCGCTCTGGGGGTGCCTGCTTCCAGTAATTGCTGGCTTCTGCCACACCGTCCCGTAGTCGCCTCTTTTGTGTTTGTGTGGTTCGCCCACTTCCAAGATGGCCGCCGTTGATTTACTGTCTTCTTCGTCGTGTTTACTCGTTTAATTAATGCGAGGTGACTTGGGCACTCTGCCTGGCACCTCTTGGGATCGTTCCTAGCACTCTGCTCTCATGCGTACATGCGTTCTGCACGTGCGCTCGAAGCCCGTTCTCACTCGGCTTTGCCCCTCTCAAGATGTCCGCCGTTGATTTTACTGTCTTCTAGGCGACTTGTGGCTTCTGTGCTGGGTAATCACTTGGGTCTTGTGAGCAGGGTGCCCGTGCCTGCTTTCCCTGGCTTCTCTTAGGGTCGTACCTCGCACTCTGCTGTCATGTGATCATGCGTTCTGCCTTGGAGCCCGTTTTCGCTTGGCTTCTGCCCCTCCCAAGATGGCCGCCGTTGTTTTCAGTCGGCTGTTTACGCTGTTTATGCTAAGTGCTTCAGATTTTTAAAACGCAAGCGGCTTACTTGCTGATGTTGTTCTCTTGAGCGGCGCTCGTGGAGGTCCGTCTCCCTTGCCCGGTCGCCTGGCCTGTTGGCTCCTCCGCTGGGTCCGGTGCGCGCCTAGGGTAGTTGTCGCGTTCTGGCGCTGCTTCTCCGCTCCCCCTCCTCAATGTATGGCGGCTTGTGTAGCCTCCCACTTGTGGACGCCTTCAGCCTAGATGCGCCTCCTGTGCTTCCTCCTCGTAGCCCACTGTTGTTGTTTTTGCAGCGTGGACACCCCAGATGGCCACCCTTATTGCCTGGTGTCTTGCTTCTCCGCCTTTATTCTATTCCCTTTTCGTCCCGGTCTGACCTGAGTTGTTCTTCCTACCGGGCGCTCCCCCTCGCGTTCCAGCGTTGCCACCGGCTCAAGCTTGGTGAGAATCTCCAGTGTCGCCGTAGCTGTTGCGATGTTGCTGGGTTTTATGACCCCGCCATCTTGGGCTGCATCTTCCGTTCCTCTGTCTCGGAGGATTCCTGGCTTATTCTGCTTCAAACACGACGTGCCGATTGCACTAGCCGCCTCCTGTGCTGCACCTTGTGTTCCTACACACCTCCTGCCGCTTTGTGCGGGAGTTCAATCCGTTTCGCCGTTCTTCTCGCTGTTTTTTAGCCCGGGGTCACGGAGCTCACGAACTTAGGCAACCGCCTGCGCTGCCATCCAAGCCACGCCCCCAACACAATGTTATTATCATTTTATTTTTCAGTGCCTTGTTTTTTAGGCGGGAAACATCCTTTACAACGCAACTTTTACCATGCAGTGCCTTTACGACGCAACTTTTACAACACAAACCATTACAACGCATTGAGTTGGGGGGCGCTCTAGGATAGGGAATACGTTTCATTTACTGTCCAACACCTTCCCTAGTGTCCACGGGGACTGGAGTTGGAATAGTAAATTAAACTATTCACTATCCAGCACCCCAAAGCGCTATGCGTTGTAAAGGTTTGCGTTGTAAAAACCGTGTTGTAAAGGCATGCGATGTAAAAGCATGCGTTGTAATGTCATACATCCGTATTTGTAGCCCTTATTTTTACTTACTTCAACCAGTAAATATAAACAGAAAGCATCTTTAAATGTTCTAGAGCCACATTAACGACCCTGACTAATAATTAAACAAAGGCAGAAAAGTAATGTTACAAATGAATTCTTAGGGTTGCTCCACTGTGCCTCATGACGAGCTGAGCTCGTCATAAGCATAGAAGGGTTAAGGGTAGAGTGCCCACAGGTCTGCAAAAAGAACAGGAGCAGATATTTGGCAATGAAACAACAGCATTGTCTAATTGTAAAATGGATATAATTGCTTACATTTCAAAAGGGGCTACGCATGTTGCTGTCGTCCCCTTCCTGTATTTCTTCCCGTTTTATACTCAAAATAGGGCCATGTGGTATGGGCTATGCCAACAACTTTGTGTATCTGGCTCCCTTGGCTGAAGGGAGTGGACCGTGTGCAGGCTGCGGGGAAGAGTAAACTGAGACACTGAGGGGCATATTACTAAGGAATATCGATATTTATCGCAAAATGCGCTTAGCGCATTTTTTTATCGCTGCCTATCGCTGGATATGTTAGCGGAGAAAACATGCTATTAGCAACGTTTTTCTCCATTGTGCTAAAAAATCCAGCGATAGCGGCGAAATGCGTGAATATCGCTGAGAATACAGCGATATTCACGCATTAGCAACGAAATGCTCTTAGCCATGTTATCCACCTCCCATTGGATAACATGGCTAAGAACTGGTCTGGGCGGGTGTTAGTATTTGGAGATATTCGCGCTGAGCGCGAATATTTCCATCGCTACGCCTGCCTTGCTAATAGGCGATAGCGACGTTAGCGACTGCTTTCAGTCGCTAACTGGTTGGGTACACCCACTTTGCATGTCATTGGCGATAAACATCGCTGACATGCAAAGCGGGCCCCAAACCGCTCGCTATCGCCTAAAAGCTGTCGCTAACATCAGTTAGCGACAGCTTGCTAATAGGGCGATAGAATTATCGCCGCTTAGCGGCCGAAAACGGCCGCTAAAGTGGCGATAATTGCCTATCGCCCTTCTTGATAATATGCCCCTGAGTTTGGTGTGGGAGGTAAGATGGGCATGAGTCTGTTAAGGCTTCAGTAACTAGGGTGTCCGTCACAGTTCTGGGATGGGAGGACAGAACAAACTGCATATGCTGCACAGCACAAGTGTAAATGTGGAAGAAAAAAACAAGCACATATGCCTATGCAGCGTTACGGTGGTTGCCACTGTCATTTTGAAAGAGGGAACATCCTTATTAACCCCTTCGGTGCTCATGACGGAGCGGTTCCGTCATGAGCGTCGGTTGAGCTGTGCTCATGACGGAACCGTTCCTTCATGACCACACCCGTTTCTTAGAACGTTCAGCACAGCGCGAAAATTCGCGCCGCGCTGAACGGGTTAAGAAACTCTATTCAGAAACAGGATTAGCCTATCAATAATCAATAAAAATATGGCCAACTCTGTAGTTAATGCACACAATGAGGATGGCGTGACCCTTTAGCAATACTGTTAGCTAATACATGGTAGATGAGAATTTCCATTGCAAATTGCCACATAATGACATTTCTTAAGGTGACCGCACTCCCCTCGGGACCCAACAGCAGTATGACAAGCGCGGTTTCTATGTGACAGCACACATCTTCTGCCCAATGAAATACTGTACTCATGGTAACCAATGTGTGGGAGGATACAAAGCCCCTTTCTCAGGTGTGCTTCTTAACCCCTTCGATGCGGGGTGTTTTCCCCCCGCTGCGCAGGGGCAGGAGGGCCGCGCGCGGCGCCGCCGTGCTGGTGACGATCTCAGCTCGTCACGGTCACACCCGTTTTTAGAACGTTCAGCACAGCGGGGAAATTAGCCCCGCGTGCGAACGTTCCAACGGCTCGTCAGCAGCACCATGTGGTTAAAGCTTTTTTTCATTTCAGCACTTAGGGTTAGGTGACTGCTGCAATGTGAAGTCAGACCCAAAAAGTACATCTCTGAATCTCAGAAGTTCTGAAAGACACCCGTTAACTATGGTGCTTTAGAAAAAGTGCATCTCAACACTATACAAGTATCATAACTTTTTCAGACCACAGCATGGATTTACCTCATGGGTTGGCATGACATAACTAATTTTGCAGAAGCATTGCAGTGGTTTTATAACACTCAGTGTTATTAAAGATCACATTGTTTTCATTTATTTCCCTTTCATGCATGTATTGCCAATAAACAGGCACAGTTCCTATCTGCGCCCATTGTGCCTTTGATTCCCATTCAAATCTTAGTAAGTGAATGACAGGACTACATGGAGGTAGGTAGAGCACAGTTGTCCTGTCAGAATATGTATCCTTTCTAGTAGAGCATTTTCATTCAACATTATATTTTCCTAAATTAACATGAGCTCTCTTATGGTTTGTTCACTCCGTGCATGTTTAGTGGACTCCGCTAAATGCGTCATTGCATGGATACTACACTAAGGTATTTTTGTGTCTCAATGTATAATCATTAATCCATAATCATTAAACTCAATATGCATTCTTTCCAATAACTGACAGTCTATACAGAGCACACCTACAGAAATAGCCATTGCTCAACCTTTATATGATGAGCAGAATGGATGTTTCATTTTGTTTTCTTCTGAGGGACCACAGAGTAGTAGGAAGCAGGGAAAGCTGACTGGAGCCAAGACACCTGATGCCTGTCTTGCTTCAGAAGGACCTACCCTAGGTCCTGGAGAGATGACCTACAGTTGAAGAGCAGATCGTACTCAAGAGACCTGAACATGAGACATAAGATCTGAACAGGGATAGCTAATGATGGGCCTCAAGAGCGCAAGAACAGACCAGTTAGAAGAGTTCACATGAAATAGGGTTCTCTAACCACAGTACCCGAAGAGACAATACCTTAGGACCTGAGGCCTTTACAGCACAGTCAAAGGCCTCAAAGGCCCTTGCTGTATGCCTGGCACACCTGCATTACTTACAATGCTCCAAATTATTTTAAGTCCCCAGCTTCCCTCTCCATTCCTCAGTCATTGCTCAATCACAATTTCAACAGTGCTGCGCATTTCACTAGTAAACAAATCATGAAAACAACCACTCACCTTCAACCTCCTGACCACGAAGGATTTTATCAAGACTGCAAACTCTTGTAGACCAGCATGATCACTGGACCACTCTTGTCATGCTCATCTATGCAAGAACACTCTTATTAGTAGCTCTGCAGCTAATCCAGCTAAAGGTAGCAGCAACTCTTTGGATAAAGGTCTCTTCTCAAAATAACTACCTAAAACAAAGAGGCCTTCGAACAAGGGCTTTTTCTAGCTTCCGGCCAATAACCAACTGTTTCTAGACAAAAAGATTGGAAGATCCATGTTGTAAACAAAGTTGGGTGCGTGTAATCAAGTAGTCCAGTAGCCAGGGAAAAGGTTCCAGAAGTAGGTTTATTAAGTCTTAGTTACAGGTTGGTAAGTAGCCAGTAAGTTAGTAGAATATAGCCCCACCAGGAGCAGCATCCTTGCTGCTCAGCCCACACACTCCAACTGACACTCTCTCAACCACACCAGTCACTCCAGCCTTCCATTACATCACCAAGCACTCCGGCATTCCACTGCACCACATTCATACTGGCTGAGCAGCAGGGAACAGGTAACTAAGAGAAAGGATGTACAATACCAATTCAAGTCACAACAATCAGCATCAAGACAACTAGCTATATTCAGTCATTAATGTGTTAGGGGAATTTTTCTGGCCTTGGTTTTTTTTTTTTGGACTTGCAATGATAAATATTTCACAAGCAAATTGTCCTGTCACAGAAGGGATCAGGGAATCGACAAAAAGGGTGCTGTCTTGAAATAACTTTGCAAAAACGTGTCTTATGTTCTTTGGATTACAATTTGTAGTTGTCAATGAACTCAATCTACTTTTTGAAGATCACTGTGACTAGCCTAAGAACAGTGTCAAATCTACAAAAAACATGTTTGTTATAATGCCATGTTTTGTCAAATATATTTAAATTGCACAGTTTGTCATTTCTAATTCTTATATTGGCTATGAGGGTCGCTCCAACCACACTTCTGGAAATGCTTGTGCTGACCCATTGCTGGAAGTGTTGGCCCCACTGAAGTCTGGGTCTAGTTGCGCCCCTGATCCTTGGTCCAGTAGAAATTTAGAGTTTAGATGGAGAGCATCACTATAAAACACTAATACGTCTGGTGTTGACTGTCAGACTTCTGCTTTGTCAATGCTTGTTTTGTTTTCTCAAGGATTTGATAAAACTTGCAGAAGGCTTCCCTACATGGTGGCAGCATTGCTAGCAGTTTCTGAGTACACTGTGACATTCTTCCCCCCAATACAGACATTTTAGGAATCACCATAGGTTTCAACTGCAGCCTCAGACTTTGATACCTCTACCTCTGCCCTAGCAGCTACCCTACATTACAGATGAACAGAGCAACACCAGGCTAAGAAACACTCTCTCCAAGATAAATGTTAATTTTCTTTCATTAATGCTTCTATCAGATTCTGCACATCTCAGCCGCTTCCCATTCACTGAGAAGGACATCCTTTGGAAAGCTCTGGCCTCTGAGTCTGCAAGTGGCATCTGGTGCCTCACTGGAATAATGGGGTAATGTCTAGAAGAAATATTATATAGCATACTAGGCTGTGATGAGTCCCGCTAAGCAGTCTTGCTCAGTGCAACGTCTTGATTATACAATATATTGCCTGAAATTGGCCATGAAGTACTTAGAGCGTTCAATGTTCCAGTAGTTTCATCCTCAGCAATTTGGGCTGTTGCACTGTGCTTTTCAGCATCTGGGCACTATGCAAGGCTTGCCTTCTCTGTGAAGTAATGTGGGTTCCTGTGATACTGAATTGTTATTCCAACTCGAACTCAGTGATGGAAAGCTTTGGACACGGTAAAGACTATTTGTAGATTACGGCAAGAACCGAATACTTGTTGTGATTAAAACTCCCCACAAGGATGTGTGCTGTACCATCTTTACAATTTGCTACATTTGCATTAAAATCCACTTGTTTTGGTCACCTTAACGCCACACACTGAAAACAAGCGAGCAGTCATATTATGTCACTTCCTGTTATGACATTACGTCTAAGATCATATGAAGTCACTACCTATGATGTCATCCTCAGGTCAAAGGGTAGGTGATGTCACTTCTGCTACCCGACTTTTTTCTAGAATCGACGTCCATGTTAGAATTGTGCCTATGAATTTTCTTTTACCGCACTACTATCAAGCAAGCCAGAGTCTTCATTTCAACTGCAAGGGGGTCACCTTTGGGAAGGGATGCAAATGGACAAGATTATAAAGTACTGAGAATAGCCTTCGAGCTCCTAGCCAGTGACCAGGATGGAACCAGGAAGGAACCAGGCGATGTTGGGCGCAATCAGGTGGTTGCCATAAAGCTTGTCTCCGCTGCCACGTGGACTCTGGGGCATCGACGATGACCTGGAGTGGAACACGGACTCACCCACGAAGGCTCTCGCTGTTGGCGGTGTCGCCTTCTGGATCGGAGTCAACAGGCCTTGGCAAAGGCAACCCACGCAGGATTTGAAGATCGCTTCTTACTCGGACCAGCAAGGTCAGAGCGGTGGCTCCTTTTCATGGGAGCGAGGGCTGTCTGGAGCAACCAGACCAGTAGAGTAGTTTTGTAGTTTTGTCGCCGTAGAGGCCACTAGCTAACGGGCAAGTGGCCGGACAGACGCGTCAAGCAGGAAAATGCAGAAGGGCCCCACGCAGCACTCGATGAGTGTGGAGGGGAGATCTTCGGTGCACAAGCTGCTCTGGGTTGGGGCTTCTCAAACCCCAATGCACAGCTTGGAGGGTGCCTCGGGAGCTGCACGGTCAGCACTTTGCAGTCTTTTCAAGATGGCCGGCCCCACGCTTCACGTCGCCTCCACGGGTCTCAGATTCACTGGGACTGTGGATCGGGCTGTTGGAAGTCAGGGAAGCTGGGTCAATCTCTGTCGCTCGAGCTCCAGGTGGAGCTGCAACAAAGCAAACCATTGGGCGCTGGATGGTGCCTGTTTGCACAGGGTGGTCACTCCTTAACCACAAGGGAGATTCTTCAGTCTTCCACGTCGAGTGGGATGTCGAAGGGTCCAGAGTTCTGTATCAAAGTTTCAGTCAGGATAATCTAATGCTCCTGGGCACAGCTCCTACCTTTATTCCAAATCAAGGGGCTGGATTACCTGCTAGGTCCCTCCTATGGGTGGGACCCAGGAAGGGGGTGGTTACACCCCTTTCCCTTTGTCCAGTTTCATGCCAGAGCTGGGGCTGGAGTGCCCCAGCACCGGTTTGAACTGGGCTGTGCATGGGGAGCCTTGTGCGCCCCAGGCAGTGTCTAGTTTCACTTGCCCTGCCTGCCTCAATCTACTATCTCCTGTCCGGGGTGGTGTTTGGTGGTTTCGGTCAGCAGCAGGAGGCCAGACCCGTGTCTGTGGCAGCAGCATCCATTTTGTGATGCTGAGGCTCTGGTTAGATTTAACCGTGTTGTGGAAAAGTAAATTTTGCCATGTTCTGTGTCCCTACGCTTCATCCATCATATGTTATGTGTGCATGACCAATATGCATATGTTATTCCCCATGCCTGATTAATGACGCAATTCCAGTTGTGTCCACCTCTAGTATGCTATTTTCCAGTCCTCGTGAATACTACGAATATCAGGCCTATGTAAAGTAATGTTGCCACGTTTCTTAGTGTGCACGTTATTCCATTATAAAATCCCCGTTTCTAGGCCTCAAAAGGGCCCGGACCACAGATTCAGCTCCTGTCTCCTGAAAGCCTCGCTGAGGAGCGATACAGCCCCCACCTGTATCCTCGACCCTTCACTTACTTCCTGCCTCGCAGTGCCCGGTGCAGCTTGGCTCTGCCTCTGAGTCTGCCAAAAGTATGTTATAGTTCCAGTTATCAGTTCAGTCCTCCTCCTCTGCATTCCTAAGCTACTGAACTGCATCAATAGTTTCCGTCATTGTCTAGCCTTCTCGTCTCCATGTTAGAGAAATACTGTATTTAATGGTCATTTAATATTCCTCATCACGCACTACATGTAGAATAATGCATGGTCCAGTCTTAGAATCAAGTTAGCTTTTCCCCTCATGACTTCTAGTTTATATCAACATGTTCCCTAAACATCAGATACCAGATAGGGTTTAGGTACATGTCGCTCCGACCCTTCAGACTCTAGTCTCTGCTCCTAGCACAGAGTTCATAGCCCCCAGCTTCTCCTAGTAACACGTCATTGCCAGCTTTCGCGCACCATTAGGTTAGAGGTCCCGGCTCCTTAGGTAGCCCCCTCCAAAGTTTCCGCCCATTCATGACATATTCTGTTACGTTTGCACCACATGTCTATGTATACGCCCAGTTACACCTCTTTTTACTGTTATCTCTCGCGAATGCTACGCGTCACGCCTTCTGCTCCACCCACCGCTACGCCTACTGCAATGTAATGCTATGTGTTTGCGCTATGTATATAAGTCAATGTTTTGTTATTGAATGTTAGCGCGCTCATCCCAGACCCAGCCCCGGCAGCTGCCGGGCCTTATTGTCCTATTCCCATGCAGGTTGTCCTGATCCTGTCCTTATGCTGTAATAAACCTGCAGAAACTCCTACTACCTCGAATCTTGACTCTTATTTTATTGAGCTATCTGTTATACTATAAGTCTAGTCAAAAATAGGGTATTATTTATTTATTTACCACATAATGGCGCCCGAATAGGGACTTGCCCTTTCCCCACGCGTCGGTGAAGCCACGCCGACCCCCTGACCCTCTGCAGTCGTGACGGAACCATACCGTGCACTGGCAGATATTTCTGCTCCAATTATCCCTCAGGCCCACGGAGGAGACGGAGGAGGCGGTCCAGCATCCAAACGAGACGGTGGAGGAACGCGGCGAGTCCCGACCAGAGCCCAAGCCGAGAGTCCAAGGTCCGAGGTATCCGGAGGCCCACCCGTAACTGAAGTCCGAAGTCCGAAGTCCGTCGTAGTCCAGTCCCGTTCGAGGCTTTCCGTTCCGTGCTGCCCGGTGAGTACCATTGCTGGGGTAGTATCTAGACAGGACCAATCTAAATTGACTCCTGGTCCGTGGGTTGGTGGTACCCAAGCCCACAAACGAAGTGTTCACCTAGGTGGATACGGGTCTTGATGCGTTCCTTTATGGGACCGGTATGTTCCGTACTGTTACAGCAGTGCATCCAGTAACTCTAGTCTGTTCCGTTCTCGAGAATTCTGTTCTGTTTCTGTTTTCAGTATTTTCAGGTAGTATTCTGTTCGAACTGTTATGTTATGATATTGTTTAATGTATTTCCAATGTCGTGGTATGCCTGAATTGTTTTCCCAATTGTTATTGTTTTTCGTGTATTGTATTGTGTTCCGATTCAAGTTTAGAATGCCGCTCTTTTCCAAGTTACGTCAGTTAAAAACTAGAAAGGGTCTGTTAGAGGAAGCAGTTCCTGTCCCGCCTAGGGACAGTCCAGGTCATTTTATGTATCAGAAACATGGCATAAGCGCCATAATGTATCTAGATTTATGGGTAGAGTATACCAAACAGTTAGAAGAAAAGTATAGATGGCCCGTATCGGGTACATGGGATGCCGAATGTATCATGCGAGTAGAAGAAGCATTATGGAAAAAGAAAGCCAGACAGTCACAGAAAGATGCCATCGAGTTATGGCGCAAGGAAGCTCATAAAAGAACGGAAAAGGAAGTCAGAAAGTCAGAGTTAAGTAGAGAATCCCAAGAACGAGCCCAAGAAAGAGAATTAATCGAGATAGGTGAACAAGTCAAAGCCGAACAGTCAGACAGACAGAGGCATGCCCTTATTAAGGGTACGTATCCTCTTCTTGCCGAAGGAGTGCCAAAAGCGACCCCAGAGGCATCCAGTAATTTCCCGCCACCATTAATTCCGACCAAGCTACGTCACAAACCGACCGCAGCTGATATTTTTATTTCGTCCTATTTGGACGACACAGTCCCCGAATATGCAAATCCTGTTCGTGCTCCGCCAGTCCCTGTAAATCAGGCACTTCCCGCTTCTCCAGACACCGGAGTACCTGTTACGGTACCCCCGGTCCAGCCTACAGTTCCATTTCCCACTCTGCCAGGACGTAGAGCCTCAGTAGACGACTCCAGTCTAGGGGCCGCAGGAGGAGCTACTCCTCAAACCCCGCCGCCACACAAGCGTTTATCAGCACTTGAATTACATGCTCAAGCATCACAGCGTACTCCTAAAAGTAATAAGTCTGTCACAGAAATCAGGCAAGCCCTTAACGAATGTGTTTATGATCCAGTTCCAGGCGAATATACTATGGTTTTATATTCCTTACGTGTAAGGAGAGTGACCGAGTATCTAGTCACCTTACCGAATATGAAAGAAGATCTAGACAGAATATATCGTTTCATCCGTACAGGGGATGATCCAGAAAGTATTGGCGAGATTATGTCTCAAAGGAAAGCCGAGATTCAGCTCATGATATTAAAGTTCCTGATCAATTGTTTAATAAGAGAACAAGATTACCCGTCTAAAGATCCCGCCGAAATGAGAATCCTGACAAGGTGGAGTGATAATATAGCCGAGGGTAAGCACAAGACCGTCAGTGCCATGGAGAGTATGTACAGGAAAATTCGTAAAGAAATAATAAGGTTACACGACCAGCGTAAAGCAGCACAAGTAAGCGAGAAAGAAAGTATCTCTGATCCTGAAGAGGAAGAGAACGAGAATCCCGCCAGAATAGCGTATGTAGGAAAATCCAGATTTCCAGATCGCCATTTACGTCTAGAACCCAAGTCTATTTTTCAACATCTAGCACCAGAACAAGGTTCCCTAGAACAAGTATTTCAAGCTACCGATCACATTCTGAAATCACGAGTCGGTTACAGTGAACTAAGTACTATGCATGAACAAGAACTAGCCCGATCAGCAGTCCGATGGATTACTGATTCTACCACTTTTCCAGACGAAATAGTGGCACAAATGTTTCTGAAATTGCCCCCAGCCGAGCAACGACTGGTGGGTATGTATATGATCCAGCACCTCATTACTCTGTACGAGGGTCAACATTCTGATCCAGGTCCGTTACATGATATCCTGAACGAGTTACTCCAGTATAGATGGAGAGGTCTAGGTACCGATTTAATAAGTGTCATTCTAGAACAGCGTCACAAGTATAGAACGTTTTTGAACCCGCATTTTGTTCATGTCTCACCCCCAGAAAGTAAATCATTCTACATAGACAGACAGAATCCGTTACGAGAAGTCCACCCAGTCCAAGGGGCGGGTGGCGTAATGCAACGAGTGTTTGTATACACTCCAATATCAAAGATGGAACTTCTTGAAATGAAGAAATTAATTCCCTGTCATGACAAAGATCCAGCAGGGTTCCATAGAGAATTAAAAGACATGCTCCGTATGGGAGAATACACGTACCCAGATATCATTAAAATGTTAAAGGTCCTGTTACCCGCAGGGGTGTATGAAAAGTTAAAGGAAAAAGAATGGGAGGTGGGAGAGAAAAAGATCGATTGGGCAGCTCTAGAAGCTGAAGACAAGGCACGAGTACCAGGTACCGGTCTTGGAGATAAATGTAAAGAATTACCAGAATTATTGATTCAAGTTTTACCCAGATTATTGACAACTAGGAAAGAAGACTGGGATGCAATCTCAGCCTGTAAACAGAAACAAGATGAAGACATTAGTGATTTTTATTCTAGATTTGAGAAATGTTTCAGTATTAACAGTGGTCTCAAGACAAGTAGTGAGTCATACCCTCATCTTTTCGTTACTAAATTAGTCGAGAATTCAAGTCCACAAATTAAAAACCGAGTTTTGAAAGTCGAAAGCACCTGGCAAGCTAATACTCCGTCCCAGATGCTCCAGATGCTCCAGTACCACCAGAATAGAATCAGGGAAGAGCAAGAACACGAGAGAAAACGTATGAAAGACACGAAAATGAAAGTGCTAGTTGCACAATCTGTTCCTCAAGACAGTCAGAAGAGGGGTCCGAATCAAGCCAGTCATCCTGCAGCTCCCGTTAAAGGGAACTGCAATTATTGTAAACAGCCAGGTCATTTTATAAACGAGTGTGCAGTTCTGAAACATAACATAGCTACTGGTAAGACTAAAGAAAGACCACGTCCGCCTAGACAAGAACAAGTTTCACAGATTCCTCAGCCACAGAATGCACCACAGACAGTTACAGTACCGCAGCCCATTGCTGCAACACAGCATGTTACATCACAGATGTACCAGTATGCACAGTCCGAGTATCCAGAGTATCAGTCATATTCATGAAACAGCCTAGAGAGGGAGGTAGGCTTGCCTCTCATCGAGATACCTGTAGACCAAGAAGGTCCCTATGTTCACAGTCAAGTATTAGGGAAAGACAGAAAGTTTTTGATCGATACAGGGGCAAGTAGGACCACAATAAGTCACGCCGAAGTTCCAGGGGCTCCGCTCTCAGGCTCAAGAAATGTTTCCCTTGGATTTTCAGGAAAACCAATAGTTAATGAAATATCTAAGCCAGTTACTCTAGAAGTAGGTCCATTGTCCCGTACTACTGATCTGTTACTCACTAAGTCATGTCCAGAAAATCTATTAGGTATTAAGACACTGAAAGAGTTAGGTGCAGTTATTTGCTGTTCCCCAGAGGGAATACGTCTGTTCCTACGTGACTTTAAGGGTCACTATGTATTACGAGATTTTGATTCAAGATTGTCTAATGTTCCACAGCATTTATGGGCGCAAGGTCCAACTGATGTAGGTTACATGCAAATCACACCCCATCGTGTGACTCTCAAACCAGGTGTAGTGTTACCACGAATCAGACAGTACAGATTGCCACCTGAGGCTGTAGCAGCCTTATCCAAAATTATTGACGAGCTCATGGCTCAAGGAGTAGTTGTAGAAACTGACTCCAATGTATGCAATTCTCCGATCATTCCAGTCATGAAACGTACTGATCCAAATGCACCCCCAGTATATCGATTAGTGATTGATTTACGAGAGCTTAACAAATGTATTATTCCTCAGTACCCAGTTGTTCCAGACATTTCTTCCCTGTTAACAGCCATTGATTCCGAAGCCATGTTTTTCACTGTCATAGACCTCAAGAATGCATTTTTTAGTGTTCCAATTCATCCAGACAGCCAGTTTCTTTTCGGATTCTGTTTAAATGGAAGGAGCTATATGTTCACACGCGCTCCTCAAGGTTTCACAGAAAGCCCTAGTATTTACAGTCAAGCACTCAAGAGACAACTAGACAATATTCACATGCCAACTGACACTGCCCTGCTCCAGTATGTCGATGATCTACTGATCACAGCCCGTTCTGAACGTGCTTGCGAGCGAGCGTCGCTTACAGTTCTGTATTTTCTAGCCGAGATGGGGCACAAAGTGTCACCTTCGAAGCTTCAATTCTGTGTCCAGCAAGTGGTATACTTAGGACACTTGCTGTCCAAGAGGGGTAGGCAGTTGACACCAGACCGTATCCAGTTAATAGCGAGTCTTCCCCAGCCCAGAACCCAGAAGGAGGTACGTGCCTTTATCGGCCTTACTTCTTATTGTAGACAATGGATTCCCCAGTATGCATTTCTAGCCAAGCCACTGATACAGTTAACGACACAGGAGGCAGCCGTATCGACTGTCCTCCCTTGGACATCTGACCATACACTTAGTTTTAACGAGTTAAAGAAAGCCCTATGTCAAGCTCCAGTTCTAGCTACACCGAACTACAGTAAGCCTTTTACACTTTTCGTTACTGAACGGGAAGGTACAGCATTATCTGTTCTCACACAAGATCAAGCAGGACAATACAAGCCCTGTGCTTATTTTTCGAGCACATTAGATCCAGTCGCCCAGGCGTTGCCTGCGTGCCTCAAGTCAGTTGCAGCCACAGCACTAGCTATCAGACAAAGTGATTCCATAGTCTTAGGACATTCCCTGACAGTACAAGTCCCACATTCAGTAGAAGTTCTTTTAAACCGAACACAAACTCAGCACTTGACAATTGCACGTTTAACAGGTTATGAATTGACACTGTTCCAGCCACACATAGAAATTAGACGCTGCAACGTTCTGAATCCTGCTACACTGTTACCATCAGTTAGTTCAAATCCGGACCCACATGACTGTGTGGAAGTAGTTAACATTACGACAAAGCCAAGACAAGACCTGACAGATATTCCGTTATCAGATCCCGACCTGACACTTTATGTAGATGGTTCATGTATGAGAACTAGTACAGGAGAACTAGTCGCCGCGTATGCAGTGACTACTGACACTGAAGTTATCAAGACACACCGTATTGACACCCTGTCCGCTCAAGCAGCAGAGCTAGTCGCTCTGACACAAGCCTGTATACATGCCAAGAACCTGAAAGTTAATGTTTACACAGATTCACGTTACGCATTCGGAGTTGTACACGACTTCGGAGTGCTCTGGCAGGAGAGAGGTTTCATGACTTCTCATGGAACCAAGATTCAGCATGGTCTCCTTATTCAAGCCCTGTTAGATGCCATACATTTACCGACATCTATTGCTATTATGAAATGCAAAGCACATACGAAAGTCACTGACATTATTTCCCAAGGTAATGATCTAGCAGACCGCACAGCCAAGCTTACAGCACAGACTCCAGACATTCCAGTTAATATGACACGTACTCCAGATCCGATTACATGCATGACAGTTAAGGACCCTACACAAGATGTCATAGATATTCAGTTACATGCTACTCCCGATGAAATCAAGAAATGGTCCGAACAAGGAGGGGTCCAGACAGATCAAGGATGGTTAACGAAGGGTAGAGCCACATGGTTTCTCCCCGATTCTATGGTTCAAGTCATTATCAATACCGCACATAGTCCAGCACATTTAGGAGAAAAAGCTATGTTAGACAGTATCCAGAACATTTGGTTCAACAAGCATTTACGAGCTGCAGCCAAGCAGAAAGTCCGTACCTGTATGATATGTTGTCAGTTTAATCCAGGTAAAAGTGTCCCGGTGGAACAAGGTGGTTTCCAGCCCCCTGACCACCCTTTTGAGGTCCTCCAGATGGATTATATTCAGATGGAGCGATGTCGAGGTTTCAAGTATGTCCTTGTAGTAGTATGCGCTTTGTCCAGGTGGACAGAAGCATATCCAGTCCCAGATTACACAGCCGCGACCACTGCCAAGCAGTTGGTTCGTGAATTTTTCCCTAGATACGGACTCCCTAGAGTCGTATATTCTGATAACGGTCAGCCATTCTCCTCAGAGTTAATGAAGCATGTTTCCCTGTTGTTAGGGTACCAGTGGAAGTTTCATTGTGTACGCCATCCTGAAGCAGCTGGACTAGTCGAAAGGCATAATCAGACTCTGAAAATCCGCATTGCAAAAGTCTGTAAGGACAAAGGTGTGGACTGGTTAATAGCTCTGCCAGTCGCTTTATTTTATATGCGTATGGTCGCACATTCCAGATCAGGTCTGTCCCCGTATGAGGTCGTATTCGGCCGCCCCCCTAACATGTGGGGTACTCCTAGACCCCGAAGTATTACCGATGTTTCATGTAATATGCTGACAGATTACCTAGCTTCCTTGATGTCTGCCCTCAACTCATGTCGTTCACAGGTTGCCGCCGCATTTCCAGACAATACCGAGGTGGCACCGCACGAGATCGTTCCAGGCTCCCTTGTGATGATCAGAAATTTTGACAGATCAAGTCCGCTGGAACCACGTTGGAAGGAGCCACGTCAGGTCCTCTTGACCACCCGAACTGCCGTCAAGTTGGAAGGCAGGAAGGGGTGGGTCCACCTTTCTCATGTAAAACTTTTCAAAGGATTGAAACCAGCGTCTAAAAACATTTTCCAGGATTCGAAAGACTGCCAAAATATTGCTCTTAAGGACTGTCCCGCACAAGACATTATTACAACCCCTCCCTTGTTAGAGAAAACTCCGCAGCAGGAGTATAAGTTGAAGCTCAGGTCTAGTAAAATAAGTCAGTCAGTTTGATTGTATAAGTCCTCCCCTAGGTGAAACGGTTAGATTGTTTCTGACATGTATAAAATAGACCCCCATAGTGAGAGAGTCAGTCAAAGTTCAATCAAATGTATCGTTTTTCTGAGTTTCATATTATTTCTCAGCATAATGATTTCCTGCACTAGTTACGCACTTTTCCTGTGTTTTCCAGTTCCTCATGCAAATATGTCTGCTAATGCTACAGTAGAGCACACGTTTAGTGATCTGCCTCCTCACGAATATTCATACCGCCTCGCTATGCGCAACAACACATTTATCCGTATGTTACATTATTCACACCAGACCAGCAATGCCACTAATTGTTGGGTGTGTGGTCGACTCCCCCCTTTTCAGACACCGAAGGGAGTTCTGCCACTCTTTCCTTATCCATTCTCACACAATGGTTCGTGTGGAGCATGGTCCACGTTAACGTCATCCTCAACAGATATGTCTTTTCTTAACAGTACATGTTTTCCAGACAAGCAAGGTCTCTCCCACAGAACAGGTTTAGATCTAGAAAATGAAGTATATAATTTAGGTAATTATTCGTCGAATTTCATGGTCCTGAATGTTCAGTCTGATACTACTCCAGACTTACCTGCTATTTCAGTACTACCTGTCAAAGGCGAATTATGTGTCCGTAATTATGGTTCTGTACATGTAGGTCATAGTGAATGTACTACTGTTGTCAAGTATAGTGACAGTGGGAAATCTATTTTCAAAGCTTCACGTCATTCTTATTTTATTTGTGGTCAAACTGCATATGTCCGTCTGCCCCTCGATTGGGAGGGAACCTGTTACATTGCCTTCCTACTGCCACCTGTTTTCCTAGCCCCACCTGACTATCATAGGAATTCCTTCCTAGTACATACCAGACACAAGAGAAATCTCCCGATTGTCGATTATACTGAAACTGCTGCAGAGCAATTCATTGATATTGATAAAGGTGTGTTCCCTTATTTAGGCACAGTTGTAAACAGTAAGCTAATCCGTAGGTTAACAAGAACCCTTGAAGCAGTAGTAGATGAGACTGCCTCTGCTCTAGGTAACCTAACCGAAGAACAATCTGCTATGAGATTTGTCGTTTTGCAAAATCGTCTCGTCCTTGACGTCATACTGGCCGATAGGGGCGGGGCCTGTAGAGTCATCGGATCTAGTTGCTGCATTTTCATTCCAAATAACGCGCCGTCTGTTTATTCAGCTATAACCAGACTCCATAAGATTGCCCATCTGTTACACCAAGATCCAGGCACCTGGACATGGTCCGGTTGGTTCTGGAATGTAATTTCCGCATGGGGATGGAAAGTCCTGTCCTTTCTAGGTATTGCAGTAGCGATCATATTTAGCTGCTGCCTCTGTATACAATGTGGCCCTGCGATTTGCAGCATGTGTGCTACCTCTTGTATTCCTAGTCCCAAGCCCCGTTCTAAATCCCGTTCCAAGACAATTCGAGACGAGCAAATGGTACTGTATGAAATGATAGATGGTATCATGAAAATTGATGTTTCCTGATGGAAACGTAGTGACAAGGGGGGAATGTGGAAAAGTAAATTTTGCCATGTTCTGTGTCCCTACGCTTCATCCATCATATGTTATGTGTGCATGACCAATATGCATATGTTATTCCCCATGCCTGATTAATGACGCAATTCCAGTTGTGTCCACCTCTAGTATGCTATTTTCCAGTCCTCGTGAATACTACGAATATCAGGCCTATGTAAAGTAATGTTGCCACGTTTCTTAGTGTGCACGTTATTCCATTATAAAATCCCCGTTTCTAGGCCTCAAAAGGGCCCGGACCACAGATTCAGCTCCTGTCTCCTGAAAGCCTCGCTGAGGAGCGATACAGCCCCCACCTGTATCCTCGACCCTTCACTTACTTCCTGCCTCGCAGTGCCCGGTGCAGCTTGGCTCTGCCTCTGAGTCTGCCAAAAGTATGTTATAGTTCCAGTTATCAGTTCAGTCCTCCTCCTCTGCATTCCTAAGCTACTGAACTGCATCAATAGTTTCCGTCATTGTCTAGCCTTCTCGTCTCCATGTTAGAGAAATACTGTATTTAATGGTCATTTAATATTCCTCATCACGCACTACATGTAGAATAATGCATGGTCCAGTCTTAGAATCAAGTTAGCTTTTCCCCTCATGACTTCTAGTTTATATCAACATGTTCCCTAAACATCAGATACCAGATAGGGTTTAGGTACATGTCGCTCCGACCCTTCAGACTCTAGTCTCTGCTCCTAGCACAGAGTTCATAGCCCCCAGCTTCTCCTAGTAACACGTCATTGCCAGCTTTCGCGCACCATTAGGTTAGAGGTCCCGGCTCCTTAGGTAGCCCCCTCCAAAGTTTCCGCCCATTCATGACATATTCTGTTACGTTTGCACCACATGTCTATGTATACGCCCAGTTACACCTCTTTTTACTGTTATCTCTCGCGAATGTTACGCGTCACGCCTTCTGCTCCACCCACCGCTACGCCTACTGCAATGTAATGCTATGTGTTTGCGCTATGTATATAAGTCAATGTTTTGTTATTGAATGTTAGCGCGCTCATCCCAGACCCAGCCCCGGCAGCTGCCGGGCCTTATTGTCCTATTCCCATGCAGGTTGTCCTGATCCTGTCCTTATGCTGTAATAAACCTGCAGAAACTCCTACTACCTCGAATCTTGACTCTTATTTTATTGAGCTATCTGTTATACTATAAGTCTAGTCAAAAATAGGGTATTATTTATTTATTTACCACAGTGTTTAAGTAAAGTAACATGTCTTCTTCCTCTAGAAGGGTGGAATGCTACCCTCGTCGCCAGAACTGGCGAGGGGGTAGTATTCCAAAGTGTATGACACCTTACACGACATGTTTTGATAAAGCCAAACCAAAGTTAGCAATAACCGCGAGGATTATAATGCACTTAAGAGTATATGGTATGGCAATATCCCAGAACAGCTATAAGGACTTGGTTCCGAAAGCTGCAGACAGGCTCAGTTCATGCTAGAGCACCATCTCACATAATACCAAGCACTCTGCCTCCAGGATTGTTAAGGCCTGCCATAGTGTAGTGTAGCTCCTATTTTCCCAATAGGCTCTGCGCATTGGAATAATACCTACAGCAGTAAAGGCCTAGACCAGACGTTAACTAGGTCTACTACTGTCGATACTAGACTTAATTTTTGGGTTTGCCAGCTTAGCTCAGAGTTCGCTAGAAACTTTCTCGAATGTTCAAGGAGGAATTAACTTCCCTGATTAGACAAGAAGGGATTTAGTTTCTGACAACCATAGAACATGACAACTTTGCTCTCCCCTAATCAAGAGTCAATCTCGAGAGTCGTGTGAGCACAAGGCAATTATTTTACTCAGTCAGTACGTGCATTCTTAGTCTCATCAGAATGTAGAGAAAAGGAAGAGACGGGCGTGTTCAATAAAAGGTGTTATTTATTGATCAGTCTCTTTTCTCATACATGAGAAATGGATCGATATTATTGCAATACTTATAGTTAAGTAAAGTGCATACATTAAAAGCAATAGTATAAAATAATACTGTAAAAACATTGATATGGTTTCTGAGCCATATGATGTTTAAAATGATTAAAATATATTTACATACACATATACATTTGACTAAACGTACTCAACTGGTGTTTCTAAATACGCCTACCCCGTGTACCTGACCTAAGCCTAATACGTGGGCGGGAATAGAACGTTACAGTTTAAGTTAAGTTTGTTTTTGCCAAGTGAATAACTAAAGAATTCTCTGTGAGGGGTTATTCAGTTCTGTACCTGGAATTTAGGATGAATGAGGGATGGTATCTCTTTCTCTGCTCTCGATATTCCAGGCTGCCTGCGAGGGCTACCCGGAAGCGCCGGTGCTGGGTCTCTCGGCTTGAGATAGCAGCGCGTCTCTCAGCGCGTCAGGAAGGCGGGGCTGCTGCCAGCGGGGTCTGCTTCTGCTCTCGGCTTCGGCAAGTATGGCTGCTCCGTCTTGTCACCACGCGTGTGTTTGCATAGGGCAAGATCGGTAATATTTATACCTTAAAGGTGCCGAGATTGACGTAAGGATGGACATAGATACGTCAATAAAGATGTCATACGACTTGCTCGTTAGCACATTCTTTACTAAAGTTCTCGGTGAAATCAAAACAATGGCCGCAGGGTTTTTCCCAGGTTGTCATAGGTTTGATTTGTTATGAGAACGTCGTATGCCTTATCAGGGGCTGGAGGAATGTCGCTTGTCTAATTAGATCTCAAGCGTTATGACCTAATCAGATAACACGTTCCTGTGCCGTAGTGTGACTGCGTCAGATAACGGTATCTGCATCATGGGGGCTTGTCTTGCCTCATGGGCTGACTGTTAGTTAACTTGATAGTTAGTTTAACCAGAATAGGGTCAGGAATAGGGGGATCGATTCAGAACCTATAGGAATACACGACACCCACTCCACGCTAACTATGGTCATATTTACTAATCTATGCATAGTATAACATAGTACAACATACTACAGAGTATAGTGTATACCTTACCACCCCAAAATACATAAATGCATTTTGAAATTTTCAAATATACTGAAAAATTGCAGTCATATATATTGTATGCACTTAAGCTATGAATTAAATGCAAAAGTAAACACGCATTTGTATGCATTATTGCTAATTTGGTATTTGAGAAATACACATGAAATGGCTCTTAATATGGCTATACAGAAGGAAAGTTCGAGACCATTTCATCACATAATAAAATGTTTGTGAACATACCAGCGGGCAGCTCAAGTCTAAAAAGTATCTAAAAATAGAAATCTTAGTTCTCTAGGAATAGTTTCTTACTTTAAGCAGAAGATCAGTGTCCCGGAAAAAATATGGGAAAATATTTTAGGGGGTTGCTGAAAAATTGCTGTCCGTGAACTGGATTGTAATTGTTCATGTGACTTTATTTTTAAAGTTGAAGGCCAAATTCAGGGAACGCCGTGTGCGAGTTTACTCAAAAGTCTCTATTTCTGTTCTGGAGAGAACATC
Source organism: Lissotriton helveticus (assembly GCF_964261635.1). Taxonomy (NCBI): domain Eukaryota; kingdom Metazoa; phylum Chordata; class Amphibia; order Caudata; family Salamandridae; genus Lissotriton; species Lissotriton helveticus. Next base: position 754,474,818 of record NC_136073.1, read on the forward strand.
ATATCATTCAGGCTTTCGAAAAAACTGTCAACAGCTTCATGGGAAAGTTCCACTAAGTCGGAAATAGGTGTAACCATGCATTCATGCGCATGATTGTCTCCATTGACATTCTGATTTGCATTACTGACAGAAGGTCGTACCTGTTCGATGCTGCTTTCATCTTGAACTTCACTACTCTTCAATCGTAGTGGTGAAGATTCCAGGAATGCCGTCATCAGGATTGGCAGCCTTTGAGGGCAGCACAAAGCGTGAACCTTGGTAGGAACCAACAGTGTATCTGCATCCACTGGCGCATCCGATTGTAGCGTCAGACAGGTGTCTAACACGCATTCTTCTCCGCACAGCAGACACCTTAGTACAGGTAAAACACACCTTTGCCACATTGGTCGAAATGATAGAAACCAAGTCATGTTCAGGTCTCTAAGCCGGGAGAGTCCCAGGATTTTTGATATCCGGTCCCGGTATCCAATGGCTAGGATCGTATCTTCCATTGTCGCGAGAGTTTGATCTGTGACATGGGTTGCCATAACGAAAAATAAGGACTAGGAATAGGATTCCTGCAATTAGTCCCAGGATCAAGGGAAGTCCGCCAAAAATCGAATGGACGAAATCTGGAAAAATACCCACTATGGCTTTGAATGGTGTTAATGCCATCGAAAATACTGTCTTAAATACCCCTGAGATCCCATTGGTATCAGAAATATTTAAGATTTCGCTCAGGATTTCCGCGAAATGTACGGGGGAATTAGTTGATAATAATGTATGTATCTCTGCAGTCGTCCTTGCGACTTGTAGATCATACGTTTCTTTTGATGACGTGAGCCTTGTAGGCGTCTGTAGAAGCACTGTTTTCATTCTGCTTAAAGTATCTATTCGAATAGAAGTAATTTTCAAATTGGGCCATGCCCTTGCCTCCCTGTCTGGAAAGGAGCTGGGGAACAAAGAACGTCCACAGCACTTGACCTTCGCCGTCGTAGTGACTAGATAAGGAGTCCCGGGCATAAGACTACAACATCTGCGGTCTACAATAAGAATGTAACTCCCATTATAGAGTCTTTGAAAGAATGGTTCTATTTCAGTTGCAGGTGCGCCTTGCTGGTGACATGAAAGGTTGTATGAATTCCCTTCACAGGCTCCGTGCAAACTAATACCGTTACACAGAAGCGTGCCGCTTAGTGACATAGCACAATTGTTGCCACTAAGAAACACTTTCTGTCCTTTATTACTGACACATGCATGTGAATAGGGTAGGTTCCAAGTTGTTTTAAGGTACCCCTTTCCCAATTTCTCGTACATGCCAGCCTGTATATATTTTTGGCAGTATTGAAACCTGAAGGTTGAGATAGGAATATTTATGATTCCGTGTATTATCCATTCACTGACAGGTCGTTCTGACATTGTCATTGGTAATCTTTCTAGTTTTTCAATGCTCAAGATTGTATAATCAGCACCCTTTTGCGCCATACCGATTTGTCTATCAGTAAGGTTAAAGATTTGGAATAGTGACGTTGTGTTGATTAAACGCCAAGGCACATAGCCTGAACGCAGATTTTGTAACGTCCAGCCAAGCTGTACAATAGAACGCAATTGTGACTGACCATGTTGTAATAACAGTAAGTCTTGCGATAATATATCGATTGCTGAAGACACAATGCTGTCCAATGAAAAAATTCTGGAGGACAGAGTCATTAACCCATTGTCCACTACAGAAAGTGATTTTTCCAAATTGATACGGTCAATTTCCCGTATTCTTTCTGCTGTTTCAATTTGAGTAACCTTCCAGGCCTCATTGTATGCTGCATATACAGAGGCTGCTATGAAACGCTTTTGACGCTGTTTGCGTGGTCCCAGAATGAAATCACGCAAGTCAGCACCATCAGTAAGTAAAGTTAGGTGTTGCTTAATTTCAGGCAGTGTGGAAGTTTGAAGCCATTGAAGGCATAATTTGCCCACACTGTAGGTTGTTATTATCCCTGGGTGATGTCTTTGGGGATATCTAGGGTCTGGCCTGGTCATTTTGAACCCCTGTGTTTTATTCAGGAATCTGTCTTGACAGTTATTTGTATCTGTGGGCCAGATCAACCATTGTTTCCAATCAGGATGTGTTCTGTTTTGGTTTAATATATGGTTTACGTCTATCTCTTCATCTGTATCAGAGCTATTGCTAAACATTGTTGGCTTTGGAATAGACGGTTTATTTAAATCTTTGATTTTGGCTAAGCCAAGACAGGTGGTTTGTTGAACAGTGTCATTTAAAAATATCATTTGTTCTGGGATCATGCAGGCTCTAAACAAAGCTTCTATACCCTGTACTTGCCATTCTTTTGTACCCCAAACACTTTTCAAATCAACATTTTTGTCCCAATAATCAAATCCAAAAGTATTCATTTTTTCAAAAAATGAGTCTGAATATAACAATTTTGTGTTGGTTATCATGGTTTTCATCCCTGTCTTGTTTGACAATTTAAAATAAAATGTTTCAGCATTACTTGTGTTAAAACCTGAAAAATATGAATATTTGTCATATACGGTTCTTGAGCTCCCTTTTGGAGGTGTAGCACAATGTTCCCATTGATTATAATTTAAAACATTTCTAGGTTGTGCAGATTTATGCAAAAAATGGTTACCATAGTGGTTATAGCAATACATACTATCATAATTTGTAGAACCTTGCAAATAATCATGTTTTGTAAATTTAGCAGACATTACTAAGTCAGACATCATGTTGTTAATGCTTTCGAAGTCCCAATCATCAGCAAATGAGTTTGGTTTTGCAAAGTCACTCAAGGAGATCTTGATTTGGTGTGGATATTTCAGGATCTCGACCGGACCATAAATTTCATAGTCAGTGTTATCCCAGGCTACCCCACCAGGTATCGGATTGGCTGTGAAGTTGGCTGAAGAAAGTTCTCTTTTCTCGACGTGTGAAGATGTGTGTGGTTTGAGGACCAAGTTGATGTTCTGACTTGCTGTGTCCATTTTAGCATATTTTCCCTCAATGAAGCGTCCCAAAGTAAATACCATGATGAGCCAAAGTATGAGGATAAATGCACCAAAACCCACCCAAAATTCAATCCATGGAGAAATCAGATATGTTTCTTTCAGTTGTTTCAAAAGTTCCTTAGCTTTGTCTTTAAAGGATTTTGATGATGGCTGTGTCTTTGATTCACTGAAGCCGTCAGAGGAATCATCGAAGTTGATGAAGTAACCGGATGCAGTTCTGTCAATTGTTCCAATTGGTTCAGGATTTTTGTTTTTTGCATTTTCACTTGGTACTTCAGTATAGATTGGTGTGTCTCTGCTAAATGTCTTTATTTGGGTTTTCAGAGGTCTGAGTTCTATTGCATTGTTGCATAGTCCTTCTTGTTCTTCTGCAGGCGTTTCGAATGTGATGAGCCTTTTTGATAGGACCTCTGTACTGGTAGCAAACCTTGGTGTTCTGCTACTTATTGGGAGTCCACTTGGCCTACCGTTTGTTATCGGCCACATGTTGTGGTTTTACCAGGTCGATGGATACAACTCGGTTCTCCTTTTTTCCAGCAAGTGGCGGTAGTACAACTGATCTTGTCCCGTTGACAGACACGACAGGAACTGCTTTTCTGTAGGAAGGCCCAAATTCCTTCTTTACCGCGATCTTCTCCCTGACTAGATCCCCGACTTTTGGAATCCAGACAGGTCTTGCTGGGACAGGTGGTGATTCTTCAGTGGTTGTTGGCTGTTGTTTCAACTGTATGTTGCTCAGGTCTTTTCTTGTTTTGTTTAAGTCCTGCAAAATAGCCAAACGGTCTTTGACATCAAAGGTTTTTTCTTTCACCACTGAAGTCTGACTATCAAGGTCAGAGATCATCATCCTAGTTCCAAATAATAATTCGTACGGACTGAATCCCTTCAGAGAATTTCTTGGCAAGTTATTTAGACTACGTTGGACACTTATTAGATGTTTGACCCACCCAGCTCCCGAACCTAATATCCTTTCCATTATAGATTGCTTTCTGCCTTGGTTTTTTCTTTACACCATCCCGTACCCTCAGGAAGGAAGTGAGAAGATTCCCGCTGGACTGTGCTCATTTGGCCATGTTTCCCCCCAGGCTGGTGTGCCTGAGTGAAAACAATGGTCAAACGTAGCATGCTCTTAGCGTATATGCCATTTAGACTCGCAAATCTTGTATAATAGTCCGGACGTCAGCCGAGTGCTGGTGATCTACATTATAAGTGGAAACTAGCCTGTATATGTTAATCGCAAGCCATTCTTTTTGCTGGTAATATTATCTGCCTTGATACGACGAGGTATTAAACTGCTTCTCTCCCCACTGCGATCTCTGTTGCAGTTTGGGCAGTTTTTTACAAACATGGTGTAGTGCAGGCTCATGCCTGGCCACCAGTACCGTGATTGTAATTCTTCCAGAGAATCTTTCAATTTAAGGTGTCTGAGACCCTCGCCCATGTGTGCGTCTGCGATTAACAACTTTCTCCTGTCCATGTTTGGAATCACTCTATCCCCCACTCCAGGGATTCGAGCAAAAGGGACGGAGTTTGCATCGATTATGTATGTATAATTGAGTGGATAGTTGATCGGTAGCGCTGAGCAGTCGCCTTTTGATGACGTTTTCACCGCCAGCAATGTTTCACCGTCAATGTATTTTAATGTACGCTTTTTTCGAACTACGGGAGCCGAGTTAGTGGCTGCCGCTGCGGCTGTTTCAGCCAATGAATTCCCTACAACGTGAACGCCATCACGCTGGTGACTCAGTGAGTGTGTCACGTGAGTCTTTGGTAGTTCTTTTTGTAAAAGAGCTATTTGTTCCCAGAGCAGTTTCTGCTTTATTGGTGCATCTGTGTCATCTTTGTAACCATTTTGAATCCATGTCTGCAAGTCCTTGTTGTATGATTTGACGCAGTAATATGAATCTGACACTATAAGTGTCGGGAATTCGCGATCCGCATTATCTAGTGCCATTTTCAGTGCTATTATTTCAGTTTGTTTTTCTGAATTAGTTTCTACTGAGTGTGATTTTGTTAATAGAGGTCTTAGTTTACCTCCGCGCCACACTTCTTTTGTTATCTCACATGTGGGGTTGTATGCTTGTTCTCCCCAAACGGAGGGTTGAGCATGTCCGTCTGTATAGATTACACAGGCGTAATGTCGTAGAGGCAGAATGTCGATTGGCAGAGGATATGTTTTTTTATATTCTAGATTTTCCATTTCTTCTAGTTCTGGATCAAAGAAGTAGTATACTTTGTCCGTTGTGATTGAATTTACCCATTGTAACCATTCTGGATCCAATGTTGTTGATGGTAAATTACACGGTGTTGTTAATGCCTCAAAGGCTGATTCAGCTGTTCTGACTGTGATATGTCTACCGTCAGCTATGTCTTTTTCTCTAGCTATTGTGGTTTGAACTGCATGAACAATTTTTTCTTTGTTGCTGAATCTCTGTTCAGCTTTTGTGTACAAGTGTGATTTGAATGCAATTGGTACCTTTTCTCCCTCATTAGAGGTCAGGTATGTGAATCCGCATCTCCCTGGGATGACTCGAATCACAAGATTGCGTGTGTTATCACGTGTTTCTAATTTTGTTTTAATTAGCATGTCTGTTTGTAAGGATCTCAAAATTTCTGTGTGTGTTTGAGTCCAACTGGATCTTTTAAAGTCTGGTTTAATTAGATCATAAAGGGGTTTGACCCTTTCTGCGTAATTTGCAATGTAAGTTCTTCCGAAATTTAGGAAACCTAGAATCGACTGTAAGTTTTTTAGTGTTCTAGGTGCTTGGATTACGGCACATTTCTCTAGGAAATTGTCTGCCAGGCTTTTGCCTTCACTTGATAACTCATATCCTAAGAATAGGACCGTCAGATGGGCAATTCTGGATTTTTTGAAGTTGAATTTGTAACCCTCTGCAGCGAAACCAAGTATTATGGTGTTCACTCTTTTCAAGTGAGTCTCCAAGTCATCATCTGTTAAGTAAATGTCATCGACATAAGATAATGCTTCATCATCATATAGTTGTAGTAATTCTGTTACTCTCGCTGAGAATACCCCCGGGCTGTTCTTGTACCCCTGGGCTAACCGACAGAATTGTTTTTGAGTGCCATTTACTGAGAATGCAGTTAAATATCTGCTCTCTGGTGCTATGTTTTGACAAAAGAATCCATTGGAGATGTCCAAGGTTGTTTTGTATTTTTTGCGCACTATGTTATTCATTAGTGCAGCACTGTGTGAGTTTTGCACTGCAAAAGTTTTGCAACATGTGTTAAGGTGTCGGTAATCCAAAACTAGACGATATGAATTGTCTGGTTTGGAGACCGGAAACAAAGGATTGTTCATTTGTGAGGTGCAAGTTTCAATCACCCCCTGGTATTCTAGCTGATCTAGTATTTCATTTACCTGTTTTTTAGCTTCTTGCTTAATTGGGTACTGCCTTTGTGCAGTAGGTTGCGATTTTAACTGGATTTTGTGAGGAAGAGAATCCTCATCCCATCCTACATGATTTTTATATAAAGCAGGTGCTAAGGCCACTGCCCACTTTCTAGCAAGTGTATATTTTTTATGAATCGGGATTTGATTCGAGAAGGCAGGCATAATTACTTCTTCGCCATGAGGGCACTCCCTGACAAACTCTGGTGGCCAGTCTTTTTCAGCTAGAAGGATATCATAGCCCTTGGAGAGATTATCCCAAAATAGTCCCCTTATTTTCCTAGTCTTATCTCCCTCTATACGTAATGTTATCTCGTATATCTTGTGGGGTTTGCTAACTCTGGTGTCTGCAGTTTCCACTTGAAGATATTCATTCGTGTCCACTGTCTCCAGATGATTCATAAGGACTTTGCGAGCTATGCTCACCTCTGCTGCGCTGTCTAGCATTGTCTGAGCCCACTCTCCGTTTTTCAGTTGTGTCCTCAGTATTCTCGGCATTGTTAATTACCTTGATACTGGCTACCTTCTTTTTTGGAAATTGTAATTTCTTTTTTAGTTGAGCAGGTTCCTTGTCTTTGGACTTGGCGTGCTCTTCTGATCGTCCTCTTCTTTCCGATTTCTGCGAGGAAGTCTGAAAAGATTGAGAGGGACGTGTATCAATGTCTTGATATCTATCAGGTTTTTTAATATTATCCCTATTTCTAAGGTTATATCTATTCCCAGAGGGGTCACTCTGCGGTGACCTCTGTCTTTGGTTTGGAGATTTCTCTCTTCGCCTGGGAGACCTCCCTCGGGACTGGAATTTCTTTTCTTTAGGATTGGATTGTTTGTTTCCATCCCAGTTCTTTTTTGGTGAATTGTTATTAAAAAATATTTTTTCTGGACTTGTAGTCAGTTGCGGTTTTACTGGTATTCCACCTAGACTATCTCTGCCTAGTTCTTCATAGGATTTTTCTATGATTCTGGCAATTTCAGCTGGTTGGTCTGCTATATCTGTCTCTTTTAACCTCTGGCGGATCGCCACGTTTGCTGCTTCACCTTTTATGTTGGCTAATAATATAGCCGAGACCTGCTTGAAGTCTTTTAGTAATTTCATACCAAGAGTTAAAGCAGGTTCTGGACCGTATTCATCTTGAATTTGTTTTAGCACATCTGGTATTACCGAAATGGATGGAACACCGTGCGTTTTTGTGTAGATGGAAGCAAAGACTGTACCCCAAGTGTCACAGTCCTCAATGTGTGGTGCGATTCCCATTGGGAGACATATAGTCAGAATCCTGTGTTTTTCTAATTGGGTGGTGTCAGGAAACACCGCCTCTATTTGGGTAATTTTCTGTGCCAACCAGAATGGTATTTGTTCCCGTTTAGCTGGAACTTTACCTAGGCAGGATTGGATGTTCTGTGGTGTAATTTTATTTGTGTTCCCCTGGTGAGGGGTCAGCTGTGGAAGTTTAATCGCTGGCTGAATTGTTGAAGTCCGCATTACATACTGAACTAATTGTCTATGAATTTTTAGTAGTTGTTTTAGCTGTATTAACAGCTCTGCTGCAGGCATTCTTTCGATGTCTGGATGTGGTGTGTATCCGGCTAAGACCGGCCACGTTGCTCCTGGTCTACCTAAAGGACCGAGCCTTGTAATGTGATTATTATGTATTAGGGCGCCATCAAATAAGAGCAAATGCTCTTGGAATTTGAGTGGTACTTCCACCTCCTCGAAAGGAGTGTACTCATTAGGAGGTTCCTCTACTTTGTAATAGTGGAAGTACTTTGTTACAGCATTAGCTGCTGGAAAATGTATCCATGAATAATATACCTCTGTCTGCCGATATTCGTGTGCCTCAATTACGAATATGACTGTGCCACCTCTAGGTGTCAGTCCATTTTCTATAAGTTTTAAGGTTATAGATCTCCTTTTAATGACCGGAATGAGTGTTATATTCGGGTCTGCTGCTTGCATGGTAGCATCAGCATCTGCGAGTTCAGTTGCTAATCTAACTGCCTCTCTTTCATCATCACTTTCAGTCATTTTACTGATCGGATGGTATTATAGCTGTTTGCAGATCAGGTTTCTTATGGAAACAGAGATTAGATGCACAATATTTTGGAACAGTGTATCCTTCAACGTTGACTATACCAAGAACCATACATAGGAGTTCCCTCCTGCGAGGTTTTGGAGGATATAACCTTTCACCCACTCCAGACGTCTTTGGAGTATAATGGGAAAAGGGGTCTGAGTGAGAAAGCACGACTGAGTTACTCTAAATGTCTTACGTTAGTTTTATCGCCCTTTCCAAACGCGTTGGGCGCCATGTAGTGTAGCTCCTATTTTCCCAATAGGCTCTGCGCATTGGAATAATACCTACAGCAGTAAAGGCCTAGACCAGACGTTAACTAGGTCTACTACTGTCGATACTAGACTTAATTTTTGGGTTTGCCAGCTTAGCTCAGAGTTCGCTAGAAACTTTCTCGAATGTTCAAGGAGGAATTAACTTCCCTGATTAGACAAGAAGGGATTTAGTTTCTGACAACCATAGAACATGACAACTTTGCTCTCCCCTAATCAAGAGTCAATCTCGAGAGTCGTGTGAGCACAAGGCAATTATTTTACTCAGTCAGTACGTGCATTCTTAGTCTCATCAGAATGTAGAGAAAAGGAAGAGACGGGCGTGTTCAATAAAAGGTGTTATTTATTGATCAGTCTCTTTTCTCATACATGAGAAATGGATCGATATTATTGCAATACTTATAGTTAAGTAAAGTGCATACATTAAAAGCAATAGTATAAAATAATACTGTAAAAACATTGATATGGTTTCTGAGCCATATGATGTTTAAAATGATTAAAATATATTTACATACACATATACATTTGACTAAACGTACTCAACTGGTGTTTCTAAATACGCCTACCCCGTGTACCTGACCTAAGCCTAATACGTGGGCGGGAATAGAACGTTACAGTTTAAGTTAAGTTTGTTTTTGCCAAGTGAATAACTAAAGAATTCTCTGTGAGGGGTTATTCAGTTCTGTACCTGGAATTTAGGATGAATGAGGGATGGTATCTCTTTCTCTGCTCTCGATATTCCAGGCTGCCTGCGAGGGCTACCCGGAAGCGCCGGTGCTGGGTCTCTCGGCTTGAGATAGCAGTGCGTCTCTCAGCGCGTCAGGAAGGCGGGGCTGCTGCCAGCGGGGTCTGCTTCTGCTCTCGGCTTCGGCAAGTATGGCTGCTCCGTCTTGTCACCACGCGTGTGTTTGCATAGGGCAAGATCGGTAATATTTATACCTTAAAGGTGCCGAGATTGACGTAAGGATGGACATAGATACGTCAATAAAGATGTCATACGACTTGCTCGTTAGCACATTCTTTACTAAAGTTCTCGGTGAAATCAAAACAATGGCCGCAGGGTTTTTCCCAGGTTGTCATAGGTTTGATTTGTTATGAGAACGTCGTATGCCTTATCAGGGGCTGGAGGAATGTCGCTTGTCTAATTAGATCTCAAGCGTTATGACCTAATCAGATAACACGTTCCTGTGCCGTAGTGTGACTGCGTCAGATAACGGTATCTGCATCATGGGGGCTTGTCTTGCCTCATGGGCTGACTGTTAGTTAACTTGATAGTTAGTTTAACCAGAATAGGGTCAGGAATAGGGGGATCGATTCAGAACCTATAGGAATACACGACAATAGGAGTGATTTATAGGCATACATGTGTCCAGATATAGGTTTAGATATAGGTATACTATATCTAAGAAAGGGGTGATTACACCACCTTGCCCCAGCTGAGTGATCATCCAGTTGTGTCTGTTTGAATAGCCAGCCAGGGGTGGCAAAAGATATGCTGCAGCCCCTGGTAGGCCTGTGATGCACCTATGCCCTGGGTACCTATAGTACACTGTACAGGGGCTGATAAGGTGATCCAATACCTAATTGGTGATGTACCTAAAGTACATGTCTGTGAATTTAGAGAGAGAACAGCAGGCTGGGGGTCTGATTAGCAGGCCCACAGCCACATTAAGTCGAAAACCAGTGAAGCAAAAAGCAAAAATTGGGGTGACCATAGGAAAGCAGACCCTACTCTCCTACAATATGCACAAGTAACCATACTTCCAGGAAAATGCACCGCAAAGGTAGATCCATAAAAAAAACTGTAACAATATAAAAGAATTAAGTTGCAGGTATTAAACACTAGGAAGTAGGCGTAACACAAGGGACAACAAGAGTCCTTATAAAAACTTTGTCTGCTTGTAATATATTTTGCAATATTATTCACTTGAATTTAGGTTCTACGGAACTTGCACAGTTACTTAACTTAATGTTAATAACTTGTTTTTATATATAGTACTTCAAGTCGTAATTCTGTCATTTGTAAGGACTGTAAATAACAGATGTGGTTACTGTTACACAATTTTTTGTCTCAATTTACAGACCTTTGAGAGCAAAGAAGTCGGAGTCGGCCTTGGTGGAATTCAAATGCGTGACCTGCCTAGCACTTTTTCTTCCAGTGGTGAACGTTATACTCACTGAGCTATCCCTAGTACCAGTTGGACTTGGAATTCACCATCAACCTTTGCACATCTATCTTTGTGTTGTAACCAGTTGGTAACTCAGCTGTAGTGAATATTACTATATATTGTGCTAGTAAGAAAGTATGCACTTTTACATCTTAGGAGGGCAGTGGCGGCTCTTCCGGTAAGGTGGAGAAGCGTCACACCACTGCTCTAAGGCCAGTGAAAAGGGGGAAATGATAATACCGTTATGATCATTTTATTTTTCGCTACTGCGGGGCTGTGTTAGGGCGAGGCGGGGCTGGTGGATCAGGGAGGCGGAGTGGTTTGGGCACAATTAAATGTGCATGACTGCTTGGCCGGCCATCTTGTCCTGGCCAAACATTCATGCACACTTTGCATATTCCCTACTACCTGTAATGCACAGCCTGTAATGCACAGCCTGTGCCTATTCCTTATAGGCGCAGGCTCCCTGTCCCAATCTGACAATCCACGATCCTCAGACCAATCACAATGCTGCATTGCAGAGTTGTGATTGGCTCTGGGGAGCCTGTGTGCCCGGGTGCTTCCTGCAGCTTCTTCCGGACTGGAGTCAGGAAGAGAAGCAGAGACGAGTAGAGGGGGTAGAAAAGGTAAGTGTGTTTTAATTTGATATTTTTCAATTCCCCCCTCCAGTGCCTCACCACCCCCGTTCCCAACCAGCAGCTACCGTAGAAGGGTGCCTACATACAACAGCGGGCTTCCTTTACTGATTGACGAGCTAAGTCTTTGTGTTTTTGCTTTAAGAAGAGTCTAGAATCTGTTGATCTGATACAGTAAAGTACCTCTATTAATCAACTAAACAACCGCACTGAGATTGGGATGCTCACAGTTACCAGCGTCGTCCTAGTATTGACTCATCCTGCTAATCAGTGAGAACCCTACTTTTATTTTTAAGGATGTATGTATCACGTATACATATAGCTTGGGTGGCCCCTGACACCATCACCAACATGTCTGCTGTGCTTCTATAATTTGCCATTCAAGATGGTGCCATTGTCAATATCAAGTACCTGGTTGGTACATACCACTACGGGCCTATATGAAGGCTACGGCGATCAGTAGGGTCCTGGATCTGATGTGCTTACGTTGGATCATGGAAAATTCACTGATTTAGATCCCTGTGATCCATTTTGTGTACTGCTTTATAGGCCACCTATACTATTTAAAATTGGCATCATTTCTCATAGAGACTTCAGCACTATTTTTGTGCGATCCCATCAACCTAATCTTGAAAGAATTGAGTCTCATGTGCATTGAACCTTTAGCACAAAAGCAATGATTGGCAGTGTTTGAATGGAAATTGTCCTTCTTCCATGAAGTGGCCTAATCAGTAGCCACCAGATCATGTCATAAAGCCACTAATTATTTTTGGGTCTACAATTTGACCTTGTGTGAATGCCAAACTGTTCTGAAACTTCTTCACCTCTTTGTAACCTCATGAAGGCTGGGGCAGCACACCTGCCTCAATAACATTTTCTTCTTAATTGGGTCCCCTTTCACCCCAGTACAGTCCACAATGGTTAAATAAGTGTGATGTGGCAGATGTCAAGCATAATAGTCTCTATACTGTCATATCACTGCTATTAAAAGGCCCCTGCCTCCCTTGTGCTACCTTTGCAACACACTGGTAGACAATACTCTTTAAAACTCTTATTCATCTAACTGAAAGCTGGGTGTGCCAGCAAGTCTTTGGGGAGTTGAAGGGAAGACAGATAGATTGAATTTTAAAGATCTTCAGGTGGCAGCTTAATTAATATGATGAATTAAAAGTATTAAGTATTTTTGAATAAAACATTCAAATCTGAACCTTATTTTGGCTAGTTAAGTCTATTAAATTAAATTTTTAACAGATGAATGTAACTACGATATCACTGCCACGCAATGGGTTTTATTTTATGGGGTATTCATATGCTAAAGAACACTAGTGGAAAGACCACAATTGAATATCTCATCTTGGTTTTGCCCAGGCTTGTTTATTTTCATGCGGTTACTAAAGTGCAGTGTAAGAACTCCACCTTTTCCGTATGTGCACCCCAGACTTTTCGCATTTTGCTAGACTGTATATTTTTGCTGACTCTGGGCACTTTGCCACTGCTAACAAGTAGTAAAGTGCCTGTGCTCTCCCTATAAACATGGTTGAATTTGCATACTTCTATTTGGAATCTTTAACTTGCCTATAGGGTCCTGGAAGTTGAATTCATCTAGTGGACTGCAGCACATATTGTGCCATCCAATACAGTGGCAGTGCAAACATGGCTTCAGGCCTACCATTATAGCCTGACTACAGCAGTGTAAAAGCTGCAATTTGAACTGTCAAAATAAACCCTTTTGACAGGCTGGTGTGTGTTTTTTTAAAAGTAGGACCCATAGAAATGTAATGTTAACGTCCTTAAAGTGACTAACCTATTTTCATTGTTGCAGAACTAGCTGTCCTATGCAGAAAACCAGAGTACAGGGTCAAATACTAATACTGCATCTAAGGAACGTTTTGTATCACCTTCTGCCCTCTTCAGACCTCCTACTCTGAGGACATGTAATAGAATAGAAGCCGGTATGGTCTATGAGCTCTATGGATGTGGTAGGCTTTTGGTGTACAGTTTATTTTCAGGCTGAAATAAATATGTGGGTGTTCATGCCTTTCCAATAGTTCAAAGGTACAATTAGAAGCAAACACATAGGGACGTGTGTGAATTAATGGGAAAACGAACTCTGAGAAACCACATTGGGGGAAACAAATCATGGAAAACAATTTTTAAGGAAAGAAAATGTAAGGATATTAATACATCTAAAATTAAACAAAACATTTTAAAAGAGAGCATTTTATGGAAAAACCTATAATAAATTAAACATTTTTTTTTATTTTTTTTTATTTTTTTATTGAGAGTTCATAAAAGACAGATAGAAAATACAAGACACATTTGAAATAAAATTAATACAGTACAAAGCATATGAATGTAAGAAGCGTCTTCACAATTCATCATTTCAGAACTTGTATAAAGTGCAAAGTGCGTGAAAAAGCAATCTAACAGGCTAACAGTAATATTCAGAAGACTGAAATAATACAGTACGAAGCATTTAAATACAAAAAGCGTCTTCACAATTATCATTTCATAACTTGATTGTAAAGTGCAACGTGCGTGAGCAGAACAATCTAGCAGACTAATAATAGTTTCAAGGAAATGTGGTTAGGGTTGGATGGTAGCAGTGAGGTTAAGAGTCAAACACGCTCCAGCATTTATCATATTTTTTGAGAGCCCCTGATCTTAAAGCATATTTTCTTTCCCTACCCTGGGTTCGTAATAATTTTGCCTTCCATGCCTGAAAGGTTGGTACAAGGTCTGTTTTCCAGGACTGCAATATAAGGGATTTAGCTATTAAAGAAGCTATGAAAAGGGACTCATTATGTGGAGTGTGGCTAGGGGAACAGCCTAAGATGGGGATTAGGTCGTCGAATACTATGTTGGTTTTGAGCTCGATGGAGAGATATTTTTCTATTTCCTTCCAAAATACCTGGATTTTTTAACACTCCCAGACAATATGTTTCCAAGTGCCTTTTTCTTCACACCGGAAGCATTTGTCGGCTACTTGGGTGAAGATATTATGTAGAAAGGAGGGGGTTCTGTATATTAACCATTTATTATAAAATTGCATGCGTTTAAAATTTGCTCCGCGGAATATGGTTTTATTAAATGTATTTATCTTATCCCATACCTGTTGATTAATTACAATATCTTCCCTCTTTTTCCACCTCTCAATAATCTTGCTGGAAGAGTCCTGCTCTTTACTTTCTTTTAATATTTTAATCCAAATACTCATTTTCTTTTGTATTTGATTATTGAGAGTTGTAGAGATATTTTCTTTATTAAATAGATTTCCTATATCAAGCTCTCTGAGTTTTGGATTTAGCATGAGGAAGGGCCAGTTCAAGTTTGTATAAGAATGATTTATCTGGCTGAAAATTTCATCCCAAGATTTCCACCTATTTCCCGACAGGAAGTCTTCAATTTTCTCGAAGCCATTCTCCATTCTCCTTCCAAAGATTTAATGTATTTTTGTCCATACAGCCAGCATCTCCCAAGCTGAAATTTATTACATTTGTTATATTGCTTAATTTAGGGATATCATAGAATTTAAAAAAAACTGAGTTTTCAGCTTAAAAATCCACTGTAGGGACTTGTAACGTACTTTCTTTGGGTCTTTCTTGATTCTGACCGGGTCGGAAATTTTTAATTCTAGCAACATCTTCTTCATAAAAAAATTGTCTGCCTCATGAGGATCTAAAAAGAAAAACCTATAACTATGGTGTGCGAAAGAAACAAAATAGTATTCTCTGATATTTGGAAGGGACATCCTTCCTTGTATGGATGGTAAATATAAAGTGCTCAGTGCAAGTCTGGGGGATTTTTTTGCCCATAGAAAAGAGGAAATCAATGCATCTACTTTTTTAAAATAGGAGGCCTGAATTGCGCAGGGTACTGCGCTAAAAAGGAAATTAAAAAGAGGTAAAACCGACATACGAACTAGCGCTGCCCGTCCCATTAGAGACAAGGGTAATAAATTCCGACGATCTAAAAGTGAACCCACCTTTTTTAATAGAGGTAGAAAATTAAGCGAGAAAAGGTCGTCCAGACTATCCGATATAAATATTCCCAGGTATCTCTTTGGATCCGTATTATATATCTGCCTGAATTCTGGTACTAAAGTGTCTACAGTGCAGTTGGCTAAAATAATTTCCGTTTTGTTAACATTAATTTTACAACCCCCTAGTTTTTGAAAGTCAGAGAAGATTTTTAAAATATTCAGTTAACTTGAGGGTTTAGAGTCTAAGAAAAGGGCAATATCATCCGCATATAATTTTATATTTGTCATTCCTTCTACTGGGGCAGTCTCGGTATTCATAGCCCTAATAGCAATCGCCAGAGGTTCAATAAATAGTGCAAATAGAATTGGCGACAGGGGGCATCCTTGTCGCGTGCCTCTAGTAACCTGGCAGGTCCCAATATTAGTATTATTGATGATAATCTGTGCCCTAGATTTCATATAAAGTTGTTGTAAAAGAGAGATAAAAACAATCGGGAAATTAAAACTGTGCAAAATTGCAAAAAAGGCAGTCCCAAGACACTAGATCGAAGGCTTTCTCCGCATCTAAAAACCAAATTTGAGTCTTCACCTTGTTAGTTTTAAAATAATCTAGTGCCTCCAATAAAAATGTAGTGTTGGAATGGAGATGCCTGCCTGCAATAAAACCACAGTGATCGTGGGCTACCTGTGATCCTACTATTTTATTTAATCGGTTTGCTAAAAGTTTTGTAAAAATGTTATAGTCTGTATTCAGGAGACTTATCGGTCGGTACGAATTTATATTTTCCTGTCCTTTCCTTTTTTTAAAATACTAACCACCACCGCTGAATGGAAAGAGTCCGGTGGGGGACCTCCTTGAAGTAGATAATTAACTAGTATCAGAAATTCTTTGCGCAGGGTTCCTCCAAATGCTTTTTTAAATTAATAAATGAAACATGAGTGGAGTTAGTGTGGGGTTTTTGGGTCTAGGGATGGATAATATTTGGGGCTTTTTATGGATCAGAAATAGGGGGAATTCAGGTATAGAATGGGGTTTCAGGGTTTAGGGATAGGTGGAGTTTTGGGGTGGTGATGTTTTTTATGTATCTGGATTGGGTGGAGTTTAGGGGTGTGAGATGGTTTAGGGTTAAGGGATGGGAGAAATGTAGGGGTGTTGATGGGTTTATAGGGTTTATGAATGGGCAGAGTTTAGGGCTGGTGAGGGTTTTTAAGTTTCAGTTATGGGTAGCAGTTATGGATGGTGAAGAGTTTTTAGGTTTAAGGATTGGGTGGAGTTTAAGGTGTTTTTCTCCTCTTAGACAATCGATGGCCTACCCCTACACACTATGGAGTCGGGAAGCCCTAGTTGTTAATATGTTAATCAACTAAACAGAGGGTATACTACAGCCTTCTATCTATGTGTACTAATTAAAGTCACCATTTTGAAAATAAAAAACTGTAAAACAAGTCGTGTGTGTGCATGAAACCCACTTGCTAATCCCACACCTCACTAAACCTTTATACAGTGAAAAAAGGGGGAGGAAGGTTGGCAGAGCCTCACAGGAGCAACACCGGGGGAGGATACGGCAGACTGGTACTCGCCTGAATCCTCTGGTTCTCATCATCAGCAACTGCCAACCGATAAAAGAATGGGGATAAAGACTGTGCATAGAAATAAAAAACTGTATGTGTTCTAAGTGTTAGTGACCCACTGTGGTATACCAAACCTCCTGTGCTCGAGATCTGGTCCCACCACCATAAAAAGAGCTGGGCTACACTGGCAACTCCAACTTTATTCTGTGCTGTGTGCCCGCTCTAATTAAAAACAACCTTTTATGTATCTGGATTGGGTGGAGTTTAGGGGTGTGGGATGGTTTAGGGTTAAGGGATGGGAGAAATGTAGGGGTGTTGGTGGGTTTATAGGGTTTATGAATGGGCAGAGTTTAGGGCTGGTGAGGGTTTTTAAGTTTCAGTTATGGGTAGCAGTTATGGATGGTGAAGAGTTTTTAGGTTTAAGGATTGGGTGGAGTTTAGGGTGCTCAGGGCTTTTAAGAATTAAGGGATGGGTGGAGTTTAGATGTAGAAAGTGTTCTTAGATTTCAAGGATTAGTAGAGTTTAGAGGTGGTGAGGGAATTTCAGAGGTTATGGATGGTTTGTGTTTGAGGGGGGCTGAGCCAACAGCAATGGCCTGAGGATGTAGACGGCTTGAGGTCCTGCCACCCATGATCCTTGGCAACTCAAGCTTGTTGCTCCTCACCCCACTGGCACAGAAGCAGCGTCTTCAGGCTTGTGGTGACCCTCCAGTAGTAATGCTGGGGGCAAAGTCGGAGTACACCTGGATGATCAGACCCAGGCACTGGAAACCTGCACGCAGCGTGCAAAATGGGGGCCATGTTTGGTGCTCAGAGCCGCGATAATCACAGAGATGCGTAATAGCAGAAAGACTCTGCCTCCCTTACGACGTGCCTGACCGAGCAGGGAACCCTGGTGCATCGGGCCCCTGCTTTGCAGCAATACCTGGACTGGCGGTTGGTGCGCTGTATGCGGGGCTGTGGTCTGGCTCTGCCCAAGTGTTCGCCCACTCTGATCACAACAGGCGCAGTCCAGTTGTAGATGCTGCAGTTGGTTTCTGCCTTCGCCCTTGTAGGGCTGTGCTTGTCGTGCCTGTCTGCATCAGGGGCCCTTGGACGAGTGGGCCCCCGGATTTGAGTTGGTGATTTGCCCCCTGGGACATACAGTGAGTCTTGGCAGGCCTATGGGCAGACCCTGTTTAATGTGACGGCCCTGCACAGCCCGCGGGTGTCGCACTCTCAAGCTTGGATCCCTTCCTGAGGCTCATACGGGGACCTAGAACTATGAACTATGCTGTCCCTGGATGACCCAGGCTGCGGGGTAAGTGCCTGACTGTACCTGGTGCTGTTATGCTGACAGGCAGTGGACCCTGGCACTTTGGGAGTGCTGATGGTCAAGGCCATTGTAGGGTGTGACTTCCCCTGCCTCTCTACGAGTTCTAATGTGGACATTTCAGTTCTTTACGTTTGTGTGAGTCCCAGTAGAGTGCTGCTGGGGAGTGACACTTTCTTGGATAACCAGGCCCAAGGGATTCATTTGCTGTTCCGTCTCTGGGCCCTGCCTTGCCTCAGAGTGACTGGCAGTTGCTTTCGGGCCATATTGACTTGGCGGCCCCACACAAATCGCGGGGCCACACTCCCAGTCCTGGGCATGCTCTGTTGGTGCCTGGCAGGTACCTTATGTGCTAGATTGTGCTGTCTCTGATGGTCCCTGGACACAGGGGTGAGAGCCTTGCATTGTAGCTGGTAACTTGCTGCACATCATACTGTGGGGCTTATACCACCATGAGGTGTTGTTGGACTTGGCCCCTGTGGGGTGGGCATTTACTCTCTACTGCAGAGGACTGATAGGACTACTGTGCAACTCAGCCTTCCCTCCATTTTGGCCCCACAGTAACATCTACGCTTTTTGCACTTATGAAGTGTGCCCGGTGTTCACTGCTGGGGTACGACTACTCTCAAGTCTGTTGTGGTGCGCTGGTGGCCTGGAGATTTATTTCCACCTCTCCATACCTGCACTGATGGAGGGTATGATGGTCTGGACTGCCTCTGGGTCTAGCCCGTCCTTGCACTGCCCACACTATTGTTTACTGAACTTTCTTGCGACTTTGGGCACGACTGTGCTGGGGGGGTGCTCTCTCCTGCTTTGCCTGTACAGTCATGGGTGCACGCAAAAGCCCAAAGAGGATGCGGTGCTAGCACCCCCTAGGAGGGGATCAAGTAGGGCACTGGGTCTGGGAGAAGGTTTATATGGACAGAAAGTTCAAGGCACTCTTGGCTGCCACTGACTCTTCTGGAAAGCGCTTTGAATGAAAACTTGATTTGCTATCGGTGGAACTGGGTCTTATCCATGAAGCGTTGTGGAAACTGTCGGAGGGGGTCCATTCGCTGGAGGACACTGTGCATCTGGTGGCAGGCTGGATGATCAGGAGGATTGTGCACTCCGGAATAATGTCTGCATTGTTGGGCTGCCCGAGAGGGTTGGGAAGATGCCCTACTGTTGTATCCGGAGGATTGGTTGCAGGAGGTGGTGGCCCCGGATGGCCTCTCCAAATTCTTTGCCTGAGAGTGTGCATACGGAGTGTCTGCCCAACTGCCTCACCTTGGGGCCTGCCACATCTGGTAGTGGCACGCCTTTTGCATTTTCACGATAGGGACCACCTCCTGTAGCAAGCACTTGCACATAGCCCTTTTGCTGTGGAAAATGCAAGAGTGTTGTTGTACTCTCATTTTACTCTCCAGGTCCGGACTCAGAGGGCTTAATTTCTAGTGTTGAAGAAGATACACAACTTGGGACAGATTTACTCTCACTGTTTTTTGTCTGAAATAGGTTGAGTACAAAGTAAACTTCTTTACTGACCCGCCTGTGGCCTGGGATTGGCTTGAACTATATGATAGGGTACCATGCACACTGTGATGCCGGTGTCACAGCAGCCTCTGCACCCAGGGCATCAACAATTAAGGTACAGGGGCATGACCCAGCCTATTATATCAAGGGTTTTATTGGAGCAAACGAGGGGGGTAGAGACTGCTGCGGCATTGGAAACCTGTGAGGGCTCTTCTTAATATCCTTCCCCAGAACATCGCAGCTCTGTGTCGGAGTCTGGTGACTCAATTATCCCAAGGTTTGAGAACACTCTGCAGGGGATTACCCCGGGGTCGCTGGATGATATTGTTTAACGATATGTGTGCTGGTAATGTTCTTTTATATTACCTTTTTACCCTTTATATTTGTTTCTGTGTTGGTGTGCAGAATGTTTGCGTGGTCCATTCCGCCTGTGTGGTATCCAGACATGAGCAGAACAAGAGAGGAGCCGGGCGGGGCATTGCAGGACTCGTCCCCTTGTATTTATTGGTTTGCCAGGGTGCTCCTTCCTTCTTCTGTAGTTGGCGTCCCCCCTCTTTGGTTGCTTTCCTCTGTCATGGAATTTGTTGGACCATTGGCCTTTGTTTGGCTCCTTGGTGGGCCTTGCGTACTGGGTTTTTTGTCCTGGGGGGAGGGTTGTGTTTTTTATTGTTTGTTATTTCACTCATCCATTTTTTTACAGGCGGTGTTTGTGTGGGGCAGTGGTATTCTTCTGTTTGGAATGATGAGCGATGGGTGGGATCAGTGGTGCTGAGCCTGAGTGGGGCGCTTCCGTTTCTCGCCCGCTGAGCTACCAATTATGGTGGTGCAGGTTAAATTGATACTAAGTGGCACAACATTCTTGCTTATTTGAAATGAAGGGGAGTTCAAATTGCGTTTCTACAGGAGACACATCTCGTGGAATCTTAACTCCAGACTCTCCAGGGGCGCCGGCGGGGTCAACGGTATGCCACCACTTACTCAGCTTTTTTGCATTGAACTCTTATTTTGGGTCTGGCCCAGAGTACCTTTTCAGTTGCACAGGCAAAATTGTGGATCTGTAGGGTCGCTATATGCTGGTATTGGGTTGACTGGGCGGTAGGGATGCCTTGTTATTGAATGTCTATGCACCGATTGTTGACCAAGCTGCATTCTTGTCTGGGTTGGCTCCGCTTTTAGTGCTCATGGCACCTTATTGGATGATCGTTGGGGGATGCGTGGTGGATATTGTGTTAGATAGATCGCATCCTCCCCTGCGCAGTGCACCAGTGACTAAGTTGGGGGGTGGTACAGTGGGACTTAGTTGATTGTTAGAAAACACACAATCCAGGTCCTTGCATCTGCTCCTTTGGTTCAGCTCTGCATGAATTTGAGGTCCAGGTTTACCAACTATACACCTGTCAGACATTGTATAGTAGGGTGGTGGGCACTGTATACGTGGTGAAAACATACTCTGATCACTTCCCCCATCGTGTACACCTTGTAATGGTCCTCCTCTACACTCACAGTCCCTACCTGGTGCTTAGATCCAGTGATGTTGAACGTTCTGGACTCCCGGGTCCTCTTGGATGATCATATCATGAATTTCTGGTCAGATAATGTAGGCTCTGCATCGTCGGTGGGAGTCAAATTGGAGGCCATGAAAGTGGGTTACTGTATCTCCAGTAAAGTGGGGGTATGGTACCAACTGCGTGTAGATATCCAGCATCAGGAGGCGATGGTTAATGAGCTCCCGCTTGAGTTGGAGGGGGACTCTGGATGGGCGGCGTGAATCACTGACAGAATATCGAGAATCAAAATATCAACCTACAGAAATATTGATGCAAAAATATCGAAGTCAAGAATATCGACATCCTATCTACATAATGGTAAGTACAATAATATTGAGAAAAATAAAATAGATGTCAAAAATATCATTGTTAAAAATATATATTTTTTAAATTACAAAAATAAAGTATAATAAAGTAAAAAATACATATAATTAAAATAAACCTAGTTAAAATATTTTTTTAAGTTTAAAAATTATAACTAATATATAATGTAGAAATAAATTAAACATATACATATAATATATATGCTTACTTAATAATATTTTTTAATAATTATTTTAATAACAAATTGTTTAAAAATATATTATAAATTACAAATACATTTATACATAACAATAATATAAATAAAGATTAAATAAGTATATATAACAAATTAAAAAAATTACAATTATTTTTCATCCTTTTTTCATCTTTTTTAAATTAATTATATACTACATTATCTAAAATAATACAAAAAATATTGGACAGTGAGGGGCATAAAATTACTATTCCAACTCCCAACAATGTAACATTAGGGAAAATGTTGGATAGCATAGGGGTAAAAATGACAATTCCCACTCCAGTGAGTGCAACAGTAGGGAAAGTGTTGGATAGCGTAGGGGTAAAAATGACTATTCCCACTCCAGTGAGTGCAACAGAAGGGAAAGTGTTGGATAGCGTAGGGATAAAAATTATTATTCCCACTACAGTGAGTGCAACAGTAGAGAAAGTGTTGGATAGCGTAGAGGTTAACATTACTATTCTCACTCCAGTGAGTGCAACAGTAGGGAAAGTGTTGGATAGCGTAGGGGTTAAAATTACTATTCCCACTCCAGTGAGTGCAACAGTAGGGAAAGTGTTGGATAGCGTAGGGATAAAAATTACAATTCTCACTCCAGTGAGTGCAACAGTAGGGAAAGTGTTGGATAGCGTAGGGGTAAAAATTACTATTCCCACTCCAGTGAGTGTAACAGTGTGGAAAATGTAGGATAGCGTAGGGGTTAAATTAACATACTTATTAATTAAATAATTTTTGAAAAACAAATAACAGATTAATAATTAATTAATAAACAAAACAAAAAATACCAATACATTTAAATTAATATTTACTTAAATACCAGTAAATTACTTCCCACCCTATTCCCCTATAAACGCACAACCCACTACACACAAAAAATAACACAATTAATTTAATTATCAATTACTCAATTAATAAAAATTAAATACCAATGGTAAATTAACTAACAATAAATTAATAATCAATACCAATTAAGAAAAATTAATAATTACTTCATTATAATAAATTACTTCCCGCCCTATTCCCCTATAAACCCACAACCCACTGCTCATAAAAAAGAACACAATTAATGTAATTATCAATTAATCAATTAATAAAAACGAATTAACAATAATTATTTAACAATACATTTATTAACAACAACAATCAATATAAAAATAATATAATAATTATAATTAATATTATTATACATGAATCAATTAATAAAATTAATTATCAATTAATCATTAATGGGCAATAAATTAATAAGCAATAACAATAAATAAAAAAATATAGATTAATTCATTATAATTAAATTACTTCCCACCCTATTCCCCTATAAACCCATAACCCACTGATACTAAAACACAAAATGTACTTTAAAAGAATTACAAATTTCTAAACATTTAATACATATATTTAAAAAGAATTAAAAAACATTACAAAAAATGTTAAACACATACATATAAAATACATAGTAAAATACATAACACTATGTTAAACACATAAATATAAAATACATACTAAAATACATAACACTAATATAAATATCGATATTATTAACAACGATATTTTTGCAAACGATATTACTTACTTTGATATTACTTACTTCGATATTACTTACTTTGATATTAAAAAAACAATATTACTTACCTGAAGGTCGATATTCTGGTCACCGATATTCTTGACATCGATATTCTGTCCCTACGATATTTAAAGCTTGATATTAGTGTAGGTCGATAATAAAATAATCGATTTTATGTCTGCATACCGGGTGGCGTAAGGTGCTGGAGGAGCGGCAGAAGTTGTTTGAAGTCTTCGAACGTCTGCGGCACTTTCATTATAAGTCGTGTGTGGCAAGGGCACATGCAGATAGAGATAAGTCTGGCAGGATATTTATTGGTATGGCTCCTTCAGGCTGAGAGCAAGAGGCATTCTATCCTTCAGGTGCATGACCCTTCAGGGGCAGGACATCTTTTCTCAGGATGAGATTGGTAAGGCATTTCTGCACCACTACTAGGAGTTGTATTCGCAGAAGGCATTGGTCCTTTACACTCATCCGCATGCTAGAACCCGCACTGGCTCTCTGCTATCTTTAGCTTTTGCAGTGGAACCAGGGACCCGCCAGGGCTGTCCCTTATCCCCATTATTATTTGCTGTGGCAATGGAGTCATTCACTCATATGGTTTGCGTAGGTATTCGCTATTGTGGGGCCTATGTTCCTTTCTTTATTTGCAGACGACATGGTACTCTAGATGCAGGGTGAGAATTCTAATTTACAGGGGGTGGTGGTGGCATTGACGGCGTTTGGCCGGCACTCTGGGCTAACGGTTAATTGTAGAAAGTCTTGTGAGTATCCTCTGGGGGGTGGAGATAGCAGAAGGCAGTCCCCCACTTACAGCCCTAGCATTGTAGTGGGAACGGCACACTATCCGATACCTCGGGGAGTCTCTATCTATCTGTCCGCTGATTTACTGTTCGATGGCAACTATGGCCACGCACTTGCTGGATCACAGCGGTCATTGGAGTGTTGGACAACATTGCTGCTTTGTATGAGTGGCAGGGTTGCTGTAACCAAGATGGTTGTCCTGCCCCCTCTCTTCTATTTACGGCTCTTCTGCTTGAGCTGCCCCAGAAGTTCTTTCAAGAACTCAAAAGTTTCTTGTCTTTATACTGGGGCACATCACAACGCCATGGGGCGCTTTGGAAATTAAGCCTGCCATTGCTGGAGGGCGGTTTGGTTGCACCGACCTGGATTTGTATTAGCTAGTAGGGCAACTGGAAAGGTTAGCTCGTTGGCAGTCCTACTTGTGAGATGCTGAGGGTCGAGAGAGTGGTTCCCCCAGCTAGGGAGTTACTAACCAGGATAGTGTTAAGGCTGCTCCCGTCCTCTAATGTGCGGAATCTGAACTTGCTAATCAGATCAGCGCACTATGTTTAGGCCAGGACCCTTAAGAGAACACATACCACAACTCTGTATACATGCAAGCTCCTGCTCCTGGTGGCTCGACGCTGGGAGGAACGAGTGGCTTGTCCCGTCTCTATTGATGGATGGCAGCCAGGATTGCGGTTCTGGGTGATATTTTGTGAGGGGTGAATACTTTTCCTTCTAAACCCTCCATGAGTCTTACAACCTCCCAGCTGGGCATTTCTCGTTTCACGGCATGTTGGTGCCTAAGATGCGTGAGTCGTGGAACTCAGGAGGGGCCGAACAGCCAGAACATGATTTTCTTCGCCTTCTTTTCCTCATCATGGGTCAGACAAAAGCGGTCACCCTGTTGTATAGGGCCCTCCTGCAGGGGTCCTGGCTAGACCTGTGGGAGCTCTGGGAGACCTGGGTCTGGGATTTTGGAATGCCGATGACTGACTGGGTTTGGAGGAGTGTACTGGAGTGCACCTCGTGGGTGTCCCGGAATGCCGGCTTCAAGCTCATCCAATTTTATTTTTTGTATCAGGCTTACCTTACCCCTCAGTGCATACACACCATGTTTTCTGCAGCAACATCTGTATCCCTGTGTTGTGCTATTGGGGATGCCAGCTTTTTGCATATGGTATGGAATTACCCATTTTTGCCACCTTATTGGACGCTGGTCCTTCTTGTGGTCCACCAGGCCACTGATCAGATGTTCGCCCTTAGTCCCCAGCTGTGTCTCCTGGGTCTTCATGATGCATGCTGTTGTCCAGATGGTTACGGATGGGTTTCTGGATCTGGCCCTGATTCTTTTTTCATAGGCAGATAACGATGAGTTTGAAATTGGCTCGGGTCGGACATATATCAAAGGGGGTTGGAACAGGCAAAATGGGCAGACTGTGAACAGTAGGCCTTAAACCGGGAAGAGGCGCAGAAGGTGCCGATTTTGCCAGCAATGGGACACAATAATGATGGCTTGTCCCGAGGGCCAAATTTTGGTGGATGATTCTGACTCTGTAAGTTCTTCACCTGCTACAAATGTGTAGGTCGCGGCACAGGATCGGGTCAATCACTGAGGTGGGGTGGGGCCTTCTGTGACCGGGTTTGACAAGGACTTTGTGGCCATTTTGTAGTGTATTTCAGGGTGGATGGGCATTTGGATGACCGTCATGGAGGGAGGTGCATGGACCTTGCAGAAAGTCAGGAACCTATTATGGGCTTGTACCTTCTCTGTTGGAGATTTGGGCTCCGGTACTACTGATCTTTCTACTTATTAATGATTTTATGGTATTGTATCCTTCTTTCTTGTTATCTTTTTTGTATGGTTTTGTTATGTTGCAAAATTATTTAAAAATATATTTTTTAAATGGATGGTTGGTGTTGTAAGGGTGGTGAGGGTTTTTTAGGGTTCAGAAATGGTTGAAGTGTAGGCCTGGTTAAGGGATTTTAAGGGGTCAGGGATGAGTGGAGTTTAGGTGTAGAAAAGTCTTTTAGTGTTCAGGGATGGGTGAGTTTAGGGTTCAGGGATGGGTGGAGTTTAGGTGTAGTGAGTGGGGTTTAGGTTTCTGTGATGGGTGGAGTTTAGGGTTCAGGGATGGGTAGAGTTTAGGCGTAGTGAGAGGTGTTCAGGCTTCAGCAATGAGTGGAGTTTAGGTGTAGAGAGAGGTGTTTAGGTTTTTGGCATGGGTGAAGTTCAAGGGTAAGAAGGGCTAATAGGTTTCAGGAATGGGATGTAGTTTAGATGTTTTGAGAGGCTTTGGTGGCAGGGATTGATGGTGTTTACTGGTTGTGAGGGGTCAGGGATGAATAATGTTTAAGGGTGCTGAAGGGTCAGCGAAATAAAAGCTTCAAAAGTAACTGTTCGACAGTGTAAAATATAGAAATCTTAAATAATATTCCATGAAGTGAACCACTGAAATAAATACCTCCGACAAAACTGTTTCTGAAAGTAAGACCTGCAACCATTGCATTTACACCTTGAAAAATATGCATGTAAAAGTTAACTTCGAACAAAAAGACATTGTATGAATTGATTTCCATGAAATGGTAAAAGCTATTCGTTCTGAAAATTTCCATGGAACAGTTTAGGTGAAATGGTTTCTCAGTAATGGTATTCCATGAAATGTTTTTTCTATGAAATCACATACAATCAACATATAGTAGTTGACAGTTAAAATGTGTGAATTTTGAGCCTCAACATTTCTACCTGAGTAGCAGATGGACAGTTTTTTTGTGGGAGGCCAACTTTAGATGTGTTAGAACTAATTTCATGTGCATAGACAGCCCTTGATTGCACCAGTACACATTGCGTCTGAAAAAAGCAAAGAAAATCTGGAGAGAGCCCCAGAAATTGGTGCCACACAACTTATTTTGTTAAAAATGAATACGCCAAGCCAAAATGTGCGCTTTCAGCAAAGAAATTATCCACAGGTAGCCAGGGATTTCAGTATGCTGGGCAGTCCTTCACCGCTGGTGCGCATAGAAGTAAAGGCTCTTGTTGAGGCCCACCCACAAGAGTCTAAATGGTTTTTGGATGTTTTTGTGATTGATACCTGCACAGTCATTGAGGAATTTTTTCAAAGACAGAATCAAATATGTCACGTGAATACGAAAGCTGAGCATCCGCTGATAATGAATAGGAGGCTACGAAGGGGCATGAGCTGAGGGTCAAGAAGTCAAACCTGAGATTTTATCAGGGGGTCAAAGGATTTGTGATTACATTCTGTACACTGGCTCTTGTGGTAATCAATGTCCATGGTTTTGTATTCCGCTTATCAAGCTGAAGGATGATTTGTATACTTCATAGTAATACTAGGCCTCATAGTCATTAAAAGAGTGTTCCACAGAAATGTCACATGTAATATCATTACTTGCAATGTATCTAGATCACAATCTCCAAAATAACATCTGTTACCTTTGAAATGGTAATTTTGAAAACCTCTGCTTTTTGTGTGATAATTGCAGCCAGACATGTGACATGTAATATATGTGTGTGTGTGAGATGTGTGTAGTGTATGTGTGAGGACATTAAATAATTAACAGGAGCCTGGTAGGACAATGTTGAAGCGGTGGACTCGCCATACTTTATTGCTATTTTTTTGCATTCGAAATCATCTTACTGCAACTGTTTTCTCCAACCATTCCTTGGCACTGCCTTCTGCCCAACTACTTCCTCTAACACTCCCTTTTAGGCCGTAATCTTGGTTCCACCTCATGCCTCTTTAACCCAGCTCCAGAATCTCCTTGCCTAGTTATATAACTCTTGCATGTTCCTTTTTGTCCCTTGCTATGGATCAAAGCCTATTGACAAAAAAGAAGTGTCCTTCCACAAAAAAGGAATGGGCCTCCACCTGCAACTACCGGCTCTAATCCAGCACTGATTAAGAATGCTCAGAATTGTGTGCCAGGAACCCTGACCGCCCCTTGTCCTGGTGTCACTGCGCCTGCCCCACCAATAAGTTACACCTCTGGAAAGGGCAAGTAAGCACAATTAATGCCCTGCAACACGTGGACTATAAGGTTATTACATTTCAGCTTCACATCCTCGCCGCCACAAGCTGAGATACACACGCTTCAAGGCCTGCACAAGTTTCTGGACTGCAAAACGGATGCAAATAAGCAGTATACATTGCTGCATTATCACTGCCTTAGCCAATAAGAACATGACAAAAAGAGCGTTAATCAAAATTTCAGGATTCGTTAAGTTGCGTGAGGTTTATGTTTCCTAAAAAATAAAATAAAAGATATTTAAAACCAGCACTTATAAAAGCTCACTTTAAAATGTATAAAACGAACTGTGACAATGTTGTAACAAAACAGGAAAAAAGCAACAGTGAATGTAAGAAACATTAGTTGCATTGGGTATTGCAAAAAAAAAACACAAAAAACGAGTTCAATCAAATGAGCGCTCTGTGAGGGAGGTGGCCCATGCACGTCCTAAAGTAAACATTTATTACAGCGCGCGCCTGCTTCCTGCTCCATCCCATCCCGCTGAGAGTTGGGCGTCCGAGCGGTCCGGGTCTGTTAAAGCGGGCTTGTGGGCCGAGCCGCACGCGCCGCTCGGTTCCAGCTGCCTCTCTGTGCGAGGCGCGCGCTCCCACTCTCAGGAGCCGCAGGACAAAGAGCGCGAGCTGCCGCCCAGCGCGTGCTGCGAACAAAGAGAGCCGCCGCTCGCGCCGCCGGTCCTCCGTGCTCGCTGGCGGGGAAAAGAGGACGCAGCGCTGACGGCTGTCCCGTGACCCCGCGCTCTGATGTCATCAGTGCTCACGTTTTCCTACGGGGAGGTCATGTGGAAAAGTATCACTGGATACTCTGTGTGTCTGTGTGGTGTCAAAAATCGGTCGCGCGCTCCTTCGTACTCAGGATGGCATCTATACATGCCAACATTTTTAGTAGAGGAAAGTGGGCGAGTTAAAACAAACAAAATGATCGAGAGAATGTACTTCCCCAAGTGTCTATTAAAGACGTGGCAAGTTCAGGTGGGACACACGTTTTAAGCAAAAATAAATCGTGAGTCTCCCGCCTGAATCTTGTCTGCAGAATGCCACTCGCCTCTCCGATACGGCGTTGCACATGTCAAACCCGGAGGTATGAATAGATGCTGGGGTGACCCCGCTCATGGCGCGAAGGTCAGGGGCGTAACAAAGGCCCCCGCAGATCCCGCACTGCTGACGTGTAGCTTTTTTTTTGACGGGCAGTTCCTCGTTCCATTATAGTGAGATTGGTTAACTAAGTACTATTAAGGTGGGTATTAAGTAACACCTGCTATTTATATTGCTGATATCAGGGCTATTGATATTTTGCGATTTAGTGGCCGCTGATTTTTTTTGCGTAAGTATAGATTTGCCGCATTTGCCACATAATCCATCATCTGCAGCATAAACTGCAGATTTTAACAAACAAAAAAAGTTGCCTCTAGCGCAAATGGTTCAAAAGTTCCTAAAAAGCAGTGTAAGGCCCTCTTCAAAGCTTGACTGGCTACCTTTCTGTTGTTTATTGTTATAGTGGCATATTAAAATAGTGCTAATGAAGTGCAACCAATGCCCATACAGCGTTAACAAGTGTACACATAACAAAATTGAACGGATACTATTACAAAATCTGCAGCATCACGCTGCATAATTTCCATTTTCTTGTAGCATAATTGAATCAACCCCACCACATAATCTGGCCTTCCAGCGCCACATAATTCCAGTGGCCCTGCTTATAAGTGAAAACTGTCACCCATCATGTAGTGTGGCTAGAGTTACCCTACTGATTATGGTTTTCAATAGTCATTGAAGCAGAAGGGGAGATGCTGAGACAGTGGTGTATAAAGGATGCCGTTGGCTCTAATGCAAGCAAGAACAATTGCCCTTCCAATCCCCTGGTATGGCAAAAATAGCATATTCAGGGTGCAGTGGACCCCTTGAATCCCCAAAGCCCTGGTACCATGGCTTAGTGCACTATTGATAGCTAGATCTCTGTTATGAACAGCTGTTCTTGCTGGCCATCCTATGGCACCCCCACTCTAATTCATTGGTACTCACTACATTTGCCCCCGTTTTTGTTTAGGGACGTCCTATGAATGTGGAAACATATATGTGCTGTGCACATACTTTCATTCATTCCGTGATATGGCAATGGGTAATTAATCTAAATGTTTACTGCTGACATATGCAGTGATCTTGGCAGGCCCAACTTAACTTTCGGTACTTCAGCTATCAGTAATTAAGAACATTAAATTGGGCATTAGTTGCACTTGCTATTTACAGTGGTGTGGCTAAAGACACCTCTTGCTCATAGTACTCTTTGCCGGCAGATGAGAACCAGGACTGCGCAACGCAGGGATATGCCATGAGACTCCTGAATTTTTAATAGAAGTCTCTGCACATTTTTGGAAATGTAGCAGATGTCCCAGTTTTCACAAGAGGAGAAGACACGTTTTAGTGAGTACCACTGCAGGATTAGTTAGCATCCCACATCAGAAAGTAATTAAAGCAACACAGATGTTGTGTGTGTGTTATTTACTAAGGGTTCTATATGGGCTTGCACGACTGTGTACAATTTTGAGCTCCCACCTCCAGGATTTGTTAAATGTAAGTAAATGATAGTGTTACTGTTATATATCCACAGTAATCAGATGAAGCTTTTATGTAGGTTTTAATATAAACAGCACAGCAACAGAGACTGCAGCTCCTTGGCATACAGGAACAGTGTAACTGACCTGAAGCCTAAGAGTCAGAGGTGTTCTAAAGAACACTCAAAGAAAAACAACATAGACTTAAAGGGACAGTGTAAATGACATCAGGTACAGAATGTAACACATCTCCCTTCAATACAGAAATAAAAATTGCAGATTATGAAACATAGTCATCCAAATTCCTGGGAACCAATGTTGGTCGAAGAGACATCTTAACTCTGGAGGCAATTGAGTCTTTTGCTATATGTGGATAAGAAGGATTTAAAGATTGATGAACATTAGGACATTTAGCAACACGTTTGATGTTCCACAACTTGCCATCTTGGGTTATAATACTGTTATTAAAAACTCTCAAAACCTTCATTGGTTTGCCAAACTTATCAGAACATTTAGTTATCAGACCAGGTCTTTTGGTCCTAACTAAATCTCCCACTGAAACATTGGGAGTTCTAACATTCCATTTATTATCATACCATAATTTGGTTCTAGCTTGTTTGTTTTCAACCTTTAGAGGAGCTTGTTCAACCAATTCCTTCGAAAAAGATTTATTTGCACACTTATCTCTAAACCACCAAGGACAAATTGTTGAAGCTGGATCACGTCCCTTGAGAAGACGGAATGGACTGACCTCTGTGGTTGAATGGGGAGTAATTCTATAAAACCAGAGTTTTTCTCTCAAATTAGTTTTCCAATTACTACCCAATTTACACACATCCGTAATGAACCCTTTCAACACTCTATTAAAACGTTCTACTAATCCATTTTCATGTGGTTCATAAAAAGAAACAGTATGATGTTTAATACCATGTAATTTAAGGAATTCCTCCATATCTGATGAAGTAAGTTGAACCCCATTATCAGTGACAATAGTCGAAGGACAACCCTCCCTGGAAAAAACTTCTTTAAAGAACTCTACCACCAAGTAACCACTTCAGAATCATCAGATACTTTGTTATCTGAAGTAATACACGGATGCCTAGACATAAAATCCGTAAGAAAAACAACATAGATTTAAAGGGACAGTGTAAATGACATCAGGTACAGAATGTAACAGTTACGCTATCCCTTGTGCCACAAACAGAACCCTAGTAAATAGCCCCAGAGTGTCAAAGCTGCCTTAAAGATCCGTTTAGTGCCTGCTTTTTGTTTGTTTTTGTTGTTGCTTGCTGTTAGTTAAGCCATTCTGTGCCCCTCGGTCAATGTAAAATTGTAGTCTTACTTATGTTTGGAGCTTGTTCTACTTTTTGGTTTTTAAAACTGGATCCCCGGTGCAGAAGCACCATTCTTGTCTTTTATCCCATGACCTGAACATTTATGTCAACAATGCCCACCCATTGTGTACAACCTAAGGAGGAAAAAACATTGCATTCTGTACAAATGCATGAATTCAGTCAAGGTCAGCAAGATGGTTTGCACACTTAAAGGTCATCACTGCATATGGGTTATCCTGAAAAGGACAACTCAGCTTTTCATCCTCAGATGTCAGTGACTTGAGTACCATTACATGTCGAAATAATACCACAGGTTAAATGTAGCGCTTAGAAATGTCAAATGTAGAAACTGGTGCATTTTGAGTATTGTGAACAAACACACCCCACCATGTGCCTTTCGTTAAACCCTGAAGCGGGATGAGTCTGCAGAAACACCATTCTTGCCGGCTAAACTATGACATCACATTTTGAGATCATCAATGCTCACCAATTTTGGCTGACCTAGATGAGTGAAATCATATTGCATGCTTAGAATGCTGGCAGGATGACTCAGTAAGCTAAATATTCACCATTGCACTTACAGTGATCTTTTTAAGCCTGACTCAGCTTTCCCTCCTTCAGAGGTCAGTACTAAGTACATTGAATTCCATATTGGTAACATCTGCTATTTTCAGTGCATAGAAGCAACATCTCAGAACATATTGTGCCCTCGTCTCTGCTTCCATTCTTCAGGGATCTGTAAATTAAGTGCCATTAAATTGGGTAATAGTAACACCTGCTATTTACAGTGCTTTGAAATGGCATATGCACAAGCTGCAGCTCAGATGGTGATGCAAACAAAGACATCCCTCCCCTAAATCTTATGGTTCATGATGCTCACTGAAGCAGAATCCCCCCTCGCCGGAAGAAACTCCACTGGCTCTCCATTCAGAAGAGGCGCCAAATCAAGATGCTGATCCACACCTACAAAGTACTATACACCAAGGAACCAGCTTACACCAACCACCTACTGAAATTACACCAACCCTCCAGACTTCTGCGTTCTGCCTCCCTCTTCCCCGCACACTCCACCCAAGTCTGCCAAAGCAACAGTAAAGGACGCTCCTTCTACCATGCAGCAAAAATCCTGGTACGACCTTCCTCTCCAGACCTCGGTCTCCATTCTAGAATTCTGGAAAGGACAATACCTAGTTGTTCAACTGAGCTCTCATGAAGCGGCAAGACCCTCTGTACCTGGAGACCCTCATGGTTGATTAGCGGTGCTTTATAAATCCTGTTTGTCGATGATCGATGAGGATGGAGGCTGCACAGAAGTGCCATTTGTGCTGGATATCCCATGACACGCAACTCTGATGTCATCAATACATACATATTTTTGCTGACCTTTCTATAGATGCAGAAATATATGGTGAGTTGTACATATACATTCATTTGATTCCAGAAGGATGGCTGAGTGAGATCAATTCTCATCACTGAGTATCGGATGATTTCAGCTAAGAGGTCAGTAAACTGAGTACCATTGATGTGGATGATACATACACCTACAGTTGATAATGCTTAGAAATTATAGAAGCACTATTCAATAATAAGTTAAGAATAGTATTCCACACATGGCAAAACATTGCTAATACTGCAGCATAATTCCTTCCAATATCGACTAATCAAAGCCTTGGCCTATTCTTTTTTAAAACTTTGTACGTTCCTTAAAGATGCCCTGCCAGCCCCTGATCTAAGCGGGGATGAATGGTTCTGTGCCACAAAAGAAACTGACATGGAAATACTTCAAAGCATCAGAGCAAATGTGACAGACTAGTGTAAAGCTATCTTTTCTGTTGAACAATTCAGCTGAAGTTATACCCCTATGAGGATATGTATTATCCACCTCTCAAAGGATCCAATTATTGTTAGTGCAGTAGATGCAGTAGCACTGTGGGGAAAAGATGTAAAGTGTCTCTTACCTGATATGCACCCCAATTAAAGCTGTACTTTACTCCTGCTCCAGGGCCTATTTTCCTTGCTCACATTACAACCCAAGCACATCTTCAAGCAATTGCACATCCTGGGCTTCATTATGTTCAAATCATATCAATTACAACCTAATTATATACATGGACACATAGTTACCTGAATATATATATATATATATATATATATATATATATATATATATATTCACTGAAAAAACCATAGGTTATAGACCATATATAGTTAGGAATTAGCATTTACAAAACCTTGAAAATTCACTGAAAAAACCATAGGTTATAGACCATATATAGTTAGGAATTAGCATTTAAAAAACCTTATTTTACTCACACAAAACCATTGAAATTCCATATATAGTTAGTTGCACTAACTATATATTGCGCACCCGCAATCCACTGCTGATGATGTCACATATTACATCATTCATGACATGGTCAGTGACATCACTGATGACATCACTGATGACATCTCAAATGACATCACTGATGACATCACTGATGACAACATCCAGTGACTATGTTTCTGTAAAGTTAAAATATGTCTTACATATTGAAGAATGAGTGGATGTATAAGTGTCTGGACGAAGGATTTAGTAGGTGCATGACTGAATGTATGAGTGAGTGATTAAATGTGTCTCACTGAGTGCATGGGTTAGTGACTAAACTGTCTTAATTTGTGCATCATTATGTCTGTTGTTCTGTAAACTGCTGCATGTGTTGATCAGTAGCTATATGAGTAACTATATGGGTTATTGATTGATTGCCCAAGTATTTGCATGGGAGACTGAGTGTGTGTGTGGCTGGATGGGAGGTGTGTGACTCTGTACAGATCAATGTGTACTTGTATCAATGATTGTATAAGAGAGTAAGTATGTGTTAGTATATGGTTGAAAACGTAAGGTGCTCTATGTTTAACTGTATAGAGTAGAACATGGAAGTGTGATTGATTCTTTACAGGACTGACTAGGTGTGTGAGTAACTCCATGGATGAGTGGCAGAGTGTGAGTGTCTGTATAGGTGTATGAGTGCATATGATTGTGTTGTAAACATGAGTGATTGTATGTATGAATGATTGTATGGGTGAATGAGTGAATGTGTGTGTAGACGTAGGAATCAGTGAGTACGTATGTAGTAACTAGTATTGGTGTGTCAATGGTTTCAAAAATTATACTCTGTTTTTAACACTGGGTGAAACAGAGGTTATATTAAAATGTGAGGAGATGCATTGTATTGTCACATGAATGATATCATCAGTGATGTGATCATTGATGTCAAGTGAGATGTCATCAGTGATGTCATTTGAGATGTCATCAGTGATGTCATCAGTGATGTCACTGACCATGTCATGAATGATGTAATATGTGACATCATCAGCAGTGGATTGCGGGTGCGCAATATATAGTTAGTGCAACTAACTATATATGGAATTTCAATGGTTTTGTGTGAGTAAAATAAGGTTTTTTAAATGCTAATTCCTAACTATACATGGTCTATAACCTATGGTTTTTTCAGTGAATTTTCAAGGTTTTGTAAATGCTAATTCCTAACTATATATGGTCTATAACCTATGGTTTTTTCAGTGAATTTCAATGGTTTTTTAATAGCAAATATCATAAGCTGTCGAATGTCAAGTACGTGGTAAGAATTTTTTTTTTCGTGTTTATGCACACTGATCTGCTTTGATTGCTGCCCCCCACCCCTCATTTCTATTAGGAGTACTCTCTCTTTGCAGATAGTGAAGGGTAGTTAACGCAGCCCTTTCCCCCTTTGTAATCCGTCGTGCCTGCTTCTCTCTCCATTTGATTGATTGTTCTCTTTGGTTCATTCTCTATTTACAAACAAGCACAGAGTCGCAATACTCTGTTTAGTCTTTGCAGATAGCGAAAAATCGTGTAAAAAAACAAAAGGAATCGAGCAAAATCAGTAGGCCACTAATGGGATCTCTTTTGACCTCGCTAAAATAGAAACATTAGGAACAACCTGTTGAAAATAGCAATGCGTATGTATATAAGCGGCGTTCATTTGTGTTCACAGTACCCCTTGTTGATTGTTTCAATCGAGCATTGAATTGTTCGAAGTTAATTCTCTTAACGATCTTCTCTACCTGCAAACGAGGAAGAATAGGAATATTCTATCTCCCTTTGCAGATAGTGAAGGGTAGGTAACGCAAGCCTTTAACACGTCGTACCTATTTCATTCCTCATTGATTGATTGATTGTCCGAACATTGACTGTTTGGGAATTAGTTCTTTTTGGAGGTATTCCCTGTTTGCAAATAAACGTAGGAAAATCTTTGCAAGTAGTGAAAGGGTACGTAATGCGGACCGTTCTCCCCCGTTGTAATCTGTCATGCCTATCTACTCCCCACTGATTGATGCACCTTTTTCACCCGGACCATTTACTAGAGATACGTCATCTGGCCCGACCAGAGAGCACCCCTAGTGAAAAGGACATATGCAATAATAACGAAGTGATCACTGTATCCTGTTAACAGAAACTTTACCATGAAACAACCTGGAAAGAAAAAAATAGGAAAACGAAAATCAGTAGGCCACTGATGAACATGAACTTTTATTAAACAACGAACAAAGAAACGATAACATAACGTAATGATAAAACCTATTAATGTCCTAGAAACAAGAAAACGTTAAAACTATGCCAGTGGTGAGAGACCAGAAAAACAGTAAGAGAAACCAAATCACCCCTCGCTGTCCCACCGCCTGCCACGCCAAAAAAATCGATAGACTAGGGAAAATGCAAGTCAGTAGAACATCCACCCCCACTCTGGAAACTTCCAAGGTGGGGCAGGGTTCCGGCTACGCCCAGCCGGGAGCAGCCCATATAAGGCAGGTCCTGCTGCCACGCCTCGGCCAGGAGATCCTAACGTAGGGTGTAGCCGGAGGAGAGGCCGAGACCAGCGGGACCCGGCCAGGGGATTGCCTTTACAACGCTGAACAGTTGCAGGGGGGGGGGAATGTCTCCTCGACCCTCCCCTCTCTCTCCCAGTCCGGCCGCGGTGGCCCTTGAGAGTTGCAGGTAGTCCCGCCACATGCTCTTCCGGTCCGACCACCAACGGTCGGGGGGCCGAGGCCGACGGGATCCGGCTGCAGCCGATAAACCAAGAAACCCGTTCATGGGGCCAGAGCCAGGGGCGTCCGGCCGACATCCACCGGAAGCCCGGCCCGAAGACGGACGGGACACTTCTTTCTTTTATAATGGCTGCGACAACACTGGAGGGGGATGTCTTGCACATGCCTCCGACCCCCCCCTCGTCCTCATCGCCTGGTCCGGCCATAACAAATCTCAAGCGAGACGCCGTGGGGTGCACTGGGAGGGAGAGACGGTGCGAACAGGCCTCTCCCGCCTCCCCAGGTGGAGGCTTCCCAGCTGCACCCTCAGCGCTCCAGGCGGTGGCATCCTAACAACTACAGTGCTGCACAGTTTCGGAACGACCTAGATAACGGTTCTTCCACTGTGGCCATGCTGCAACGTCTCGCCCGGCAGGGTGGAGCCCGTCCGCTCATGTGACCCCGCGATCGCCGGTAGCTGCCGAACTCTCAAAATGGCGGTCGACCTGGCAAGAGCGGGCCCAACATAAAGAAATGGCCCGGTCACTGGTTGACTCCACCACCGTAGTCCTCCACGACCTTGAAGATTCTAGAGGAGCCGCGGGAGTCTCCGACCCCCGATGGGGAATGACTGCCATGATCGCCCGTGGAGTGACGAAACTGTATCCGCGGGACGTCGGCGCTCCCATGCTGGCGCCAGCCTCACTTTGAATTACTACAATCCTGCAGACCTTACTTCCGGTGAAAGCACAGTGTGACCCGGTAGGAAAAATTATTGCACCCCCTCCCCTTTTTGACTGATAGTTCAAACCACCGATCCTTTCCTTTGCCCTTTTAACGGAACTTTGGACTGCCTCCCCCTCTTTTACATTTTCTAGAGAAAACAAAACATTAACCACTACATTAGCATAGCAGTTGACACCAGAACTGTTTTCAAATTGAAAACCAACAACATCTTCAACAGAATCCTTTTTGTTTCTGCTGTGACCCTGCTACAGCACAGGCATTGTCCCCAGCAGTAATTCTGCAATGCCGGTAAGAATAGCTGTGGTGCCTACTGGACTCACTCACCCCCGCGGCGCCCCACGCCGTTTTTTGCTGGGCGGCAACTTACTAGACATCACTTTCGTGCCATCTAGATTTCAGCGCGTTCTGCTGCCTTGGAACTATTCGCACAACAGACCGCTACTGACAAGAATATTTCATTATTGGTGCTGTCAATTTCAATAAATCTATTGGATAATTAAAAAGAAATTGCCACGGTCTCTTCGTTGTTTAAATGTTTTTACTGTTTTTGTTTTGTTGTATATATTTATATGTTATTAAAGTTTTATATTCCTACTACTTTGTTGGAGTGCTATATATTTTTAATGTGACACATAATTGTAAAAACTTTGATGTACAAAGAGTCATTCCTGGAATCTTCCGCTTCAGGCTCGGTCCCCTCCCCAATCACAATACAGGATGGTTTTCAGATAGTAGGAACGCGTGTGCTGTGACGGATCACATCGGGTGTGGGCCTTGATCTACTATAACTCCTTTGAAGAGGGATGATTCTTTACAGCTGGGGCCATAAACTACATCTGCAGGGCTAGCTGATAGCCTAGGACCGGCCTGGACATTCGGACACAGAGGAAGAGGAGTGTCAGAGGGTGCGGTAGTGAATAGGGCGAAAGGGAGGTGTCGGGCGGGCACAGAGTGTGATTCTCAGGGAAGAGCAGCGCAGATGGGGGAAGGTTTATTGCCCATGCATAAGACAGAGAGCGGTGGTGACCAGTGCCTGGGGGAGATGCTTACGAGGGTGAGGAGCCATGCTACGAATCGACAGCGTGCAGAGAGTGGGTCTGGTCAAGACATCTAAAATGGCTGCCGTGCACGACAAAAGTGTGGCATTTCAAAAAAGGCAAGATGGCGCAGACAATGTTTTTCAACACTTCCTCATTTCCTTCGAATCGAACGTTAACAGACGTTGGGGCATATTACCAAAGTTAAGCGATATTTATCGCTAACGATGCTTACCAACCAATTTTTTACCACTAAGCATCGTCAGAAATTATCGAAGATAAACCTTACTATTATCAAGGTTTATCGCAAATGCGATAATAAACGGCCGCAATGCATGAATATCGCTAAAAACTCAGCGATATTCATGAATTACCGAGCTAATACTCTTAGCCATGTTATCCACCTCCCATTGGATAACATGGCTAAGAACTGCTCAGGGCAGGTGTTACTTTTTGGAGATATTCGCGCTTAGCGCGAATATCTCCAAAAGTTGGTAATAGGAGATAGATATCTTGCATGTTGTAATGCAAGTTATTGTGGTATATGGAACTCATACCATAATCTCTCAGGAAAGCAGAAACTGATCCTTTTAGGACCGCCTAAAAAGGCCTAGGGGGTGAGGAGTACTCTACTTTGCCCCCTTTTCACGTTCCGAACTATTTTATTTTACTCTCTTCTGTAATTACACAAAATACCAGCGATAAGATGCATCGGAGACACACAGTGAGAGAAAGGAGGCCGGAGATGAAGAAGACATGTCAAATACACATTGGAGATAATATAGTGGCAGAAGGGAAGTAAATATGAGTAAACTTACCATGTAACATAAAAATGTTGCACTCTATACTATAAGTCTCATTTTATACTACAATCACTTCGCTACAACCTCATAAATTAAAAATAAAAATAAATAATGTCTCAAACAATTTTTGATTTCTAAATATAAATTTATTCTTCAGAATTTTCTAAATTTGAAACAACTAGTAACATGTCCTCATCAGTAATTTCCTCTTCAATCATCTCATCTGGAATCTCCTCATTAAAAGTCTGCAATGATGATTCTTGTAACTCTATGGTCTCCAAACACTCGATAAATTCGCCATCAAGAGATTGATCAAAAAAATCATTCAAGTCATCTCCTCCTTCTGACAATATTTCATTATTGGTGCTGTCCATTTCAATCAATGTAGTGGAATCATTCAAGTCATCTCCTCGTGACAATATTTCATTATTGGTGCTCTCAATTTCAATCAATGTAGTGGAATCATTCAAGTCATCTCCTCCTTGTGACAATATTTCATTATTGGTGCTGTCCATTTCAATCAATCTAATGGAATCATACAAGCCATCTCCTCCTTGTGACAATATTTCATTATTGGTGCTCTCAATTTCAATCAATGTAGTGGAATCATTCAAGTCATCTCCTTGTGACAATATTTCATTCTTGGTGCTGTCCATTTCAATCAATCTAATGGAATCATACAAGTCATGTCCTCCTTGTGACAATATTTCATTATTGGTGCTCTCAATTTCAATCAATGTAGTGGACAATTCAAAAGAAATTGCCACGGTCTCTTCATTGTGAGCCATTTTATTTTGAAATTGCTTGCTGTAAATTGCAGAAAAAAATAATCACTTTCATTTATCGTTTTTAGTAATACATAATATAAAACTAACTTCATCAAGTATTTAGTATAACAGAAGGACTGCAAATAAATAACAGAAAACATTTTTCAAATTATCTTCAAGTGTACAACATAGTTCCCCTTACAAATTAACAACTCACCTTTTTAAAAGTAGCAGAAGTGTTAGTACTGTGTAAATCAAACACCAGAAATTCACCACCAAAAATTCCTCACAAATGTACCTCAGACAGTAGTATCACAAAATGGCTGTGGTTTCCTCTCATTTGACATATATACATAACCAATTAACTTTCATCACACACAAATACAAAACCAAAGTAACATTTTAATTGGTTCTAAATTTCAACACTTTCAAATGTGTTTTCCCCATGCAATTTTCCATAGGACATTTACATACGTCTACAGCCTGAATGGCTGAACGGAATTACACCAAACTTGGCAAAATGGTACATCAAACCTAAGAGGTCAGGAAGGATCTACTATGCCCCCTTATGGTCATTTCCCCCTTCGCTTTGGCCTCCTCTTGTCTCTCAATCCTACCGAGGGACAAGATGGCGGCCGCTACGGACTGTTTGGAATGTTGACAGACGCCGGAGAACCAATCAGCTTCGCAAAGCTCTGTAACGCGAAAAGTACGCGAAGCGGAGCGCTGTTACAGATATATATCTTTTTTTCAACGTTAATTTCTCAAAATCCACTGGAGCACATATATTGAGACCTAGCAAAGGCACATCGGGCTACCAGTCCCTAATATTTTGCCAAGTTTCGTGCAAATCCATTCAGCCGTTCGATTATTATTATTTTGGTTTTTTTTTGCCCCGCGGGGCCCTTTTAAAACCTCCACATCAAACCTAGGGGGTCAGCGAGGATCTACTATGCCCCCTTATAGTTATTTCCCCCTTTGTTTTGACCTCCTCTTGTCTCTCGATCCTACCGAGAGACAAGATGGCGGCCGCTACGGACTGTTTGGAATGTTGACAGACGCCGGAGAACCAATCAGCTTCGCTTCACAAAGCTCCGTTGCGCGAAAAGTCCGCGAACCAGAGCGCTAACCGGTCCGCTGTTACAGATATATATCTTTTTTTAAACGTTAATTTCTCAAAATCCACTGGAGCACATATATTGAGACCTACAAAAGGCACATCGGGCTACCAGTCCCTACAATTTTGCCAAGTTTCGTGCAAATCCATTCAGCCGTTCGGGCTAAAAGTGAGGCCAACCGCCCTATGGAAAACTCAATGTTAAAAACACGTTTTGGGACCCCCCTTTTTTCTCGGCCCCCACTGGACGAACCCCCCCCAAATTTTCAAGGGCTGCTCAGAAACAAAATGTGCCATTTTCCTGAAAATTTCAGCCGATTCCGTCCACAAACGCCAAAGTTATTAGACATAGAATTTTCAAAAAACCCATAGAGAAAAAATCCTAACTATATATACCTACTGGCGACCGCCAGTAGGTAATATATACATATATATATATATATATATATATATATATATATATATATATATATATATTCACTGAAAAAACCATAGGTTATAGACCATATATAGTTAGGAATTAGCATTTAAAAAACCTTATTTTACTCACACAAAACCATTGAAATTCCATATATAGTTAGTTGCACTAACTATATATCGCGCACCCGCAATCCACTGCTGATCATGTCACATATTACATCATTCATGACATGGTCAGTGACATCACTGATGACAACATCCAGTGATTATGTGTTTCTGTAAAGTTTAAATATGTTTTACATATTGAAGAATGAGTGGATGTATAAGTGTCTGAATAAAGGTTTTAGTAGGTGCGTGATTGACTGTATGAGTGAGTGATTAAATGCGTCTTACTGAATGCACGGGTTAGTGACTAAACTGTCTAAAAGTGTGCATCAGTATGTCTGTTGTTGTGCAAGCTGCTGCACGTGTTAATCAGTAGCTATATAAGTAGCTATATGGGTTATTGATTGGTTGCACAAGTATTTGTATGGGAGACTGAGTGTGTGTATGGCTGGCTGGGAGGTGTGTGACTCTGTGCAGATCAATGTGTACTTGTATCAGTGATTCTATAAGAGAGTAACTATGTGTTAGTATATGTTTCAAAAATGTAAGGTGTTCTGTGTTTAACTGTATAGATGAGAAAATGGAAGTGTGATTGATTCTTTTCAGGACTGACTAGGTGTGTGAGTAACTCCATGGATGAGTGGCAGAGTGTGAGTGTCTGTATAGGTGTATGAGTGCATATGATAGTGTTGTAAAGATGAGTGATTGTATGTATGAATGATTGTATGAGTGAATGTGTGTGTAGACATAGGAATCAGTGAGTGCGTATGTAGTAACTAGTATTGGTGTGTCAATGGTTTCAAAAATGATACTCTCTATTTAACACTGGGTGTAACGGAGGTTATATTAGAGTGTGAGGAGATGCATTGTATTATCACATGAATGATATCATCAGTGATGTGATCATTGATGTCAAGTGAGATGTCATCAGTGATGTCATTTGAGATGTCATCAGTGATGTCACTGACCATGTCATGAATGATGTAATATGTGACATGATCAGCAGTGGATTGCGGGTGCGCGATATATAGTTAGTGCAACTAACTATATATGGAATTTCAATGGTTTTGTGTGAGTAAAATAAGGTTTTTTAAATGCTAATTCCTAACTATATATGGTCTATAACCTATGGTTTTTTCAGTGAATTTTCAAGGTTTTGTAAATGCTAATTCCTAACTATATATGGTCTATAACCTATGGTTTTTTCAGTGAATTTCAATGGTTTTTTAATAGCAAATATCATAAGCTGTCGAATGTCAAGTACGTGGTAAGTGAAAACATTTTCGTGTTTATGCACACTGATCTGCTTTGAATGGTGCCCCCCCCCCCTCATTTCTATTAGGAGTACTCTCTCTTTGCAGATAGTGAAAGGTAGTTAACGCAGGTCTTTGCCCCCATTGTAATCCGTCGTGCCTGCTTCTCTCTCCATTTGATTCATTGTTATCCAAGTATTTACTGTTTTAGAATTAGTTCTCTTTGGTTCATTCTCTATTTACAAACAAACACAGAGTCGCAATACTCTGTTTAGTCTTTGCAGATAACGAAAAATCGTGTAAAAAAAAAGAAAAGGAATCGAGCAAAATCAGTAGGCCACTAATGGGATCTCTTTTTGACCTCGCTAAAATAGAAACATTAGGAACAACCCCTCATGACAAATACAAAACTAGTGAGATGAACTGAACTCCACACAATGATGGCTGCAAAACAGCTCGGCTCCGCCACCCACCCCGCCCAAAATAACGATAAAGAACGGCTGCCATGATTGGTTGCGGAATGACCACGACGGAGCTACGAAATGGTGCTGCTCTCATGCTAACCCCAGCTTCAGTCTGAAACATCCAGAAACACTGTAGACTACCAATTCGATCAGTTCCGGTAGCGCCCCAATGTAACCCGGTAGAGAAGAACTAGCCCTCCCCTCTTTGACTGATGGTTCTTGTTGCCTGTCCCTTCTGTTGTCATTTAACAGAACTATTTAACCTGCTGAAAGGGGTTGTGTTCCGACCGCTGGTTGGTGGAGACATTTTGACTATATTCTGTACCTGCGTTGTCGCGTAATGCGTCATATGACGCGCCGCGTTAGCGCATCCGGAAGTCATCCGGGGCGCGCAGCGCGTAACGTAAGCATAACAAGTCATGTGACTTGTTAATAAAACTTTTCATTGGTTCATTTTACTTTTCTTATTGTAATGATGAAAGGCTTGGTCATATGACCTAAAAATTACGCTTTTCATTACTTCCGAA
This sequence comes from Lissotriton helveticus, assembly GCF_964261635.1. Classification (NCBI taxonomy): domain Eukaryota; kingdom Metazoa; phylum Chordata; class Amphibia; order Caudata; family Salamandridae; genus Lissotriton; species Lissotriton helveticus. The sequence continues at coordinate 754,519,435 of NC_136073.1, forward strand.
CATTATTTTTTCTTAAATATATGTTATAATGTTCCAGGCTAATGTACTTTCCCGGAAATTTTACAACTGTCCTGCAAGTAAAATATATTCTTTTTTCGAGAAAAAGAGCGTTTCTTCGTCCCATGACGGAGCCGTTGAGCAAAAGAGGGTCGACCTGCTGTCTTAGTCGCCGATACGCCTGAATATGAGATTCTTATCGATCACTTTGTTGCAGGAATAGAAAACACAACAGCCCTTGACCATTTATCTTTACTGCGTTCCTTCGTATTATACCTTTTACCCTTCATGTAATTGGTCTGCTTTATTTCACTTGCCTTTTAATGATTCTAAAACAGTGACTATTATTAAAAACTTTACCAATGTATATACTACTACCATGTTTTCTTTTAAAAACCTTTATTGTGAAAATTTCATTATACAAATACGAGCCTATAACCACGTGGGCCGGCCACGGAGCAAACTGTAATCGTATATGATAAATAGACATTTACACTGTAGAGGAACGTAACGGGCGGGCCATTAGGTTGCAAGAACTAAGGTGTCTAACAGTTACGGAATCGGTGGACGTACATTTTATAATTAAAATACGACAGGGCCAGTTACAATAAAATTATCTAGATATACATTTGCGGGCAAGTACCATGGGTGACGTTAATTCGAACTTTCAACAGTACAGTAATCAATAACACATCAGAACTTAATATCAATAGGGATGTCGAAATATTCAATCAATTCTCGTCCCCGCCCGCCATGTGCTTCAAAACTGCATACGTATCTCGTGATTTCAAGGTTCTGCAACCAGTACACAACAAGGAGTTACGAGTCCCATTTATTCTGGCGCCATTTTGGGCGAGGACGGGCAGGTCCAGGATATAGTCAAAATGTCTCTACCAACCATCGACTATGATGATGTTCATATGCTGTATTTATTAGAGTAACACTCAGATGTCCACATGAAATAAATTTGCCACAATCTAAACATGTCATTTTAATCTTTCCAAAGTTCTTCTAAATATTTGGGACCGTTTCCCTTGCCTCTGAAGCTCTCAGTGCCACTTCTTTGATGAATGTACTAGCAGGTCAGGGGTTCTCCTCCAAATCTCTCTTTTATGCAGCACTATAATTAATTGGTGCCACCTCTCCATATGACAATGCATGGTATAGTTACCACAACTATATTTTTTTTCGGTTCCTCTAGAGAGTTCATCGTGGCAGATGAAGCGTGTAACGTACCGGGCATTTACCTTTTTTTGCATGTACAGGAAAGGAAAAAAAAATCGAGCGTCCGAGTTCTAAGATGTCCCAGGCCCATTTTAGTGGACCAGGCCCAAATCCAAAGAACAGGCCGCCATTTTGAGAGTCCTGTTGCAGCCGCCTGTCGCTGTAGCATCAAGAGCAGCCGAAACTCAGCTGAATGGCAACTGAAACGGTAAAGGGGCGCCCCACTACAGCAGACGAGCCAGGCCCAAATCCAAAGAACTGCTATCTCACAGGCTAATGGGGCGACCCACGCCGAGTTTCAGCATTGTAGGATGACCACACAAGTACAGCAACTTGCTAGACATCACCTCGGTGCCATCCGGATCTCGGCGCCCCACTGCAGATGAAGTGCCTCTCAACTATGAAACCACCACGGTGACATCCGGATCTTGGCGCGTTGTGCTGCCTTCGGCCTATTCGCACATCGGTCCGCTACTGACGCCATCTCACAGGCTAATGGGGGTTGCAGCCGCCTGTCGCTGTAGCATCAAGAGCAGCCGAAACTCAGCTGAATGGCAACTGAAACGGTAAAGGGGCGCCCCACTACAGCAGACGAGCCAGGCCCAAATCCAAAGAACTGCTATCTCACAGGCTAATGGGGCGACCCACGCCGAGTTTCAGCATTGTAGGATGACCACACAAGTACAGCAACTTGCTAGACATCACCTCGGTGCCATCCGGATCTCGGCGCCCCACTGCAGATGAAGTGCCTCTCAACTATGAAACCACCACGGTGACATCCGGATCTTGGCGCGTTGTGCTGCCTTCGGCCTATTCGCACATCGGTCCGCTACTGACGCCATCTCACAGGCTAATGGGGCGACCCACGCCGAGTTTCAGCATTGTAGGATGACCACACCAGTACAGCAACTTGCTAGACATCACCTCGGTGCCATCCGGATCTCGGCGACCCACTGCAGATGAAGTGCCTCTCAACTATGAAACCACCACGGTGACATCCGGATCTTGGCGCGTTGTGCTGCCTTCGGCCTATTCGCACATCGGTCCGCTACTGACGCCATCTCACAGGCTAATGGGGCGACCCACGCCGAGTTTCAGCATTGTAGGATGACCACACCAGTACAGCAACTTGCTAGACATCACCTCGGTGCCATCCGGATCTCGGCGCCCCACTGCAGATGAAGTGCCTCTCAACTATGAAACCACCACGGTGACATCCGGATCTTGGCGCGTTGTGCTGCCTTCGGCCTATTCGCACATCGGTCCGCTACTGACGCCATCTCACAGGCTAATGGGGCGACCCACGCCGAGTTTCAGCATTGTAGGATGACCACACCAGTACAGCAACTTGCTAGACATCACCTCGGTGCCATCCGGATCTCGGCGCCCCACTGCAGATGAAGTGCCTCTCAACTATGAAACCACCACGGTGACATCCGGATCTTGGCGCGTTGTGCTGCCTTCGGCCTATTCGCACATCGGTCCGCTACTGACGCCATCTCACAGGCTAATGGGGTGACCCACGCCGAGTTTCAGCATTGTAGGATGACCACACCAACTTGCTAGACATCACCTCAGTGCCATCCGAATCTTGGCATCTCAACGCCTAGTGGTATCTTCCATACAAAAAATATTGTTACGCTGCCTTTGGCCCCATTCGCACATCAGTCCGCAACTTAGACATCACCTCGGTGCCATCCGGATCTTGGCATCTCAGCGCCTTGTGGTGTCTTCTATTCAGAAAATATTGTTGCGCTGCCTTTGGCCCCATTCGCACATCGGTCCGCTACTGACGCCATCTCACAGGCCAACGGGGCGCCCCACGCCGACTTTCAGCATTGTAGGATGGCCACACCAGTACCACAACTTGCAAGACACCACCTCGGTGCCATCCGGATCTTGGCATCTCAGCGCCTTGTGGTCTCTTCTACACCGGAAATATAGTAGAAAATATTGTTGCGCTGCCTTTGGCCCCATTCACACATCAGTCCGCTACTAACACCATCTCACAGGCCAACGGGGCGCCCCACGCCGACTTTCAACATTGTAGGATGGCCACAGAAGTGCGACAACTTACTAGACACCACCTCGGTGCCATCCGGATCTTGGCGCGTTGTGCTGCCTTCGGCCTATTCGCACATCGGTCCGCTACTGACGCAAACTCACAGGCCAACGGGGCGCCCCACGCCGACTTTCAGCATTGTAGGATGGCCACACCAGTGCGGCAACTTCCTACACACCACCTCGGTGCCATCCGGATCTTGGCGCGTAGTGAAGCTGCAGCAGCTGCAAATAAGCTTCAGACAGTGTTACAACCGCTGCTCAGAACTCTCAACTATGACACCACCTCGATGCCATCCGGATCTTGGCGCGTTGTATTGCCTTCGGCCTATTCGCACATCGGTCCGCTACTGACGCCGCCTCACGTGCCAACGTATTTTCTCCGCATTTTATACCCTATGCCGCATAACAGGTCATGTGACTTGTTTATAAAACTTTTCATTGGTTCATTTTACTTTTGGTTTCCTAATGATGGAAGGCTTGATCATATGACCTAAAAACAACACTTTTCATTGGATGAAAACTTTTTTTTTCCCCCAAACGATGAAAGCCCCACCTTGTTTCTGGATGTTTCAGACTGAAGCTGGCGTCACCATGAGAGCACCACCATCTCGTAGCTCCGTCGTGGTCATTCCGCGAGCAATCATGGCAGCCGCTCCCCACCAGAAGCCTGCAGGAGTCGGGGCCCCCAAAACTTTTGATGAATTCTCAAGGCGGAGGGGACGCTTTCGAGAATGGGGTCCAAGACCTAGCAGACAAGCGTCCGATTTCCAAGGTGTCCCAGGGCCATTTCAGTGGACCAGGCCCAAAAAGGAAACAGCCTGCCGCCATTTTGAGAGTCCTGTGGCAGCCGCCTATCGCTGCACCGCAAGAGTGGGCGCAACTCAGCTGAATGGCGGATTTTGACACAGTGGACCAAAAGCGGACGGAATGGCAACTGAAACGGTAAAGGGGCGCCCCACTACAACAGACGAGACTCCACCTGGAGAGGCCCGTTCACGCCGCCTCCCCCGGGGCGCCCCACGCCGTTATTCGGAGCAGCATTGTAGGATACCAAAACCAGTGCGGCAACTTACTGGACATCACCTTGGTGCCATCGTTCTGCTGCCTTGGAACTATTCGCACAACAGTTTGCTACTGATGACCCACCCCCCGCGACGCCCCACGCCGTTATTTGCTGGGTGGCAACTTACTAGACATCACTTTTGTGTCATCTAGATTTCGGCGCGTTCTGCTGCCTTGGAACTATTCGCACAACAGTTTGCTACTGATCACCCACCCCCCGCGACGCCCCACGCCGGAAATCTGGACGTTGTGCTGCGTTGGGACTATTCGCACAGCCGACCGCTACTTCGTTGTTTTTCTCTAAAAATGTTTATATGTTATTACTATTTTTGTTTTCTTGTATATATTTATAAATTATTAAAGTTTTATAATCTTACTACTTTGTCGGAGTGCTATATATTTTTAATGTGACACATAATTGTAAAAACTTTGATGTACAAAGAGTCATCCCTGGAATCTTCCGCTTCACGCTCGGTCCCCTCCCCAATCACAATACAGAATAGTTTTCAGATAATAGCAACGCTTCTGCTGTGACGGATCTCATCGAGTGTGGGCCTTGATCTACTATAACTCCTTTGAAGACGGGTGATTCTTTACAGCTGTGGCCATAAACTACATCTGCAGGGCTAGCTGATACCCTAGGACCAGCCTGGACAATCGGACACAGAGGAAAAGGAGTGTCAGAGGGTGCGGTAGTGAATAGGGCGAAAGGGAGGTGTCGGGCGGGCACAGGGTGTGATTCTCAGGGAAGAACAGCGCAGATGGGGGGAGGTTTATTACCCATGCATAAAACAGAGAGCGGGGGTGACCACTGCCTGGGGGAGATGCTTGCGAGGGTGGGGAGCCATGCTAAGGATCGACAGCGTGCACAGAGTGGGTCTGGTCAAGGCATCTAAAATGGCTGCCGTGCACGACAAAAGTGTGGCATTTGAAAAAAGACAAGATGGCGCACACAATGTTTTTCAACAATTCCTGATTTCCTTCGAATCGAACGTTAACAGACGTTGGGGCATATTACCAAGGTTAAGCGATATTTATCCCTAACGATGCTTAGCAACGATTTTTTTACCGTCAGAAATTATCGCAGATAAACCTTGCTATTATCAAGGTTTATCGCAAATACGATAAAAAACGAGCGCAATGCATTAATGTCGCTGAAAACTCCGCGATATTCATGCATTACCGAGCTAATGCTCTTAGCCATGTTATCCACCTCCCATTGGATAACATGGCTAAGAACTGCTCAGGGCAGCTGTTACTTTTTGGAGATATTCGCGCTTATCTCGAATATTTCCAAAAGTTGATAATAGGAGATAGCGATGTTAGCGACTGTTTCCAGTCGCTAACATCTTGGCATGCCCACTTTGCATGTCATTAGTGATAAATATCACTCACATGCAAAGTGGGACCCAAGATGGTCGCTATCTCCTACTAGCCGTCGCTAACTGGTGTTAGCAACAGCTAGGTAATACACATATAATTTTATCTCCGCGAAGCGGAGCGCTGTTACAGATATATATCTTGTTTTTGAACGTTAATTTCTCAAAATGCACTGAAGCACATATATTGAGACATAGCAAAGGCACATCGGGCTACCAGTCCCTAATATTTTACCAAGTTTCGTGCAAATCCATTCAGCCGTTCGATTATTATTATTATTATTTTTTTTTGCCCCGCGGGGCCCTTTTAAAACCTCCACATCAAACCTAGGGGGTCAGCGAGGATCTACTATGCCCCCTTATGGTCATCAGCCGTTCGATTATTATTATTATTATTTTTTTTGCCCCGCGGGGCCCTTTTAAAACCTCCACATCAAACCTAGGGGGTCAGCGAGGATCTACTATGCCCCCTTATGGTCATTTGCCCCTTCGCTTTGGCCTCCTCTTGTCTCTCAATCCTACCGAGAGACAAGATGGCGGCCGCTACGGACTGTTTGGAATGTTGACAGACGCCGGAGAACCAATCAGCTTCGCAAAGCTCCGTAACGCGAAAAGTACGCGAAGCGGAGCGCTGTTACAGATATATATCTTTTTTTGAACGTTAATTTCTCAAAATCCACTGGAGCACATATATTGAGACCTAGCAAAGGCACATCGGGCTACCAGTCCCTAATATTTTGCCAAGTTTCGTGCAAATCCATTCAGCCGTTCAATTATTATTTTTATTATTTTTTTTTGCCCCGCGGGGCCCTTTTAAAACCTCCACATCAAACCTAGGGGGTCAGCGAGGATCTACTATGCCCCCTTATAGTTATTTCCCCCTTTGTTTTGACCTCCTCTTGTCTCTCGATCCTACCGAGAGACAAGATGGCGGCCGCTACAGACTGTTTGGAATGTTGACAGACGCCGGAGAACCAATCAGCTTCGCTTCACAAAGCTCCGTTGCGCGAAAAGTCCGCGAACCAGAGCGCTGCCTGGTCCGCGCTTACAGATATATATCTTTTTTTAAACGTTAATTTCTCAAAATCCACTGGAGCACATATATTGAGACCTACAAAAGGCACATCGGGCTACCAGTCCCTACAATTTTGCCAAGTTTCGTGCAAATCCATTCAGCCGTTCGGGCTAAAAGTGAGGCCAACCGCCCTATGGAAAACTCAATGTTAAAAACACGTTTTGGGACCCCCCTTTTTTCTCGGCCCCCACTGGACGAACCCCCCCCAAATTTTCAAGGGCTGCTCAGAAACAAAATGTGCCATTTTCCTGAAAATTTCAGCCAATTCCGTCCACAAACGCCAAAGTTATTAGACATAGAATTTTCAAAAAACCCATAGAGAAAAAATCCTAACTATATATACCTACTGGCGACCGCCAGTAGGTAATATATATATATATATATATCCCAAGAATGCCCCTGAGCTCAGAGACGCCACTCCACAGAGGAAGGAAACACCTTTTATTCTTTAAAACCAGCTCACTTTCCCAAATGATTTTCTGTCCCTGACGCGTTTCAATGCACCTATATATATATATAAAAAATCACCTCCTCTCGAAGAAAGAAGCAGGAGCCTCAGTGGGGATTAGAAAAGCAACACCCTTTATTTCAGATTGATGGCTTATGCATTCATTTATAAACTTTATTCGATAGTTTAAAAAAAACATCATAAAAGTACACAGGTTAAAACAATCATATGACATTACACAGGGAAATGGCGTATGCATTTCGGCCGGTATGGCCTCATCAGCGCCTGCGGTGGTAATGTCGGAAGTCCTGATGCTCTGCAGTTTGTAAATGCACCCTCCCGCACTATGATAGGTGCGCGTGACTCTGCTCCGCCCCTCAGCAAAAAAATCCTCAATGTGACGGGTCCGAGACAATCAGCGGACTCCATTGTCCAGGATGCACCAGTGGCTCCCAGGTGAGTAATGCTGTGGGACGTTCTTGGGAAAATTACTTGGGAAAGTGAGTCGGTTTTAAAAGAATAAAAGGTGTTTTCCTTTCTTCTGTGGAGTGGCGTCTCTGAGCTCAGGGGCATTCTTGGGATATATATATATATATATATATCCTTCGGAGTCCTTCCTCACGGAAAGAATTGAGGCGCACTCACAACAGGTCAGGGAACATCCTTTTATTTCACCAATTACAACCGCTCCAAAGTCCTAATCCTGATGCATTTCGGCCGCATCGGCCTTCTTCTGAGGGAGGAGGGCGGGCTTCTGACATGCAATTGGCCTTCCGAGCGCACGAGGGCTCCGCTAGTGCTCACTTTAATAATTACCCTCAGGTGGGTGCCCAGTGCGGGCTAACATAAAGAGCATGCTGGTCCTTGTAGTGCGATCTTTGGCCTTTTAATTTTTCTTCTTCAGTGAGTGATGTCGTATTTGTGCTTGTTGAATTGCGGTGTTGCCTGTGTCCCCTGGAATTCTGTTTTCGAGTCTTCTGGGGCCCAATCCAAGGTCAGGTCCCTGGTGGCTGCCGCTGCTCACTTTGGCTTTCACCGTCAAAAACTTGGTCCCGTTTGGAGCAGAATCCGGCGCGCTTTGCTGGGGGTGCGCTCCTCTCGGCCAGGACCCAGGCCGTGTTTGTATCCTTCGGAGTCCTTCCTCACGGAAAGAATTGAGGCGCACTCACAACAGGTCAGGGAACATCCTTTTATTTCACCAATTACAACCGCTCCAAAGTCCTAATCCTGATGCATTTCGGCCGCATCGGCCTTCTTCTGAGGGAGGAGGGCGGGCTTCTGACATGCAATTGGCCTTCCGAGCGCACGAGGGCTCTGCTAGTGCTCACTTTAATAATTACCCTCAGGTGGGTGCCCAGTGCGGGCTAACATAAAGAGCATGCTGGTCCTTGTAGTGCGATCTTTGAGCTCAGAGACGCCACTCCACAGAGGAAGGAAACACCTTTTATTCTTTAAAACCAGCTCACTTTCCCAAATGATTTTCTGTCCCTGACGCGTTTCAATGCACCTATATATATATATAAAAAAATCACCTCCTCTCGAAGAAAGAAGCAGGAGCCTCAGTGGGGATTAGAAAGGCAACACCCTTTATTTCAGATTGATGGCTTATGCATTCATTTATAAACTTTATTCGATAGTTTAAAAAAAAAACATCATAAAAGTACACAGGTTAAAACAATCATATGACATTACACAGGGAAATGGCGTATGCATTTCGGCCGGTATGGCCTCATCAGCGCCTGCGGTGGTAATGTCGGAAGTCCTGATGCTCTGCAGTTTGTAAATGCACCCTCCCGCACTATGATAGGTGCGCGTGACTCTGCTCCGCCCCTCAGCAAAAAAATCCTCAATGTGACGGGTCCGAGACAATCAGCGGACTCCATTGTCCAGGATGCACCAGTGGCTCCCAGGTGAGTAATGCTGTGGGACGTTCTTGGGAAAATTACTTGGGAAAGTGAGTCGGTTTTAAAAGAATAAAAGGTGTTTTCCTTTCTTCTGTGGAGTGGCGTCTCTGAGCTCAGGGGCATTCTTGGGATATATATATATATATATATATATATATATATATATATATATTAAGGGTGGGCGTCCGATTCGGCTACGCCCACGGAGTAGGCGTAGTGTTGCCTTCTACGCATTTTGCGTAGACAGCGTAGTCGGCAACACTACGCCCACTCCGTGAGCGTAGCCGAGTCGGCCGCCACCCGCCTCCCTCCCGCCCTCCACTAGATACTTTATTTAAGCAATTACACTGATTAAAACAATTTTAAAGCACTTACCTTGTCCGGGGCTCGTCCGGGGCTCCCTCTTTGAATAGCGTCCTTTTCCTGGATACCAATGCGCATGCGCGGGCGGCCGCGCATGCGCATTTCTCGGGAGACCAGAAAGCCAAGCCAAAGAACCAACCACCAGAGGCTCTTGCACTCCAGATGAAGAGCATACAGCTCCAATTTGGAGTGCTTTAAAAAATATGGTAAGCTGTCCTAGGGTCATGGATTCAATAACAGAGTAGATCTGATGTGCTTTGTTAAATGTTGCTGGGGAGCTGCTGTGCTCAGAGCAGCTCTGCAGGTTATTACACAGATGCTTGGTAGTGCCACTGCCCCATCTAGGGGCACCACCAAGATCTAAAAATATTATCAAATAGCCCCTGATGGCATTATGAAGCGCTCCTTACTGGAGCAGTTAATAATAAATGGGAGGCTCCTGATGCTTATTTATTATACTTTTAATGTTTTTTATTATTTGTTGAGTGCCCCGGTGCCCACCTGGGGCACTCACAACAATGGTAGATGTTGTGGTCTGTAGGTGTAGCCCTAGGGCCCTTCAGCCCCAGCCGGCTCCCCAGCCAATACCCATTGTGGTGTTTATGGGAGCTGGAATTTATTATTATTTGTTTTATAGGTGCCCACTGGGGATCACACAACATATAGCTTTGTTGGGGGATGTGTGGGGAGCTCCAGGGTCCATGCGACCCCTGCCAGCTCTAGAGCCAGAACAGACTGCTGTGTTGGCAGGAGCCGGCTATATGACTTTGCTTCTGCTGCATTTTTCTCAACTCCCGCCTGGGAGTTGTATTCTGTGCCTGGGAAAGTGCAAGCAGGGAATACATTTGTATTCCATGCCCACACTCTTAACGGGTGGGGAACACCAGGGTCCAAGGAATGGGGTCACCTTGATACTACACATGGATCCGGTCCTTAGGGATGGGATTTCTGCAGAAGATCTACACTCTGTGAGGGGAAACATCCACTACAACGGCCGTTTCCACGCATAACCTTAGCCACAGATCTCCCCCCCCCCAAAAAAGTTTTTAAAGTATGTGTTAGATGAAGGGGGCTTATGGGGGTCTCCCCCCAAAAAAGAATAAAAATGCACCTGTTTCTGTTTGTGGAGGCAATCAGCGTTGTCAGAGGAAACAGAAAGACACTTCCTCTTCCTCCTAACGACGTACAACGCACCACGTAAGAGCATGAAGAGGAGAGGACATGGAGAGGTAAGGGGGATTAAAGTAAAAAAAAAAAGGAATGAGGGGGTGGTGTAGCGCAGGGGTAAATTTTAAGGGATATGTGGAGGGTATTTAATAGAAGGGTTTGTGGGTATTGGCAGAGGGTCGTACAAGAGAACAGGGCAGGGGTAAAATAAAAAAAAGAGAGCGGGAGGGGAAGGGCAGAGGGGAGCAGTGAAAAAAATTAGGGCATGGATAGGAGAAAACATATACCATGAAAATGCCATTACCAAGCATGGTTTTACAACAAAAATCGTTGTAAAGGTATGCATGGTAAAGACATTTTCGTGGTAAAGTTTATGCGTAGCAATGGCATTCGCGTTGTAACGCATGCGTGGTAAAGGCATGCGTTGTAACATCATACAACCCTCTGTGAGTAGTGCCTCAAGCTCCGTACTCCCTAAAAATCAGCCCTATGGGATGGGGTCACTGGGGCTCAAAGAGGCTTGCAAAAGGGGGCGGAGTGGCGAACGCCCCCTCCCCTAAAACAAAGAATCAGTCCCTAGGGCCTAAGAAGACTCATGGAGGGGAGCCGTGCGTCCACTCCCAATTAAAAAATCTTGGGTATGGGGTCCTTGGGTGTCAAAGAGGCTCAGGGAGGGTGGTCGAACGCCCCCTCCCCTAAAAAAGGAATTGCCTATGGGGTATCCCGGGTCAAAAGAGAGTCAGGGAGGGGTGGCTGTGTGCCCACTCACAATATTTTAAAAAAAGCCCCAAGGGATCTGTTCCCCATTGCCTAAAAAGCCAAAGGAAGGGGGGGCGCTCACCCTGCCCTCCACTAATCATTAAAAAGGTGGATAACGTCCCCAGAAGGGGGCCGCAAACTGCCTCCCAAATAAAGAAATGGGCCGACACCCCTCCCCTGGCCCACCCAAGGGGCCTATGATTTAAAACAGACGGATCCCGAAATTTGTAATGTTTTTATTTGAGTCGCAGATCCTGCAGCACTGATGACACAAAAATTACATTTTTGTCCCAAGGAGTGGAGGTCCCCCTGGGACTCCTCTATCAGAGTTACTTAGGAATACCCTGCCCCCGAAATGTTTTTTTAAATTTTTTATTCAGGACAGGGGATTGAGCCCCAGAGTCCTAAAAGGCTATTGGCACACCTTTGTTGATGTTGCGGGAGCCGATCAGATCTTATCTTGAGCTCTGTCGGATCCGCTTATCCTCTGTGACGTGAAATATGCAATGTCTTCTAACCTTATTTTCTCAATGGAACATTGCATAGGGAAAATGCATTTGGGACTTCCCCAGCTTGACTAATCATCCCGAAATTTCCCAGGAAGGTGCTGAGGTCACCTCTGGGCGGCTATAGTTCGAACTATGTTCTACATAGCTTAATCCATCTTCCATAAGTGGTTAATTGTGTACAAAGCTATACATAGCACGTGTGAGCTGTGTTCCATAGTTGGTAAATTGTATATGCAGAAGTGCCTCTACAATCTGTGTATTGTTAATTGTATGCGTTGATATGAAGTGCACCTTAAAACCATGCTCCCTACATAGTTAATTGCGTAAAGATATATAAAGTGCATCTGTAATCCATCTTATTTAAGTGTTTCTGTTTAATACAACATTTGACAGGTGGTTTAAAAACAATTGAAGTCATGCTCACAAAGCTTAGTGTTTGTTTACCACTACTGCCCAAGAAAAAAAGAGCATTGCATAAACCATGCATGCAAATCCACTGAGCATAACGTGATGTTTATTATTCTTTTTGAGAAAGGGGCATAATGAATTGCATGAGTCTTTACCTCATTCATGGTTCATACTCAACAGTGGTAATAAATGGCATATTACTTTATGTACATCTGCATATATTACAGAGTGGGATTCTTTTGATTTGTCTATAACCTTTGACACCGGCTAATGTCTGGTATGCCATTTTTGTGATGATCTGGGCTGGGGGGAAGGGGGGCGGTAAGGAAGTTGCATTTTCCCTTTATTGGTCAAGTAAAATATCCACAGTGGAAAGCAAATGAGCATTCTTGGAAAGAAAAGGCCAGAACTAGAAAAGGCAGTAAGTTAATGAGTAAAGTAGATAAACATATGAGGAAAATAAGAAAGGAACAAATCATCTGTGCAATTGAGAGGTAGAAGAATGTTGAGAAATGCAGGAAGGAACGAGTTCCATACTCCGGTCCGCAGCCAGAAAACGATTCAGCCAAAATGCACTCTTTTTTGAAGGGTGGCGTTCCCTTAGAAGAAATGTTGGTACAGCATAGAGGACATTGTTCTCCATAAATGTTCAATGTCTTCATCAAGTAAAGAGACGTGCCTATGTATAAAACTTTATGAGCGATACATTCCGTTTCCTAGACCAATCTATGATTGACGACAAGCCAATGTAGTGTTGAAAGGATAGAGTGAGGTGATTGAGTTTTTTTCTACCTGTTACAAAGCTGTCCACTGCATGAAAAGCTGCCCTCCTGTGTGCAATATGTGCTTTTTGTCGTCCAGTTAGGAAGGAATTGCCAAATTACAGGCTTGAGACCCGTCTCTATGATGAACCGTTCAATCGAGGCTGGAAGCATGCATTCCCAGCCATACATTTAATGGGATCTCGAAGTTAAGCCTTTTGGCCACAGCAATGCATGTTGATGTCAAGCGATCAATGTTTACAGGAAAAGTATATTGCAGCAGTCAATCCACACTCACATATGCATTTTTAAGCACAGAGGAGAAATGGGAAAAGAATCAGTTTTTGATGTGTCATGTTTTAATGGAGGGTAGTCATCTAATTGAGGGGATATATATGATATGGAGGGGTGTAGGGCAGAAAGAGCTTCAGGTAGAGATGAGTATTGTTAGCATTTGGTGATGTAACATCTCAGTGTTCTTGAGGAGGACACCAAGAGGTCCTCAATAAAGTTTAAATAGGCTAGGTGCCAGCATGGAACCTTGCGGTACTCGATGAAGCAAGTTCATGAAATTGAAAAAAGAGTTGGCACTTTGGATTAGTTAAAGTTGACTTGTTTGGTTTAAGATCCCCTCATCAATGCCTCGCTGCTTTCTGAGGATATTATATAAGCATGTACAGAAACACATATTTTGTTCCGGTGAAATTTCATGAAAAAATACTGAGATTAAGATTTTTGCAAAGCGTGCATCGCCGGATACTTATGAGATTTTTCTTTTTACTCAAGGCCACTCCTGGTGTCAGAAAAGTCACACGAGATACCAGCAGGTGACTGGTTTGAGTAGAAGATTTCTCTCAGCAAAACAGTTTCTGTGCCAACCAGTCTCTCACAGGTAAAAATTGAGTAATGTGAAATTTCATGAATTACACATAATGTACTATTCTACAAAATTAAAAAATTTCTTAGGACTAACATTATTAAGAGAGGAATGGTTTACAACGAAGATGGCAGCAGATAGGTTCTACATAATTTGCTCCAGGCTGTCAGACTGTTACTTTTCACTGTGTTAGGATAATTTTTCTGGATACGGAACCTTTATAAGTATGAGTATGGATGGGTATGTGCGTCGGTGTGTTGAGAGAATTCAGGCATATATATCAAATATATGTAATATGGTTTGTTATTGTATTTTACATATATTCCTTATTGAGTTTTGGTGAAATATATGTGCATAAAAGTATTGTGATTCAATATATCACTGATTGAAAGCTTATGGTAACTTTGATAAATGATTTAAAAAACATTTTTATAATAAAAGAGTACACAGATCACATTATATTATTTTAAAGAACTATAGATGAGCAGGTTTGTTTTTGATCACATTGTGTGATAATTCACCCCCTGCAACCTAAAATTAATGTAGGGTAGCATTTATCTTGTTTGTTCTTCAAGCTGTGAGTCTACACATCTCTCAAATTACCTTTACAAGTAAAGGAAGTCCTGGGACAAGACAAAAGTTAAGATTTCCAGCAACAGCTTAGAGTTTCTCCAGAACAGAAGCAGTGGAATTGGATCTGTGACGTTGAGTAGGATTAGGGATTCATCTGAACAATGGTCTTCAACTGAGTTATGTGATAAATGTACTCGAATGTCAGACACATGTTAGGTCCTTCTCTTAGTTTCCTTTTTGAAAAGAGCAATCTTTAGGGGTTACCTGAAAACACTTTTAGAAAAATTGCCTACCATAATTAGATACATTCTTGCCCTTCAAAAATATTTTCACTTTCACTATTTGGCAAAGTTTATGTGTGAAAAACCAACTGGTTTGAGACTTAATATCACACACGTTCTAATTCATGATGAAACTCCTGTTGGCGCCCAAATCTGCATTACTGCCCCGATCCAAATGGTAGCACGTGAGGTTGCCTTGCTGAGCCTGTAACTTAATGTGATGGGCATTTTTGGACAGGCACAGCACAAAATAAACTAGTTCCACTCTTTCTGCAGTCAGCCACTCTCTTTCACCCCTCTAAAATACCTATTCCGCTTTTTACCCTTTTCCATTCGGAGTGCTGGAGAACAACATGGCTGACCAGGAAGCCGCCCCCTGCCCTCTATTCATCCGCTCTCATCTTTGTGCTTCGAGTTAGATATAAATGCCTGTGTCGTCACTGATCTGGTGAATATCATACACATACATCCACTTGGTAGCTCCCAGCCTCTGGCAGATGTATAAAACTACAGAACAAATCCTTGAGGGGCCCTTAATTGGGCCAGCTCAAGCAGCCACATGGCAACCAAACATCTGTCTGCATTCTCCTATACCAGGCAGTTAATAACAACCAACTCTCTTGAGGCACATGAAACTCCATCTTAGCCTAAAATACTCAATGTTTGCGATGTACACAAAACTCCAGCTGAGGCTACAACATCCAACCTAATCCCCAACGCGGAAAGATTGGTCCACCGAACTGCTTCTCCTGGTTCCTTCTGACTGTGGCAGTCTCAGATAAGTTTCTGCCTTTTAGGCCTCGTCACTGAGGTGCAATTTGAGTCCTATGAAACACTGAGCTAAGAAAACTAATCCAAAATACCCTTAAGAAGCACGACCCGTGTTTCTCTCCTATGTGGGGCCGCAACCCACTTCCCAGACAAGTAACTTCACAGCAAAGAATTATTGCCATACAATTGAGGGACTGCGATCCCTTGGGGACACTTTTGTTGGAATGATCAGCAGTTTCTGGGCTTGCCAGGTGGAAGCACTCTTCTTCTTGGTGTGGGCAATCTCTGCATGGGACATTCTGGCCTACCTACCTCCGTGTTCGGGAACCTCTAGCCTGCTTCTGTTCACCATCTCAGGGTGTTCCACTGCAGATCCGTTTCTAGTGGGAACAATAAATTACAACCCTCCCTGTGGGCCTTATTGCCAACACAGTAGCGGTCAGGTGTTGCCAGGAGCTACATAATCCTCTTGAGGTACATTATTGTCTACCCACAGCATTAGCACCCCGACTTTAATGATGTACAAGAGACTCTATCTACGGAATCCACACCTCAACCTTTTGACGTACATGAGCATCCACCTGAAGATCAATATCCCACCACTATTAGGTGCAGAAGATACCCAGGCTCCAATATACAACTCCCACAATATACATGATATGAGATCTGAAACTCAAAACCACCCCACAAAGTTCACAAAACTCCATCGAAGCCTATAGTGCCCAACCCTCATGAGGAGCACAAGACTTCACCAGAGACAACAACCCCCAACCGTGATAAAGTACACCGGAATCCATCTGTGGAGATGGAGCCTGGTCGTATTCTGACACGTCATCTCCTCATCAATGGAGAAGCACTCCGAAACTACACAGAGGTTGATGAGGCCCTCGACCATTCCAGCTTTCACTGTATTATTCCTATATGCAACATTTCAAGGTAAACAGTTACAGAACAAGAAAGAACAAGGGTAGAGGATGTGGCCTAATGGCTAGAGCGGTGGACCTCGAAGCTGGGGAACTGGGTCTGAGTCTCGGCAGGGACGGTCAACATCCTGTGATTCTGGGCCAATCTCTTAACCTCCCCGTGCATAACAAAAATGAATGTGTCCATCTGTAACCCAACTGGTGCTCATGTAAAGTGCTCTTATACCTTCGGGTCGGGTTCGCACTACATAACCCCCCCCAAAAACAGCAAAAAGTATGCACCGTAGATCAGCATGGGAATCACTAACTCGGCTTTGAGCAAATGTGAAAAAATTACTCAGGGCCATATTTAGCCCAAAAATCCCTTAAGGGTGACGCTAGGTATTGCACTATTGTGGTAAGGCGCCGCAGCAGCAACTTTTTTGATGTTGGTACCGGAGACAGATCCTCCAGTACAAATTGTAACCCAAGGACAGCCGCCCACAGGTAAACTGTCTAAAAGGTGTCATTTTGCTGCAATTAGACTTATGATTAGGGAAATTATGCAATATACCATTGCTCCTTGTTGTTACATGATTTTATTTGGCATTAGGATTTAAATCATGAGTCTCCAACCTTTTCTGTAGTGAGAGCTATTTCTGATCAGTGAAAATCTTTGTGAGCTACTGAGGGTTGAGTAACTTGCCCATTGTTACAGACACCCTCATGCCGAGTTTCATTGAATCTAAGCCCAACATCCAAAGAGCTAAAGACTAGGGAATGAACAAAATACTTTGACTAGGGGCACTGTGACAGAGCTGCAATGTGTGTCTTTGGGGTTATATGAACATGTGTTCATATTAATGGGATATATGTGTAAAATCAAAGCTTGAAAACATGGGTGCTAACGTTTTTGCAGTTTCTGTCCAGTTAATCCCATTTTGTATAGATTAGAACGGGTTCAAACTTTGCAATGCAAAGTTACTCTTCACGGCTTTGAACTTTGCAATGCTGAAGATATTTTTCTATAGAAATGTATCAATGAAGTTTGCACCGCTTTACTCTCAAAGTGGTGCTTAGCTTCGCCCGAGCACCCGCTGGAGTAGTAAATCTGGCCCACAGTGTGGAATCTACAATACGGGCTGTCATTACTCAAAAATCTGATGGCTGCCCCCTCCTAGAGAATCTGAATCAACAGTTGTGTGCTACCAAACCGTTATACGAAAAAAGAGAACATTCCAGTGAAATCCATTACTGAATTATTCTTCGATTTGTGAAAAAAAAAGGATAATTTTGATGGTTTGAAATTATAGCAAAAAGTTCAATCATCTGGGTAGGTTTTACTGAAATCTTTTGAAGCTCAAAAAACGTTGACTGTGAAATTCTGCACAATAGCTTCTTTGCTGTTGCCTTATGGCCACTTTGAAGAACGTTGTTCCTTCATGCACCATAGTATGTTTTCTGCAGAATTAGGATTCTTACTGTATTTCCAAATATTCTGTATAGCGACTTGTGTGACACTGCGTTTGTCATAGTGCTATATATCAACAATTATAAGCAAATGCAGAAGCTCTTGTCTTTAGGACCTATTTGCTTTGTTACAATCTTTTAGCCATGCTGTACAACATCCTTGACAGTGGCAGAGGAGCATTGCCCTACTGCATGGCACAGAGCCAGCACACGACAAATAAAACAATGCTCTAGCATCGTTTTATTTTTCGTTTGCCAGCTTGTGCATGAGGGGCGGGGCATGGGAGGGTGGAGAAGGAGTGCTTGTGCACTCCCTAAGTGCTCATGTATGTTTGGCCGGCCATCTCAGGCCAACCAAAACACACATGCGCACTTAGGTATCTCCAGCGCGCGGGCTGGAGAAACCCCCACAGATTCCCTGGTCTGAGCAGGGTATCTTTCTGCCCACTCAGACCAATCCCGGCGCTGCTCTGCAGCACAGGGATTGGCTGGGAGTCTGTCCCAGGGGCTGCCGAGACCCAGAAGAGGCCAGCAGGAGCAACACGACGCGGGAGGCGGCCAGCGGCATCAAGTTTGTTTTTAAAACTAATATTAACCCGTTATTCTCCCCTCCCCCCGTGCTCACCCACCCTCCCCTTTAGTAGTGGTGGCCGCCACTGATTCACGATCCTGCGCAGCATGGGTAAATAAGGGGAAAACACCTATTGCATCGTGTTGGCGGTGGGCTTTCCTGCATCAAATTGAAGCAGCCGCTTTTTTCTTATTATTTGCGTTCCAACTTGGATCGACAAACAAAAACAAAAAATTCAAAAGGCACGGAAGCAAGACAGGTGTAAAGTAGGTGGGCAAGAAGCAACCCAGACCTGGGGGCATGAAACAGGCGTACAACATCCATTAGGCTGAAAGAGCTTCAATGTATCCCACACCCCCCTCGTGTTCTGTAGACCAGGCTGAGGGTGTTTGTGTGTCTGTCCAGAAAAGCCTGGAGAAGAGTGCGTTGGAATAAACTTTCTCTTTTCTTAGACAGGCAGCTTATTTCATGCAGTGTCCTCAAAGGAGGCGATGGAGGTGGGGTGGAGTCACATCCAGGACTAAAACCCCACAGTGGGGGATCTATTGTGCAAGGCTGTGTCCTTTACTGATCACCCTTTGTTTTAAATAGAGACAATGCTTGCCCATTAACGCTGGTATGTGAGACCCTGCATCTGCACTTTAACTGCACTCTCTGCCATATTTCTGTGCTTCCAAACAAACAAGGCAGAAATCCCAAATTGTCTTGATTTGTAATTTCATTTATATAGTGCTTACTATCCTGCACCGCGCAAGCCAGAACAACCACCAACAACACCCACCTCAAGTGCATCCTGCTCAACACCCGCTCCGCCCACAAACACGCCGTCGAACTCTGGGACCTCCTGGACAAAACAGCACCGGACGTCGCCTTCCTCACGGAAACCTGGATGAACGCCACCTCAGCCCCCGACATCGCCATAGCCATTCCGGACGGCTACAAGATCATCCGGAGGGATCGCATCAACCAAACCGGAGGAGGCATCGCCATTGCCCACAGAAACACCATCCGCATCACGACCAACACCAACGACACCCTCACCGGCGCGGAGCACCTTCACTTCCATATACACACCGACCCCAAGACCACCCTCAGAGGGACCCTCATCTACAGACCCCCGGGACCACGCGCACATTTCAGCGAAGCCATCGCAGACTTCATCAGCCCGCTCGCCCTCACCTCCCCCGACTACATCCTCCTAGGAGACCTCAACTTCCACCTGGAGAACGACAAGGACAAAAACACCACCACCCTACTAGACAACCTCGCCACCCTCGGACTCAAGCAAATGGTCAACACCCCCACCCACTACGCCGGCCACACACTCGACCCCGTCTTCTCCTCCAGCAACCACATCTCCTTCAGCCACACCACCGAGCTCCACTGGACCGACCACAGCTGCGTACACTTCAACGTCAGGAAAACAACGACCCACCACCGCACACAACAAACCCCCCGACGATGCTGGAGCAAGATCACCACCGACCAACTCACCACCTCCCTGAGCCAAAATCCTCCCACCAACACTACGGACCCCAACGAGGCAGCCCGCAACCTCACACAGTGGATCTCCGACTGCGCAGATGCCCTTGCTCCACTTGTGGTAAATAAATAATTAATTACCGGTTCTATTTTTCAGGATACTCATATAAACAGATAGCTCAATAAATAAGAGACAGGATTCGAGGTATCTTGAGTCTACAGGCTTTAATCAGGCATAAAGGACAGGAACAGGACAGCCTGCATGGGAGTAGGATGGCAGCTGCCGGGGGCAGGAATGGAAATGAGCAGGATCGCTATATCATATTAACAGTACATGATATATATATCAAAGCAATTGCATTACATTCAATACAGTAGGCGTAGCAGTAGGCGTGACTATTAGCAGTCGCGAAAGATAAGGCATAAAGTAGGTGTAACAAGAGGCGTGTACATAGACATGTGATGTAAACGTAACAGAAGTGTCATAAATGGGGCGGAAACATGGAGGGGGCTACCTGAGCAGCCGGGACCTTTAACCTAGTGGTGCGCGCAAACGGGCAATGACGTGTTACCAGGGAGAACTGGGGGCTATGACTTCTGTGCTAGAAGAGGAGACTAAAGTCTGGAGTGTCAGAGCGACATGTACCTAAGGCATATCTGGTATCTGGTGTTTGGAGAACATGTTGATAGAATCCAAAAGTTATCAGGGCAAAGGCTACTTGACACTAAGGCTGGTGCATGCATTATTCTACATGTATTTCGTGTGCGAGGAATATTCTATGAATATTAGTACAGTATTTCTCTTACATGGAGACAGGAAGGCTAGACTATGGCTGAAACTATTGATGCGATTCAGTAGCTTAGGAATGCAGAGAAGGAGGGCTGGACTGATAACTAGAAGCATAACATACTCTTGGCAGACAGGCAGGCAGAGCCAGGCCGGGCCGGGCACTATGAGGCAGGAAGTAAGTGAAGGGTCAGGGATGCAGGTGGGGGCTGTATCGCTCCTCGGAGAGGGTTCAGGAGACAGGAGCTGAATCTGGTGTCCGGGCCCTTTTGAGGCCTAGAAACGGGGACAATTCAATGGATTAACGTGCACACTGTAAAACATGGCAACATAGGTTTACATAGGCCTAATATTCGTTGTTTTCACGAAGACTGGAAACTGACTTACTAGAGTTGGACACAACTATGATTGCGTCTTTAATCGATCATAGGGGGATACATGCATATCGATCATGCACATATAACATAAGATGGGGAACACGTAGGCACATACAACATGGCAAAATTTACTTTTCCACATTCCCTCCTTGTGCCCTACGTTTCCATCAGGAAACATCTATATTCATGATACCATCTATTATTTCATATAGCATCATTTGCTCGTCTCGAATTGTCTTGGAACGGGACTTAGGACTAGGACTAGGAATACAAGAGGTAGCACACATGCCGCAAATCGCAGGGCCACATTGTAAACTGAGGCAGCAACTGAATATGATCATTACTGCAATACCTAGGAATGACAATACTTTCCATCCCCAGGCAGAAATTATACTCCAGAGCCAACCGGACCATGTCCAGGTGCCTGGATTCTGGTGTAACTGATGGGCAATTTTATGAAGTCTGGTTATAGCTGAATAAACAGACGGCGCGTTATTAGGAATGAAAATGCAGCAACTAGATCCGATGACTCTACATGCTCCTCCTCTATCGGCCAATATGACGTCAAGAACGAGACGATTTTGGAGCACGACAAATCTCATAGCAGATTGCTCTTCGGTTAAGTTACCTAGAGCAGAAGTAGTCTCATTCACTACTGCTTCAAGGGTTCTGGTTAACCTACGTATTAACTTACTATTCTGGATAGGTCCTATAAAGAAGAAGAAGCCTCTATTGAAGTCTGTATACTGTTCTAAAGCAGTTTCAGTTTGATCGACAATTGGGGACTCGATCTCCCTTCTATGTCTAATGTGTACTAGATGTGTGTTTCTATGATAATCGGATGGGGCTAGGAAAACTGGTGGCAGTAGGAAGGCAATGTAACATGTTCCATCCCAATCGAGGGGCAGACGAACATATGCGGTCTGACCACAAACAAAATAAGAATGACGTGAGGCTTTGAAAATAGATTTCCCACTGTCACTATACTCGACCATAGTAGTACAATCACTATGTCCTACATGTGCGGAACCATTCTTTCTGACACATAATTCGCCTTTGACTGGTAGTACTGAAATAGCAGGTAGATCTGGAGTAGTATCGGACTGAACATTCAGAACCATAAAATTCGAGGAATAATTACCTAGATCATACACTTCATTTTCTAGATCTAACCCTGTTCTATGGGTGAGACCTTGCTTGTCTGGGAAACATGTTCTATTCAGGAAGGACATATCAGTTGAGGATGACGTTAACGTGGACCACGCTCCACATGAACCATTATGTGAAAATGGATAAGGAAAAAGTGGCAGAACTCCCTTTGGTGTCTGAAAAGGGGGGAGTCGACCACACACCCAACAATTAGTAGCATTGCTGGTCTGGTGTGAATAGTGTAACATTCGGATGAATGTATTATTTCGCATGGCAAGACGATAGGATAACTCGTGAGGAGGCAGATCACTAAATGTGTGCTCTACTGTAGTATTAGAAAACATATGTACATGTGAAATTGGAAAACATAAATGTAAAGCATAACTTGTGCAGGTAACCATAAGACTCAAAAATAATAGGAAACATAGAATAATAATACATCTTTTAGAGTTTTGACTAACTCTCTCACTGTGGGGGTCTATCTCATACATGTCAGGAACCTGTCTAACCGTTTCACCCGAGAGGGACTTAGACAATTAAACTGGCTGACTTATTTTACTAGACCTGAGTTTCTGTTTATACTCCTGCTGTGGAGTTTTCTCTAACAGGGGAGGCTTGAATTCAGAGTCTGTATCTGGGCAGTCCTTGAGAATAGGGCAGTCTTTAAGTCCGTGAAATTTCTTTATATGGCTCAGATGGACCCATCCTTTTCTTCCCTCTAGCTTGACTGCGGTCCTTGTTGTTAGTAAGATCATGCGGGGCTCCTTCCAGCGGGGCTCCAGCGGACTTGAACGATCAAAATTCCGGACAAATAAGAGGTCACCGGGAACGACTTCATGCGGTTTCACCTCGGTGTTATCTGGAAATGCGGCGGCAACCTGTGAACGACAAGAGTGTAGGGCAGAAATCAAGGAAGCTAGGTAATCTGTCAGCATATTACTGGAAACATCTGTAATACTACGGGGTCTAGGTGTACCCCACATGTTTGGGGGGCGGCCGAATACGACCTCATACGGGGACAGACCTGATCTGGAATGTGCAACCATTCGCATGTAAAATAGAGCAACTGGCAAAGCTACTAGCCAGTCTACACCTTTTTCTTTACAAACTTTTGCAATGCGGATTTTCAGAGTCTGGTTATGTCTCTCTACGAGACCGGCTGCTTCAGGATGGCGTACACAATGGAACTTCCACTGGTACCCTAACAGAAGGGAAATTTGTTTCATGAGTTCAGATGAGAATGGCTGGCCGTTATCTGAATACACGACCCTAGGTAATCCATAGGGGGAAAGAATTCACGAACCAACTGCCTGGCAGTGGTCGCAGCTGTGTAATCTGGGACTGGATATGCTTCTGTCCACCTGGACAGAGCGCATACAACTACGAGGACATACTTGAAACCTCGACATCGCTCCATCTGAATATAATCCATCTGGAGGACTTCAAAAGGGTGGTCAGGAGGTTGGAATCCACCTTGTTCCACCGGGACACTTTTACCTGGATTGAACTGACAACATATCATACAGGTACGGACTTTCTGTTTGGCTGCAGCTCGTAAGTGCTTGTTGAACCAGAGGTTCTGGATACTGTCTAGCATAGCTTTTTCTCCTAGATGTGCTGGACTATGTGCGGTATTAATAATGACTTGAACCATAGAGTCGGGGAGAAACCATGTGGCTTTTCCCTTCGTCAACCATCCCTGATCTGTCTGGACCCCTCCTTGTTCGGACCATTTCTTGATTTCATCGGGAGTAGCATGTAACTGTATGTCTATGACATCTTGTGTAGGGTCCTTAACAGTCATACAAGTAGTCTGATCTGGAGTGTGTGTCAGTGTTGTGTTAACTGGAACGTCTGGAGTCTGAGCTGTAAGCTTGGCTGTTCGATCGGCTAGATCGTTACCTTGGGAAATGATGTCAGTGACTTTCGTATGTGCTTTGCACTTCATGATAGCGATAGCTGTCGGTAAATGTATTGCATCTAACAAAGCTTGAATGAGGAGACCATGCTGAATCTTGGTTCCATGAGAAGTCATGAAACCT
The DNA here is from genome assembly GCF_964261635.1 of Lissotriton helveticus. Taxonomy (NCBI): domain Eukaryota; kingdom Metazoa; phylum Chordata; class Amphibia; order Caudata; family Salamandridae; genus Lissotriton; species Lissotriton helveticus. The sequence goes on from NC_136073.1 coordinate 754,543,837, forward strand.
CTCTCTTGCCAGAGCACTCCAAAGTCGTGTACGACTCCGAATGCATAACGTGAATCTGTGTACATGTTAACTTTCAGGTTCTTGGCACGTATGCAGGCTTGGGTTAGAGCGACTAGCTCTGCTGCTTGAGCAGACAGGGTGTCAATACGATGTGTTTCTATAACTTCAGTTTCAGTAGTCACTGCATACGCGGCTACTATTTCTCCTGTACTTGTTCTCATACATGAACCATCCACATAAAGTGTCAGGTCAGGATCAGGTAATGCAATATCTGTCAGGTCTTGTCGTGGCTTAGTCATAGTGTTAACAACTTCCACACAGTCATGTGTGGCAGGATTTGAAGTAACTGACGGTAACAGTGTAGCAGGATTCAGAATGTTGCAGCGTCTGATTTCTATGTGTGGCTGGAACAGTGTCAGTTCATAACCTGTTAAACGTGCAATTGTCAAGTGCTGAGTCTGTGTTCGGTTCAAAAGAACTTCCACGGAGTGTGGGACTTGTACTGTCAGGGAATGTCCTAACACTATGGAATCACTTTGTCTGATAGCTAGTGCTGTGGCTGCAACTGACTTGAGGCACGCAGGTAGAGCCTGGGCCACTGGATCTAATGTGCTCGAAAAATAAGCACAGGGCTTGTATTGTCCTGCTTGATCTTGTGTGAGAACAGATAATGCAGTACCTTCGCGTTCAGTAACAAAAAGTGTAAAAGGCTTACTGTAGTTCGGTGTTGCTAGAACAGGTGCTTGACATAAGGCTTTCTTTAACTCATTAAAGACAAGTGTATGTTCCTGGGTCCAAGGGAGGACAGTCGATACGGCTGCCTCCTGTGTCGTTAACTGTATCAGTGGCTTGGCTAGAAATGCATACTGAGGAATCCATTGTCTGCAGTAAGAAGTGAGGCCAATAAAAGCTCGTACCTCCTTCTGGGTCTTGGGCTGTGGAAGACTCGCTATTAACTGGATACGGTCAGGTGTCAACTGCCTACCCCTCTTGGACAGTAAGTGTCCTAAGTAGACCACTTGCTGGACACAGAATTGTAATTTGGAAGGGGACACCTTGTGCCCCATCTCGGCCAGAAAATACAGAACTTTAAGTGACGCACGTTCGCAGTCACGTTCAGAACGGGCTGTGATCAGTAGATCATTGACATACTGGAGCAGGGCAGTGTCAGTTGGCATGTGAATATTGTCTAGTTGTCTCTTAAGTGCTTGACTGTAAATGCTAGGACTTTCTGTGAAACCTTGAGGAGCTCGTGTAAATTTATAGCTCCTTCCATTTAAACAAAAACCGAAAAGGTACTGGCTGTCTGGATGAATGGGAACACTGAAAAATGCGTTCTTGAGATCGATGACTGTAAAGAACGTAGCTTCAGAATCAATAGCTGTCAATAGGGATGAAATATCTGGGACTACTGGGTACTGAGGAATAATACATTTATTAAGTTCTCGAAGGTCAATCACTAATCGATATACTGGAGGTGCATTTGGATCAGTACGTTTCATGACTGGAATGATAGGAGAATTACATACATTGGAGTCAGTTTCTACAACCACTCCTTGAGCAATAAGTTCGTCAATAATTTTGGATAAGGCTGCTACAGCCTCAGGTGGCAATCTGTACTGTCTGATTCGTGGCAAAACTATACCTTGCTTCAGAGTCACACGATGGGGTGTGATCTGCATACAACCTACATCAGTTGGACCTTGCGCCCATAAATGCTGTGGTACATTCAATAATCTTGGATCAAAATCGCGTAATACATAATGACCTTTAAAGTCTCTAAGGAACAATCGCACTCCTTCTGGGGAGCAGCATATAACTGCTCCTAACTCTTTCAATGTCTTAATGCCTAACAAATTTTCTGGACATGACTTCGTAAGTAACAAATCAGTAGTTCGGGACAATGGACCAACTTCTAGAGAAACTGGTTTCGAAATTTCATTAACAATAGGCTTTCCTGAAAATCCAAGGGAAACATTTCTAGAGCCTGAGAGCGGAGCCCCTGGAACCTCGTCATGACTGATGGTAGTCCTACTTGCCCCTGTATCAATCAAAAACTTTCTGTCTTTCCCTAATACTTGACTGTGTACATAGGGACCCTCTTGATCTACAGGTATCTCGATGAGAGGCAAGCCTACCTCCCTCTCTAGGCTGTTTCATGAATACTGCTGATAATCTGGATACTCGGACTGTGCATACTGGTACATCTGCTGTGTAACGTGTTGTGTTGCGGCTATAGGCTGCGGTACTGTAACTGTCTGTTGTGCATTCTGTGGTGGCTGAGAAGTCTGTGAAACTTGTTCTTGTCTAGGCGGACGTGGTCTTTCTCTAGTCTTACCAGTAGCTATGTTGTGTTTCAGAACTGCACACTCGTTTATAAAATGACCTGGCTGTTTACAGTAATTGCATGTCCCTTTAACGGGAACTGCAGGATGACTGGCTTGATTCGGACCCCTCTTCTGACTGTCTTGGGGAACAGATTGTGCAACTAATACTTTCATTTTCGTGTCTTTCATACGTCTCCTTTCGTGTTCTTGCTCTTCCCTGATTCTGTTCTGGTGGTACTGGAGCATTTGTAACATCTGTGACGGAGTATTAGCTTGCCAGGTACTTTCGACTTTCAGTACTCGATTTTTAACTTGTGGACTTGAATTCTCTACTAGTTTGGTAACAAAAAGATGAGGGTATGATTCACTACTCGTTCTCAGACCACTGTTAATAATAAAACATTTCTCAAATCTAGAATAAAAATCACTGGTATCTTCGTCTTGTTTCTGTTTACAGGCTGAGATGGCATCCCAGTCTTCCTTTTTCGTGGCTAGTAATCTTGGCAAAACTTGTATCAATAACTCGGGCAATTCTTTAGCTTTATCCCCAAGACCGGTACCTGGTACTCGTGTATTATCTTCAGCTTCTAGAGCTGTCCAATCTATCTTTTTCTCTCCCACCTCCCATTCTTTTTCTTTGAGTTTTTCATATATGCCCGCAGGCAACAGGACCTTTAACATTTTAATGATATCAGGATACATGTATTCTCCCATACGGAGCATGTCTTTTAATTCTCGATGGAACCCTGCTGGATCTTTGTCGTGACAGGGAATTAATTTCTTCATCTCTAAGAGTTCCATCTTTGTGATAGGGGTGTAAACAAATACTCGTTCTAGATCACCACCCGCTGTCCTAACTGGATGTACTTCTCGTAACGGATGCTGTCTATCTATGTAGAATGATTTACTTTCTGGGGGTGAGACGTGAACAAAATGCGGATTCAGAAATGTTCGGTATTTGTGGCGCTGTTCTAGAATGATGCTAATCAAATCGGTACCTAGACCTCTCCATCTATACTGGAGTAACTCGTTCAAAACATCATGTAACGGACCTGGATCAGAATGCTGTCCCTCATACAGTGTAATGAGGTGCTGGATCATATACATACCCACCAGTCGCTGCTCGGCTGGGGGCAATTTCAGAAACATTTGTGCCACTATTTCGTCTGGAAAAGTGGTAGAATCAGTAGTCCATCGGACTGCTGATCAGGCTAGTTCTTGTTCATGCATTGTACTAAGCTCACTATAGCCTATTCGTGGTTTCAGGATTTTATCTGTAGCCTGAAATACTTGTTCTAGAGAACCTTGTTCTGCTGCTGGAGAGGGAAAAACTTTCTTGTGATCTAGGCATGAATGTCGGTCGGAAAGTCTAGTTCTACCTACATACGCTATTCTGGAGGGATTCTCGTCGTCTACCTCTTCCGTAGAAGAGTCATTCTCTTTCTCGGTTGCTCTACTTACTCTTTCTTTCTCGTGTATACTTACAATTTCTTTTCTTATTTTCTTGTACATACTCTCTATACTGTTCTGTGTCTTGTGTTTTCCCTCGGCTATGTGGTCACTCCACCTGGTCAGGACTTTCATTTCTTCCGGATCTTTATCTGGATAGTCTTGTTCCCTTATTAAACAATTAATTAGGAATTTTAAAAGCATGAGCTGAATCTCGACTTTTCTTTGGACCATGGCGTCGCCAATACTTTCTGGATCTACTCCTGTACGGATAAAACGATATATTCTGTCTAGATAACCTTTCATATCGGGCAGGGTGTCCAAATAATCGGTCACCCGTCTTAAACGTAATGAATATATGACCATGTGGCCATCGCCTGGAACTGGATCATAACGACATTCAGTAAGTGCGCGCTTGACATCTGCAAATGTCTGAATTTTTGGCGAACGCTGTAACGCTCGTTCATGTAACTCAAGTATCGTCATACATCTGTGTTGAGGCGGGGTTCCAGGAGGACTTCCCCCCGTGGCCCCTAGACTAGAATCGTTGACGGGTATTGTACGTGCTGGCAGAGTGACTGATGTAGCGGGTACATGTACTGTAGGCTGGACCGGGGGTACCGTGACAGGTACCGCAACGGGTGCCCCGGTGGCTGGAGGAACAGGAATTACATTATTTACAGGAGCTGGCGGAACAGGATTTGCATATTCTGGGACTGTGTCGTCCAAATAGGACGAGAGAAAAATATCAGCTGCGGTCGGTTTATGACGTAGCTTAATCGGAACTAATGGTGGTGGTAAATTACATGGTGCTTCCGGGGTTGCTTTTGGCAAGCCCTCGGCGAGAAGAGGATACATACCCTTAATAAGGGCATTTCTCTGTCTGTCTGACTGTTCTGCTTTAACTCGTTCACCTACTTCGATTAATTCCCTTTCTTGGGCTTTTTCTGAAGATTCCCTACTTAATGTTGTTTTTCTGATTTCTTTTTCTGTTCTTCTATGAGATTCTTTGCGCCATAACTCGATGGCATCTTTCTGGGACTGTCTGGCTTTCTTTTTCCATAATGCTTCTTCTACTCGCATGATGCACTCGGCATCCCATGTGCCTGATACAGGCCATCTATATTTTTCTTCGAGATGTCTGGTATAATCAGACCATAAGTCTAGATATATTATGGCACTTAAGCCATGCTTGTGATACATAAAATGTCCTGGACTGTCCCTAGGAGGGACAGGGACTGCTTCCTCGAGCAGCCCTTTTCTGGTTTTTAACTGACGTAATTTGGAGAATAGAGGCATTCTGTAAACCTTGAATCTGGACACAATACAATACACGATAAACACAATGATAACTGGAAGAACAAATCACTCATACCACAACATTGAAAACACATTGAAATAACATTTAAAATAACAGTTCGGACAGAATATTACCTGGAATACTGAGAACAGAAACACATGAATTTCTCGAGAACGGAACTTACTAGAATTACTAGATGCACTGCTGAAACAGTACGAAACATACCGGTCCCATAAAGAGACACGTCAGGACCCGCATTCACCTAGATGGACACTTCGTGTTGGATCTGTGTACCCAAACCCACGGACCAGAGACAAATTAATTGACCCTGTCTAGATACTACCCCAGCAACGGTACTCACCGGGCAGCAAGAACGGAAGGCCTCGGACTGGACTGGACTGCTACGACGACGGACTACGAACTTCGGACTTCAGTTACAGGTGGGCCTCCGGATACCTCGGACCTTGTACTCTCGGCTTGGGCTCTGGTCGGGACTCGCCGCGTTCCACACCGCCTCGTCTGGATGCTGGACCGCAACCTCCGTCTCCTCCGTGGGCCTGAGGGATACTTGAAGCAGAAATATCTGCACGTGCACGGTATGGTTCCGTCATGGCTGCAGAGGGTCAGGGGGCCTGCGTGGCTTCGCCGGCGCGTGGGGAAAGGGCAAGTCCCTGTTCGGGCGCCATTATGTGGTAAATAAATAATTAATTACCGGTTCTATTTTTCAGGATACTCATATAAACAGATAGCTCAATAAATAAGAGACAGGATTCGAGGTATCTTGAGTCTACAGGCTTTAATCAGGCATAAAGGACAGGAACAGGACAGCCTGCATGGGAGTAGGATGGCAGCTGCCGGGGGCAGGAATGGAAATGAGCAGGATCGCTATATCATATTAACAGTACATGATATATATATCAAAGCAATTGCATTACATTCAATACAGTAGGCGTAGCAGTAGGCGTGACTATTAGCAGTCGCGAAAGATAAGGCATAAAGTAGGTGTAACAAGAGGCGTGTACATAGACATGTGATGTAAACGTAACAGAAGTGTCATAAATGGGGCGGAAACATGGAGGGGGCTACCTGAGCAGCCGGGACCTTTAACCTAGTGGTGCGCGCAAACGGGCAATGACGTGTTACCAGGGAGAACTGGGGGCTATGACTTCTGTGCTAGAAGAGGAGACTAAAGTCTGGAGTGTCAGAGCGACATGTACCTAAGGCATATCTGGTATCTGGTGTTTGGAGAACATGTTGATAGAATCCAAAAGTTATCAGGGCAAAGGCTACTTGACACTCAGTCTGGTGCATGCATTATTCTACATGTATTTCGTGTGCGAGGAATATTCTATGAATATTAGTACAGTATTTCTCTTACATGGAGACAGGAAGGCTAGACTATGGCTGAAACTATTGATGCGATTCAGTAGCTTAGGAATGCAGAGAAGGAGGGCTGGACTGATAACTAGAAGCATAACATACTCTTGGCAGACAGGCAGGCAGAGCCAGGCCGGGCCGGGCACTGTGAGGCAGGAAGTAAGTGAAGGGTCAGGGATGCAGGTGGGGGCTGTATCGCTCCTCGGAGAGGGTTCAGGAGACAGGAGCTGAATCTGGTGTCCGGGCCCTTTTGAGGCCTAGAAACGGGGACAATTCAATGGATTAACGTGCACACTGTAAAACATGGCAACATAGGTTTACACAGGCCTAATATTCGTTGTTTTCACGAAGACTGGAAACTGACTTACTAGAGTTGGACACAACTATGATTGCGTCTTTAATCGATCATAGGGGGATACATGCATATCGATCATGCACATATAACATAAGATGGGGAACACGTAGGCACATACAACATGGCAAAATTTACTTTTCCACACACTGAAGAACCCTCCAAGCAACCCCGACAGCAAGAAAGTCGCATGGTTCACCAACGACCTCAAAGACTCCAAGAAATCCTGCCATGCCCTCGAGAAAGCCTGGCGTCACAACCAGTCATCGGAAAACATGATAGTCCTCAAGAACGCCACCCGCAAACACCACCAGCTGATCCGCACCACCAAAAGGACAGCATTCAGAGAACGACTGGACAACGACGCCCATTACAGCAAGGAACTCTTTAACATCGTGAAAGAGCTCTCCAACCCCAATGCCAGCAACAACGACATCACGCCATCGCAAGACCTCTGCAACTCTCTCGCCACTTTCTTCCACCGTAAGATCGTCGACATACACAACAGCTTCGGCGCCCAGAACTCTTACCCTGCCACCGAACCTACACCCCCACCACCACCCTACGCGCCTGGATCCAGGTCAGCACGGAAGACACCACCCACACGATGAACACCATCCACTCGGGCTCCCCAGCCGATCCCTGCCCTCACCACATCTTCAACAAAGCTGACTTCATCATCGCACCCAAACTCCGGGACATCATCAACAACTCCTTCGCATCCGCAACCTTCCCGGAGAGCTGGAAGCATGCAGAGATCAAAGCCCTCCTGACCTGAAGAAACCTACCGCAGACCCCACAGACCTCAAGAACTTCCGCCCGATCTCGCTCCTCCCCTTCTCCGCAAAAGTCATCGAGAAAACTGTCAACAAACAGCTGACAGCCTTCCTGGAGACGAACGGCTCTCTCAACCCATCGCAGTCCAGATTCCGAGCGAACCACAGCACCGAGACCGCCCTCATTGCAGCCCTACGCCGACGACACTCAAGTGATCCTCTCCCTCACCAACGACCCCACCTCCGCCAAAGCCAACTTCCAGGACGGCATGAAAGACATCGCGGACTGGATGAAGCTCACCCGACTGAAGCTGAACTCGGACAAGACGGAAGTCCTCATCCTCGGCCCATCCATCTCCGCCTGGGATGACTCCTGGTGATTCCTGGTGGCCCCCTGTCCTGGGCCCCCCACCCAAGTCCACGGACCACGCACGCAACCTGGGCTTCATCCTCGACTCCTCCCTCACGATGACCAGACAAGTCAACGCTGTGACTTCCTCCTGCTTCAACACCCTCCGCATGCTCCGAAAAATCTTCCGCTGGATCCCCACTAGAACCAGGAAAACTGTCACCCAGGCCCTGGTCACCAGCCGTCTGGACTACGGGAACGCCCTCTCCGCTGGGACCACTGCCAAACTACAGAAAAGACTCCAGTGCATCCAGAGCGCATCAGCACGACTCGTCCTGGACATCCCCGACACAGCCACATCTCCACCCACCTGAGAAACCTGCACTGGCTCCCAGTAAGCAAGAGGATCACGTTCAGACTCCTCTCCCACGCACACAAGGCTCTCCATGACTTAGGCCCCGAATACCTCAACAACCGCCTCTCGTTCTACACGCCAACCCGCTAGCTCCACTCCGCCAGCCTCGCCCTCACCACCGTCCCACGGACCCGCAGAGCCACCACCGGAGGAAGATCCTTCTCCTACCTGGCGGCAAAGACTTGAAACACCCTCCCCACCCACCTGCGACTCACCCAGGACCATCTCTCCTTCAGGAAGCACCTCAAGACCTGGCTTTTTGAGCAATAGCGCCCCCCCCTTCCCAACGCCTTGAGACCCTAGCGGGTGAGTAGCGCGCTCTATAAATATTATTGATTGATTGATTGATTGATCGATTGCTTACTACTCATTTGAGGGGGTAAAAAACTCTAAATAAATGCTGAGAAGGTGAGAAAGAGTTTTTTGTTTTTTAAATGCAGTGACCGTCCAGTAGTCCAGACTTGGAGGGAATGGAGGGAATTTGTGGTTTTGGTTCTAAAAGTTCCAAGTACTAGCTAAAACAAAAACATGCAAAATGATGTTGGAAAAATAGCAAAATGGGAGTGGGGTGGATGGATTGCAAAGAGGGGCCATGTGTAGCAGTCCCAATCCTCTGGGTAAAATTTTCCTGGCTGCCTGTCGTTTTTCATTTGTGCAGTTTTATATAGAGCAAATCTGGACCAAAGGTGTCGGGGTGCTTTACATGAGCACCAGATTACATTACACAAATTCAGATTTTTTTTTAGGCATGGGGGGATTAAGTGATTTGCCCAGGATCACAGGTTGTTGAGCTGACGCTGAGATTCAAACCTCGCTCCCCAGTTCTAAAGCTGGCAGCTCGGGCAGTTAGGCATCACCGTGTAGTGTTAGTATTGGCGTCAGTGGTGGCCTTAATACCGCCCTGGAGTTTAACCTATTTTTTTTCAAAATTTGCCTCATTCATACTCATTAGCATCTATTTTGCGCTGGATTTACGTCACAAAAGTGACGTAACCCAGCGCAGAATGTTTTTTAAAATTTACTTTCCAGTGCAAAACCTGTTCCCATGCAACCACTCATGGTTTTTGATGTAAAACGTATGTACTAACAATAGTAGACAGTGTTTTCTATAAAAAAAATATATAAACACCAGTTGAAAGCAGGCATTAAAAAGCTTTTATTTCTCCTAACTATTCCCACTTTGCATGTGTACTGAACTGTAACACACACACATCCAAAGTAGAAAACGTTTTAAAGTCAGTCAAAGCACAGTGTTTTGTACTGGAAGGGCACCCCTGCAGTATAAAACCTATGCTGGATTCACACACACAACTTTGCACGATGGCACAAAGGTGAGTGTGTGGCACTCGGTAGCCTAATTGTGTGTCAGCGCTAAGGATGGTGCCATGTATTTGTAGATATGGTGCTTTTGTCCGACCCTCTCATGCAACGCAGCAACTTTGGGTGCTGCGCTGCGTTTTGTGAAAGTTTTTATAATCTGGTCCTTTGTCGCTTTTCCTTCTTTCACTCTAACTCACATTCTCTCACTTGCACATTCTCACTCATGCTCACTCCCACTCACTGTTACTCACACACAAACATATTCATGCTCACCGATTCCCACACTAACAGTTACATACACTCGATACCTCTGGGCCCTGGTGCAACTGCACCTGCAGCACCACTGATAGCTGAACCCAACGAGGTACCAGCAAGCCATGAACCCCAATGAGGAGCCAGATGGGGCAGCAACGGCAGGATTGAAAAGGGGAAGACCCACCTCAATACTCCTCTCCGCTTCTTGATAGGCAGGGGCACAGGAATTATGTGTCAGTGGAGGGCCAAATTATGCGGCAGGGTTGACTAAATTATGCGGCAAGAAAAAAACATATTATGCTGCATAATGCAGCACATTTTGTGATAGTATGATTTCATTATCTGTCTTTTCTACACTTGTTAATACCAGTCAACCTTTGCAAAGGGACGTCCGCTACACAGCAACACATGTTCTAGTAACTTTTGAACCATTTGGGCTAGCAACATTTTTCTTGTTACAATCTGGCGAGTAAGCAGCAGATGATGGATTATGTGGCAAATGCATGGAAACCATCATTATGCAAAAATAAAAACCTGCAGCCGCACAATCGCATATTTCCAGTGGCCTTCTTGATAGGACTAGAAGCACAGACCTATAAGAAGCTGTGATAGTGCTGGGGATCCTGGCCCTGCTGCCCTTTGTGGCTTTTCATTGGCTTCAGGGATGCACTGACGTGCGCCCTGACAGCCCCATTTCAGCAGAGATACAGTGCTGCCTGAGTCATGTGCAGTATGTCTGCTAAATAAAATGGACTGTGCCTGTGTGAGGGGATCATAGTTGAACTACGCCTCTCAGACATCTCACAGTCCACCTCCCAGAAGGTCCTCGTGTGCCCCTTGCCCTTGTTTGTTTGGTGGACAGACACATAATAGACGGAACAGGCGGATCAGAATGTTACTGTGGATAGACAGCACCCGGCACTTTGGCCACCAAAGCTTTCTGCCATAGAAACATGGCGTTCCCCAGTCCGCTCTGTTCCCGTAGGTTTTACCTCTTGATCATCCTTACCATCCCTGCAAAATTGTGCCCACTCCAAATCCAAGACACATTCATATTGGAAAGGATCCAAATCAGTAAGTGTAGTCCCGTGGGTTAACACACCTATTTCAGAGACATGGTCCACCGGACTCCCCTCTTTTCAGAGTCCTTCTGTTTTAAAGCTGAAACGTGGTCCTCAGAGACAAGAGTTCAAATTTTATGTTTTTTCTATAGCTTTGCTTTTCTGGCCAGGCCCGCCCTTTCCTTCTCATGTGCTGCACTGCAGTTTACCTATAATTGAATTGCCCATAGGTAGACACCTGGACCCAGGCGCGGACTGGCCGTAGCGGGCACCGGGCAATCCCCGGGTGCGCCGCACGGGTGGGGGCCAGTTGTGGGCCCCTGGGGGCGGATTTTGTTACAGGGCCGTTTTTGCAGCATGGCTGCAAAATTGGCCCTGTAACAAAATCGGCCGAAAACCGGTCCCGGCAAAGAGCTCCGCGGCACTCCAAACCCCCCGCGAGGGGGGGGGGTTGGGGCCGGCCGAGCACTTTGCCAGGGCCGGTTTTGGTTCCCAGTCCGGCCCTGCCTGGACCTCAGCACTGTTGGTCCTGCCCTATGTCCCTCTTGTTCCTCTCTCCACATGTCGCTGCCTTCTTTCTTGTTCCTTGTCATCCTCCCTTTTAATTTTTCTCAAATTGCCCCTTTCCACCCCATACATCACCTTTGTCTTGTTTCATATTTAACATTGTCTCCATGATCTTTCGTACTATTTCTAAATTTTCTTCACTACAAATACAGACCAAAAGGACATACCAAAACGACATAAAAGTAATGAACTTCAAGAAGACGTTCACAACTAATCACACTCTGGTAAGAAGAGGGTGTGCCATTGAGAAGGATAAGAAGACAAGGTAAATAGAGCACGGCACCATGTGTTCAAACCCTTGTAGTGCAAAGGCAATCAAAAAAAATCCCCATTCAAAAGCGTGAAGTCTGCTCGGTATGAAGAAGCTCACTTCAGCGCCATGAAGCCTCTGGGTGTCCGTGCGCTTTAGAAGTTGCTATTAACATAACATAACATAACACTTTGGACAGACTCCACAGAGAAAACGATGGTTCTTGTGCATACAGAGAGTGTTAGGCTCTGCCTCAAACATACCTTATCATACTGTAGAGCTGAACCTACTCCTCTGCAGATAGAGGGGAGCTCCAGCACAGATGTAGTCAAGTCTTTGTATACATCGTGCTGAATCCATGCACAGATAGAGCAGAGACCGTGTGCCTTTTTTGTGTAATTTCTTTCGTTGAGCTGAGTTCCTGTATACATAGGATTGTGAGCCTGGGCAGACAGAGCTGAGCTCTTCCACGTGTGCAGCTGAGCTCCACTGCAGACAGCGGTGAGCCCCTGTGCAGGCATAGATCGTGGCGAGCCAGTTCTCAGCCAGAGTTTCAGCATCCATTCATGTAATGTAAGACCTGAGGTTCTGTGGGAACTGAGAAACCAGGACCAGCTAATATTCAGTGGGAGTACCACTCGTCTCATTAGCGGAGGCCTACAGCAGTTTTGTGCTAACAGAGAGTATTGGTGGTAGACTGGAATCACCACTGGTATGTGCAGCAGGTTGGTGCTGGCAGAGTGTACTGGTGGTTGCCCGGCATCACCAGAGAGACCTGCTGCAGCTTGGTCCTTGCAAAAAGTTCTGCAGGTAACCCGGCCTCACTAGCAGAGACCTATAGCAGTTTGGTACAAGCAGAGCGTACAGGTGCTAGATTGGCATCACCACCTGTACTTGCGGCAGCTTGGTACTAGCAGAGAAGGCTGGTCGTAGATTGGCTTTACCACCGGTACGTGCGGCATCTTGGTACCAGCAGAGAGTACTGGTGGTACCCTGCCAGCAGCACAGAGACCTGTAGTATCTTGGTACCGGCAGAGAGTACTGGTGGTACCCTGCCATCAGCACAGAGACCTGTAGCATCTTGTTATCGGCAGAGAGTCCTGATGGTACTCTGGCAGCAGCACAGAGACCTGTAGTATCTTGGTACCAGCAGAGAGTACTGGTGGTACCCTGCCAGCAGCACAGAGACCTGTAGCATCTTGTTACCGGCAGAGAGTACTGATGGTACTCTGGCAGCAGCACAGAGACCTGTAGTATCTTGGTACCAGCAGAGAGTACTGGTGGTACCCTGCCAGCAGCACAGAGACCTGTAGTATCTTGGTACCAGCAGAGAATACTGGTAGTACCCTGCCAGCAGCACAGAGACCTGTAGTATCTTGGTACCAGCAGAGAGTACTGGTGGTACCCTGGCAGCAGCACAGAGACCTGTAGCATCTTGTTACCGGCAGAGAGTACTGGTGGTACCCTGGCAGCAGTACAGAGACCTGTAGTATCTTGGTACCAGCAGAGAGTATTGGTGGTACCCTGGCAGCAGCACAGAGACCTGTAGTATCTTGTTACGGGCAGAGAGTACTGGTGGTACCCTGCCAGCAGCACAGAGACCTGTAGTATCTTGGTACCAGCAGAGAATACTGGTGGTACCCTGGCAGCAGCACAGAGACCTGTAGTATCTTGGTACCGGCAGAGAGTACTGGTGGTACCCTGCCAGCAGCAGAGAGACCTGTAGTATCTTGGTACCAGCAGAGAGTACTGGTGGTACCCTGGCAGCAGCACAGAGACCTGTAGCATCTTGTTACTGGCAGAGAGTACTGGTGGTACCCTGGCAGCAGCACAGAGACCTATAGCATCTTGGTACCGGCAGAGAGTACTGGTGGTACCCTGGCAGCAGCACAGAGACCTGTAGTATCTTGGTACCGGCAGAGAGTACTGGTGGTACCCTGCCAGCAGCACAGAGACCTGTAGTATCTTGGTACCAGCAGAGAATACTGGTAGTACCCTGCCAGCAGCACAGAGACCTGTAGTATCTTGGTACCAGCAGAGAGTACTGGTGGTACCCTGGCAGCAGCACAGAGACCTATAGCATCTTGTTATGGGCAGAGAGTACTGGTGGTACCCTGGCAGCAGCACAGAGACCTGTAGTATCTTGGTACCGGCAGAGAGTACTGGTGGTACCCTGGCAGCAGCACAGAGACCTGTAGTATCTTGGTACCGGCAGAGAGTACTGGTGGTACCCTGCCAGCAGCAGAGAGACCTGTAGTATCTTGGTACCGGCAGGGAGTACTGGTGGTACCCTGGCAGCAGCACAGAGACCTGTAGCATCTTGTTACTGGCAGAGAGTACTGGTGGTACCCTGGCAGCAGCACAGAGACCTATAGCATCTTGGTACTGGCAGAGAGTACTGGTGGTACCCTGGCAGCAGCACAGAGACCTGTAGCATCTTGTTACCGGCAGAGAGTACTGGTGGTACCCTGGCAGCAGCACAGAGACCTGTAGCATCTTGTTACTGGCAGAGAGTACTGGTGGTACCCTGGCAGCAGCACAGAGACCTGTAGTATCTTGGTACCGGCAGAGAGTACTGGTGGTACCCTGCCAGCAGCAGAGAGACCTGTAGTATCTTGGTACCGGCAGAGAGTACTGGTGGTACCCTGGCAGCAGCACAGAGACCTGTAGTATCTTGGTACCGGCAGAGAGTACTGGTGGTACCCTGGCAGCAGCACAGAGACCTGTAGCATCTTGTTACCGGCAGAGAGTACTGGTGGTACCCTGGCAGCAGCACAGAGACCTGTAGTATCTTGGTACCGGCAGAGAGTACTGGTGGTACCCTGCCAGCAGCAGAGAGACCTGTAGTATCTTGGTACCGGCAGAGAGTACTGGTGGTACCCTGCCAGCAGCAGAGAGACCTGTAGCATCTTGTTACCGGCAGAGAGTACTGGTGGTACCCTGGCAGCAGCACAGAGACCTGTAGTATCTTGGTACCGGCAGAGAGTACTGGTGGTACCCTGGCAGCAGCACAGAGACCTGTAGTATCTTGGTACCGGCAGAGAGTACTGGTGGTACCCTGCCAGCAGCAGAGAGACCTGTAGTATCTTGGTACCGGCAGAGAGTACTGGTGGTACCCTGGCAGCAGCACATAGACCTGTAGCATCTTGTTACTGGCAGAGAGTACTGGTGGTACCCTGGCAGCAGCACAGAGACCTATAGCATCTTGGTACCGGCAGAGAGTACTGGTGGTACCCTGGCAGCAGCACAGAGACCTGTAGTATCTTGTTACGGGCAGAGAGTACTGGTGGTACCCTGGCAGCAGCACAGAGACCTGGAGTATCTTGGTACCGGCAGAGAGTACTGGTGGTACCCTGCCAGCAGCACAGAGACCTGTAGTATCTTGGTACCAGCAGAGAATACTGGTAGTACCCTGCCAGCAGCACAGAGACCTGTAGTATCTTGGTACCAGCAGAGAGTACTGGTGGTACCCTGGCAGCAGCACAGAGACCTGTAGCATCTTGTTACTGGCAGAGAGTACTGGTGGTACCCTGGCAGCAGCACAGAGACCTATAGCATCTTGTTACCGGCAGAGAGTACTGGTGGTACCCTGGCAGCAGCACAGAGACCTATAGCATCTTGGTACCGGCAGAGAGTACTGGTGGTACCCTGCCAGCAGCAGAGAGACCTGTAGTATCTTGGTACCGGCAGAGAGTACTGGTGGTACCCTGCCAGCAGCACAGAGACCTGTAGTATCTTGGTACCGGCAGAGAGTACTGGTAGTACCCTGGCAGCAGCACAGAGACCTGTAGTATCTTGGTACCGGCAGAGAGTACTGGTGGTACCCTGCCAGCAGCAGAGAGACCTGTAGTATCTTGGTACCGGAAGAGAGTACTGGTGGTACCCTGCCAGCAGCAGAGAGACCTGTAGCATCTTGTTACCGGCAGAGAGTACTGGTGGTACCCTGGCAGCAGCACAGAGACCTATAGCATCTTGTTATGGGCAGAGAGTACTGGTGGTACCCTGGCAGCAGCACAGAGACCTGTAGTATCTTGGTACCGGCAGAGAGTACTGGTGGTACCCTGGCAGCAGCACAGAGAACTGTAGTATCTTGGTACCGGCAGAGAGTACTGGTGGTACCCTGCCAGCAGCAGAGAGACCTGTAGTATCTTGGTACCGGCAGAGAGTACTGGTGGTACCCTGGCAGCAGCACAGAGACCTATAGCATCTTGTTATGGGCAGAGAGTACTGGTGGTACCCTGGCAGCAGCACAGAGACCTGTAGTATCTTGTTACGGGCAGAGAGTACTGGTGGTACCCTGGCAGCAGCACAGAGACCTGTAGTATCTTGGTACCGGCAGACAGTACTGGTGGTACCCTGCCAGCAGCATAGAGACCTGTAGTATCTTGGTACCGGCAGAGAGTACTGGTGGTACTCTGGCAGCAGCACAGAGACCTGTACTATTTTGGTACCGGCAGAGAGTACTGGTGGTACCCTGGCAGCAGCACAGAGACCTATAGCATCTTGTTACCGGCAGAGAGTACTGGTGGTACCCTGGCAGCAGCACAGAGACCTGTAGCATCTTGTTACTGCCAGAGAGTACTGGTGGTACCCTGGCAGCAGCACAGAGACCTATAGCATCTTGTTACCGGCAGAGAGTACTGGTGGTACCCTGGCAGCAGTACAGAGACCTGTAGTATCTTGGTACCAGCAGAGAGTACTGGTAGTACCCTGCCAGCAGCACAGAGACCTGTAGCATCTTGTTACTGGAAGAGAGTACTGGTGGTACCCTGGCAGCAGCACAGAGACCTGTAGCATCTTGTTACTGGCAGATAGTACTGGTGGTACCCTGGCAGCAGCACAGAGACCTATAGCATCTTGTTACCGGCAGAGAGTACTGGTGGTACCCTGGCAGCAGTACAGAGACCTGTAGTATCTTGGTACCAGCAGAGAGTACTGGTAGTACCCTGCCAGCAGCACAGAGACCTGTAGTATCTTGGTACCGGCAGAGAGTACTGGTGGTACCCTGGCAGCAGCACAGAGACCTATAGCATCTTGTTACCGGCAGAGAGTACTGGTGGTACTCTGGCAGCAGCACAGAGACCTGTACTATCTTGGTACCGGCAGAGAGTACTGGTGGTACCCTGGCAGCAGTACAGAGACCTATAGCATCTTGTTACCGGCAGAGAGTACTGGTGGTACTCTGGCAGCAGCACAGAGACCTGTACTATCTTGGTACCGGCAGAGAGTACTGATGGTACTCTGGCAGCAGCACAGAGACCTGTAGTATCTTGGTACCGGCAGAGAGTACTGGTGGTACCCTGCCAGCAGCACAGAGACCTGTAGTATCTTGGTACCAGCAGAGAGTACTGGTGGTACCCTGGCAGCAGCACAGAGACCTGTAGTATCTTGGTACCAGCAGAGAATACTGGTGGCACCCTGGCAGCAGCACAGAGACCTGGAGTATCTTGGTACCGGCAGAGAGTACTGGTGGTACCCTGCCAGCAGCACAGAGACCTGTAGTATCTTGGTACCAGCAGAGAATACTGGTGGTACCCTGCCAGCAGCACAGAGACCTGTAGTATCTTGCTACCAGCAGAGAGTACTGGTGGTACCCTGCCAGCAGCACAGAGACCTGTAGTATCTTGGTACCGGCAGAGAGTACTGGTGGTACCCTGGCAGCAGCACAGAGACCTATAGCATCTTGTTACCGGCAGAGAGTACTGGTGGTACTCTGGCAGCAGCACAGAGACCTGTACTATCTTGGTACCGGCAGAGAGTACTGGTGGTACCCTGGCAGCAGTACAGAGACCTATAGCATCTTGTTACCGGCAGAGAGTACTGGTGGTACTCTGGCAGCAGCACAGAGACCTGTACTATCTTGGTACCGGCAGAGAGTACTGATGGTACTCTGGCAGCAGCACAGAGACCTGTAGTATCTTGGTACCGGCAGAGAGTACTGGTGGTACCCTGCCAGCAGCACAGAGACCTGTAGTATCTTGGTACCAGCAGAGAGTACTGGTGGTACCCTGGCAGCAGCACAGAGACCTGTAGTATCTTGGTACCAGCAGAGAATACTGGTGGTACCCTGGCAGCAGCACAGAGACCTGGAGTATCTTGGTACCGGCAGAGAGTACTGGTGGTACCCTGCCAGCAGCACAGAGACCTGTAGTATCTTGGTACCAGCAGAGAATACTGGTGGTACCCTGCCAGCAGCACAGAGACCTGTAGTATCTTGCTACCAGCAGAGAGTACTGGTGGTACCCTGGCAGCAGCACAGAGACCTGTAGTATCTTGGTACCAGCAGAGAGTACTGGTGGTACCCTGCCAGCAGCACAGAGACCTGTAGTATCTTGGTACCAGCAGAGAATACTGGTGGTACCCTGCCAGCAGCACAGAGACCTGTAGTATCTTGGTACCAGCAGAGAGTACTGGTGGTACCCTGCCAGCAGCACAGAGACCTGTAGTATCTTGGTACCAGCAGAGAATACTGGTAGTACCCTGCCAGCAGCACAGAGACCTGTAGTATCTTGGTACCAGCAGAGAGTACTGGTGGTACCCTGGCAGCAGCAGAGAGACCTGTAGCATCTTGTTACCGGCAGAGAGTACTGGTGGTACCCTGGCAGCAGTACAGAGACCTGTAGTATCTTGGTACCAGCAGAGAGTATTGGTGCTACCCTGGCAGCAGCACAGAGACCTGTAGTATCTTGTTACGGGCAGAGAGTACTGGTGGTTCCCTGCCAGCAGCACAGAGACCTGTAGTATCTTGGTACCAGCAGAGAATACTGGTGGTACCCTGGCAGCAGCACAGAGACCTGTAGTATCTTGGTACCGGCAGAGAGTACTGGTGGTACCCTGCCAGCAGCACAGAGACCTGTAGTATCTTGGTACCAGCAGAGAGTACTGGTGGTACCCTGGCAGCAGCACAGAGACCTGTAGTATCTTGGTACCAGCAGAGAATACTGGTGGTACCCTGGCAGCAGCACAGAGACCTGGAGTATCTTGGTACCGGCAGAGAGTACTGGTGGTACCCTGGCAGCAGCACAGAGACCTGTAGCATCTTGTTATTGGCAGAGAGTACTGGTGGTACCCTGGCAGCAGCACAGAGACCTGTAGTATCTTGGTACCGGCAGAGAGTACTGGTGGTACCCTGCCAGTAGCAGAGAGACCTGTAGTATCTTGGTACCGGCAGAGAGTACTGGTGGTACCCTGGCAGCAGCACAGAGACCTGTAGTATCTTGGTACCAGCAGAGAATACTGGTAGTACCCTGCCAGCAGCACAGAGACCTGTAGTATCTTGGTACCGGCAGAGAGTACTGGTGGTACCCTGGCAGCAGCACAGAGACCTGGAGTATCTTGGTACCGGCAGAGAGTACTGGTGGTACCCTGCCAGCAGCACAGAGACCTGTAGTATCTTGGTACCAGCAGAGAATACTGGTGGTACCCTGCCAGCAGCACAGAGACCTGTAGTTTCTTGGTACCAGCAGAGAATACTGGTGGTACCCTGCCAGCAGCAGAGAGACCTGTAGTATCTTGGTACCAGCAGAGAGTACTGGTGGTACCCTGGCAGCAGCACAGAGACCTGTAGCATCTTGTTACTGGCAGAGAGTACTGGTGGTACCCTGGCAGCAGCACAGAGACCTATAGCATCTTGGTACCGGCAGAGAGTACTGGTGGTACCCTGCCAGCAGCACAGAGACCTGTAGTATCTTGGTACCAGCAGAGAATACTGGTGGTACCCTGCCAGCAGCACAGAGACCTGTAGTATCTTGGTACCAGCAGAGAATACTGGTGGTATCCTGCCAGCAGCACAGAGACCTGTAGTATCTTGGTACCAGCAGAGAGTACTGGTGGTACCCTGCCAGCAGCACAGAGACCTGTAGTATCTTGGTACCAGCAGAGAATACTGGTAGTACCCTGCCAGCAGCACAGAGACCTGTAGTATCTTGGTACCGGCAGAGAGTACTGGTGGTACCCTGCCAGCAGCACAGAGACCTGTAGTATCTTGGTACCGGCAGAGAGTACTGGTGGTACCCTGCCAGCAGCAGAGAGACCTGTAGTATCTTGGTACCGGCAGAGAGTACTGGTGGTACCCTGCCAGCAGCACAGAGACCTGTAGTATCTTGGTACCGGCAGAGAGTACTGGTGGTACCCTGCCAGCAGCACAGAGACCTATACTATCTTGGTACCGGCAGAGAGTACTGGTAGTACCCTGCCAGCAGCACAGAGACCTGTAGTATCTTGGTACCGGCAGAGAGTACTGGTGGTACCCTGGCAGCAGCACAGAGACCTGTAGTATCTTGGTACCGGCAGAGAGTACTGGTGGTACCCTGGCAGCAGCACAGAGACCTGTAGCATCTTGTTACTGGCAGAGAGTACTGGTGGTACCCTGGCAGCAGCACAGAGACCTGTAGTAGCTTGGTACCGGCAGAGAGTACTGGGGGTACCCTGGCAGCAGCACAGAGACCTGTAGTATCTTGGTACCGGCAGAGAGTACTGGTGGTACCCTGGCAGCAGCACAGAGACCTGTAGCATCTTGTTACTGGCAGAGAGTACTGGTGGTACCCTGCCAGCAGCAGAGAGACCTGTAGTATCTTGGTACCGGCAGAGAGTACTGGTGGTACCCTGGCAGCAGCACAGAGACCTGTAGAATCTTGGTACCGGCAGAGAGTACTGGTGGTACCCTGGCAGCAGCACAGAGACCTGTAGCATCTTGTTACTGGCAGAGAGTACTGGTGGTACCCTGGCAGCAGCACAGAGACCTGTAGTATCTTGGTACCGGCAGAGAGTACTGGTGGTACCCTGCCAGCAGCAGAGAGACCTGTAGTATCTTCGTACCGGCAGAGAGTACTGGTGGTACCCTGCCAGCAGCAGAGAGACCTGTAGCATCTTGTTACCGGCAGAGAGTACTGCTGGTACCCTGGCAGCAGCACAGAGACCTGTAGTATCTTCGTACCGGCAGAGAGTACTGGTGGTACCCTGCCAGCAGCAGAGAGACCTGTAGCATCTTGTTACCGGCAGAGAGTACTGGTGGTACCCTGGCAGCAGAACAGAGACCTGTAGTATCTTGGTACCGGCAGAGAGTACTGGTGGTACCCTGCCAGCAGCAGAGAGACCTGTAGTATCTTGGTACCGGCAGAGAGTACTGGTGGTACCCTGGCAGCAGCACAGAGACCTGTAGCATCTTGTTACTGGCAGAGAGTACTGGTGGTACCCTGGCAGCAGCACAGAGACCTATAGCATCTTGGTACCGGCAGAGAGTACTGGTGGTACCCTGGCAGCAGCACAGAGACCTGTAGTATCTTGGTACCGGCAGAGAGTACTGGTGGTACCCTGCCAGCAGCACAGAGACCTGTAGTATCTTGGTACCAGCAGAGAATACTGGTAGTACCCTGCCAGCAGCACAGAGACCTGTAGTATCTTGGTACCAGCAGAGAGTACTGGTGGTACCCTGGCAGCAGCACAGAGACCTGTAGCATCTTGTTACTGGCAGAGAGTACTGGTGGTACCCTGGCAGCAGCACAGAGACCTATAGCATCTTGTTACCGGCAGAGAGTACTGGTGGTACCCTGGCAGCAGCACAGAGACCTATAGCATCTTGGTACCGGCAGAGAGTACTGGTGGTACCCTGCCAGCAGCAGAGAGACCTGTAGTATCTTGGTACCGGCAGAGAGTACTGGTGGTACCCTGCCAGCAGCACAGAGACCTGTAGTATCTTGGTACCGGCAGAGAGTACTGGTGGTACCCTGGCAGCAGCACAGAGACCTGTAGTATCTTGGTACCGGCAGAGAGTACTGGTGGTACCCTGCCAGCAGCAGAGAGACCTGTAGTATCTTGGTACCGGCAGAGAGTACTGGTGGTACCCTGCCAGCAGCAGAGAGACCTGTAGCATCTTGTTACCGGCAGAGAGTACTGGTGGTACCCTGGCAGCAGCACAGAGACCTATAGCATCTTGTTATGGGCAGAGAGTACTGGTGGTACCCTGGCAGCAGCACAGAGACCTGTAGTATCTTGGTACCGGCAGAGAGTACTGGTGGTACCCTGGCAGCAGCACAGAGACCTGTAGTATCTTGGTACCGGCAGAGAGTACTGGTGGTACCCTGCCAGCAGCAGAGAGACCTGTAGTATCTTGGTACCGGCAGAGAGTACTGGTGGTACCCTGCCAGCAGCACAGAGACGTGTAGCATCTTGTTACTGGCAGAGAGTACTGGTGGTACCCTGGCAGCAGCACAGAGACCTATAGCATCTTGGTACCGGCAGAGAGTACTGATGGTACCCTGGCAGCAGCACAGAGACCTGTAGCATCTTGTTACCGGCAGAGAGTACTGGTGGTACCCTGGCAGCAGCACAGAGACCTGTAGCATCTTGATACTGGCAGAGAGTACTGGTGGTACCCTGGCAGCAGCACAGAGACCTGTAGTATCTTGGTACCGGCAGAGAGTACTGGTGGTACCCTGGCAGCAGCACAGAGACCTGTAGCATCTTGTTATTGGCAGAGAGTACTGGTGGTACCCTGGCAGCAGCACAGAGACCTGTAGTATCTTGGTACCGGCAGAGAGTACTGGTGGTACCCTGCCAGTAGCAGAGAGACCTGTAGTATCTTGGTACCGGCAGAGAGTACTGGTGGTACCCTGGCAGCAGCACAGAGACCTGTAGTATCTTGGTACCGGCAGAGAGTACTGGTGGTACCCTGGCAGCAGCACAGAGACCTGTAGCATCTTGTTACCGGCAGAGAGTACTGGTGGTACCCTGGCAGCAGCACAGAGACCTGTAGTATCTTGGTACCGGCAGAGAGTACTGGTGGTACCCTGGCAGCAGCACAGAGACCTGTAATATCTTGGTACCGGCAGAGAGTACTGATGGTACCCTGGCAGCAGCACAGAGACCTGTAGTATCTTGGTTCATGCAGAGAGTACTGGAGGTACCGTGGCAGCAGCACAGAGACCTGTAGTATCTTGGTTCATGCAGAGAGTACTGGGGGTACCCTGGCAGCAGCACAGAGACCTGTAGTATCTTGGTACCGGCAGAGAGTACTGGTGGTACCCTGGCAGCAGCACAGAGACCTGTAGTATCTTGGTACCGGCAGAGAGTATTGGTGGTACCCTGGCAGCAGCACAGAGACCTGTAGTATCTTGGTACCGGCAGAGAGTATTGGTGGTACCCTGGCAGCAGCACAGAGACCTGTAGTATCTTGGTACCGGCAGAGAGTATTGGTGGTACCCTGGCAGCAGCACAGAGACCTGTAGTATCTTGGTACCGGGATAGACTACTGGTGGTACCCTGCCACCAGCACAGAGACCTGTAGTATATTGGTACCGGCAGAGAGTATTGGTGGTACCCTGGCAGCAGCACAGAGACCTGTAGTATCTTGGTACCGGCAGAGAGTATTGGTGGTACCCTGGCAGCAGCACAGAGACCTGTAGTATCTTGGTACCGGGATAGACTACTGGTGGTACCCTGCCACCAGCACAGAGACCTGTAGTATATTGGTACCGGCAGAGAGTATTGGTGGTACCCTGGCAGCAGCACGGAGACCTGTAGTATCTTGGTACCGGCAGAGAGTATTGGTGGTACCCTGGCAGCAGCACAGAGACCTGTAGTATCTTGGTACCGGAAGAGAGTACTGGTGGTACCCTGCCAGCAGCACAGAGACCTGTAGTATCTTGGTACCGGCAGAGAATATTGGTGGTACCCTGGCAGCAGCACAGAGACCTGTAGTATCTTGGTACCGGCAGAGAGTATTGGTGGTACCCTGGCAGCAGCACAGAGACCTGTAGTATCTTGGTTCATGCAGAGAGTACTGGGGGTACCCTGCCAGCAGCACAGAGACCTGTAGTATCTTGGTACCGGCAGAGAGTATTGGTGGTACCCTGCCAGCAGCACAGAGATCTGTAGTCTCTTGGTACCAGGAGAGACTACTGGTGGTACCCTGGCAGCAGCACACAGACCTGTAGTATCTTGGTTCCGGCAGAGAGTACTGGGGGTACCCTGCCAGCAGCACAGAGACATGTAGTATCTTGGTACCGGCAGAGAGTATTGGTGGTACCCTGGCAGCAGCACAGAGACCTGTAGTATCTTGGTTCATGCAGAGATTACTGGGGGTACCCTGCCAGCAGCACAGAGACCTGTAGTATCTTGGTTCATTCAGAGAGTACTGGGGGTACCCTGGCAGCAGCACAGAGACCTGTAGTATCTTGGTTCATGCAGAGAGTACTGGGGGTACCCTGGCAGCAGCACAGAGACCTGTAGTATCTTGGTACCGGCAGAGAGTACTGGTGGTACCCTGGCAGCAGGACAGAGACCTGTAGTATTTTGGTTCCGGCAGAGAGTACTGGTGGTACCCTGCCAGCAGCACAGAGACCTGTAGTATCTTGGTTCGTGCAGAGAGTACTGGGGGTACCCTGCCAGCAGCACAGAGACCTGTAGTATCTTGGTACCGGCAGAGAGTATTGGTGGTACCCTGGCAGCAGCACAGAGACCTGTAGTATCTTGGTACCGGCAGAGAGTACTGGTGGTACCCTGGCAGCAGCACAGAGACCTGTAGTATTTTGGTTCCGGCAGAGAGTACTGGTGGTACCCTGCCAGCAGCACAGAGACCTGTAGTATCTTGGTACCGGGATAGACTACTGATGGTACCCTGGCAGCAGTACAGGGACCTGTAGTATCTTGGTACTGGCAGAGAGTACTGGTCCCTAGCAGCAGCACAGAGACCTGTAGTATCTTGGTACCAGCAGAGAGTACTGGTGGTACCCTGGCAGCAGCACAGAGACCTGTAGTATCTTGGTTCATGCAGAGAGTACTGGGGGTACCCTGGCAGCAGCACAGAGACCTGTAGTATCTTGGTACCGGCAGAGATTACTGGTGGTACCCTGGCAGCAGCACAGAGACCTGTAGTATTTTGGTTCCGGCAGAGAGTACTGGTGGTACCCTGCCAGCAGCACAGAGACCTGTAGTATCTTGGTACCGGGATAGACTACTGATGGTACCCTGGCAGCAGTACAGAGACCTGTAGTATCTTGGTACTGGCAGAGAGTACTGGTGGTACCCTAGCAGCAGCACAGAGACCTGTAGTATCTTGGTACCGGCAGAGAGTACTGGTGGTACCCTGGCAGCAGCACAGAGATCTGTAGTATCTTGGTACCGGCAGAGAGTATTGGTGGTACCCTGGCAGCAGCACAGAGACCTGTAGTATCTTGGTACCGGCAGAGAGTATTGGTGGTACCCTGGCAGCAGCACAGAGACCTGTAGTATCTTGAATAATGCAGAGAGTACTGGTGGTACCCTGGCAGCAGCACAGAGACCTGTAGTATATTGGTACCGGCAGAGAGTATTGGTGGTACCCTGGCAGCAGCACAGAGACCTGTAGTATCTTGGTACCGGGATAGACTACTGGTGGTACCCTGGCAGCAGCACAGAGACCTGTAGTATCTTGGTACCGGCAGAGAGTATTGGTGGTACCCTGGCAGCAGCACAGAGACCTGTAGTATCTTGGTACCGGGATAGACTACTGGTGGTACCCTGCCAGCAGCACAGAGACCTGTAGTATCTTGGTTCATGCAGAGAGTACTGGGGGTACCCTGGCAGCAGCACAGAGACCTGTAGTATCTTGGTAACGGGATAGACTACTGGTGGTACCCTGCCAGCAGCACAGAGACCTGTAGTATCTGAATGTATGACGTTACATCGCGAACTTTTACAACGCACACCGTTACAACGCAATTTTTACAACGCAGATACATTTACAACGAATACTTTTACAACGCATGCCATTACATAGCAGATGCTATTACAACGCATGCCATTACAACGTAAGTATATGTAAGTATATTATTTTTTTTAAAAATGTAATTTATTAAAGTTTATTTAATTTAATAAATTTAATTATTTTTTAATAATTAATTTGTAAATATATATACTTTAAAAAATAGTTTATTTAAAAAAAACAATTATTATTAAAGAACTAATATTAAAAAATAATAAAATTATTAAAATTAAGTTTTTAAATTATTTAAAATTATTTATTTAAAAAATGAACCTTAAAAATACCCGTTACCCTGAACCCTTAAAATACCCATGTACCCCATAACCCAAACCTAGCCCTGAAACCTAAAAATACCCCTGTACCCCAAAACCCAAACCTAACCCTGAAACCTAAATGTACCCCTGTACCCCAAAACCCAAACCTAGCCCTGAAACCTAAAAATACCCCTGTACCCCAAAACCCAAACCTAGCCCTGAACCCTTAAAATACCCCTGTACCCCAAAACCCAAACCTAGCCCTGAAACCTAAAAATACCCCTGTACCCCAAAACCCAAACCTAGCCCTGAACCCTTAAAATACCCCTGTACCTCAAAACCCAAACCTAACCCTGAAACCTAAAAATACCCCTGTACCCCCAAACCCAAACCTAGCCCTGAAACTTAAAAATACCCCTGTACCCCAAAACCCAAACCTAGCCCTGAAACCTAAAAATACCCCTGTACCCCAAAACCCAAACCTAGCCCTGAAACCTAAAAATACCCCTGTACCCCAAAACCCAAACCTAGCCCTGAACCCTTAAAATACCCCTGTACCCCAAAACCCAAACCTAACCCTGAAACCTAAAAATACCCCTGTACCCCAAAACCCAAACCTAGCCCTGAAACCTAAAAATACCCCTGTACCCCAAAACCCAAACCTAACCCTGAAACCTAAAAATACCCCTGTACCCCAAAACCCAAACCTAGCCCTGAAACCTAAAAATACCCCTGTACCCCAAAACCCAAACTTAACCCTGAAACCTAAAAATACCCCTGTACCCCAAAACCCAAACCTAGCCCTGAAACCTAAAAATACCCCTGTACCCCAAAACCCAAACCTAGCCCTAAAACCTAAAAATACCCCTGTACCCCAAAACCCAAACCTAACCCTGAAACCTAAAAATACCCCTGTACCCCAAAACGCAAACCTTACCCTGAAACCTAAAAATACCCCTGTACCCCAAAACCCATACCTAGCCCTGAAACCTAAAAATACCCCTGTACCCCATAACCCAAAACTAAATATATACTATTAATTAAATTAATTTATTTAATTTATATTTTAAAAAAATGATTTAAAAAAATAACATACTTACCAATACTTAAGTTGTAATGGCATGCGTTGTAATAGCATCTGCTATGTAATGTCATGCGTTGTAAAGGCATGCGTTGTAACGGATCCTGCGTTGTAATGGTGTGCGTTGTAACGGTGTGCGTTGTAATAGTTGCGTTGTAAGGGTTGTTTCCCGTAGTATCTTGGTACCGGCAGAGAGTATTGGTGGTACCCTGGCAGCAGCACAGAGACCTGTAGTATTTTGGTTCCGGCAGAGAGTACTGGTGGTACCCTGCCAGCAGCTCAGAGACCTGTAGTATCTTGGTACCGGGATAGACTACTGATGGTACCCTGGCAGCAGTACAGAGACCTGTAGTATCTTGGTACCGGCAGAGAGTATTGGTGGTACCCTGGCAGCAGCACAGAGATCTGTAGTATCTTGGTACCGGCCGAGAGTATTGGTGGTACCCTGGCAGCAGTACAGAGACCTGTAGTATCTTGGTACCGGCAGAGAGTATTGGTGGTACCCTGGCAGCAGCACAGAGACCTGTAGTATCTTGGTACCGGCAGAGAGCATTGGTGGTACCCTGGCAGCAGCACAGAGACCTGTAGTATCTTGGTACCGGGATAGACTACTGGTGGTACCCTGGCAGCAGCACAGAGACCTGTAGTATCTTGGTACCGGCAGAGAGTATTGGTGGTACCCTTGCAGCAGCACAGAGACCTGTAGTATCTTGGTACCGGGATAGACTACTGGTGGTACCCTGGCAGCAGCACAGAGACCTGTAGTATCTTGGTACCGGCAGAGAGTATTGGTGGTACCCTGGCAGCAGCACAGAGACCTGTAGTATCTTGGTACCGGGATAGACTACTGGTTGTACCCTGCCAGCAGCACAGAGAACTGTAGTATCTTGGTTCATGCAGAGAGTACTGGTGTTACCCTGGCAGCAGCACAGAGACCTGTAGTATCTTGGTACCGGGATAGACTACTGGTAGTACCCTGCCAGCAGCACAGAGACCTGTAGTATCTTGGTACCGGCAGAGAGTATTGGTGGTACCCTGGCAGCAGCACAGAGATCTGTAGTATCTTGGTACCGGCAGAGAGTATTGGTGGTACCCTGGCAGCAGCACAGAGACCTGTAGTATCTTGGTACCGGGATAGACTACTGGTGGTACCCTGCCAGCAGCACAGAGACCTGTAGTATCTTGGTACCGGCAGAGGGTTTTGGTGGTACCCTGGCAGCAGCACAGAGACCTGTAGTATCTTGGTTCATGCAGAGAGTACTGGTGGTACCCTGCCAGCAGCACAGAGACCTGTAGTATCTTGGTACCGGCAGAGAGTATTGGTGGTACCCTGGCAGCAGCACAGAGACCTGTAGTATCTTGGTACCGGCAGAGAGTATTGGTGGTACCCTGGCAGCAGCAGAGAGACCTGTAGTATCTTGGTACCGGCAGAGAGTACTGGTGGTACCCTGCCAGCAGCAGAGAGACCTGTAGCATCTTGTTACCGGCAGAGAGTACTGGTGGTACCCTGGCAGCAGCACAGAGACCTATAGCATCTTGTTATGGGCAGAGAGTACTGGTGGTACCCTGGCAGCAGCACAGAGACCTGTAGTATCTTGGTACCGGCAGAGAGTACTGGTGGTACCCTGGCAGCAGCACAGAGACCTGTAGTATCTTGGTACCGGCAGAGAGTACTGGTGGTACCCTGCCAGCAGCAGAGAGACCTGTAGTATCTTGGTACCGGCAGAGAGTACTGGTGGTACCCTGCCAGCAGCACAGAGACGTGTAGCATCTTGTTACTGGCAGAGAGTACTGGTGGTACCCTGGCAGCAGCACAGAGACCTATAGCATCTTGGTACCGGCAGAGAGTACTGATGGTACCCTGGCAGCAGCACAGAGACCTGTAGCATCTTGTTACCGGCAGAGAGTACTGGTGGTACCCTGGCAGCAGCACAGAGACCTGTAGCATCTTGATACTGGCAGAGAGTACTGGTGGTACCCTGGCAGCAGCACAGAGACCTGTAGTATCTTGGTACCGGCAGAGAGTACTGGTGGTACCCTGGCAGCAGCACAGAGACCTGTAGCATCTTGTTATTGGCAGAGAGTACTGGTGGTACCCTGGCAGCAGCACAGAGACCTGTAGTATCTTGGTACCGGCAGAGAGTACTGGTGGTACCCTGCCAGTAGCAGAGAGACCTGTAGTATCTTGGTACCGGCAGAGAGTACTGGTGGTACCCTGGCAGCAGCACAGAGACCTGTAGTATCTTGGTACCGGCAGAGAGTACTGGTGGTACCCTGGCAGCAGCACAGAGACCTGTAGCATCTTGTTACCGGCAGAGAGTACTGGTGGTACCCTGGCAGCAGCACAGAGACCTGTAGTATCTTGGTACCGGCAGAGAGTACTGGTGGTACCCTGGCAGCAGCACAGAGACCTGTAATATCTTGGTACCGGCAGAGAGTACTGATGGTACCCTGGCAGCAGCACAGAGACCTGTAGTATCTTGGTTCATGCAGAGAGTACTGGAGGTACCGTGGCAGCAGCACAGAGACCTGTAGTATCTTGGTTCATGCAGAGAGTACTGGGGGTACCCTGGCAGCAGCACAGAGACCTGTAGTATCTTGGTACCGGCAGAGAGTACTGGTGGTACCCTGGCAGCAGCACAGAGACCTGTAGTATCTTGGTACCGGCAGAGAGTATTGGTGGTACCCTGGCAGCAGCACAGAGACCTGTAGTATCTTGGTACCGGCAGAGAGTATTGGTGGTACCCTGGCAGCAGCACAGAGACCTGTAGTATCTTGGTACCGGCAGAGAGTATTGGTGGTACCCTGGCAGCAGCACAGAGACCTGTAGTATCTTGGTACCGGGATAGACTACTGGTGGTACCCTGCCACCAGCACAGAGACCTGTAGTATATTGGTACCGGCAGAGAGTATTGGTGGTACCCTGGCAGCAGCACAGAGACCTGTAGTATCTTGGTACCGGCAGAGAGTATTGGTGGTACCCTGGCAGCAGCACAGAGACCTGTAGTATCTTGGTACCGGGATAGACTACTGGTGGTACCCTGCCACCAGCACAGAGACCTGTAGTATATTGGTACCGGCAGAGAGTATTGGTGGTACCCTGGCAGCAGCACGGAGACCTGTAGTATCTTGGTACCGGCAGAGAGTATTGGTGGTACCCTGGCAGCAGCACAGAGACCTGTAGTATCTTGGTACCGGAAGAGAGTACTGGTGGTACCCTGCCAGCAGCACAGAGACCTGTAGTATCTTGGTACCGGCAGAGAATATTGGTGGTACCCTGGCAGCAGCACAGAGACCTGTAGTATCTTGGTACCGGCAGAGAGTATTGGTGGTACCCTGGCAGCAGCACAGAGACCTGTAGTATCTTGGTTCATGCAGAGAGTACTGGGGGTACCCTGCCAGCAGCACAGAGACCTGTAGTATCTTGGTACCGGCAGAGAGTATTGGTGGTACCCTGCCAGCAGCACAGAGATCTGTAGTCTCTTGGTACCAGGAGAGACTACTGGTGGTACCCTGGCAGCAGCACACAGACCTGTAGTATCTTGGTTCCGGCAGAGAGTACTGGGGGTACCCTGCCAGCAGCACAGAGACATGTAGTATCTTGGTACCGGCAGAGAGTATTGGTGGTACCCTGGCAGCAGCACAGAGACCTGTAGTATCTTGGTTCATGCAGAGATTACTGGGGGTACCCTGCCAGCAGCACAGAGACCTGTAGTATCTTGGTTCATTCAGAGAGTACTGGGGGTACCCTGGCAGCAGCACAGAGACCTGTAGTATCTTGGTTCATGCAGAGAGTACTGGGGGTACCCTGGCAGCAGCACAGAGACCTGTAGTATCTTGGTACCGGCAGAGAGTACTGGTGGTACCCTGGCAGCAGGACAGAGACCTGTAGTATTTTGGTTCCGGCAGAGAGTACTGGTGGTACCCTGCCAGCAGCACAGAGACCTGTAGTATCTTGGTTCGTGCAGAGAGTACTGGGGGTACCCTGCCAGCAGCACAGAGACCTGTAGTATCTTGGTACCGGCAGAGAGTATTGGTGGTACCCTGGCAGCAGCACAGAGACCTGTAGTATCTTGGTACCGGCAGAGAGTACTGGTGGTACCCTGGCAGCAGCACAGAGACCTGTAGTATTTTGGTTCCGGCAGAGAGTACTGGTGGTACCCTGCCAGCAGCACAGAGACCTGTAGTATCTTGGTACCGGGATAGACTACTGATGGTACCCTGGCAGCAGTACAGGGACCTGTAGTATCTTGGTACTGGCAGAGAGTACTGGTCCCTAGCAGCAGCACAGAGACCTGTAGTATCTTGGTACCAGCAGAGAGTACTGGTGGTACCCTGGCAGCAGCACAGAGACCTGTAGTATCTTGGTTCATGCAGAGAGTACTGGGGGTACCCTGGCAGCAGCACAGAGACCTGTAGTATCTTGGTACCGGCAGAGATTACTGGTGGTACCCTGGCAGCAGCACAGAGACCTGTAGTATTTTGGTTCCGGCAGAGAGTACTGGTGGTACCCTGCCAGCAGCACAGAGACCTGTAGTATCTTGGTACCGGGATAGACTACTGATGGTACCCTGGCAGCAGTACAGAGACCTGTAGTATCTTGGTACTGGCAGAGAGTACTGGTGGTACCCTAGCAGCAGCACAGAGACCTGTAGTATCTTGGTACCGGCAGAGAGTACTGGTGGTACCCTGGCAGCAGCACAGAGATCTGTAGTATCTTGGTACCGGCAGAGAGTATTGGTGGTACCCTGGCAGCAGCACAGAGACCTGTAGTATCTTGGTACCGGCAGAGAGTATTGGTGGTACCCTGGCAGCAGCACAGAGACCTGTAGTATCTTGAATAATGCAGAGAGTACTGGTGGTACCCTGGCAGCAGCACAGAGACCTGTAGTATATTGGTACCGGCAGAGAGTATTGGTGGTACCCTGGCAGCAGCACAGAGACCTGTAGTATCTTGGTACCGGGATAGACTACTGGTGGTACCCTGGCAGCAGCACAGAGACCTGTAGTATCTTGGTACCGGCAGAGAGTATTGGTGGTACCCTGGCAGCAGCACAGAGACCTGTAGTATCTTGGTACCGGGATAGACTACTGGTGGTACCCTGCCAGCAGCACAGAGACCTGTAGTATCTTGGTTCATGCAGAGAGTACTGGGGGTACCCTGGCAGCAGCACAGAGACCTGTAGTATCTTGGTAACGGGATAGACTACTGGTGGTACCCTGCCAGCAGCACAGAGACCTGTAGTATCTGAATGTATGACGTTACATCGCGAACTTTTACAACGCACACCGTTACAACGCAATTTTTACAACGCAGATACATTTACAACGAATACTTTTACAACGCATGCCATTACATAGCAGATGCTATTACAACGCATGCCATTACAACGTAAGTATATGTAAGTATATTATTTTTTTTAAAAATGTAATTTATTAAAGTTTATTTAATTTAATAAATTTAATTATTTTTTAATAATTAATTTGTAAATATATATACTTTAAAAAATAGTTTATTTAAAAAAAACAATTATTATTAAAGAACTAATATTAAAAAATAATAAAATTATTAAAATTAATTATTTAAATTATTTAAAATTATTTATTTAAAAAATGAACCTTAAAAATACCCGTTACCCTGAACCCTTAAAATACCCATGTACCCCATAACCCAAACCTAGCCCTGAAACCTAAAAATACCCCTGTACCCCAAAACCCAAACCTAACCCTGAAACCTAAATGTACCCCTGTACCCCAAAACCCAAACCTAGCCCTGAAACCTAAAAATACCCCTGTACCCCAAAACCCAAACCTAGCCCTGAACCCTTAAAATACCCCTGTACCCCAAAACCCAAACCTAGCCCTGAAACCTAAAAATACCCCTGTACCCCAAAACCCAAACCTAGCCCTGAACCCTTAAAATACCCCTGTACCTCAAAACCCAAACCTAACCCTGAAACCTAAAAATACCCCTGTACCCCCAAACCCAAACCTAGCCCTGAAACTTAAAAATACCCCTGTACCCCAAAACCCAAACCTAGCCCTGAAACCTAAAAATACCCCTGTACCCCAAAACCCAAACCTAGCCCTGAAACCTAAAAATACCCCTGTACCCCAAAACCCAAACCTAGCCCTGAACCCTTAAAATACCCCTGTACCCCAAAACCCAAACCTAACCCTGAAACCTAAAAATACCCCTGTACCCCAAAACCCAAACCTAGCCCTGAAACCTAAAAATACCCCTGTACCCCAAAACCCAAACCTAACCCTGAAACCTAAAAATACCCCTGTACCCCAAAACCCAAACCTAGCCCTGAAACCTAAAAATACCCCTGTACCCCAAAACCCAAACTTAACCCTGAAACCTAAAAATACCCCTGTACCCCAAAACCCAAACCTAGCCCTGAAACCTAAAAATACCCCTGTACCCCAAAACCCAAACCTAGCCCTAAAACCTAAAAATACCCCTGTACCCCAAAACCCAAACCTAACCCTGAAACCTAAAAATACCCCTGTACCCCAAAACGCAAACCTTACCCTGAAACCTAAAAATACCCCTGTACCCCAAAACCCATACCTAGCCCTGAAACCTAAAAATACCCCTGTACCCCATAACCCAAAACTAAATATATACTATTAATTAAATTAATTTATTTAATTTATATTTTAAAAAAATGATTTAAAAAAATAACATACTTACCAATACTTAAGTTGTAATGGCATGCGTTGTAATAGCATCTGCTATGTAATGTCATGCGTTGTAAAGGCATGCGTTGTAACGGATCCTGCGTTGTAATGGTGTGCGTTGTAACGGTGTGCGTTGTAATAGTTGCGTTGTAAGGGTTGTTTCCCGTAGTATCTTGGTACCGGCAGAGAGTATTGGTGGTACCCTGGCAGCAGCACAGAGACCTGTAGTATTTTGGTTCCGGCAGAGAGTACTGGTGGTACCCTGCCAGCAGCTCAGAGACCTGTAGTATCTTGGTACCGGGATAGACTACTGATGGTACCCTGGCAGCAGTACAGAGACCTGTAGTATCTTGGTACCGGCAGAGAGTATTGGTGGTACCCTGGCAGCAGCACAGAGATCTGTAGTATCTTGGTACCGGCCGAGAGTATTGGTGGTACCCTGGCAGCAGTACAGAGACCTGTAGTATCTTGGTACCGGCAGAGAGTATTGGTGGTACCCTGGCAGCAGCACAGAGACCTGTAGTATCTTGGTACCGGCAGAGAGCATTGGTGGTACCCTGGCAGCAGCACAGAGACCTGTAGTATCTTGGTACCGGGATAGACTACTGGTGGTACCCTGGCAGCAGCACAGAGACCTGTAGTATCTTGGTACCGGCAGAGAGTATTGGTGGTACCCTTGCAGCAGCACAGAGACCT
Organism: Lissotriton helveticus; assembly: GCF_964261635.1. Classification (NCBI taxonomy): domain Eukaryota; kingdom Metazoa; phylum Chordata; class Amphibia; order Caudata; family Salamandridae; genus Lissotriton; species Lissotriton helveticus. Next base: position 754,578,094 of record NC_136073.1, read on the forward strand.
GTAGTATCTTGGTACCGGGATAGACTACTGGTGGTACCCTGGCAGCAGCACAGAGACCTGTAGTATCTTGGTACCGGCAGAGAGTATTGGTGGTACCCTGGCAGCAGCACAGAGACCTGTAGTATCTTGGTACCGGGATAGACTACTGGTTGTACCCTGCCAGCAGCACAGAGAACTGTAGTATCTTGGTTCATGCAGAGAGTACTGGTGTTACCCTGGCAGCAGCACAGAGACCTGTAGTATCTTGGTACCGGGATAGACTACTGGTAGTACCCTGCCAGCAGCACAGAGACCTGTAGTATCTTGGTACCGGCAGAGAGTATTGGTGGTACCCTGGCAGCAGCACAGAGATCTGTAGTATCTTGGTACCGGCAGAGAGTATTGGTGGTACCCTGGCAGCAGCACAGAGACCTGTAGTATCTTGGTACCGGGATAGACTACTGGTGGTACCCTGCCAGCAGCACAGAGACCTGTAGTATCTTGGTACCGGCAGAGGGTTTTGGTGGTACCCTGGCAGCAGCACAGAGACCTGTAGTATCTTGGTTCATGCAGAGAGTACTGGTGGTACCCTGCCAGCAGCACAGAGACCTGTAGTATCTTGGTACCGGCAGAGAGTATTGGTGGTACCCTGGCAGCAGCACAGAGACCTGTAGTATCTTGGTACCGGCAGAGAGTATTGGTGGTACCCTGGCAGCAGCACAGAGACCTGTAGTATCTTGGTACCGGCAGAGAATATTGGTGGTACCCTGGCAGCAGCACAGAGACCTGTAGTATCTTGGTTCATGCAGAGAGTACTGGTGGTACCCTGGCAGCAGCACAGAGACCTGTAGTATCTTGGTACCGGCAGAGAGTGTTGGTGGTACCCTGGCAGCAGCCCAGAGACCTGTAGTATCTTGGTACCAGCAGAGAGTGCTGGTGGTACCCTGGCAGCAGCACAGAGATCTGTAGTATCTTGGTTCCGGTAGAGAGTACTGGTGGTACCCTGCCAGCAGCACAGAGACCTGTAGTATCTTGGTTCATGCAGAGAGTACTGGTGGTACCCTGGCAGCAGCACAGAGACCTGTAGTATCTTGGTACCGGGATAGACTACTGGTGGTACCCTGCCAGCAGCACAGAGACCTGTAGTATCTTGGTACCGGCAGAGAGTATTGGTGGTACCCTGGCAGCAGCACAGAGATCTGTAGTATCTTGGTACCGGCTGAGAGTATTGGTGGTACCCTGGCAGCAGCACAGAGACCTGTAGTATCTTGGTACCGGGATAGACTACTGGTGGTACCCTGGCAGCAGTACAGGGACCTGTAGTATCTTGGTACCGGCAGAGAGTATTGGTGGTACCCTGGCAGCAGCACAGAGACCTGTAGTATCTTGGTTCATGCAGAGAGTACTGGGGGTACCCTGCCAGCAGCACAGAGACCTGTAGTATCTTGGTACCGGCAGAGAGTATTGGTGGTACCCTGGCAGCAGCACAGAGACCTGTAGTATCTTGGTACCGGCAGAGAGTATTGGTGGTACCCTGGCAGCAGCACAGAGACCTGTAGTATCTTGGTACCGGCAGAGAGTATTGGTGGTACCCTGGCAGCAGCACAGAGACCTGTAGTATCTTGGTTCATGCAGAGAGTACTGGTGGTACCCTGGCAGCAGCACAGAGACCTGTAGTATCTTGGTACCGGCAGAGAGTGTTGGTGGTACCCTGGCAGCAGCCCAGAGACCTGTAGTATCTTGGTACCAGCAGAGAGTGCTGGTGGTACCCTGGCAGCAGCACAGAGACCTGTAGTATCTTGGTTCATGCAGAGAGTACTGGTGGTACCCTGGCAGCAGCACAGAGATCTGTAGTATATTGGTTCCAGCAGAGTACTGGTGGTACCCTGCCAGCAGCACAGAGACCTGTAGTATCTTGGTACCGGCAGAGAGTATTGGTGGTACCCTGGCAGCAGCACAGAGACCTGTAGTATCTTGGTACCGGCAGAGAGTATTGGTGGTACCCTGGCAGCAGCACAGAGACCTGTAGTATCTTGGTACCGGCAGAGAGTATTGGTGGTACCCTGGCAGCAGCACAGAGACCTGTAGTATCTTGGTTCATGCAGAGAGTACTGGTGGTACCCTGGCAGCAGCACAGAGACCTGTAGTATCTTGGTACCGGCAGAGAGTGTTGGTGGTACCCTGGCAGCAGCCCAGAGACCTGTAGTATCTTGGTACCAGCAGAGAGTGCTGGTGGTACCCTGGCAGCAGCACAGAGACCTGTAGTATCTTGGTTCATGCAGAGAGTACTGGTGGTACCCTGGCAGCAGCACAGAGATCTGTAGTACCTTGGTTCCAGCAGAGTACTGGTGGTACCTTGCCAGCAGCACAGAGACCTGTAGTATCTTGGTACAGGCAGAGAGTATCTGTGGTACCCTGCCAGCAGCACAGAGACCTGTAGTATCTTGGTACCGGCAGAGAGTGTTGGTGGTACCCTGGCAGCAGCCCAGAGACCTGTAGTATCTTGGTACCAGCAGAGAGTGCTGGTGGTATCCTGGCAGCAGCACAGAGACCTGTAGTATCTTGGTTCATGCAGAGAGTACTGGTGGTACCCTGGCAGCAGCACAGAGATCTGTAGTACCTTGGTTCCAGCAGAGTACTGGTGGTACCTTGCCAGCAGCACAGAGACCTGTAGTATCTTGGTACAGGCAGAGAGTATCTGTGGTACCCTGCCAGCAGCACAGAGACCCGTAGTATGGAAAAATGGTGAAACAAGTTAAAAAGAAGGGGCTAGAGTTCCTTCAGTCTCATCATTTTACAAAAGTGAATTTTCAATATTATATTCAACTAAGCCATGGTTGCTGCATTTTTATTTTATGCAACTAACAACCATTGACAAAGCCAATAGTTCTGGCTTGTTGTAAGTGTAACGGTACTTGTTGTGTTATATTTCCGGAAGCAATTTACAGAAGAAGCAAAATACCAGTCCGGCGGCACATTATGGTAAGCACAGATTTTTAGCTTAGGTGTTTTAAAGCCACGCCCTGAATTACATCAAACACCCCCTTTGGAGAGACCCACCTCTCCTTTTTTTCATCCCGCTTAAAGCCCTGGAAACAACACCATGTCACGGTCACCTCATGGCATGGCACTGTGCATCATACATGACTCATGACGTTCACTTTTTCAGACTGCCTATGTGCAGCGGCATAGTGAACCCTACCCCACCCCACCCTGGCTTCAGGAACTACAGCAAGGGTGAAATTCTTGATGGGCCTCTTCTGTATGCAACTCTGCAGACAAAGGCTCAGCTCATAATTAATGTGTAAAGGTGGGCGAGTGAGTGAAGGGATAGGTGGATGGTTGGATGGATTAGTGAAAGGGTGAATGGATGAATAATGAGCAAAAGGATAGATGGATGAGTCTAAGGGTGGATGATGGGCAAGTGAATGGGTGGATGAGGGACAGGGTCAAAGGATGAATTCATGAGTGGATGGGTGGATGGATAGAAGGAAGGATGGCTACGTGAAAGGGTCAATGGAGAGAGAAAGGGAGGATGGATGGATGACTGAAAAGGTGAATGGGTGGAAGGATGAGTGACTGGGTGGATGGATGAGTAAGTGAAAGGCTGGCTGGATGGGTGAAAGGGTAAATGGCTGGATGGAGGAGTGGATAGATGGGTGGAAGGGTGGATAGATGGGTGGAAGAGTGGATAGATGTGTGTACGGATGGATAGGGTGAAAGGGTGGATGGGTGGATGAATGAAAGTGTGGATAGAGGGATAGATGAGTGAAATTATGGATGGAAGGCTACATGATGGATAGGTTTGCAAATGGATGAATATGTTTGGATATGGATGGGATTACTTATATACTATTGTACAACCTCCTATGATGTGTCTGTAAAACATACCCTTAGTCCCGAAGTTTTGTCCTGAAATTTGACCTCCTGTCCTGAATTTTTTTCCTGAATTTTGACTCTTTGTCCTGAATTTCTACACTCACCGTCCTGAATTTGCACCCATGCCAGTTGGTCACCCTGCTTGACACTACCGTGTGTAAAAAAAGAAAAAAAACCTTCCGAATCCTGCCTGCAGTGGCAACAGCACTGATATCACCGACCAATATAGACGGTGATGTTATCTCCCCAGTCCACTTAAGAGCGCGGGAGGGGGCGCGGAGCACTGCCCCTCCCTCCCCCTCCAGAGAAATATTATCTCACAGGTCATGTTGCATCGGTGATCGTCCGTCGCTGACTGTGTCAGTTGCAGGGGAGGGCGGGCGAGGCTTCGACAAATCCAGGCTGACTAGGCCACCGGGGAATGTAAAGATTTCTCGCGAGGCTCGTTCCCGCGGAGCCGGGGCAGAGTCGGTCAAATGTCAGGCACCGGGGCTCCCAGTGGTACCGGAACGCCCCGGCTGCACTTAAATCCAGCCCGCCCCTGCTGACAGGCGCGGGGCCTTTCACAACAAGGCAGGCGATGCACGCCAGTCACATGCGTGGCTTGGATACAGCGTGTGCTGCAATTTCCCTGGAAAACAAAGCCCTGGTGGCTTCAGTGCTCTGCAGTGAAGAGGCGACCTTGGACTGGTTCTCTGTTTAAAGTGCTGCGCGTGTACCTGGAGATATACGGTAGCATGCAAAATACATGGACAGAGGCCCCAAGTCAGTGCTCACTGTAAAGGATAATAGCCTGTTGGTGCTAACTTCGAGTATTCACGCATCACACATTAACATGAACAATTATAGCAAATAATGCTGGGGCATATTATCAAGGACCGGTGTTAAAATTATCGCTGATTTATTGGCAGGAAACTGCCGATAAAACGGCGATAATGGGCTTGATAATACGCCCTTGTTAATTCCCATAGAAGCCCATGTTCTGGTGTGAACCTGGGCTTCTATGGGAATTAACAAGGGCAGTGTCCAGCCGATAAAACGGCGCTAATTTTAACACCGGTCCTTGATAATATGCCCCAGTATTTCCTAGCTTTAAAGGTCGAGAGAATGGGTCGCCCCGCCCAATAGATGACCCTGTGACCTGCGTGGTAAACAGAGACCCCTCCAGCAGGCGCCCTACCCACTGAACTATCTTGCCAGCTAGAGAAGGGAGTAGGGTCTCTTCCTGTAGGAACTCACAGTGTGGAAAAGATGATGAAGAGGCCACATCCCCCCGCGTGATATCACAACCAGCTTCATACGGTATTATTTTCGCCCAACCTGTAGTCATTGTTTTAACCTCATAAGGATGTGAGCCTGAGTCAGTCCTGCAAGGATTCTGGCTGGTGGCACGAAGGTCGCACAGCGATTTATTCAGAAGTGCCCAGTGCATTGCATGTGTGCAGGGGTGTTTTAACAAAATCATGGATTCTAATGTATGCTCTTTGTATAAAAAATGACTTGGGAAGCCTGTTTGTGCCTGTGTGGACATGTGTATCTTGGTCTAATCCTCCATTGGGTGCATATTGCCTATCAAGAGGTGAAATGTATTCTTTACAAAAATGATTTCTTTGCAGGTGTGGGTGTATTTACGTGTGCGTGGTGTTGTGGATAGGTGTGGTCGGGCCCAATGGAATTATACAAAAGGGTAGTCCCAAATTATGCGGTAGAGTTGACTAAATTGTGGGTCAAGAAAAGGGAAATTATGTGGTATATTTTGTCCTAGAAATACCTCAGTATTTTGGTACTTTTATATATGTTAACACTTTCTGGGGAAATGTTTCACCTCGTTAGTACCAACTTCACATCCAAGCACAGGAAAAAGCAACAGAAATGTGACCTGCCAACCGTTGCGAACATCCCTCCACTGCACAACTACATATGTTGCTGGGTTTTTACTAACTTTTGATCTGTTTGAGATCGAAAAAAAAATTTGGGACTGAAATCTGCAGATTATGCAGCAGGCAATGGATTATGTGACAAATGCGGCAAATCTATAATTATGTGAAAAATGCAACAGCTGCAAAATCGCATAATTCCAGTGGCCTTGCGTAAACCTGACAATCTTTATATTGAGTCGTTCAGTAAGTGGCACCGTGAAGGGGGGTGAAGGCGGCACGGCCAGCTTGAGGGGAGGGTCTTATCTCACCTAAGGGCACTAACCTCGAACACAAATTATACTCAGTGCTTTGGAGATTCGAGAAAATCCTTTTGATAAGGCTTAAGTCATCATGTGTTATTCTCCTTTGTATGGTCCTAATCACCATGTTTTGCCATTTTAGCATAATCTTAGTCTGGGAGCTCTTTATTGTGGATTTGGGTAGACCACAAGTGATTTGCACTTCTTTATATGATGTCTGTTGTTTTTTGTAGTGTGTGTCAACTTTGGGTCCCTGCGCTTATGATTTTTACAGATTCAGTACTTAACCTGATCCTCAGTTGCATGAAACCTCTGGATTTAGTGGACAGGAATAAGAATATAGGGGCATATTAGCAAGAAATTGTGATACAACGCAAAACGCGACTTAGCGTGTTGTTTTTTTTATCGCTACCTATCGCTGGATATGTTAGTAGAAAAAACATGCTATTAGCAAAGTTTTTCTCCATTGTGCTAAAATATCCAGCAATAGCGGTGAAATGCATGAATATCGCTGGAAATCCAACGATATTTGCGCATTAACGCCAATGGGGGCTTAACCTGACAATCCACCTCCCATTGAATACACAGGTAAGTCATCCTATTAGCAGGCGTTAGATTCTAGCGATAATCGCGTTTAGCGTGACTTTTTTTATCACTAAGCCCGCGTTGCTAATAGACGATAGCTGTGTTAGCGACTGCTTTCAGTCGCTAACAGTTTGGGTACGCCCACTTTGCATGTCATTAGCGGTAAATATTGCTGGCATGCAAAGCTGGCCCCAAACCAGTCGCTATTGCCTAAAAGCTGTCGCTAACTGCTGTTAGCGACAGCTTGCTGATTGGGCGGTGAAAATATTGCCGCTTTAGCAGGAAAAAGTCCCACTAAAGAGGTGATATTGCCCTTACTAATATGCCCCATAGTTCTTTTCTTGGAGAAAGAATGCTTCCAGGTCACAAACAACACAAAGCATAGATGGAGGTGGCGAGGACAGCAAGGGACCCAATATGGCCGACTGGAGCTTGTAAAGACCCAGAGCGCAAAGCAAGTGCACAGCCTGGTAAAGACCGACTTTGAGAATCACGTGACCAAAACAGCACGAGCACCTGCCCGGTTAAATTGAGCCATTCATAAAACAACAATGGAGGAAGCAGCTGGCCGGTTGACTGTGAAACTTTTAACAATGAACAGGGACAGACTACAGGCAGGCCTGACCAAAGCAGGCCTGCAGAGTGTGAGCGCTGATGGCAAAGTCAGATTTCTCCAGAGCATCTGAAAAGAAAAGCAGAAGGCAAGTTCATTTAATACACCACGTGGCTTTTTGGGGGAGGTCTGGACCAACATTGTATTTCTGTTTATTTAAGCATGTCCGCAGAAAGGGTTCCTTTGTGAGAGCGGGGCTGTGCTAATCGTGAAAAATAAAATGGCAATGAAATTATTTCATTGCCATTTTACTTTTTCAAGTGTAGCGCACAGCAGCTGCTAGCCTGCCTCCAGCCGGGAGAAATGGAGGCATGTCCTCTGCTGCCGCCTATTGGCAGCAGAGGAGGACTGAAGCAGGGCTGACCGCACACTCCAAAGTGAGCATGTCCCTTTGGCCGGCTGTCCTGCGCTGGCCAAAGTGGCATGCGCATGTTGAATCTCTCCAAAGGAGACCAAGCACAGGCTGAAAGGGCCGGAAGGAGCTTCCAGCCAGGACGCTCCATCCAATCCTGGCGCTGCTCTCATGCTGGTGAGAGTAACTCCAGGATTGGTTAGTTGAATTTCCTGGAGGCTGGAGCCCGCGAAGCTGACAGAAGAGGGACCGAGGAGGATGTCGGCGTGCAGCAGGCAAGGTAAGTGACTTTATTTTTTGTATTATTTGCCTCTCGCCTTGCCTGCATGCACCCACCCACCACTAGTTGCCCGCCTCACCGATGCATAAACTTGCCAGCGCCCATGTGTATGTGTGTGGTATGCTAAATTTGCTATTTTATATGGCATACATCAGCCAGCGAATTGGATTTTAGCACGGTTTGATGCTAAATATGTCGGTGGGGATTTGGGGTTCGCCCACAGAGGGTCTCCATAGTGGCTGCCAGTGGATGGACCTTGCCTAATACAGCGCTTGGTGTCATTTTGCCTTTATGTTATTTGCTTTTAAAGCTACAAATACCCAAGGCATCCAAGCGCTGTATACACCACACAACAAATATGTTGATGAGTGGTGTGTGGAATGCTCAATTTTCTCTGCGCTGGAGTTCTGTGGGTGGGCGGGTGTTGAGACCTGCTCGTCAAGGCGTGTGTGTTAATGAGTCTATGTTGCCCAAGCAGTGCATCCCAGTGGGACTACGGGCAATCATCCTACCGACCTGGCTCAGCTGCTCAGGCCACTCCAGTGCGTAAGGCTTTGCCGGACCTCATACTGCATGCCCTGGTCATTGATAATTAATAACGAAGGGCCTGCATGAGTGGGTGTGGCGGGGTATATATTGCTTGCTGCATTTAAAATATTCTTCAAGTCAGACACTGGGTAGATAGTCCCTTCTAGGACTTAAATACTGGATTCCCTATGTTTTCAGGCTGGGTCACAGCTGTAACTCTTTTTACTGTTGTGATCCCCAAGGATGTCCTCCATCAGCACATCTGCCTTTCCCTATCCACCAGTCCCATTGTATCCCTGTCTTTTCTATCTTGCTGAGTCAAGTCAAAAGTTCATGTTCCTTTTCCCATGAATATGTGGATTTAAAAGGTTGCTGTAGCTAGGGTATCAAAAAACTGACCTCAAATTTCGCAGCATATTTGTGCGGCCAGGCAAATTTGGTGATATGATCTGTGTACTCATTGAATGCTTCACAAAATGTCCAGTCGCGGGGTTTGCAGGACGACCAGGCTAATGAATATTCATTCGGCAGGTTGCTATTTTCAATCGCCTTTACTGGCTGCAAACAGGAGTGGCTGGTGGCCTGCAAAGAACAGCAGACCACCATCCTTGTGTTTTCCATCCCAAATGAGGAACTTTTTTTTAAGTAGCCTGTCTGTGTTCCGTATAGAAACCTGTGTTGCTCTCAGTTGCGGCCCATGCAGGTAAGAGCAGTGGGGCCCGGTGCGGGAGGGTATTCGACAGACGGTCTTGAGGGGAAATTAAATAAATAAATAATTTTCCCTCGTCGTCTGTCGAAATCCCCCCCCCCCCCCCATGCCCCACTGCCTTATCTCTCTTACCTGCACGGGCCGCGGCTAGCTGGTCTAAAAAAATGTTTTCCCTATTTGGTAAAACGCGTGGAATAGGCAGTGGTCCCCCGCAACACTAGCTGCTCTCTCCAAAGCTGCTGACAATTCACACAAAGGGACACCTCCCTCTTTGCAAATTGGGTTAACCCATCATTGGGGTTGTCAGTCACTGATCTATGGCTTGCGATCGCAATTGCAGTCATAAGCCTTGATGCCTACCATTTCCACTCAAGCAATTAAGAGGGGATGCCACATTCACGCTCCCTCCTAATTGTGGTTCGGAATGGATCATAAAACTCACTTTACAGGTCAGCAAAAATGTTCTGGCTTATAAAATTGGTTTAATACACGGAAAAAGCAGTTGTGTTGCATTTGCAAACCCTGTGATTCTACTAATTCTGTCATACTTCTTGGGGAAATTGAATATCCATGTGTGTGTGTGTTGGGTTGGGTTGCGATGTTTCCTACCTCCTAACCATTATCTTATTAGACTGCTCAAAATTGTGGACTCGCCAATCTGATCGATGCCATGGCCATGTCAGTCTCCTCTCCCTCAAACTCATGTATCAAGAAAGGGCTATCATCTGTTGTGTTTAAGTCAAAGGAGCGAGGGGTGTGGTAGATGGCTGGTAGGAGTTGGGTTGAACGTTTTGTCATTGTCTGCTGTCCATCCCTGTGTAACTTGAAGATCACAGGTATGGTGCCAGAAGGGCAAACTAAGCCTTTCCAGGGTGGACACACGATTGACAATGAGGTAGACAACAGAAGAGCATATGAATTAAGAGTGAACATATAGTTCACTTTGAGGGGAGAATAAATGCTAAATATCATCGCTTTTCTGGCCCATCTTATTACTTAAATCAGTTGTTGAGTCTAAACTTGTGCTAAACAATCCTATATTTTAACTTCTTTGGTTCAGATTTTGCAAGCTTTTTGCTCAAAAACATGAATAAAGTATTTTTAGTGGTGGACACCATCGACCTTTTCCAATCAATACGAACATTTTGTGGGCACACCTGTAAGACTTTCAATATATAATAGTGTCCGGCCACTTTTCAGGGGGAAATTGCAGAGATATGGGATACACTAAAATATCAATCTTCAGAGCCATCCCTAGTGCTCTTTAATTTGTTTCTCGCCCCTCTATCTGCGGATGATGTTCAGATTCAGCCATCGGCCACATTGAATCTACAAGAACCTGCCTTTTTGCCAATAAAATGCTAAGTGCATGATTTTGTTACCTTCTTCTTTGAAACTAAAAGCCTCTAACCGCAATGCTAATCAATAGAGAAAAAGCAGAAAGCAACTGACCTCATCCGAGCCCTCCCAACAGTTCTGCAAAGATCTAACCTTCCAACCAGCAGTGAAACACATTAAGGCCTTATCCAGAGTTAGCAGAGATGTAGCTCTGTTGTAGATTCCATAGCTTCTTCCACGCCACACACGCGGTTCCCCCACATGCTTAAGCAGTTCTAGAACCATGGGTTTTCCACCAATGAAGCCTCATCTTACACTACCATAGGAGGCCCTTGACTTGGAGCCCCACTCGCCAATGGCCGCCTGTTCATGGTGGTTACCACCAGTCATTTCCCTTCCCTTGTATACACCACGCGCAGGGAGAAAACTCTCAATCTTTGAGGGCTTTTTTGTTTTTCCAAAGGGGCTTTCGCTCTAAACCCCATAAATCCTTAAATGGTTACGTTATACCTGAAATTGTAACCATGACTCACTGAAACCAAAACTTCAAATTGATTAGTGATAAGTTAATGCACATATAACATTCACTTCACCTGTCACAACACATATATAGCAAGTGGGTGGAGTGAATTAGCATTACACATTTCCAGATGCTGGAAAAGGTACCAACACAGTTTGTAAAACAGATGACAAAAATATATGTTTGGGATAAATTATTGTTAGTGAGTGATCATCTGTATTACATCATTGTCACTTACCATTTCATACAAGGATCCACACCACATCATACCAAACCATTTACATTTTCACAGTGTGTTATCCAGCAGATGTTTGCCATGCAGTGCTACACAACAACCCCAACGTAATACTCAAATAACCAGTTTATGACCAAAGGCGGTGGTCAACAAACCATCTCATCACCAAGGCATGCACATAAGTCTTTGGACCTCTTGGTGCAGCCTAACCTGAGCGAATCATACATCACAAGATATCTCCGCAACCACACAACAAAACAGCATAGCTCATCCATCAAGTATCATACTGCACACATGATAATATATTTATATCACATCATAGCTGCTCCCCTTAAAACCCCACCACACAGTATATTACCTCATCACAGAATCTTGAGTCATGACCCCCTCCCCACACTCAACAGTTTGTTAAAAAAAAGCATTACCAGCAGCTGCTAGACATTGCACCCTTCCCACACCGCCCATGATCCAATAGGCAACCATCGTCGCTGTGCATAGCCCAAGGCTATGCATTGGGGTTGGGTGTGTTGTTGCCTGTGGGGTTTAGCCTCTGGTCATGTCCTAATCCCAATCCCTTGTGGATGACAAACTCAAGCTGCCTAATGCCTTTGGCTGTGCACAGCTTAGGTAGACCAACAGGCCTTTTCTCTGGCTAGTTCACTTGCTCAAAGCTCTGTGGGCAGACAATCCCACTGCAGTGCTTGGCTGCAAGGCCTGGTGTTAAGAAATATGCTGTGGTCAACCCACCATTGGTGGTCAGCCCTTGATGAGCAAGGCTTGAGCTACAGCAGTTGGCTGCATGGTCTTGTCTACTGTTTGATTTTCATTTATTTTGGAAACACATCACCTCAATGGATTCAGGGCAGAATTTGTTCCCGGGTATCATGGGCTCTTATAAGCTTCCCTGGCCAGGACTAGATGTGAATCCGCAGACGATCCTCAAATCCACAAAGGGATGTAGACAGGAGAGTAAGATCATTCTGCAATAGGGTTTGACTAGTTCTTTTATTGCTTGGCTTCAAAGATATCCGCAAATCCATAACAGTCTAAATATCACAAAAAATTATCTGAAGTCTAACCTCATAATGCCCAACCCAAGCTCTCCTTTAAATGGTCATTTCTCAAAAACTGCTTAACATATTTGCACCAAACCAAAATGAAGGAACTTCCTTAAGAAAACTGTGTGAACTTTGGTGCAATTCAGTCAGTCTTTTTCTGCATTGAAAAGCAAAACTTTCAATGAGAATTAGAAAAGGAAATTGTACTTTGAGAACCACCTTTTTCTTTATGCTTCATTGATCTAGCACTGCACCAAAGTTGCAATAAAGGAACTAAAGTAGGCTACTTTTTTCTTTTGGAAAGTTGCGTGGAGGTTGTGTGTAGGTTCTTCAATAGCCCTAAAGTTATTAAGCAAACATCTAGTTATTGGTTTTTATGTACTGTTTTTAGCTGTTTTATCCTAACATAATTGGAGTCTGCTATTAGTTGCAATTTGTACATATAACTCGAATCATGAACTTGCACATACCTGCTTTCGTGATTGTACATATTGAGCCAAATCATTTTTCTCCCGGTTTTCATATTGTGCTTTTATGGTGTTATGTAATAAGAAACCGAATAAAGAAATTTGATGTGATTTGATTTATTAAGAAAACAAAAAATGCATTTTCTATGGCAACTCTGACCCAGCCATTACTACAGAGGCACTATTGCCTCCTCTGTAATGCATAGTTGTACACAGTGGCACACACCACTGTATAGTTATGGTTCAGTTTCATTTTCTGAACTGCTTATAACTTTTGACCACATGGACGGATTTGCCCAAATCTTGACAGCTGCTTAACTTAGTCAGCTGATGTCCACATGCCAATTTTGTGCAGTTCTTTCCTGGGGGGGGGGGGGGGGGGTAAATAGAAGGATATGTTTTTTCATTTGGGCTCCCATAGGAAATGTTGCTCTCACTTACAGCCAAACAGATTTACATCCATTTGTCATGAAAGCAGAACTTTCTCAGAAAGCCTGGTTTTGTATGTTTGGTCTAAGTCCCTCAGTAGTATTTGAGGCATAAATATTACATAGAGCTGCAGAGATAGTGTTAAAGGGTTATCACTTTTGTATATCTGTGCTGTATGAAATTTGCAAACTATGGATCTCTGGATAAAAAGTTGGAGCTCTGGATCAATGTGATCTGGTGGACTTTTGGAGGAGAAAAATGTCTCCTTCAGCAACCATTTTATGATATGGAGCACAATCCCCGTGTCCTGAACAAAAAATGTAAAGGCCGTAAAAGGGGCCAATGTAGACACACCTTAAGACCCAGGATACAGTTTTAGGATTATCAAAAGTACCCTTTGGGATTAATATAAGAAAGTTAAAAGTCCCAGGATCCACAGCTCCTTTTCAGGATTCGCAGAATGCGGACTCCTAAAATGGCGGTTGGGGTTTGCGGAGAAAAGACAGGTACCATGGACCACAGCTGCCATTTTAGGTATAGAGGAATTACAAATCACAAAAAGATACCATACATCCAGGCAAGCTTCATGCCCGGGTTCTGCAAACACGGGGCAAGCTTTTCCCACACAGGCATCGCCTATTTAAGATTTGTTGCTATAAATTTGGAACTGGGAGCCACTGAAAGGGCGGTGTGAGTGAAGCTTGCCTTGGGTTCACCGTAACCAGCCAGGATCATTGCCCTCAATTGGTGGTTACTAACTAGGATCTACCATTTCTAAATAAAATGGTTAAAAAACAATAAATAAGGCCCACGAAAATGCCAATATCTGTGGACAACCTATATGTACTAAGGAAATTGGCAGCCTGCAGTGAGTTCAGTTGTAGGGCTGGCCTAAGGCTAACACTACGGCCAACCCCGGATGAAGGCCACGCGCAGTGGGTGTGAGTTACACGTGCAATGGCAAAATCCCACTTTGCATGCCCAAAGTGGTGAGCAGCAATGGCTAGGCCATCCACCACAAGTTAAGCTCAAGGCGTGGCAAAACCAGGAGTTAGCCAGCTGCAGTCAGTTGGGTGCAGGAGTGGGCCTATGTCCAAGACTTGCATCCACCAACTACTGTGGCCCACCATCTTTGCACAGCAGGGGTTAGATACGAAGGGTTAGATTTACAAGCCCCTTGCGCCACTTTTGCGTCACTTTTAACATGGGAAAAGTGACGCAAAAGTGGCACAAGGGGCTTGTAAATCTGCCCCGAGGTATGTAGTTTAAAAAAAAATGAAATACATTGACAAAAATTACAGTTAAAAACAGAGGTTTGACTCTCAAACAGGCAAAAGCCTGGAAAATAAAGAGTTGTCAAGAGAGCAGCATAGCCGATATGCGGCTTATGGTGTGTCCATTGGTAACCATAACTGCAGATTTTCTGTGATTTTGTGCATTTGAACATTAATTAACAGCAATCACTTACATGGTGGTCTGCTGAACTCAGCACATAGTTTAGTTTGCAAAATACCACACTGGTTGCAAAACAACTGGTCACAAATTGCAACTAGCATTTTACAACCACTATTTCGTACATATGGCCCACAGTGCCAATGTTATAACCAAATGAGCAGGTTTTTGCCTTCCCCTTTTTTACTCTGCCTGTTCCTTAATGAATCTTCGCTAAATTAAAACTACTGAAAGAAACGTGCTTAATCTCTGCTAAAACTCATGCAGATCCACCAAATGGTGCAAAGGATATTAGTAGATCAAAAATATTTTTGGAGATTCCCCCTTTAACTTTGAAGCTCCTCCCAATCGGATATTCACAAAATATAATATACCTGCACTGAGCATCACTTGCCAACTTGCTTGCCACATATGACAGAGATGGATTAAACAGCCCCAAAGTTATAAGCAAAAGGAAAATTGTATTCACCCCCCACCTTTCAATTTGCCCCACCTTTATGAATTTGCAGAAAACTTGACATACAAATATAAAAATTAAGCCTTCCTAGCGTCTGCCAAATTTTGTGCAGATTCAGTACGCAGGACCAATCAATTAGCACATGAACACTTTTTTGCCCCCCTACCTTTCCAATTGGACCCCCCTTCATGAATACGCACAAATCCAGAAATGCCAACAGTATTCTGAACATACTTCGGCCCTAATTACGATTATGGTCGGACGAGTGTCCGACCGGCATCTTTGTGGTAAAGGGACTGTCCGACAGGTAGTTGGCAGACCCGACCCCCTAATTAGGGTGCGACCACCCTAGAGGCGGCCGGAAACATGCCTTTTGGCATTCAGGCTTATGCCGAGGCCCGAAACAGGGCCGCAGCACAAGCCCCAATACCAAAAGGCGTGTTTTTAAACATCCCTTCACCCAGTGGCAGGCACCATGGGGCATGAATCTTTGTGGAGGCACCTGTGGTGCCCCCCTGGCCTCATAGTGGAGGCCGCGGAGGGACGGGGGCCCCTGCTAGAGACTGCTCCCATTGTAGAGATTGAATTCGGACCACAGGACCGACGGCCTCCTTGAGCCAATCGGAACCGCAGTGGTCAGTCCCTCACACATGCAGTCGGACCGACCGCATTGTAATGCGTTGGTCTGACTGATGCTTCAGATGTCGATGGTACCAACACCTAGGTGCAGTCGGTGTCAGTCCCACCAACATCATAATGAGCCCCTAAGTGTCTGTCAAATTTCCCCCATATATTTGTTAAACAGTGTAGTGTCAAAGTTATAAGTAAATTAACCAATGGCTTTTCTACTGACAAGCTCTACAAACAATGTAACCCTTTAAATCCTAACCAATACATTTTTTTAATGAAAAGTGAATTTCTGAAAACTCCTAAACACATTTACACCAAATCAAAACCTTGCCTTTCTGAGTGAAGTTTAACTTCCATGCCAAGACTGGTGTAAAGACGTTCAGCATTTTTTGCGCAACCTGCAAAATTCCTAATGCGGGCTAGTATTCACCTACCACCCACTCTAACTTTTTTCCCAAAACCTGGCTGATTGAGTCAGTATTTCCGCAAGTTTCTTATAAATCAGTTGTTCATTAGGTAAAAAGTTCTAATCAAATAAAAAAAATCAGTTTTCAATGGAAAATGTGGCTGAATAATAAAGGCTAAATGTACAATGTTGTTCTGCAGAGCTTCTTTGTGGCAAGAGGTGCCCGCAGAGGTATTTTGGTGTAAACAGAGTTAACCCGAAGCTCAATACAAGTTTTATAACTTAAATGAGATGCATAATATGTATTTGTCTCACTTTTAATGTATTTTTAAAGAAATGTGTAGATTTTAGGGTTGTTTTCTAGTGAGTGCAGCATTGTGTAGGTGCATAAACATTACTGTACTCTGGAAAGTAGAAACGATAGTGTTAATCATATGGGAATCTTATGATCCCGTGCATGACAAAATAATTGCTGGTGAAAATGTTTTGAATACAATATGCATAATTTTCTTTTTATGATATCAAGACGTTTTCTTTATAACAGTGTTACTTATTGTTTCAAAGTATGCTTAGATGTCAAAATAACTAAGTAAAAGAGCCGCAGTTAAAGGGGTATAATTTCCTATAATTGTAAAGTATGTTGCAAAATTAACTTCTTCATGCAGAGATATTTGCCTTTCCTTTGCCACATAATTTAATTAGCCTAGCCACATAACTGGTACTTCATCCACTCCTGCACTGGACTGGCATCACCTGAACCCACTTTGTCCAGTGTAAAAACAAGAATTGTCAGAGGCAATGGGGCTTACTCGGCAGGCGGATGCAATGGTTATATTTAAATAAATGTCCTTAAAAATACACTGCAAAAAAAGGAAACAAATTACTGTCCATATAGGATGACGAAAGGTTTGCATTAAAATTTCTGAATTTAATGCAATATTAGGCATTGCATATAATTGTAATGGACCATTAGGACTACATTCTAGCAGACTGGTGTATTTAATACAGATATAGAATCTTTCTTTAGTTCTAATGCACATCACAGGAAAATATGATTTTAATTGGTGCAAAGAAAAGATACTCTGGGCTTTGAATTACTATATACTGAGGAGATAGCTTAAAAACACAGAGATGACCAAAACTATTTTTATTAAATGAAAAAGAATAGAAAGAAAAAAGGTCTGGCACTAAAATGAATTTCTTGTGGTTAGGTTGGAGAGTATATATATATATATATATATATATATATATATATATATATATATATATATATATATATATATATATCTGGTTAACGCTTTGTAAAAAATGCAAAATTCAGAGGAGTATCAACACCATCTCAATTTCCGGTGTCGCCGCGTAGGAGGAAAATGCATTTTAGGTGTACGTTTTTTGACAAATTTAAAAAAACATAGAAATTCACTGAAAAAACAAAGGTTACGGGGACGTTATAGTTAGACTGGAATTTCACTCCTATAAAACCAGAAAAATTCAGCAGTTATAGATAGCTGTGGTAACTATAGCTCACGCCCCCACAGTGCACTGCTTATGACCTCGCATATTATATCACTCATGACATGGTTAGTGACATCACTCATGACATCTCAGATGACATCACTGATGACATCATGCACAGAATCTCTGATGTACTCACTCACCCCCATATAACATTTCATACACCCACTCAAACTTCCACCCTTCAGTTCTCAAAACCATTGACCCACCCATACCAGTACTTACACATCGCCTCACTAATTTATAGGTCTATACACACAGTCACCCATACAACCACTCCAAATCCAACTCACTCATTAATACAGCCCCTGATATATCCACTCATACATCCATACAGCTACTCACACACTGTCAGTGACACATAGAGCTACTCACACACCTACTCACTCACCCATACAGTCAATCACACAGTCACTCGCCCACCCATGCAGTTACACACACCCACTTACTTACTCTTTCATATACTAACACATACTCACTCACCTGTACAGTTACTGACACAAGCACACACTCGCCCATACAGCCACTCTCACATTCACTCACTAACCCATATTCACTCATATACTCCAGTGCTCACCTACCTATACTGCCTTTCACATATGCAGTTACTCACCCATATACCACTGACACATCCATTCATTCATCAACACAGCCATACACACACTCAGTCACCCAATACAGCCTCTCATAGATGCACTCACTATCTATGTGGAAAGGTAACAGAAGGTCCAAGGGTTTCAAGGCTTTGGACAACACTTAAATAAGTACGATTAGTTGGTGGATGGAGACACACTCGAAGCTCTGGACCTCTTGGGCTTCAAGTTAGAAAGACAGGTTTGAGAAATTGTAAGTGTGGTTGAAGAGGAATGAGAAAGAATGTTTTTAATATAATGTGGTTTAAGAGCAATTAAGGTTCTTTTTTGGGGTCAATTGCTCTTAAACCACATTATATTAAAAACATTCTTTCTCATTCCTCTTCAACAGCCTTGAGAAAGCCCCGGCGCAAATCGCCAAGAGGGGGCGAAACACGTGTCGGCTGTCTTTGCTGTGTGAATCAAAATAAAGAAACTTATTCTGCAAACAGAAATGTCTCTGTCCTCCATACTACGAGCTGGAAAAAACGGATATTAATCCTGGCTAACTGAATTATTTCTATGTGGAGACCACACTTACAATTTCTCAAACCTGTCGCACTCACTATCTATGCAGGCAGTCGCACACTCCCTCTCCCACCCACACAGACACTCCTGCACCCATACAGGTACTCAGATAACCAATGAATCGCCCATACAGTCACTCACGTACCCACTCACACACCCATACAGCCACTTAGACACCAACTCACAGACTGATAGTCACACAACCAGTCACTCACCCATACATTCACTGAGACACCTAATCATTCAATTATACAGTTAGTTATGCACCCAGTGATTCACCAATACACCTTGGTAAATATATTGAACTCTAAAAAAAATGTACAACACTCACAGTCACTGGATGATGCAATCAGTGATGTCATTTGAGATGTCATCAGTGATGTCACTGACCTTGTAATGAGTGATGTAATATGTGAGGTCATAAGCAGTGAATTGTGGGGGCGCGGGTTAGAGTTAGCTTAGCTAAAAAGAACAGCTGAATTTCTCTGGTTTTGTACGAGTGAAATGTCAGCCTAACTATAACATCTCTGTAACCTTTGATTTTTAGGCAACATGCAGCACAAGAGAGAGAGTGACAAACGGACTGACCCATAGCTCCATGCTTTATTGTGTGTTGGGTGAAGCAAAACTTAAATGATCATTGATCACATGAATGGATGGATGTATTTTTATTACACGGTTTGGCAAGATATCAGCAGATGTCTCCAGGACAAAACTAAAAATCACTTAAGACGAGAGGCAACGTTTTCTATGTTATGATCATCAACAATATCTCACGTGTTTCTCCTCAACTCTATGACCAGTGCTAACGGCACGAGCCTCCTTGGCTGTAAATAAACGTGTTAAATACTTGTTACTGTATACATTTGTAATGCACAGACAAGCAAGTCACTGGAAACATGCGATTCTGCGGGCGCTGCTTTTTTCACATAGTTAGGGATTTGGTGCATTTGCCACAGACATAATCTGTACATTTAAAAAAAAATTATGTTTCTAGCTCAAACTGATCAAAAGTTACTAAAACACAGCAACTTGTTCACGTGCAGTGAAAGGCCCTTAGCAAACATAAAACGGTCACCCTTCAGTTGCTTATTTCTCTATTTGGCTGTTCAACTGGTACTACGATCATCCTTTCCTAAACAATGTGTAAAAATTACAAAATAATGAAGTTATGCTATAAAAAATGTGCTGCATTATGTCGCATTATTGATCTTTTCTTGCAACCTAATTTAGCCAACCCTGCCCCTTAATTCCAGTGGCCCTGCCTGCAAGACGTCTGGTCGCCTGCGTTACTTAGTCAAAGCTGTAACACAAACCCAGTGTGTCTGATTTCGCCTGAGAGGGGCGGGTGTCCGGGCCCAGTATAGTTCTTGTTTGCCTGTTCTTAAGTTTAGTCTATAACCTACGTTAACCTCTTGGCAGTATTTCTTGTCGAAGGGCTTTTATAGCCTCATAAATTCAAATTGCAGCTCTCATTATTTTATGGCCTCCATACAAAAGAATCTTTAAGTCGAGACTGCTGTGGGAGCTTTGCAACCCGCCTCCCCTCCTCTCGTTTCCAGAATATATATTGCGTGTTGAAACCCCCCCTTATTTTTGGAGAGAGGCCCTGCGCCCTTTCGCATTCTTCGGTCTGCTTGCTGTTTTCTAAGAATCCAGCGAGAATCACCCAATGCAGCTATAGTTTCCTACACAGCGCTCGTATTAGAATACCGTCAATTGTTGGTAGAGTTTGCCACCTAGTGGCACCATTTACAGTTGCATGATGTTGAAGGTGAACTACTTTTGTTTTGCCTTTTGAGAAGTGCCTTGCGCAGGAGCTGGATTGGAAGGTGGATGCACTTGACCCTGAAGGTCATGCTGCTGCCTAGCCCCTGCATACATGCTGCACTGTGCGAAAGGGAGAGCGCAGGTATGTTCCATTTTTACCAATATATCGTACACTCCTAAACCATGCCTGCTCTGGCACACAATCTGCTGCCTAGTGCCAACACAGGCACATTTGGGCCACGGTTCATGAGTGCCTGCATTGCAGGCAGGATTGTTTTTGTGCAGGAAGGGACAGCTTCATACACAAAACAACACTCCGAGGCTTTTTCCTCTTTCTAAGTGTGCTGCATTCAGTAACACACTTAGAGTAAATGGGGACAAATTAAGATATTTGTCCTTGTTGCGCCTCCCCTGAGAAGGTGTAGCATTTTGACACATTCCCAGTGATCCAGCGCTCCTAATGAAAAACTGTCTCAATAACGCTACCTATCACCTCAATACTCACCATAAATCATAAAACACATATGAAGGCCCATACTACCACTGAGACAATTTTTGAGCGACTGAATTAAGTGGCCTGATTATTAAAACCTATTCACAATTTATCTACATTCTATATACATCTGCAGTTTAACTATTTTAACCATGGTTTAAACATAAATCAATGTTTAATCAAGCCACTAAGGCGATTGAATCAACTGATGGTAACTAGATCATGAATAAACAAGACCAGCTTGTCATTTCAATTCTATTTATTAACTTTATTATCATAAAGAAAAAGCATTTACATTTAAGAATCTTAATTTCATAAGCAGTCAAGAAAGCAGCATTTTAGTGAGGAAATGAATTATTATTATTTTTTTTGTTTAAGAGATTTTTATTTAATTTTCAATTACAAAGAAATACAAGGAAAAAGTAACGAAATCATCTATATGGTACATTATGAAAATATGGAAAAAGGGAACAAAAGAAAAATGTAATATGAACATAATATTGAAGAGAGAAAGAAAAAGGAGAGAGAGGGGGGAAAGGAAAAAGAGAGGGAGGGAAAAGGGAGAAAGAGAAGAAAAAAGATAAGATAAGTTTAAAGAGGTATAGGAATAGAATACAAAAGAAAGAAGGAAAAAAAGAGAATGAAGAGTTAACATATGGCAGAAGGAGAAGATAAAAAGGATGAAAAGGGTAGCCAGAAATGAATTAATAAACTGAGATTTTTAAAGCAAGTTCAGAAAACATGAATTAAAGCAGAATAACAGTTTCCATTCCCTAAATCTATTTCCCTGTCTGATTCTCTCTGCACCTAGAAAGGAAAAATCATTTCAAGTCTGCTGTCCTTACGTGAGCCAAAAGTCCGACAGCACCTCACGTCAATCAGGAATCGGAAAGAAGAGAGTTTTTTCTCCGCTCCAAGTGTCAGGTTTTATACCTTTCTTTCTAGCTAAACTAACTACATTATACATCTTTTCATGAAAATCCAGGCTTCTCATTGGCTATGCAATGTCAGTCCACGATAAAATACTAAATCACGTCAGTCACTTGACCAAGCTCAGGCTTTTTCATAAGCCCTGTTGTCTCACAATAGCACGTCTTCCGACTTCCTCGGAAAAGAAACATTTTCTCCGAGCTTCAAGTTTTAATTTCCTAGCCTTGGCAGACATAACGAGTTCCTGTCCTTGAGCCTTTCTCCGAGTGCACGTTTTAATTCAGCTGAAGAACTGCTTTTTCAATTTACGTGATGCTTTTGCAGTAAAAGTCTTCACAGCTACGCATGTGCAAGGATTCACTCTGGTCAAGCTTTCATTCAGCAAGTCTGTCAGCCATACTTTTTGCATCGCATCTAGGCCCCACTTCGGAAACTATTATTAAACAAACACAAGACATCAATTAATTAAAGAATTGAGACCCATTCTGTTACTCACCCCCTTTACTAATTAATCCTGTTAATTATGTTACCTAGCTGAAGCACGAATAAGCAGCATTATATCTACCTTTCCTTCAGGAACTGCAGGAACTCTTTTATGCAATTCGTCACAGAAAAAACATAACACAAGCACACAAAATAAGCACATGCCATTAGTTAAACAGCCGCATTTAATACTGACAAAGACAATAGACAAGGTTAGTTTATTATTTCTTCTTTTGCGTTTGCGACATGAAAGCACATTAGTTAACCCGCGTGTAGTGATGCAAAAACTTTTAAACTAAGTTGATTAGTATTTCACCACAAGCATATTAGTTCAATTATTTGTTACGAGAGGCTACCTTCACAAGACTGAACAAAATTGTGTTCGAGACCTTGCTCCATCACCAGGCTTACGAGTCTTGGTAAAATCCATCGGAGTTGCGTGGGAATATTCACGCTGCACCCATGGAACGCCTTCCGGTGGCAGAGTAACGCAAGGCAGTGACTTGTGGTGCCTTGCGGTTCTCCAGATCTAAAAATTAACATACAGCGGGCTTGTGCTGCTTGGTAGATCGGACTTTAGTATTGCATTGTCCTTGCAATACCCTGTGTAACGCATGAGCAACGCTATACTATGATAGATTTTGCCATATATTTATTTATCCGTGCTTTTGTTCTCTTGCATTTGCTTGTATTTCATGCAAACAGTTTCCAAAATGCATTACGCAGTTATTGTGGGTCCTTCTCGAAATTTGTTTTAATATCCGTTATGAAGATTCACGAGGCACTGTACCATTGAACAAATTAAATAGTTATGTTTCAAATGCAAAAGAACGACACTCAATTCTGGAGGTTTGAGTTGCTCATGTGCAGGTTTTAAGTAGAGTCGAATTAGACGATGTTTGCCACTTCACTTATTTTGAGAGCTCACAGTCCTAAAACCAATAGTGTGGGACCAATTATCATCAGCAATTGAAAGTGACATCAGATGGAGAGACATCACAGAAAGTGTTGTGCCAATGCTAGCCCCCATTTAAAACTGAAACATCCTGATTTCACCATCAAACCTGAGCGAGTCTTTGGTGTAACTGTTATAAACTATGTGCCACATGATTTCAAACTAGATTGTTTATATTCATAACTAAAAAGCATGCCTATACATCCACGTATTGTCTGGAAGTGCAAAGCAGTGAATGTTGTAGACCACAGGGAGTCTACAGTTACAGGATCATCTATGCACTTATAATCCATTTGTAGAATGAAATATTGGTCAAAAGACATGCCTGCTGTGTGATTAAATATACATCAATGAATGCAGGTATTACTTGGGATTAGAAGCTATGCAATATTAAAGTTGGCATTTTTATTTAGAACTCATCAAGTAGGTATAGGGATCGCGTCTGATGTAAAGGGGAATTATTTGTGGGACATGAAAACATGCCTTGATGCAGGAGGTTGGTGCCCAATGCCTTTGTTTTAGTCTCATTCTGAAGTGCCTCCTGGCTGCATGCAAGGTTTTCAAAAACAACAAACAAATAATGCTGAAATGTTACAATGACTAACAGGGTTGTGGCTTCAGAGGGGTGTTTGGGGTATTACAACCCCTTAATAAATTTATTTTTTCATAAATAGTACAGGAGCTTTCAGTCGGGTATGGTGGAGTCTGTCAGATTTCACATGGGGCTTTTAAATACTCACTCAGACAAAAACACATGCACTCTTGTATTTTGAAGGTTGTAAAACATGGGTATTTTACAAAACACTGTGTTTTAGGTACCCCTCACAATTTGCACTCCTTTCCATTGGCCCTCAAGCCACTCTCATGTGCTGCTCCTCATATAATAGTTAACATGATATATCAGCGTGATTGTTGAAAAACCTGAAGTTCACCATCCCCTCCCCCCCCAGTCTTACTGTCCAAGCTAAGCTCCTGATGACAAATTAGAATTACTGCTTTGATTCCAGCTATGGCACACCATAGATGCGGGGAGGGAGCTGTGTGCTTGACCTATGCACTTCAGTGGACGTCACCTACATCCTAGCCATCAATTTCCAAGAATGAGCCTAGATTTGGAGCTAGACCTCTGCTGTATCTTGGATCCGGTTTACAAGTCACTCTTGTGAGCGGTCTTGTGCATCTCAGACCACCATTCATCATGTGTGGCACACAAAGGCGTTTCAAATATCAATGACTTTTAAATGACTTAAAGTGACACCGTTCAGAAACAGGCATATGGTATAAACTGGACACATTTTAATATAGCCTTAGCGCCCGAGGTAGCAGGCTCTACCGTCCATTAATGGCCCGCTCCAGCGTTAAAGGCCCGAGGCATAGGCGAGGGCCTTTAACAAGGGAGCACTCCTTTAATGCCCCGTAGAGCCCACTAAAGAGGGCTCTATGGCCATTAGAACATTCTGCCCCCTAGAGGGGATTTAAATCCCCCCAGGCTGCGAGAGGCCTTTGTTCACAGCAACAGATGTGAAATGAAAAAAAACATTGGAATGTTGCTCTGCGGGCTTCTACCATCCAGTAGAAGCCCGGAGCACTCCATTGTATTCAATGGAGCGCTCAACATTCTAATGTTCTAATACAGCTTTAATGGAGTATTCTATTGTGTTAATATTTTGCTTCGAATGCTTTTTTATTTTTTACAGTGTTTTCTAACCAGCTTCAACCCACAAAAGCACCTCACGTTATGACCTCATTAGTGGGGAGGGTGAATAGCAGAGAGTTCGCTTGCAGTAAAAGACTGTAAAGATAATTCTTTCTGACTCAATGTTGCCGATCAAGGGAAAGCTGTATGCAATGTCTTACAGCAGTGGTTCTTAACCTGTGGTCTGAGGACCTCTAGGGGTTCACAACTGTTTTACAAAGTTAAATAACAAGCATTTGCAATGCAATAGGTCTCGCATTTATGCAAGTCTGAGCTATTGACATTGCAAATAACAAAGCCTTTTATTTCTGTTTTCGGTTACTAAAACATAAATAAAAGGCATTGTCATTTACAATGCCAATAGCTTAAACTCGTGTAAATGCGAGACCTATTGCATTGCAAATGCTTGTTATAGATGAAATATGATGCATTAATAAAGTGAATTGTGTCTACGAAATGAAATGAGGGAGACCAACTCTTGCTGGGTCTGTCACGACAGCTCACGCTACCAAGAGCACCCGTGTCCCGAACGGATTTACGTGGATTCTTCACCTTTTGACAGCTAAGGAGCCATGCGGTTCCCAAGGGTGACGTCGAGGGACTTATAGGTCACAGCGTTGTCAGTTAATACTTGTTCCTTCTTCAAAATAGTACAATGGCTGAACCAAAGAAGACGTTAAGGAGCTACACCTTAGGTATAAATTAGTGTAGATCTAATACAAAAAATATCCACCATATTAGAGGCAGTCTAAGTTAGTGAAACAAATATTACTTTCATGAACTCTAATTTCAACCGGAGCACTTTATTCACCTCACACTTAGAGAAAAATTCCTTCTTGAAGCTACAATTGTGGATTAACGGATGCCAATGCAAAATATTGTAATTACTAGAGATTCTTTTCGGTCTGTAAGCAGATGGTAATTGCATTACCATCCCGTGTATGCCAAGCCGTAAACTTATTCAGCTGGATTTTATTAGTCAGTTTTCTAGTTAATATCTAAATGATTATCACGTTACAATTAGCTTATTTTACCATCTTCTTACAACGTGACCAAGTGAACATTTTTCCAGTGAAACAAAACGGCTGAGCATTTGTCTTGCAAGCTCAAGGCATGGCCATATAGCTTGTTGAAAGCACAAGCTAGATAAAGGCGTGGAAACATGCTGACATCCAATGGACAGCTATTCCATTTGCTCACAGAAAGCCCTCTGAGCTCCAAGTTATTAAAAGTGCACGATCATTTCCGCCAAGCCTGTGTTTAAACAGGTGGTCTATCTAGGTCCTACAGCATTACATGCTCTGGTAAAATATGTTTAATGGATGGCATCTAATGGTTCAAAAATGAAGTTATTACAGTTCCATGTTTTATACTACAGAGCAGACGTGCGTGAAAGGTGCAGCACATAGACCGATATGATGTGCAGGATCCCGTTCAGACCAGATAATAGGAACCAGAGTGTGATGGAGAGAGGCAAGTGACCATATCATTGGGACTGGGTTTGCCGATAGACTGCAGTATTACTTTTTAACTTTTACCATATCCCAGTTACATATTACACAGCTAACAATGTGATGCACACAGCGATCGAGATTTTCCCAGTGCTGAACTACTCTTTTGGTTAAAAAAATAGAATTCAAACAAAGTTTCTTGGTTGTAGGGTCAGCCGTTTAAGTTACTCGTGTACGGGAACCCCAACATTTCGACACTGCTGTATTATGCTCTGACTGTGTACATTTAGCACAAAATAAATACAGAAAACGTACTATGAAAGATACAGATTTGAGATGCGTGGAGAAAAGCAGAACCAAGTGTACCGCGTTTATCGTAAAGTGGAGTGTTCATGCTGAGTCAACACTTCAAACAAGACGTGCCTGTGCATTCCTGAAACCGAAACCTGTGATGGGGCGGGACTTCCGTCTTCTGAAGCCAACGCCCACGGAGTGCCTGGTCAGAGAAGCAGTGGAGACGCGTGGCTCCCATGCCCAAGGAAGATCCCCACGGAGGCTGAAGAAGTCCGGAGTGGCGCCGATGAGGTGAGTGGGGCTTAGTTGTAGGGGTAGGGGGTGTGTGTGTGTGTGTGTGTGTGTGTGTGTGTGTGTGTGTGTGTGTGTGTGTGTGTGTGTGTGTGTGTGTGTGTGTGTGTGTGTGTGTGTGTGTGTGTGTGTGTGTGTGTGTGTGTGTGTGTGTGTGTGTGTGTGTGTGTGTGTGTGTGTGTGTGTGTGTGTGTGTGTGTGTGTGTGTGTGTGTGTGTGTGTGTGTGTGTGTGTGTGTGTGTGTGTGTGTGTGTGTGTGTGTGTGTGTGTGTGTGTGTGTGTGTGTGTGTGTGTGTGTGTGTGTGTGTGTGTGTCTCTGTGTGTGTGTGTGTGTGTGTGTGTGTGTGTGTGTGTGTGTGTCTCTGTGTGTGTGTGTCTCTGTGTGTGTGTCTCTGTGTGTGTGTCTGCTTACGTGGAGCTAAAATGGATACAGGAGATGGTGAACACGCGCGCGACCTGATCCGATTACGGCAGGCGGCGCGTGCACATCTCTTGTCTCCCTTAGCTCCTTGTAAGCAGAACCGCCGACAACAGGCCTCGCAGCGACTTCGCTTCGCGATCGTCGCAGGTGCGAGACCTAATAAAACTAATACATTAAAATGAACTATATTCAAGTAAAGAAGCAACTTTGAAAATGTGAAAAAAATTTCTATATTTGATTTACATTTAAAAGAAATCAATTTTTTAGCATTTGTTTGGTATATGCTTGCTTAGACCGGTGGTCCTCGGAGGGATCCACAGAAGTCACAAGGTTAAAGACCACCGCCTTACAGTGTTTGTAATGCGAGTAGCCACAGCTCTGGGACACAAGGTGACAAGATGAAACACGCTCTACTGTGGAGGCGCAGTCCATGTGCTTCCACCTCGCCACGTGCCCTGTATCTTGGTATCTTTAATGCCCACTCAGGCTGTTGGGATTGATGGCTCATCCTCACACCAACAGATTGCAGCCTCTAATTCAAGAAGTACTAGATTGGTGGTTTTGCAGGTTAAGAGTCGTTGAAATTCATCAGGTTAAAGTTACCCCGCTTTGAGATAGGATGTTCAAGATGATGGCATCTATATTAAGTCAAGCTGGTCATTTCAATATAGACACGCTTGTGTCAAGTTTGTCTTGTAAGTACCAGCATGTTTGAGTCAATCATGCTGATGAGCTCAAATACCCTGCTGATCAATTAATTCTTCTGGGGTAAGTCATAAACTACTTCTTTAAATTAACTACAAATTGGCCGATAACAGTGATATTTATCTTGATGGAGCGTAGGACCCTTAACTAAGAACTTTACATGTACTTTTCAAGTTTGGGGTACTCTTACCCTGGTGCTCCATTTTCAGTCCCATTAATGCGACCTCTACTTCTAGGCATATGCATTCACAAACAAATGCATGGGCTTGCATTGATTTTCAATTCAATTCAAAATAAGTCTTTATTGCGATTGTTCATCATAAAAGACAGGACAGTCAATTAATTACAAATGGATACACCATATATACACCTAATATAATAAAGCTGTCTTTACAATATTTTGTCGATACATTTTAAAATAAATAAATACCTATAATTACAGTTTAAAACCAATTCATAAAAATGGATTAAATATTTCCAACGCACAAGACTTTGAACACATCATGATCCCATAAAATTTCCAATTCCAATTCCACGCAGTGGATACACTAACCCAGTAATCTGTTTACATAGCTAAAACATCCCCCCTTTTTTCTCCCGTAGTACCCATGCCCAACTCAGGAACTTAGCTACACCTATTACTGCGATATCATTAAAACCAGATTTCAGTATCCTCTTGGCTACCATCGCAGAGCCGGTTCCCAAGGTGCGACACACTGGTTTCAGCCACAAGCTTCTAGGCTGTTGGTAAGCCGGGCAAACATATAAAAGATGGTCAATATCTTCTGTATGATCAGGGCAGAATCGGCACTTATCACTAGTTCCTGGGTACCATTTACATGTTAGTCTACAGAGCGGTAATGTCCCAACTCTGAACTGGTGATAAAGCTTGCGATCTAGGTGTTTCGTAATTAGGTCCCAATGGTTTTCCAAACAAGGTTAATCTTTTAGCTCAAAGAAATCCTTAGACAAAGTAGGCCTAGTAAGGGTAGAGAACCTCCTGATTTTTATTAAATCCCAGTATGCTGCTCTAAAAGATTCTTTTGAGGGAAATTTCACCGTCTCTGGGCTATCCCAGAGGTCCCTCCTCCCCATATCAGTAAGTAGAGTTTTAATGCTGAGCAACTATGGGATCCTTTGTGAGAGATCCAGTCCCCTTACTTCAGACAATGCCCTGGCATAAAGGTGGAGCTCTGGAGTAATCCAGAGCCTCCTACAAAAAGCCAGCATTGATTTTTATTTATATGTCAATTATACTATTAGTAGACCTGCCAGCCTTAGGGTGGCCTGTCCCAAATGTTTTGCCTGCTTACCTCCTTTTTTTCTGTATCTTTTTGTTGCCCTTATGACTCTGGGCACTTTACCAATGCTAGCCAGCTCTAGAGTGAATGTGCTTCTCCTCTAAACATGGTGACATTAATGTATGCTCAAAAGGCATATTTAGTTTACTTATAGGTCCCTTGTAAAGTGGTATCCCATATACCCAGGGGCTGAAAACTAAATGCTACTAGTGGGCTCACCACCCACACAAGTAGCCTTTCAATATTTACTGACACTCCTTTGTTTTGCGGTGTAGTGTCCTTTGGCACCAAATCCTTCTGTTTTTTTATACACCATGGTGGTTGTCCCGATTGAGTTGTACCAGAATGATTTTATGTCCTAAAATTGACTTTGTCATAGGGGCTTTGTCACGTGTGTTGAACAGAAAGTTTTGACTGGGGTGTGTGATAGTTCGGTTTTGTTTTTTGTGATTTGCACCAGTGAAAATGCACCTGCTGCACTTATGATAGATATGCCCCAGACCAGTGCTTCACTAGTGGTGGTGGATGCAGGGGATTGGAAATAGACTAATGTTCCATTAAGAGACTTTGAGCCAGAGAAAAAGAGAAAAGTAGAAAATGGAGAAAGAAAAAGAAAAAGAAAGTTCGGAAAATAATGACAAAATGGAGAAAGCCGGGATGAAAAAAAACTTCCAACTGGTTGTGGGATTAAAAATAAAAATTATCAATTAACTAAATATAGTTACATAATTATTTTTCTTAAATAAGACTAAGTTAATGTGCTATTTTATTTTATTTTTATTTTTTTAATAAGGTTTTCCAATTTTCCCTATACTTTCCCATCTGGGGACCTGCAACCCTGTTCCCGAGGTCTCTGCCTACATGCGTAAAGTTACCAGTAATAACTTTGCTACTGTTGTATGAGCTGCACACCTTGAATTCAGGGGGTATAGGCATGTAAGTCAACCCTTTGGGGCTCCATGGTGATTGCAAGTTCTAAGAAATGGCTCTCCTTTTTTGGCAACAGGGACTTATTTTTCATAATCGGCCTTTGAGTCAGAGAAAAACAGAAAAGCAGAAAATAGAGAGAAGAACAAGGAAGAGAAAGATCGGAAAATAGTGACAAATTGGGATGAAAAGAACTTGCAAGTGTGAGAAAAGAGAGGGGAAGTGTGGTGCCACTGAAGAAAGGGGCGTGAGATGGAAACAAAACTAGGCAACCTTCAGCGGCGGCTCCTCCTCAAAGGCGGAGGAGCATCACCTCACTGTTTTTGAGTAGTGAAAAATAAAGTGGTAATAACAAAGGAATATAATGTTATCATTCCCTCATTCTCCCTTACTTCTTGCAGCAGAGTCGAAGGCGGGGCCGTCCATTTGGACACCTTGACACAGCCGCAGGAAGGAGGAGGAGGAGTGGTGACACTTCAAGTGCGCTTGACAGTTATGGCCAGCCGCGAAAGGCCGGCCAAATACTCATGTGTACTTTGATCTCCAACCGAGCTGTGCTTTACAGCCAGGTGGTGAACAAGAAGAGGGCCATAGACCCTTAGTGAGCACCTAACTATGGCGCTCACACCAATCACAGCGCTACTCTCGTGCTGAGTAATATCAGAATGAGAGCAGCGTCTGGATTGGAGTAGGGGACCCTGTGCCATGCCGGGAGTTGTGGAGCAGAGGCCAGAAGAGCATTGACACTGCAGAATGTAGGTAAGCATTTTTTAAATGTATTTTTCCCTCGCAGTGCCCCCCCCCCCGTGTTGCCTCCCCCCCTCTCCCCCGCCGTCCCATCATTTTAAATGCCACTGGCTGCCTTGTGTTGAGCAATCTTGTCATTACGCAACAGTAACAGAGGGCTCTTATGGAAAACGTTGGATCCATAAACATATTTTTTTATTGATTTATTTTTAGTAAATCAGGCTCCCATACAAAGCTATCAAATGTTTGGAATGTTTGTTTGGCTACACGTCTGACATTTTCACATAGCTTGCCTGCGATCGAGTTTTATACCGGAAAAATAGTTGCGACTGAAAAAGTTCAGACAAGACTCCACTCCACCTATCAGCTCCAACGACCCTCAGGAGTGACCAGGGGAGACTTTCAGCGCACTGGAGAAATCAAAGCGGCATGTGGCGCTAAACAATCACCCAAAGAAAATGTATCTTCCGCATCCCTTGTATATAGGTGAGACGTGGCGCAGTGGTGTACAAACCTAAAAAAAATAAGATTACCAACAAATCGTGAAAGAAACAACCTAAACAGCTTAGAAAAAGGAGAGCTTAGATAGTCAGTTGACTACATTGCATCAGTGCATCATATTACTCTGAGATACATCAGTGAGGTCTTTTGTATTTAATATTGGTGAATGCACAGAGCAAGGGTAAAGTGCCTTTTATACTTTGCCATTTCTCAATAATAGTGTGCCTAATTTCCATTTTTTGTGATATACATATATATATATTTTGAACAAATATATATAATTTACCAACATTCCCATTTACTCATTTTTCTATACTTTTCACCCATGAGAGACTAATTCAGGCAGAAAATGTGTTGTGGGAACTCTGCAACTGATGTCTGCCATGAAGACAGGGGTGTAACTTTAGTCTCTGCAGCACCTTGGGTGCAGGTGGGCCACCATCCCTCCAGGGATCCCCAGACTTTCATGGGGCCCCATTCAGCCCAAGGTCAATGAATATCTGTGACATATGGAAGACTCAGGGGGCCCTCATCATATTATGCAGTAGGGTACCAATACATTTGAGTTAGGCCACTGCATGAAGTGAACTAATTTTTTGTTGTACTCAAACCAGTCTCAGCAGCATCTGGAGTGACCTTTGTACACGAGGTATGCTCTTGCTTAAAATGTTCACTCAGGCAGCTAGTATACTAGATTTGGTGTCATTTTCATAAAAAGTATGCCTATTTTATGGGAAAAAGGTCCCCCCCCCCCAACATCAGAGATCTGCTTTTGGGTAAGAGAGTTTAGATACACACACAACTAAATTAAAATAAGCATTGACCAAGGCAAAAGGTCTGTCGTTCACTGGAAGCCATTTGGATTTGTCAATGCTTATTTTGTGATGGTTATTTCAAAACTTTACTCTTCTGGAATCCTCAATATCAACATTAAAAAAAACAGAGACTAACTGCAAAAAAAGAATGTATTGGTCTCAAAACCAAACATTGACACAGTATGTCCCTGGCACTGACGGTGACTACCTTGTGTGTGGATGAGCTCCTTATAAAAGGTCAGAATGTTGTCACTGACAGTGAAGTTAGCCAATGGCTGAAGAGGGCTGCCTCGTTCTTTAAGCTATAATGGGAAGCACAAAAATGTAACTGGCAATTACAGACCAGTGACTGAAGAGAACTGGTTGAAAACCCCTATAAGTATGTTATACATATAATTTTAGTGAAATCAAAATCAAAAAGTCTTGGCCAACCTCAAACCTAAAGGGTTCATTTAATTCCAGAACAGATCCTAATTGTGCAACAGCAGTGCCCTCTTGTGTCTCGACCTTGTGATATATATAAAAAAAATAATGATCTGGGAGGGAAATTGTGCAGTCTATCTTTGTGTGAGTGTGCAAAGTGAAACCAAATGTAAACATGTGAGTAAAGCGCATTGGAGGGAGGGGCGCCCGGCGTGAACCTTTGAAAAGTGGTACCAGTTTGTGGGCTGGCACTTCATACGTTCCGTTGAGCGTGTAACTCCTCAAGCAATGTGTCCTTTTAAAATACATTTTCAGGGGGGGGGGGAGAGTGGAAAAGGATTCCTTGCTATGCTATAGAGTTATGGGACGCTGGGCAAGGGAGATGGGGCCAACCACACAAAGGGAGATGTTTTGGATGTGCACATTTGATACGTTTGAGTGTACTCTAATGCAAATTGGTTGGCATTACAATTGTGACCTGGGTATTCGGGTATGTTGTTTTTTTCTAGGCACTCATACACCCAAAGGTTTCTTGGCACTTCACGGGGTGAGGGGTGTATACAAGAGATTATTGGGGGGGCACGCAGATCAACCATGGATGTCAATTCACCAAAATGCCTGAGGTACTGGAAGCTACATCACAGGCCCTTTGACCTGTGATGACATCAAAGGAAGTGCCAACACACATTATCCCTGGTAGCATTAAAGCAAGCCTGTCATGTGACCTTTGATCCTGATGACATCAGAGGTAGCAGCAGAACCAAAGTTAAAAATAAAAAGAACAATAAGAGCAACATTAACACCAGGTTTAAAAAAAGAACACAATTGCTAGAGGAGGTACAAGTGAATTTTGGTTACTAAAATTTTTCCAACAGCCCTGCAATCATATCGAGGACGCAGCCATCACATACCAAGTGACAACCATCATTGTCCAGATAGCCATGCTATGTTGTTCAGGTACAGCCCCCAATGTCCAATTACCGCCCCCCCATGCCAGCCGCCCTCCCACGTGTAAAGGTACAACTGAGACTGAAAGGCACAGAGATCAGGAACGGCATAAGCTGTAAAAATGGAGGCTTCAGTCACACTCTGACTTTTGAGAGGCGGGTTCAGGGGGAGAATTGTACCCTCAGAACATTTTGACAAGAATGTGGCCATTATCATCAAACACACTTTATTCGGTCCACACATTTTCCTTAAACTCCTCGTCTGGGTAATACATTTCAATACTGCGTAACAGATTGTAGGAGACTCACCGCGTTGTAAAAACAGTAAACCTTATTGGTGAGTTTTAACCTGCTAAAAGTGGGCGTAAAAAACAGATTTAAAAAACTGAATATAAAGTGCAGTTTAGCACAAATTGCTCAATGGGCTGTATGGACACTGTATCACACGGGCAGCAGGGCAATGAAGCAAACCACGTCCCAGTAACGGGGAAAGTCACCAGGATGTAAATCATAGTTTTTCGGAGGCGGGAATAATGTGTTCAAATTTTACACATATTGACTGAAGAGCCAGTAGGGTGTCAAGCCAGTGCAGGCTGATGCTTCCCAGGAGCTGACCAAGTTTTAAAAAAATGAGCAGTGGATGCCCCAGCATGTCAATGTGTACATCCACCATGGAATGGGTGTACCCAATTACGGCAAACATTATGTATAGTGTGCCAGTACATTGCCATTTTCATATCTTCTCTCTCACTGACTGACTGACTGACTGACTAAGATAGATGCTGGACCCTTGCGGCAAGGGTCGGCTTTTTTCACTAGTCCAAAAGTGAATTATGAGGCTGTTATTCATTAACGCTGAAACGAAAAGAGGGTCAAAAATCATGAGGGCAGAGCTCTGCTGCCCATAAAGGCGAGCTGCCACCGCTATTTTTATGGCAGATCCCTCCATTGTATCTTTGGATCTCCGCCACCAGGCGCGTGCACCAACAGATTTTTGTCCCTTTCACAGCTCAAGTTTATGAAATGAAACTTAACTACAGTGGGCCAGAAATTAGTTTCAGTTCAAAGGATACCAGGTTCACAAGAACAATGGCATGGTCACATGAACAATGCCAAGTTCACATGAACAATCGCATGGTCACAGGAACAATACAAGGTTCACAAGAACAATGGCATGGTCACAAGAACAATGCCAGGTTCACAAGAACAACACCAGGATCACAAGAACAATACCAGGATCACGAGAACAATGGCATTGTCACAAGAACAATGGCATGGTCACAAGAACAATGGCATGGTCACAAGAACAATGGCATTGTCACAAGAACAATACCAGGTTCACAAGAACAATAGTATGGTCACAAGAACAATAGCATGGTCACAAGAACAATAGCATGGTCACAAGAACAATGCCAGGTTCACAAGAACAATGAATGACATGGTCACAAGAACAATGGCATGGCCACAAGAACAATACCAGGTTCATAAGAACAGTGGCATGGTCACAAGAACAATGCCAGGTTCACAAGAACAATGCCAGGTTCACAGGAAAATGGCATGGTCACAAGAACAATGACATGGTCACAAGAACAATGCCAGGTTCACAAGAAGAATAGCATGGTCACAAGAAAAATGGCATGGTCACAGGAACAATGGCATGGTCACAAGAACAATGCCAGGTTCACAAGAACAATGGCATGCTCACAAGAACAATGGCATGGTCAAGAGAACAATAGCATTGTCACAAGAACAATACCAGGTTCACAAGAACAATGGCATGGTCACAAGAACAATGCCAGGTTCACAAGAACAATGGCATGCTCACAAGAACAATGGCATGGTCACAAGAACAATACCAGGTTCACAAGAACAATGCCAGGATCACAAGAACAATAGTATGGTCACAAGAACAATAGCATGGTCACAAGAACAATGGCATGGTCACAAGAACAATGGCATGGTCACAAGAACAATGCCAGGTTCACAAGAACAATGGCATGCGCACAAGAACAATGGCATGGTCACAAAAAGAATGCCAGGGTCACAAGAACAATGCCAGGTTCACAAGAACAATGGCATGCTCACAAGAACAATGGCATAGTCACAAGAACAATACCAGGTTCACAAGAACAAAAGCATGGTCACAAGAACAATAGCATGGTCACAAGAACAATGGCATGGTCACAAGAACAATGGCATGGTCACAAGAACAATGCCAGGTTCACAAGAACAATGGCATGCTCACAAGAACAATGGCATGGTCACAAGACCAATACCAGGTTCACAAGAACAATGCCATGGTCACAAGAACAATGGCATGGTCACAAAAAGAATGCCAGGGTCACAAGAACAATGCCAGGTTGACAAGAAAAATGGCATGGTCACAGGACCAATGGCATGGTCACAAGAATAATGTCAGATTCACAAGAACAATGCCAGGGTCACAAGAACAATGTCAGGTTCACAGGAACAATGGCATGGTCACAAGAACAATGGCATGGTCACAAGAAAAATTCCAAGTTCGCAAGAACAATTCCAGGTTCTCAAGAACAATACCAGGTTCACAAGAACAATGCCAGATGATTCACAAGAACAATGCCAGGTTCACAAGAACAATGGCATGGTCACAAGAAAAATACCAGGTTCTCAAGAACAATTGCATGGTCACAAGAACAATGGCATGGTCACAAGAACAATGCCAGATTCAGAAGAACAATGGCATGGTCACAAGAACAATGCCAGGTTCACAAGAACAATGGCATGGTCACAAGAACAATTCCAAGTTCGCAAGAACAATTCCAGGTTCTCAAGAACAATACCAGGTTCACAAGAACAATGCCAGATGATTCACAAGAACAATGCCAGGTTCACAAGAACAATGGCATGGTCACAAGAAAAATACCAGGTTCTCAAGAACAATTGCATGGTCACAAGAACAATGGCATGGTCACAAGAACAATGCCAGATTCAGAAGAACAATGGCATGGTCACAAGAACAATGCCAGGTTCACAAGAACAATGGCATGGTCACAAGCACAATGGCATGGTCACAAGAACATGCCAGGTTCACAAGAGCAATGCCAGGTTTACAGGAACAATGACATGGTCACATGAACAATGCCAGGTTCACAAGAACAATGGCATGGTCACAAGAACAATACCATGTTCACAAGAACAATGGCATGGTCACAAGAACAATGCCAGGGTCACAAGAACAATGCCAGGTTCACACGAACAATGGCATGGTCACAAGAACAATGCCAGGTTCACAAGAACAATGGCATGGTCACACGAACAATGCCAGATTCACAAGAACAATGGCATGGTCAAGAGAACAATAGCATTGTCACAAGAACAATACCAGGTTCACAAGAACAATGGCATGGTCACAAGAACAATGCCAGGTTCACACGAACAATGAATGGCATGGTCACAAGAACAATGGCATGGCCACAAAAAAAAATGCCAGGTTCACAAGAACAATGGCAGGTTCTCAGGAAAATGGCATGGTCACAAGAACAATGCCAGGTTCACAAGAACAATGGCATGGTCACAAGAACAATGGCATGGTCACAAAAACAATGCCAGGTTCACAAGAACAACGGCATGGTCACAAGAACAATACCAGGTTCACAAGAACAATGGCATGGTCACAAGAACAATGGCATGGTCACAAGAAGAATGCCAGGGTCACAAGAACAATGCCAGGTTGACAAGAACAATGGCATGGTCACAAGAATAATGGCATGGTCACAAGAACAATACCAGGTTCACAAGAACAATGGCATGGTCACAAGAACAATGGCATGGTCACACGAACAATGCCACGTTCACAAGAACAATGCCAGGTTCACAAGAACAATGCCAGGTTCACAAGCACAATGGCATGGTCACAGGAACAATGCCAGGTTCACAAGAACAATGGTATGGTGTTGGACCTGGCCCTTCTTCCCAGGCTAACCCCTGAACTTTACGACACATTTACCCTTTTCTCAAGCCTAGTTGGGTTCCCTTTTCGACCTACCCGGCACCCCTATGGTCGACCCTTGGGCAGGGCGCATTGTTAGTAGAAGGTAGGTCCTGCCCGGGTGTGGGTGGCATGACCTTGTAATATTTTGCAGCCATCTTCGTTTTAGAGCTTGTGATTCATACCCCTTATTATTTATCTGACCCAGGGAACATGGGAAAAATACGAGACGAACATCCCTGAACTCCGAATTACTTAATACACTCTTTAGGAAGAGTGCTCTCCACCTACTAGATCTAGAAAAAGGACTTCTGGGCCGGGACTGTTCTCCATGCAATCTTGCTGGACGATACTGCCAGGATGTGTATTCCCCGTCTAGAGATAGTGACAGGGTCTGGGGAAACTCCGCCATCTGGTGTCAGCTGTCTAACCCTTTAGATTAGAGGGGAGGAGTAGTTTCGGGGCTGCGTCCTGTCCTCCACAATAGCGACGCCGCTTCCTGCTGGGCGGCTGACGACCCTGCCTTCCTGCTTCAAAGGATGAGGTGGCCCATGACGGGAACAACCCCCAACCGGACCCGGGGAGGGGAACTCCCGGCCTACATGAAAGGAGATCAAAGACATTGTCAGGGATAAAGGAAGGACGCTGGGACTAGAGAATCAGATCTGTTGGGGGAACCTCCGAAGGTGCACCGCAGGAGCCCTCCTAAGGCACTGCAAGTGTGCCTCTAAAAAGACCTGAGCCCTGCTGACGCTGTCGCGGCTCCAAATCTTTCACCATCATCTGAGCCCTGCTGACGCTGTCGCGGCTCCCAGTCTTTGCTATCATCTGAGCCCTACTGACGCTGTCGCGGCTCCAAGTCTTCGCCATCATCTGAGCCCTGCTGAAGCTGTCGCGGCTCTAAGTCTTCGCCATCATCTGAGCCCTGCTGGTCGCGGCTCCAAGTCCTCGCCATTACCTGAGCCCTGCTGACGCTGTCACAGCTCCAAGTCTTCGCCATCACCTGAGCCCTGCTGACGCTGTCGCGGCTCCAAGTCTTCGCCATCACCTGAGCCCTGCTGATGCTGTCGCGGCTCCAAGTCTTCGCCATCACCTGAGCCCTGCTGACTCTGTCGCGGCTCCAAGTCTTCGCCATCACCTGAGCCCTGCTGACCCTGTCGCGGCTCCAAGACTTCGCCTCCACCTGAGCCCTGCTGACGCTGACGCGGCTCCAAGCTTCCATCATCACCTGAGCCCTGCTGACGCTGTCACGGCTCCAAGCTTCCACCATCACCTGAGCCCTGCTGACGCTGTTGCGGCTCCAAGCTTCCGCCATCACCTGAGCCCTGCTGACGCTGTCGCAGCTCCAAGCTTTCGCCATCACCTGTGCCCTGCTGACGCTGTTGCGGCTCCAAGTCTTCGCCATCACCTGAGCCCTGCTGACGCTGTCGCGGCTCCAAGACTTCGCCTCCACCTGAGCCCTGCTGACGCGGCTCCAAGCTTCCGCCATCACCTGAGCCCTGCTGACACTGTCGCGGCTCCAAGCTTTCGCCATCACCTGTGCCCTGCTGACGCTGTCGCGGCTCCAAGCTTTCGCTATCACCTGAGCCCTGCTGACGCTGTTCGTCCGCACTTACTAACCAGTAGCAACGTAGAGTGCGTTCCGTACTCCTGCGCGCGCTGCTGGGGGCACCACGAACTGTGAGAACCGAACCCCGAGTAAAAGTAAAGTCCACATTTGTAAAGCGCACAATCACCCGTAAGGGTCTCTAGGCGCTGGGGGCCATCGGGGAGATTAAGCGAGCTATTGCCCAGAGTCACATGGTGCTGGGCTAACCTGCCGCCGGAGCCGGGGATCGAACCGTGGTCCCCAGATTCCAGCGTCAGTCGCCCTGGCCGCGGCGCCACACCTCTCCCAAGAGAGACTCTCTACCAAGCGTACTCCTGCCCGCACTGCTGGTGCGCCACGAACTCCGAGGATAGAACCGCGAGTACGAAGCATACTCCAGCCCGTACTGCTGGTGCACCACGAACCTTGATAATCGAACCGCGGCCTCGTCTTGAGGTACCGTGCGGATTGTATATACACCTAAAGAGAAAGTTATATAAAGAAGCCAATATTTTTACTAGAACTCTGTGTCATGTCTATTTTGTAGTGGGTCTTTTCTACTAACACGTGCAGTCCGAAATGCTTGGCACGCCAACTAGAGAATAAGCCTGCCTGCCCTAGCTACCATCCTACCAAGGGGAGCAGGCGTCATTTTAGGGAGGGCACCTCCCTTCCTTTACATGGAAGTGGGGTTCCTACTGGACTGGGGTGCGACCCTCAGCCAAGGGGGATTCCATTTCTAACATATGGTCACACGAACAATGCCAGGTTCACAAGAACAATGGCATGGTCACTTAGAACAATGGCATGGTCAAAAGAACAATGCCAGGTTCACAAGAACGATGGCATGGTCACAAGAACAATGGCATGGTCACAAGAACAATGGCCTGGTCACAAGAACAATACCAGGTTCACAAGAACAATTGCATGGTCACAAGAACAATGGCATGGTCACAATAACGATGCCAGATTCACAAGCACGATGGCATGGTCACAAGAACAATGGCATGGTGACAAGAACAATGGCATGGTCACAAGAACAATGGCATGGTCACAAGAACAATACCAGATTCACAAGAACAATTGCATGGTCACAAGAACAATGGCATGGTCACAATAACGATGCCAGGTTCACAAGAACAATGGCATGGTCACAAGAACAATGGCATGGTCACAAGAACAATGCCAGGATCACACGAACAATGGCATGGTCACAAGAACAATGCCAGGTCCACAAGAACAATGGCATGATCACAAGAACAATGGCATGGTCACAAAAACAATGGCATGGTCACAAGAACAACGGCATGGTCACAAGAA
Organism: Lissotriton helveticus; assembly: GCF_964261635.1. Lineage (NCBI taxonomy): Eukaryota > Metazoa > Chordata > Amphibia > Caudata > Salamandridae > Lissotriton > Lissotriton helveticus. The sequence continues at coordinate 754,618,890 of NC_136073.1, forward strand.
CAATGCCAGGGTCACAAGAACAATGCCAGGTTCACACGAACAATGGCATGGTCACAAGAACAATGCCAGGTCCACAAGAACAATGGCATGATCACAAGAACAATGGCATGGTCACAAAAACAATGGCATGGTCACAAGAACAACGGCATGGTCGCAAGAACAATACCAGGTTCACAAGAACAATGGCATGGTCACAAGAACAATGGCATGGTCACAAGAAGAATGCCAGTGTCACAAGAACAATGCCAGGTTGACAAGAACAATGCCAGGTTGACAAGAACAATGGCATGGTCACAAGAACAATGGTATGGTCACAAGAACAATGGCATGGTCACAAGAACAATACCAGGTTCACAAGAACAATGGCATGGTCACAAGAACAATGGCATGGTCACAATAACGATGCCAGGTTCACAAGAACAATGGCATGGTCACAAGAACAATGGCATGGTCACAATAACGATGCCAGGTTCACAAGAACAATGGCATGGTCACAAGAACAATGGCATGGTCACAAGAACAATACCAGGTTCACAAGAACAATTGCATGGTCACAAGAACAATGGCATGGTCGCAAGAACGATGCCAGATTCACAAGAACAATGGCATGGTCACAAGAACAATGCCAGGTTCACAAGAACAATGGCATGGTTACAAGAACAATGGCATGGTCACAAGAACAATGCCAGGTTCACAAGAACAATGCCAGGTTCACAAGAACAATGGCATGGTCACATGAACAATGCCAGGTTCACAAGAACAATGGCATGGTCACAAGAACAATACCAGGTTCACAAGAACAATGGCATGGTCACAAGAACAATGTCAGGGTCACAAGAACAATGCCAGGTTCACAAGAACGATGGTATGGTCACAAGAACAATACCAGGATCACAAGAACAATGGCATGGTCACAAGAACAATGCTAGGTTCACAAGAACAATGGCATGGTCACAAGAACAATGGCACTGTCACAAGAACAATACCAGGTTCACAAGAACAATGGCATGGTCACAAGAACAATGGCATGGTCACAAGAAGAATGCCAGGTTCACAAGAACAATGGCATGGTCATAAGAAGAATGCCAGGGTCACAGGAACAATGGCATAATCACAAGAACAATAGCATGGTCACAAGAACAATGGAAGGTTCACAAGAACAATGGCATGGTCACAAGTACAATGGCATGGTCACAAGAACAATGGCATGGTCACAAGAACAATGGCACTGTCACAAGAACAATACCAGGTTCACAAGAACAATGGCATGGTCACAAGAACAATGGCATGGTCACAAGAAGAATGCCAGGTTCACAAGAACAATGGCATGGTCATAAGAAGAATGCCAGGGTCACAGGAACAATGGCATAATCACAAGAACAATAGCATGGTCACAAGAACAATATAAGGTTCACAAGAACAATGGCATGGTCACAAGTACAATGGCATGGTCACAAGAACAATGGCATGGTCACAAGAACAATGGCATGGTCACAAGAATACCAGGTTCAAAAGAACAATGGCATGGTCACAAGAACAATGGCATGGTCACAAGAACAATGCCAGATTCACAAGAACAATGGCATGGTCACAAAAACAATACCACGTTCACAAGAACAATGGCATGGTCACAAGAACAATGGCATGGTCACAATAACGATGCCAGGTTCACAAGAACAATGGCATGGTCACAAGAACAATGGCATGGTCACAAGAACAATGCCAGGATCACACGAACAATGGCATGGTCACAAGAACAATGCCAGATTCACAAGAACAATGGCATGGTCACAAAAACAATACCACGTTCACAAGAACAATGGCATGGTCACAAAAACAATGGCATGGTCACAAGAGTAACGGCATGGTCGCAAGAACAATACCAGGTTCACAAGAACAATGGCATGGTCACAAGAACAATGGCATGGTCACAAGAAGAATGCCAGTGTCACAAGAACAATGCCAGGTTGACAAGAACAATGGCATGGTCACAAGAACAATGGTATGGTCACAAGAACAATGGCATGGTCACAAGAACAATACCAGGTTCACAAGAACAATGGCATGGTCACAAGAACAATGGCATGGTCACAAGAACAATGGCATGGTCACAAGAACAATACCAGGTTCACAAGAACAATTGCATGGTCACAAGAACAATGGCATGGTCGCAAGAACGATGCCAGATTCACAAGAACAATGGCATGGTCACAAGAACAATGCCAGGTTCACAAGAACAATGGCATGGTTACAAGAACAATGGCATGGTCACAAGAACAATGCCAGGTTCACAAGAACAATGCCAGGTTCACAAGAACAATGGCATGGTCACATGAACAATGCCAGGTTCACAAGAACAATGGCATGGTCACAAGAACAATACCAGGTTCACAAGAACAATGGCATGGTCACAAGAACAATGTCAGGGTCACAAGAACAATGCCAGGTTCACAAGAACAATGGTATGGTCACAAGAACAATACCAGGATCACAAGAACAATGGCATGGTCACAAGAACAATGCTAGGTTCACAAGAACAATGGCATGGTCACAAGAACAATGGCACTGTCACAAGAACAATACCAGGTTCACAAGAACAATGGCATGGTCACAAGAACAATGGCATGGTCACAAGAAGAATGCCAGGTTCACAAGAACAATGGCATGGTCATAAGAAGAATGCCAGGGTCACAGGAACAATGGCATAATCACAAGAACAATAGCATGGTCACAAGAACAATGGAAGGTTCACAAGAACAATGGCATGGTCACAGGTACAATGGCATGGTCACAAGAACAATGGCATGGTCACAAGAACAATGGCATGGTCACAAGAATACCAGGTTCAAAAGAACAATGGCATGGTCACAAGAACAATGGCATGGTCACAAGAACAATGCCAGATTCACAAGAACAATGGCATGGCCACAAAAACAATACCAGGTTCACAAGAACAATGGCATGGTCACAAGAACAATGGCATGGTCACAAGAAGAATGCCAGGTTCACAAGAACAATGGCATGGTCACAAGAACAATGGCATGGGCACAAGAACAATGGCAGGGGTTGGAAGGGAGAGCATGTGGCTTGCGACTGCATCCTCTGGTGACTTCTAATTGGCGTCCATGAGCTCAACCCAAATACTGTGTATTGCCACGGGGGGGGGCAAATCTTGACAGCACAATGCTGCTGAATGCTGGGATAGACAAATACCTCATCAAATACCACCTTATGCTACCTTCTTCCTCGGTGTTACTCGTTCTGGCTTTTTATTGCACCCCTTCCTCTCATTTTGCTCTTCCAACTCCCCACTTCTGTTGCCACTGTTTTCCTAGCTTTTCTTTAACTTTCTTTCCCCTTTTCTTTCCATCTTTCCTCCCAGAAATCAAAGCAATCGATTGTGAAGCCAGTACAGTGGACCTGGGGCCGGGGGGTTTGAAGGTACCACTGATACCCAAATCTAGCTATTTTTTCACCACCAAACCATGTTAAGGGAGTACTTGTCCTTGCTTTCCGCACCCTTGATATGTCACTGCTGTCTCTTGCTGTAGGTCAGACTCTGAGAATAAACAAGCATTGGCAATACAAACAAGCTTCCCTTTTTTGGGCCCTGCCAATGTTTTTTAGCTATGTTGTACAATATCCCCAGTGCTGTGCAGCATGGCTAAAGATTGCAAAAAAGAACCCTACAACTCGTCCACCTGCGTTATTTTGTAGGCATGCACACCTACCATATGATGAGGGCACATTTTTCATTTTATTTACCAATTTGAGTTGGAACAGTATATTTGGATAGTTGGTGGGGGAAGCACAAGGAGGGTAGAAACAAATCGCTGGTGGAAACAACATAGTAAGAGAGCAACATGATGCACAGAGGGGAGAAGAGAAGCGCACTAGGGAGACCGCTGGAAAACTCATGCACTCTCGTAGAGGGCTTAAGATAAAAGAAAAAAGTACTTCTATAAAAGCGACCAGTGGAAGGACACCTGATGGACAAGACAAGCCATAGAATAAGAACCAGGCAAATTAGAGTGACATTAAAGTCAATCAATGATAAGTAATGGGCAAGCTGCAAACCGCTCTATTTTCTTGGTTATACCACAGTATGTCTTTCGTATCAAGAAAGCTGCGCTGTCAGGCAGGTCCAACCTAAAAATAACCATCAGTCCCCAAAAACAACCATCTTCTGCAACCACTGGCACAAATTAGGCATTGACGCAGAGGTGCATCCGAGGTCTTGCATAGAGGAAGTCTCTTCCTAATAAACACAGCAATAGGGCCATACATTGAAATGTAGGTGAACATCCAAATAAACACTACCTGATCTTTGATAGGAGAAGCCAAGAGTGGCCTGGCATGACAGTAATGTGGAAAGGAGATGATGGCAAGAGCTGCTTGAGTTGGAACAACCTAGACCTGTTGGATGTGGTACATAGGAAGGCCGCAGCACAGTAAGTTACCATAATCTAAATGGTATCCGATGTTTGCTGGAAAGGCTCTCCCCATTAGGATTCATTGCAGTGAGCACTTTTCTTTAATCAACACATGTACTAATCGAATAGCGGGTAACTACCAAGTGGATGTAAGAATTGAAAGGGCTTCATTTAGAGATGGGCAGATGTAGGACAACCACCAAAAAGTAATATATATCCAGTCTGCTTTATTGGGAGTGCATTAAAGTCAATGCTATTGTAAATATGGCAGAGCCCAAACTGTCACATTATGCCAGGTGTCCTGGCATAATGTTGGGGCCTGTTGGGATCCTGGGGCAGAGTAAAATGACCAAAGAGGCAGCAATGGAGCTAAGGTGAACAAGGGGTGGTAGTGACTACTACCTAATCAACACTCAAAGACAATCTCTGAGCATACTCCTGATCCCCATCCTGACACCAGAGTCCGAGCACTATATCTGACGCCCGGTGGTGCTGCTCTGTTCAGCTATTGAGGAGATCGGCCTTGGCACATCCCCTGACCGTCACCTACCCAGCCGGACTTTGGGCACAATTTTTCTCCCCATCTCCCTGTCTTGCCCACCCCCCCATCGTATTTCTGTGACTCTGCTTTTTCCTTGTCTCCTATCTATCTGTTCCTATTCAGCATTATTTTGTTCTTTCTCTACTTCCTTGCACCTATCCCCTCTCACCTGACTCTTTCCCCTCGCCTGCTTCACCGCCTAGCCCCCTGTCCTTTTGTGCTCTTAGACTAAGTACTTCTTCTCCCCTTTTTGGGGAAAGATCCAAGATATATTCGCTGGAGTCTCAGCATACCCGCTGAGAGAATCCACAGCGCCAAGGGAGCCACTCACAATTGAGGTATGGTATGGCACCCCTTGCCAAAGCCCTCCCTCTCCCCTTTTTGGGGAAGGATTCAGTAAATAGGCCTTGGAGTCTCAGAGACCCCTCTGAGATAGTCCACTGTGCTTAGAGAGCCTCTCGCAACAGAGATGGGGAAATGATGCCACTTCCCCTGGGATCACAGCTTCTGGACTTTGGGCGCAGCTTCGACTCGTCTACTGGTTGGTTTCCCTGTCACCCTATCCCTACTCTTGCCATGTCATGTCCCTAACCCTCCCCTCCTCTTTCCCTCCTCCACTCTGTCTACTTCCCCTGCTCTTACCTCCCATTCCCCAGAATATCTCCCCTTGCCAGCTTTTCCCCCAACCTATATGTTCCTTTTTGTTTGTCTCAACCTTACTTGTAACTAAAATGGCCATGCTCTAATAACTGTGTAACCTTTGTAAAGCTGTAACCTGCAATTTATTGTCTGATACCCATGTAAAGCGCTCTGATACCTCCGGGTCTAGCCAGCGCTAAATAAAACCTTTTAAATAAAAAAATAAAAAAAAAAGCCCCAAGCGCTAACTAAGGCCATGAGTCAGGCATGGATCATGGACGATCATAAAACATGTGTAGTTGGTGTATGGTATATGGCATTTGGAACGTCTTGCGGGTTGCTGCTGGAGGTTCCAGGTACAATGCTTTCAGCAGGGGTAACTCCTCCACGTGGGCGGAGGAGCGTCACCCCACTGCTTTCTTGCAGAAACATAAAATGGTATTTTAAATACCATTTTACGTTTCTGCTTCTCGCACTGCGAGAAAGCAGAAGGCAGGGTTTGGTTGGGGAGGGCGGGTGGGCTGTCCTGCTCCAGGCAGGGGAGGAGTGGCTAGCCCACTGATGTGGGCGCTGACTGTTTGGTCGGCCCCAGGGTCCACCAAACCAGTCATGCACACTCTGCATTTTATCTATGTAGGCTGCATGCAAGCATGACATTGCAGAGTTGCGATTGGCTTAGGGGAGGGGGCTGCCTGCTTGCTCTAAGGAGAGGAGAGAGGAGACCCGATGCGGGATTGGAGGAGATGGTAAGTTTAATTATTTCAAAAAAATTGAATTACCCCCTTCCCCGCACGACCTCCTCCCCGCGTGACCCTCTGCCTCCCCCCCCACCCGCGAGTCATGGCGGCCCAATTGGCTTACAGGGGGTCAAATCTTATCTGTAATCGCCCGAAACCAGTCGCACAGCAGTGCAATGGACCCTAATACAAGCAAGGGAAATGGGCTCTCATTGGGGTCCTTTCAGCCCTACCCACACCTCAGCCCTTATGACACTCTTCCTTCTCCTATAACTACAAACCTCAGCAAATTTGTCAGCGGTGATGGCTGATGTCCTCTAAAGGGGTTGGTCTGAAGGCCATCCTAATGTAACTTGATTAGCACGGAGGTCTTAGCTGAATCGAACAAGTTGGGTTTCAGTTCTTTCCTGAAGAACAGATGGTCTGGTTGTACATTCTGACAGTCCAGAGCACTCCACAGCAGCATGTTTCAGCATCCTTTGTGGTACTGTTCTAAAAGATATATATCTGGATCCCACCTCTCGCGTGGTCCATCCTGCAGTGATTCCATGACAGATACAAGGCACAAGTAGAAATTGTGGTAAATTGTGGAACAAAACTAAACAGATTGTTTTGAAAGAGCAGTTACAATGCAGAATATTTTTTGATGCACAGTTGTGCCAACCTCAATACCTATCCATTTATGTCTTTTATGCCTATCAAAACGATCTTAACTAAAGGATTGGTCAAACTACATCGACAACAGACCTATTAAATCGTAAGTTTAGAAGTTTGTGAGTGCTGATGTTACTTGACATGAGTAGAACAGTAAAAAAACATGTTTCCTGTACCTAGATGTATAATCTGTGTAATGTAAATTATGCTAGGCTGCAAACCAAATGTGCACTGACATTCTTATAATAGGAAGTCCCACCTCAAACCTGGAAGTCTTCAGAGCAATGTCAGCATCAAGCTCCTGGATGAAAGGGCTTATGAAGATTTGTATTTTCTTCCTGAGGCCTAAGGAAGATAGGCTCTGGAAAAGACAAGGAAAGGGGTACTACAGATTTTTTTTTAAAGATGTCTTGTGGTCCCATTAAACCACTTATCTACCTGAAAGTGACAATTCAAAACAATGTTTTCCGGCTAGCAAAACAATACACTTCTGTTCCAATGGGATTTGTAAAGCGCATGGCTACCCACAGGGAAAACGGCATTCACAACGCAGACGGAACCACAATCTCCATTACCATGTAAATGTTACCACACTTGCCTTTACCATGCATATGTGTGGTAAAGGCAGCGCTCTCGATTCAGAGAGGATGCGCGGGGAAAATGGATGGAACAGGAAGGTTCGTCTGCGGCTTAGGGTGTAGGGCTAGGGTAGTTTATTGGCTGGGGGTTTTAGGGCTCAGGGAGGGTCAGGTAGCTTTTAGGGCTCGGGGCCAGTATTAGGGCTCAGGGTGGGGAGCTGGGATTGTTTTTAAGAAGGGGTCGGGGTAGGTTTTAGGGCTGGGGCAGGGATTTGGGCTTGGGGGGGTCGGGGTAGTGTTTAGCACTGCTGGCTGGTTTTAGGCCTCAGGTGCTGGGGGGATGGGTCTCTTACAGGTCTCAGAGTGGGTATTTTTAGGGCTGGGGCAGAGGTGTAATCTTTACAATGCATATGCCTTTACAAGGAAATTCATTGTAAAGGCGTGGTAAAGACGCAATTGTGGTAAAGACCACATTGTTAAAACATGCAATATAATCGCATGAGTGGTTCAGTCACGCAACCTACCTACAGACATCCCAGCTCTAGCCTCCACTGGCACTTGCTGACATCAAACGTCCACCGGAGCAACCTGATCTGCAGAGGCTAAATTGCAAAGAGCCAGGTTTTCAGATACTTCCTGAAGGTAAGTTCATTGTCCATCAGGCATCGCTACATGGCAGGTAATTCCATAGTTTAGTTAGAAGATAGGAGAGAGAATGGCCTTCGCATCTTATCCTGTGAATTTTAGGAACACTTAGGTGTCACACAGTCTACCTCAGAGTCCTCCCTGGTATGTATGCCTACAGTAAGGCTCGCAACAAGGGCGCGCCTCTCGCATGAAATGTTCTATGTGCGAGGCACAGAGCCTTAAACTTCTCCCGTAGTTCAACAGGGAGCCAGTGAAGCATAGCCAATGAGTTCCAAGCTGATTGATATCTCGGGATATTTTATCAGAGACGTGTCACTGTATTTCGTATAACGTGTAGCCTCTTGGCTACATATCGAGGTGCTCCCAGGTACATCGAGTTCCCATAGCCAAGGTGCGATAGTACCATAGCCTGCACAATGAGCCTTTCAGAGAGGAGGGGAAGGAGATCTAGAATTTTCTGAAGCATTCTGAGAAGGCCATGGCAGCTGGCCAAGAGTTTCCTCATTTGAGATTCCATTGAAAGGGTGTTGTTGAGTCACACCCCCAAGCTCTTTGATGTGGTTTTACTGGAGGGCCCAGTCCCTTAACCGTCGGGTCAGCCTGATAGAGACTGGATGTCCAGATTGCTGCCCAACAGCATGACCTCTGTTTTGTCCCCATTGAGCTTAAGGCAGCCACTGGCCACTTTCTTCAGACATGGACCAAGTTGTTGGGATTTTGGCCTGTGCTCAGGTGAGATGGAAACCACTAATTTGGCATCATCTGCGTAAGATACAATCAACATCCCAAATGCTTAAGCGATCTCAGTAAGAGGGCTCATATACGGATTAAAAAGCGTGGGACTAAGTGCCGATCCCTGGGGGACTCCGCATTTCAAGAGGAAGATGCCAGAATAACATGTTTCGTCAAACACCTGAAAAGTCCTGCCCCCAAGAAACGACATAAGTAATTTTAGAGCACGGTCTGTTATTCCCACCTAGGTAATTCTTTGGGTGAGGATTCAGTGATCTACTCTGTCAAACGCAGCGCTAAGATTCAGGAGTATGATGGCGGCCCAGCCTGCAAGATTCAGCAGTATCTTGAGTTCCTCACCTACTGCCAGAAGAACTGGTTCAGTACTGAGCTGCGGCGGAAATCCTGTCTGAGTGGGATACAGGATATTAGTATTTTTTTTGTAGTTTTTATATAGCGCGAACTCAACCCGAAGGTATTGGTGCGCTTTACATGAGCACCAGTTATGTAACACAAGGACACATTTGTTTTTGGTAGGCATTGGGAACTTAAGTGATTTGCCCAGTATCACAGGATGCTGAGCCCACGCCAAGGCTCAAACCCAGTTCCCCAGCTCCAAAGTCAGCAGCTCTGGCCATTACGCCACATCCTCGTCCACAACTGCTGCCCATGCCTGATGTTGCATTCAAGTGATGCTTGTCTTGTGCTGTGAGATTCGTGCCCAAGGGGTGCTAATGAAATACTGTTCTTGATTCGCGGGCTGGCTGGCTGTCTACAAGTGGAGTGGGGATGTATGCAACCAGAGCCCTGAGCCGTACCCACATGCAATCAGGGTCGGACTGGCCGTAGCAGGCACAGGGTGTTTTCCCAGTGGCCGGGAAGGGTGGGGGCCGTTTTTGGTACACTGGGTCGGTTTTGCACCAGTACTGCAATATCGGCCCGCGTACCAAAAGCAGCCACAGTGTTTCCCACCAGCACCCCCGCCCCCTCCCCTCCAGCGGCTGGTCCGACTCAATTGCCAGGGCTGGTTTGCGTTCCCAGTCTGGCACTGGTTACAATTCTAATTTGAATCCCTGATTTCTCCATACAATCCCCGGGTCAGACATTGACCTTTTAGATGTACACTAAGAATGGAGTTACAAAGCATCATAGCTTTAAAAGGACGTCAGGGACTCCCTGATATTCGGAGTTTGATGCTTCTGACTTGCAGCCTGATTGCAATTCAGGGGCAATGAAATTAACCTGTGCTTTCCCACTTTTGTTTCGCTTTATCTGATTATTAGTGGTTACATTTCTGCACCTGGATTTACTAGGTGTGGAAGAATCTGACCTGTTGATTGCAGTTGGGAAAAAAACCTTGAAAAATCGAATAAGACTTCGACTCCAGCAGGTTTCCCCTGGTTAAAACACTACGGGCCTGGCCAAGACTCAGATGGAATTTTTGGGAAGAGGGGGACCCCTACATACTATTCCGTTTGCTATTCGTAGGGAGTACGTGAACAAGTAGGAAAAGAGACTAAATAGTAAGCATGGGCGGATCTAGCGGATCTCGCGTACGCGAACTTGCGGATTTACGGATTCGCAATCCGCGAAGATCCGCGAACTCTAGCGGATTTGCGGATTTTCCCGTTTTTTGTGTTTGCGCGCGTTCGCGCCGATTTTGGGACAAGTTCGCAATTGCGAACTTACTTTTCGGCTCGCAACGGCCGCGACTATGTTGTTTCTACGTCTGGTTTATCATCACAGGTTCACAGCACCCTCTGTTTCACCACTGCCACCCTCTGGGACACCCATGCCACCCTCTGGTACATCCTCACTGCCACCCATTAGGTTTATTTATCACTGTAGATTATGGTGGTTGAAAAAAGCAAGCACACCTGCCCTTCTTAAACTGCCATCAATTAATTTGTGTTTCATTAATGTGTCAGTAATTTTGAAAGTTCCAGTCTGGCTGGCACCTGCTTCCTTCCTTATCTGTAATTTGCTTTTTGTTGCAGTGAAAAAAAATTTTCACAGGACCTTTATGGTCTACTTGTAGCTATTCTATGAGCCTGCTGTTTGGGTCATAGCAGGGTCATAGAATAGTTGCAAACTCTGGAGGGGCCCATCAGGAAGCACTACCTTGAATGTTACTAATGTTAAGTTTGAACTTTTGCACCTGCTCATTGCTTTCAGTTTAGCTAAAATCGTTTTTTTCTGCAATTTCGCGCGTTTTTTGGGGCGCGAATCCGTGCGAGATCGATTTCGGAAGCCGCGAATACGTGCGAATACAAAATTGTTTTTTTTGCGACGTGTATGTTCGCGTGATCTTGCGCGTGTTCGCGAGGCGCTTCTAGCTATACGTTTGCCAAGTTACCCTATCGGTCGTACACGGGCGCGGCCATCTTGTTTGCGTGACGTATTCCGTTTCCGGCCGCTATGTGTAATCTCGCAAAGTGTGCTGCTCGCTAGTACAATTTCGCGCGTACTCGCAAGGAAAATCTCGCGCGAACTTACCCACGCGGTCGTGAACGGGCGCGGCCATCTTGTTTCTCATTCATTGCTATGGTTCTGGGCATGCTTTCTCTATCCTCTCTCAATCTCTGCCATCCTTTGCTTGTTTGAAGTTTTTTTGATCTAATTTTACTTATTATCTATCCCTCTATTTTTCTAGCTCTATATTTTTGTGTTTTCTGCAGCTTTTAGTTACTTTTAAACTACTTTTTTAAACTCTTTTCTTTTCTTCTTCACTATTCTATTTCTTGTTTATCATTTAACTCTATTTCTGCCCAGACCATGGTAAAGGGAGCCGGGAAGCACCCTGAGAAGGGGAAGGGTCCCGCACCCCGTGCCCGGCTCCCGTGCGGGCGTTTAAGGGGGGAGCAAGTGGTCCAGCGGGAGATCTTCAGCGCGGAGGAAGTGGCGGCACTGATCTTCCACGTCCAGCGCCGCCTCCCCAAGACGATCCTGGGAGGCGGCAAGATCGCGACTGGCTATGGCATCCGGGAGCGTCGCAAGCGGTGGGAGAAGGTGTGCCGGGCCATGTACAAGATCTCTGGGGTCCGGCGCACATATAACCAGGCCACCCACCGCTGGACCGATGTCATGGACCGGGAGCGGGACTTGCTGGACGCGCTCGGCGTAGAGGTCCCCGGGCTTGGTGAGTAGTAGTAGTAGTACATTTACTACTCTGTTTTATCCTGCTCTGTTATTTGCAAATCTTTGTTCTTTACCAAGAGCAATAATGCTGCCGATTACATTGAGGTAAATTATATTTCAAAATCTTCTATGCATTTCAGGTGCACTGCTCTCCTTCTCAGTAGCCTTGCTTGCTACTATGCTTCTTTGTTTTGTATGTTGTGTTCAGAAGCATTTCATTGGCCTGAGAAATTATGTATGAGTGTAGTGTAAAGATAAGAACTGCGTAATGCTAGACAGTAAGGGTCATATTTTCAATTACCGGCGCATCCCTGCAAAGTAGCAGGGATGCGGCAGTAATTGTGTGCCATGCCACCATCACCCATTGGCCCAAAACGTCACAGAAGCCTTACGCATCTGTGCCGTAAAGGCAGCGCATTGCTGGAGTTGCGTGCCAACGATGGCGCAGCTCCAGCAATGCTCTGGGGTACCCTATCTCCCCAATGCTGCATCAAGCCGTACGTCGGCTTCAAGCGCGCAGGGTTTGAGTCATGCATCATTGTCCTAAAAGTGACTGATTGACATCTTGTAGATTTCCCTCAGCCACTTTTAGGATTCGTTCCTGCGCAGGTACGTCCTCCCTTGCGCCGGAACGCCCCCTGATGGCGCAGGGCTTTACAACGTGATGCATCGCCCATATGCCCATATGTGGTTTTTTTTAATATATACGCCGCACCAACACCATGGCGAGTCTTTTGTTCTGCCGCTGCGTCACAAAAGGCACGCAACAATGGAGGAAAATGAGCCGCAACTTCCGCAAGGGACTTCTAAATCAGCCCCAACAGACTGAAGTCCAGTCCTTCCTTTAGACACATGGCTATAAGAAGAAATAGTGGCGGTGGTGGCGGGTGGATTGATAGTTTGAGTATTCACTGATCTGCAAGCAGGATGGACTTTGTCTGTCACTTCGCGTGCTGCGCACTGCTGCCTGCAGTGCCAGGCCTAGGCAAACCTCTTTAGTAGTCTGTTTATTGAGTTACATAGGAACTTTCTAAGTCAACGTTCCGCAAATCAGGCAATACGAATAACGTAGTATACCACATGAGATAGATCCCGTGGAATAGTTGTCTATCTATTTGCTATTTTTCCAAAATATTTTGTTATTGTTCTTTTGAAATGTTTGATTTGGTTGAAAAATCTCATCCATGTTTTCTGGTTTTTCTTTCTTTCATGTTGTACATCAGCTCCCCCCAAGGGCAAGAGGACACAGGAGGAGGGTGCTGAGGATGCAGGCCAGGATCGGGCAGGCGAGGGCTCCTTTGCTGGCCCCAGTAAGTTTACATTTTAATAAACAGTACCTATTTTTTCCTAGCGTTCCTCATTCGATTTTTTCTAAATCGTCTTTGATCTTCTTGTAGACTGGATATAAATTCTTATCCTGCCTCGAATATGACTCCCTGTGGTATTACTAGACTATTCTTATTAGTCTGTCTGTGTAGCTAACTAAGATTGGACATTTGGCAATTCCATTGGACTCCCATTCTATTCAGCAATACCTCTATGCACTGTCTCCTTACTGACTAGATAGTGTGGCAGAGTCATTCAGCTCCCGAAGTCACCGATTATAGATCCCCAATGATCTCTAGATTATCGTACGCAGGACAAGAGAGTAGTACGGAGTCACAGCACAGTCAAGAAGTGTCAGAGGCACTCATGCTTGCAAAAATTCCAAAACCTTTAGCTCATCCCCTCTAGTCTGGAGGAACAAAAAACCACAGAGTCTATTTAAGTTTAAAAGCTTTATTAAAAGTAAACACATTTATTAAAATCTACTTTGTCATAAAACTATTTAACTGAAAACGGAAAAGTGGTTAGTGCTGACGATTAATTGGACACATTTCTTGTGGTCGAGCCGAGCTCTCACCTGGTTTGAACTTGATCCTGGTCGTGTTCTTAGGAGTCAAGCTTCTGTCTGTTAGGAGAAAAAGTGGTGCGTGTTAAAAATCAAAAGCAAGCATTCATCAGTTGTGCATAAAAGTGCAGCAAGACAACAGCCTTCCCTGGAAAATGGGACATTTTTACTATGGAGTAGACAGTCACAAATTATTACATTGTATTCTGTTTTTTTAACATTTCTCCTAGACCAAATATTATATAGTAGTGAGTGGTGTATTCTAACATTCTTAAATGTACTTTGTAGGTGTAACATCTGGTGACGGGGCCAGCGCGGAGGTGGCTGTGTTGGGCGAGGACTCGGAGCACTCTGGGGAGGAGGCGGTGCAAGAGCCGGCGGACGTTCCTGTGGGGGTTCAAACGGTGGTGGCGGAAACAGGTAAGCTATATATTCCTTACTTATTGAGATTGAAGACTGCATAGTGTGCTTTCTGCACGGGTGTATCACAATTACAAATCAACCAGGTAGTAGCCTCCTCGAAATGTACTTCGACTTAGCTGTGAAGTTTTTGGTGAGAAGAATCCCAATAAGTTCTTAGACGAACGTGATGGATGGGATGAACGAAAAGCGAAAGAAGGGTGTAAGTAAGTGGGACGCGAACTTGTATGATGGCTGGCAAAGAAGAACGATATGTGTTTGCTTGGCCCCCGAGGTGGCTGGGAAGGAAAGAATATGGTATGGTGCATGGCTGGGTCAATGATGAAGCAAGGATGGGTGGAAGGACAGCAGCCTGGGTGGGTGAAACAGAAACTGTATGTGTGCGTATACTTTGACTGAATGGATGCCTGGAGCATGGTATTCTCTGACTCTTAGATAGCACATGTGTATCTAGAGAGAGTAGATGGTCGCCAGGTGAAGTAAGTGTTACCTTGAAGAGCATGTACCACCGCACCCGCACGTCCGTTCCAGTGCAGGGAAGGCAAGGAAAAGAAATTGTAAATGTGTCCAATACTACCATGAATAGTAGCAGTACTTTGTATTGCGTTTGCAATCACAGCATATATCTGGTTATTACGGTGGACACTCCGTACCTCTCTTAATAACTTTAGTTTACTTGTAGTACGTCATTCATGTGTGGGTGTATCACTGTTCACTCAATATTAAGCAAAGCACCTAAAGTCATCTCATATGTCATCAAATACGTCCCATGTGAAGTGATAGATAATCAAATTAGTTAGCTTCTTCATTTTCCTTTTCTAGTACTCATTTGCACTGTAGGGTGAAAGGTAAATTAATTAAGCAGTAGCCCTTGTAACAGAGTATTCTCAGTGCCACCCGTAATAGAAAAGTAATAGCTTCACCACCTGCATGTACTGGACCGGTACAGTAACGCAAGTCTGTCTCACTCATCATGGTGTGCAACTTTTTTTCTCGGGTGCAAGTTCACTGTGCTGTCCATGTCATTCTGCCGGCTTGCATAAGATAACGTACCAATTTCCCTAAACAAGAGAGAAGAAGAAGAATAAGACTGGTGTATTGTCATAGTCGACTGTAATGGAAGTCCATAGTGGTCGTAGAATTTGTTCATTAAACTACCACTAATGTTAGTGCAAGGATGCAGAAGTGGGAGGTTACATAGATACTGTCCTCAATAGTTATGTACTGTGCTTTCAATTTGCTACTTGTACTCTGTGACCCAACTTTCGGCTCAATCACTTTGTGTTATTAATAAGGAGCATTGGTTACAGACTATGTCTTTCTTTCTTCATATAGTTGCTCCTTCCAAATCAACAACACGGAGGGAGCAGGCTAGATTGGCCCGGCAACGAAGGCTGGAGGCCACTGTCGCCGAATATCGGCGGCTGGTGGCCCTGGAGGAGGAGTAGGACACGCAGTCGAGCGGGGCAACAACGACATCCTCGACTGTGACCACTGCATCCTCCTCCGTGACTAAGCCAGCGGGACCGAGCCGGGCTAAGAAAGACGACCGCCACCGCCAAGCAACCGAAATACCAGCTGCCCCCCACAGGAGCTGCAAGGAACGCCAACGCCGCCTACGAGTCCGCATGTCCAACCTGGAGCAGGAGGTCCTGAAGTATAAGAACTTGGTTAAGGGCCTCCGCTCCGAGCTTGCCACCCTCCGCAAGGAGTATGATGCCCATGCCGCATCATGCACCAGCACCAGCACCCTCCAGTAGTGGAGTGTCCCTTGCCCTTTTTTTATAGACTTTTGGGGGGTGGGATTTGGGAGTTGGGATCGTTTTGGGACGTTTCAAAGACAATCGTTGGGGTTAGGGTGGGTGAGGGAGATTATTTTGTTAGGGCTAAATAAATATATTTTTAAACTTTATCTGACCATACCTGTTTTTTACTGCTTTTCAGTCTGGTGGGTGGGGGGCGGGGGTGCAACAGTAACTTTGTTTTCCTGAACAGTCGTAGGACTTTAGTAGTACAACCGTCAATCTCTTGTCTACTCCGAAATAATACTCCATTATACTACCTCCCACCAAACGCTTATCTTACCTGTAATTTGTGTTAGAAATTAGTGCTAGGCCCAGGGCTGGCTCCAGGTGAAATGGGGATTAACGTTGTCAATCCTGGGCGGGTGACATTTCCTCATTGCGGTGGTACTAGTGGTATGACACAGTGGCAGTTGCATGCCTATGGAAAAAAAGAAAACGAAACCTTGTTTGTCCTCCTTACTGTAGCATTACAACGGTTACGGTACGATCGAGAAAATAGCAGGTGACAGTACACTAGAACAGTGCCATAATGTAGCCTAACAAATGGTAAAGTATTTGCTTGCAAGTATAACTAGTACTTGCGTTGAATTTATTTGACATTGGCTACTACTACTAGAAGATATAGTACTGAAGCTGAGTAAGTCTAGAAGATATCCTCGTATTCCTTCACCAGCCTGTTGCTATGACCTTATCCTCCCCAGCAAGTGTGTGGAATTATTGATGTCATTTTAGTCAGACATCAAGCAAAACAACACAGCCCGGGGGAAGAGGGTTAGGGTTTGTAAAATGGATGGGAATGGGGGTTTCTTTTTGGGTAGGTTTTGTTGAGAGAAGAAAAAAAAAGCAGAGCATGGACAAACAATAATTGAAGATACAGACAATCTTTGGTTACAAACTAAAGGTAAGCACATGCAGTCACACTCATAGAATAAAAGACAACAATGGATACTGTATCTGTATTGCGTATGTTGTTGGAGTTGTCCTGTTGAATTTGGTAAGTAAGTTGCATGCAGCAAACAATTCCTCTTATTGGCGACACTCCTCCATTCCAGCTGACGCTTCGTCCATCAATGTGGCTGGTGACCACTGACAGAAGACACCCTGTCCACTGCCTGCCTGGCGGATGTTGACTGAAACCCGGCCTGTAATTATTGAACGGAAAACAGGAAGTGCTATTACAATACCACTGATAAATAAATAAAAGGTATGTACGCTGTGTGGTTCAAAAAGTGACACTTTGATTTCCCTAATAGACAGTACAATATTTTTGAAATTGCGTGCTCTGTCTGAGTCACCTTTTTAAGGATCAATAAGTATGGCCAAAATATTATAGCGGATCTTTCCCCTCAAGGTAGGTGTACTGTAAACTGTGTTTTAGAACAAAATTTGACCTTCCCAGCAATGCTCCCACCAAGACCCTTACTAAAGCCAGTCGCAAAAATGTAGAAGAACCCCAATCAGATCTCCAAAAACGATGCCTAGCAGAAAAATGGTTACAAAACGTACTTTGAAAGTAACAGTAGGCCCGAATACAGACCGTGGATTGTATTCAAACCACTTGCAAGCAAGCAAAAGTATCCATAGCCAGCATCGCTCCAACAGTGCTCTACAACAACAGAACTGCGTTGCAATAGAACCCCCCGAAACACATGCAATCCTGCTGCTAGGGCTAACCCTAACGAACCCTAACTTACAAAAAGTGCCAAAACTGGTGTTTCCTTATGGATTTTGTCCAACAAACTTCTAGCCGGTATTAGACCTTCCCAGGAATGCCCCAGGCAAGACCCGCCAACCCACCCGCAAAAAAACACCCGACAACACCCCCAAACAGCGAAAAAGCTAAATCTCATACTTACAATGTCTCTCGGCCTTCGGTCCAAACGCGGCGCTGTGCAGCTAGGTCATCATCATCATCAATCATCATAACTCCTGTTTTCCACCACGGATTTCCTGAAAAGCAAATGCAATCAAGATTAGACTGTCGCAGCAGTGCTTCGACAGAGACCCCGGCCGCAACCCACCCACGAACAGCAGGAAGCCCCCCAAAACGCTACATTGAGCAAGATGTCAGAAGAAATAGCAAAAAAAAAGGCTGTTCCTTATGGATTTTGTCCAAAACACTTCTATCCGGTATTAGACCTTCCCAGGAATGCCCCAGGCAAGACCCGCCAACCCACCCGCAAAAAAACACCCGACAACACCCCCAAACAGCGAAAAAGCTAAATCTCATACTTACAATGTCTCTCGGCCTTCGGTCCAAACGCGGCGCTGTGCAGCTAGGTCATCATCATCATCAATCATCATAACTCCTGTTTTCCACCACGGATTTCCTGAAAAGCAAATGCAATCAAGATTAGACTGTCGCAGCAGTGCTTCGACAGAGACCCCGGCCGCAACCCACCCACGAACAGCAGGAAGCCCCCCAAAACGCTACATTGAGCAAGATGTCAGAAGAAATAGCAAAAAAAAAGACTGTTCCTTATGGATTTTGTCCAAAACACTTCTATCCGGTATTAGACCTTCCCAGGAATGCCCCAGGCAAGACCCGCCAACCCACCCGCAAAAAAACACCCGACAACACCCCCAAACAGCGAAAAAGCTAAATCTCATACTTACAATGTCTCTCGGCCTTCGGTCCAAACGCGGCGCTGTGCAGCTAGGTCATCATCATCATCAATCATCATAACTCCTGTTTTCCACCACGGATTTCCTGAAAAGCAAATGCAATCAAGATTAGACTGTCGCAGCAGTGCTTCGACAGAGACCCCGGCCGCAACCCACCCACGAACAGCAGGAAGCCCCCCAAAACGCTACATTGAGCAAGATGTCAGAAGAAATAGCAAAAAAAAAGGCTGTTCCTTATGGATTTTGTCCAAAACACTTCTATCCGGTATTAGACCTTCCCAGGAATGCCCCAGGCAAGACCCGCCAACCCACCCGCAAAAAAACACCCGACAACACCCCCAAACAGCGAAAAAGCTAAATCTCATACTTACAATGTCTCTCGGCCTTCGGTCCAAACGCGGCGCTGTGCAGCTAGGTCATCATCATCATCAATCATCATAACTCCTGTTTTCCACCACGGATTTCCTGAAAAGCAAATGCAATCAAGATTAGACTGTCGCAGGCTCGCAGCAGTGCTTCGACAGACACCAAAAATTGCCCACAAACACCCGGAACCCCGCCAAAGAGCACCTCAAAGGCAAGCAAGTCAGCAAAAACGGCAAGAAATTTCCACCTCATATTTGGTCCAAAACACTTTTGTCCATTATTAGAGCTTCACAGCAATGGGCCCAAATCCGTCAACTCACCCGCAAAGAAGTACAACACCCCCACAAGTGCTGAGTCTTTCTTCATTGGGCGTAATCCAGCACTCTGCTTGGAGGGAAATCGCAGTCTGGAGGAGGAGGATAGAGGAGCATGTTCTTCAGAACTTGTGAACCTGAGGAATGTAGACTGCGGCACCTTCAAATCAATAAGCAAACAAGTGAAGACAGTTCTGATGATGGTCTTGTTTTTGGGATTAGGTGATTAAAGTTTGAATTAAATTAACTGTGCAAAACAAAGAAAGAGAGACACAAAGCACACAGGAATAAAAGTGAAAAGGACGAAAAAGAAAGTTCTTGATTGATTGTCTCATTTTCAGGGCTCGGTGTCAGGGAATAAGAACAAGATTTCGTCATCATACTCTGCGAATTCAGGCTGGATGAGGTCAGTGCCACCGAACAGAGAACAAATCCCCTCATCTACGTTGCCGTCCTCCTCGTCTTCATGCGGCGTGCTTTCTCGTACTTTGTAATCTGGTGGTATGAGGTGCTGATTCATCTTGATCATTGTCAGCCGCTCCACATTTTTGGGCGAGAGGCGGCTCCATTTGGGAGTTACAATGCCACCAGCAGCACTGAAAACACGTTCAGAAGACACACTTGCGAGTGGGCAAGACAAATAGTTTATAGCCAGGTTGAAGAGCTGTGGCCACAATTGTTTTTTGCCATGCCAATACTGCAATGGCTCATCATTAAGAAAGACCTCTGTTGAGTCATTCAGATAGTCCTGCACCATCGACTCAAGGTCATCAACGGTTCCTCCACTTTGCTTACTTTTTGCTGTGGCTGTGACATTTTTTCGAGAACCATACCCAAGCAAACTTAGCCAATCCTCTACAACAGCCACTGTTTTTGTTGTGTGTGGTGCAGATGATCCAGTTGCCGGTGTCTTTAACGGCTGAGAGGTCACTTGTGCCCCAGCCACAGGTGCAGAAGTGGATTCTTGTGACTGGGGATGGCCTGCTGATGCTGATGTACTGGCTTCTCCTTCAATAACCTGCCGTTCTTTTTCATACCTCTTGGCTGACCAGGCTAACCAATGTTTGTACTTTTGAACATCTGCATCAGCAAAAGGAAAGAATGCTTCGCCTGCCAGCGCCTTTTTGTAGCGTGGATCCAGAATAGTAGCACAAATGTAATGCTGATCTGACTTGATCTTTTCAAGACGTTCATCACCACGTAGGCGCTCTAATAATTTCTCAGACAAAATAAAATGGTCTTTTTTTTTTTCATCTTTTTCAAAGTCAGAAGACACCGCCATCAGTTGGTGCTCCAGCATGCACAACAATGGGATAGCTTTTCCCAAATTACAGTCCTCCTGGCTGACTGCACGCGTGAAGAACTCAAAAGGACGAAGCATGTCTGTCAGGCTTTTAACTATGTCCCATTGCGCCGCACTCATCCGCAGGTCCTCCTTCTGAGATGTACCCTCTGTGAAGAAATAGTGATCGAGTACCGTATACTGCTCATACAGACGCTCAAGCATGTAGAAGGTTGAGTTCCAACGTGTTGCCACCTCCTGGATGAGTGCTTTCACTGGCATTCCACGTATAAATAGCAGTCTCCGCAGATGCTTCCGGGCCTTAAAAGAATGGCTGAAATGGTTGCACATTTTGCGGCAGGTGGCCATTACCTCGAACGCTGTACTCTGTTTATCCATCAAGAATTTTTGAACTACCAGGTTGATACAGTGCGCCAAACACGGCACTCTAGCATGGTCACCCTTCAACATGGCCTTAACTACATTGGCGCCATTATCCGTGGAAACATAACCAATCTTGAGTTTTAGGGGGGATAGCATTTTCAACACCTTTTTGTTAAACTCTTCCAAAAGGTTTTCTGCTGTGTGACTTTTCTCCAAGCCAAACATGGCTAGTGTTGCATGTTTCCGAGCAGCTTTGAAAACTTTGTCCGGGTCAACACCTGCGTTTAGCTTTGCTATAAGACCTGAAAAAGAGACCCAGTGTGCAGTGATGCACATGTAATCAGCGCCTGCGCCACTGGTCCACATGTCTGTTGTCAGATGTATTGTGTGAACAGCACTCTTCTGCAAAGCTGCCCCAATCGCCTCCAGCACATCTTCATGTAGTGCTGGAACCGCAACTCTGGCAAAATAGAACCGGCTCGGAACCTTCCATTTAGGGCAGAGCGTTGCCACTAATTCAAGAAAACCTACCGCTTCTACAAAAGAAAAAGGTAGAAGGTCCACAGCTAGCATTTTAGCCAGCTTAGTGTTATACAGACGCGTCAGTGGGTGGTTGCGTTC
This sequence comes from Lissotriton helveticus, assembly GCF_964261635.1. Classification (NCBI taxonomy): domain Eukaryota; kingdom Metazoa; phylum Chordata; class Amphibia; order Caudata; family Salamandridae; genus Lissotriton; species Lissotriton helveticus. Next base: position 754,640,698 of record NC_136073.1, read on the forward strand.
ATATGGCACGTCTGAAGTAAGCATTGTTCTAATGTTGCCCTGGACCAAGCATTTACGGGCTGCTAATGACTTCGTTGACCCAATTTTGCTCGCTGGTGAACTTTTGTGCGTTGGTGTCTCACTCGCTCCAACACTCTTAGTGTGCCTCACATTGGGTGTGGTGCTGACAGGGGTACTGGGTGTAAGGGAAGTGTTTGACACGTCTTCTTCCTGCTCGTCATCATCAGATGAAACATCAACGTTTCCTTGAATTTGGCCTTTCTTGATCGCATCTAGGTGCGCAAACCATTTGACAGTGTGCTGTCTCCTAAGATGACCTCTCTGGCCTCCGGTACCATAGTTGGTACCTGGCTTACCACGACTAACTGCTTGCTTACAAATGGTACAAATGGCAAACTTTGGATTTTTTGGACAAACAGTAAAGAAGTCCCAAACTGGGGACTTGAAGTGTCTGTGGAACATGGAGGAGGCGGTGATACTGGTGGTGGTGGTCATGAAGCTAATGCCAGATGAAGTGGAGGATGTGGATTGCCCAACTTTTGTACGTTTTGCACTTTCACCGCCACTAATTAAGGTCGAGGTTGACGGAGGTCTCTTCTTGCCAGAAAGAAATATGGAAGCGGGACGAGTTGGTGTACTACTTAACTCCAATGATTGTGGTGTTTCCACTGCCTCCTCATCGACAACATCATCATCATCATCACGCTCAGCAGCTCTTCGGGCTAGGGTCAAAATGTCTGTTTGCTGCATGCCCGCTGGGGCTGCAGTGACCTTTATGATGACTGGGTCGTCGTTGGCAGAGTCTTCATCAGCAGCAGTATCCGCCACTTCTTGTTGAGACTCATCACACTCCATAACTCTGAGACTTTGGACGAGCTTCCTTTTACGCTTAACTACCTTTGTTGGATCATGGTGTGCCTCACTCTCAGACGGCTGTGGTGCTGGTTCCCAAGTTTGATCCGTATCATCAGAAGGAGGTGTGCTTGAAGAGGATGTAGACACCACCCTTGATCTCTTCCTTGCTAGGGGTGTGGAAGACAATGAAGGATCATCAGGAGGAGTGGCTTCCTCAAATGATACCTCGCCTTGATTGTCGATTTCCTGATGTGCCCCTACTTCGGGAGGAACAACTATTGTGGGCACTTGTTGTGACCCTCCATGCACCTCTGCTTGCGCATCTCCTTGCGCTGCCTCTCCTTCCACATGTACTTGGGCTTGTACTTGCACATGTGATTGTTGTTGCGGCTGTGGTTGTTCAACACTCGTCAGATGAGCTACAACAACCTGTGTTGATTGAGGGACATTGCTGCTGCTTTCTTGCGATGAGCCAACATCACTGGTCGATGGTGATTGAAGAACTATACTGGCTGCCTCTGCAGCACTCAAGGGCTTGGACTTAAGTTGGCGTGGTGGTGGTGGTGGCACTGAGCCCAATGGAGCGGGGGTGCTGCTGCCAGCTTGGTCCCCAGCAGATCCCGCTGCTGCTGCTGCAGGCATACTTTTTTTTTTACTCCCAAAAAAAGGGGCGGGCGGCACACCAGTGTCCTTGGTAACTTGCTTCTTCTGCTCCTTACTGGCACCTTTCTTGCTAGAGGAGCTACGGGTTACTTTTTTTGGGGCCATCTTCTTCAGAGCAGGTCAGCAGGCAGCAGTTGCACGAGTTGCAGAGGGTTCTGTGTCCAGACGTGACGTCGCGTGACGTTATGCTGCACACACCGCTGCAGGACTTCTTCCTGGCACTGGTGGTTCTCTTGAGTCTTCTTGTGCACCTAAAAGCAATGGAAGACAGAGGAACATCAGTTCAGTTATACACCCCAAAAAATCGACAAAACACAGAAAAATGAGCACAATCCCATGCCATCCATGATGTTTACATTGAAGACACCCCACAGAAAGACTAGGGACATGCAAGTATGCAACACTCACTACCCCTGGGCATAATGGATGAAAAGTAGGCAAAATAAGTGCAGGCCTCAGACACTGCCTCTCCTCAAAATGGCCCCCTTACACCCCAAGCACATGTTGCCTGTACCAGCCAGCACTCAAGATGGCCACCACCACCACCCACATGGCCAGTCCACATCAACAGTACACCCCCAAAAAACAGAAAAACAGCCAGAAATCACCACAATCCAATGCCATCCATGATGTTTACATCAAAGAGAGTGAGACCACACCACAGGCACACTCAGTCCATGCACCACCACCACCCCTGGGCAAGCAAAAGGCCACACCAGCAGCCCCCCAAAAACGACAAAAAACAATAAAATAAGCACAATCCCAGCCCATCCATGGCCTCAATTATGTTTAAATTCAAGAAGACACCCCACAGAAAGACTAGGCCCATGCAACACTCACCACCCCTGGGCAAAGGGCCACACCAGCAGGCCCAAAAAAACGTCAAAAAACAATAAAATCTGCACAATCCCAGCCCATCCATGGCCTCAATGGTGTTTAAATTCAAGAAGACACCCCTCAGAAACACTAGGCCCATGCAACACTCACTACCACTGGGCATAAGGGATGAAAAGTAGGCAAAATAATTGCAGGCCTCAGACACTGCCTCTCCTCAAAATGGCCCCCTTACACCCCAAGCACATGTTGCCTGTACCAGCCAGCACTCAAGATGGCCACCACCACCACCCACATGGCCAGTCCACATCAACAGTACACCCCCAAAAAACAGAAAAACAGCCAAAAATCACCACAATCCAATGCCATCCATGATGTTTACATCAAAGAGAGTGAGACCACACCACAGGCACACTCAGTCCATGCACCACCACCACCCCTGGGCAAGCAAAAGGCCACACCAGCAGCCCCCCAAAAACGACAAAAAACAATAAAATAAGCACAATCCCAGCCCATCCATGGCCTCAATTATGTTTAAATTCAAGAAGACACCCCACAGAAAGACTAGGCCCATGCAACACTCACCACCCCTGGGCAAAGGGCCACACCAGCAGGCCCAAACAAACGACAAAAAACAATAAAATCTGCACAATCCCAGCCCATCCATGGCCTCAATGGTGTTTAAATTCAAGAAGACACCCCTCAGAAACACTAGGCCCATGCAACACTCACTACCCCTGGGCATAAGGGATGAAAAGTAGGCAAAATAAGTGCAGGCCTCAGACACTGCCTCTCCTCAAAATGGCCCCCTTACACTCCAAGCACATGTTACCTGTACCAGCCAGCACTCAAGATGGCCACCACCACCACCCACATGGCCAGTCCACATCAACAGTACACCCCCAAAAAACAGAAAAACAGCCAGAAATCACCACAATCCAATGCCATCCATGATGTTTACATCAAAGAGAGTGAGACCACACCACAGGCACACTCAGTCCATGCACCACCACCACCCCTGGGCAAGCAAAAGGCCACACCAGCAGCCCCCCAAAAACGACAAAAAACAATAAAATAAGCACAATCCCAGCCCATCCATGGCCTCAATTATGTTTAAATTCAAGAAGACACCCCACAGAAAGACTAGGCCCATGCAACACTCACCACCCCTGGGCAAAGGGCCACACCAGCAGGCCCAAAAAAACGACAAAAAACAATAAAATCTGCACAATCCCAGCCCATCCATGGCCTCAATGGTGTTTAAATTCAAGAAGACACCCCTCAGAAACACTAGGCCCATGCAACACTCACTACCCCTGGGCATAAGGGATGAAAAGTAGGCAAAATAAGTGCAGGCCTCAGACACTGCCTCTCCTCAAAATGGCCCCCTTACACCCCAAGCACATGTTGCCTGTACCAGCCAGCACTCAAGATGGCCACCACCACCACCCACATGGCCAGTCCACATCAACAGTACACCCCCAAAAAACAGAAAAACAGCCAAAAATCACCACAATCCAATGCCATCCATGATGTTTACATCAAAGAGAGTGAGACCACACCACAGGCACACTCAGTCCATGCACCACCACCACCCCTGGGCAAGCAAAAGGCCACACCAGCAGCCCCCCAAAAACGACAAAAAACAATAAAATAAGCACAATCCCAGCCCATCCATGGCCTCAATTATGTTTAAATTCAAGAAGACACCCCACAGAAAGACTAGGCCCATGCAACACTCACCACCCCTGGGCAAAGGGCCACACCAGCAGGCCCAAAAAAACGACAAAAAACAATAAAATCTGCACAATCCCAGCCCATCCATGGCCTCAATGGTGTTTAAATTCAAGAAGACACCCCTCAGAAACACTAGGCCCATGCAACACTCACTACCCCTGGGCATAAGGGATGAAAAGTAGGCAAAATAAGTGCAGGCCTCAGACACTGCCTCTCCTCAAAATGGCCCCCTTACACTCCAAGCACATGTTACCTGTACCAGCCAGCACTCAAGATGGCCACCACCACCACCCACATGGCCAGTCCACATCAACAGTACACCCCCAAAAAACAGAAAAACAGCCAGAAATCACCACAATCCAATGCCATCCATGATGTTTACATCAAAGAGAGTGAGACCACACCACAGGCACACTCAGTCCATGCACCACCACCACCCCTGGGCAAGCAAAAGGCCACACCAGCAGCCCCCCAAAAACGACAAAAAACAATAAAATAAGCACAATCCCAGCCCATCCATGGCCTCAATTATGTTTAAATTCAAGAAGACACCCCACAGAAAGACTAGGCCCATGCAACACTCACCACCCCTGGGCAAAGGGCCACACCAGCAGGCCCAAAAAAACGACAAAAAACAATAAAATCTGCACAATCCCAGCCCATCCATGGCCTCAATAGAGTTTAAATTCAAGAAGACACCCCTCAGAAACACTAGGCCCATGCAACACTCACTACCCCTGGGCATAAGGGATGAAAAGTAGGCAAAATAAGTGCAGGCCTCAGACACTGCCTCTCCTCAAAATGGCCCCCTTACACCCCAAGCACATGTTGCCTGTACCAGCCAGCACTCAAGATGGCCACCACCACCACCCACATGGCCAGTCCACATCAACAGTACACCCCCAAAAAACAGAAAAACAGCCAGAAATCACCACAATCCAATGCCATCCATGATGTTTACATCAAAGAGAGTGAGACCACACCACAGGCACACTCAGTCCATGCACCACCACCACCCCTGGGCAAGCAAAAGGCCACACCAGCAGCCCCCCAAAAACGACAAAAAACAATAAAATAAGCACAATCCCAGCCCATCCATGGCCTCAATTATGTTTAAATTCAAGAAGACACCCCACAGAAAGACTAGGCCCATGCAACACTCACCACCCCTGGGCAAAGGGCCCCACCAGCAGGCCCAAAAAAACGACAAAAATCAGCACAATCCCAGCCCATCCATGGCCTCAATGGTGTTTAAATTCAACAAAACAGTTGTATCATGCACCCATAACCAACCCTGGTCCTACTGGATACTGTGGCTACCCACAATATAATTTATTTAATTTTCTGAAAAAGTTCCAAAATTGTACTTGCAGCAACTGTAATGCCCCAAACAAACTTACTTGTGAAAGTTGATTTCTAATCCAAAAGTGATCCAAAGACAGTCAAAAAGGCCTCAAATCCAAATATCCAGCAGCACCCACAAAAAGTAATCCTTCCAGCTCCAGATCCAAATGAAAGTGACCAGGAGATGGACAAAGCACTGGGAGGAGCCTGCTGGACAGGAACAGGAAGTTGGAGACTGTGGGGCACTTCCTTCCTCCCCCCCCCCAAAATGGACTCCTTGCAAAAAGAAAGGCCATGCAAATGTCAACCTGATGAGTGATTCTGATAAAAATCATCATTTTCTGAAGGTTTATCCTGTTTGCTGGTGATTTTCTTGTGCGAAATTGCAAAATCTCTACTTCGCAAGTGCGAGATTGTTCCTTTCCGCCGCAACTACGTGTTCGCAATTGCGAACTCTCGCGAGATGTGCTGTGCAAGGTGGCAAGCCGCGATTACGTATTCGCGGGAGCCAAACTCCCGCGGGAACACGCAGCAAGATCCAAAATGGCGCAGCACTCTCAAAATATGATCGAGAAAAACAACTCGGCAAACGCTAAATGACGGAAAGTGAACGCCGTGCACCACGCCGCGCGCCGCAACCAAGCAAAAAATCCGCCGCGAGCGGATTCACGGATTTTCGACAAATTCGCGAGCGTTCGCGGATTGCGAATTTGCCGAAAATCCCAAAAATCCGCGAGCGGAGCGGATTTTACGCCCATGCTTACTAAATAGCAAACCACTTATTGTTGTACTGCCCTAATTCATGAACACACAATATTGAGCGACCTTACATAATTATTGACTAAGACAAAATGATATATCAAAACTGAGAGACTATTTTATTTATATTTTTTTCTCTTCTTCTATATTTTTCTGTCATTTTTTGACTGTTTTTTTGTATATGTCAGAATAAATATTTTTTACAAACATTTAATTTAAATACATACATTACATATATTTACAAAACAGCATAATCAAGGACAAGAAAAGTGCATTACGATATATTCGGTCGGTGGAAAATTTGTAGAAGGCAATGCGGTGGAATTGAACTACGCGCGTTTCGGTCAGTGGCCTTCGTCGGGTGACCGTCATTCGCAAGTAAAAGGCATACAATGTGCAAAAAAGACCTAAATAAAAAAAAAACATAAAATACACGTATTAATATATTGGTCGCTATTGTACAGAAAATACTTGCATTTTTTGATAACTAAAGGGTCAGTAATTACATCACATTTCATAATAACTATAGCAGCAAAAAAACATATTTCCCTAATTTTCTACGTGGAAAATTTCCAGTATCTACAGTGTCCATTTGTAAACATTCTCATATCCTTGTGGATAACTGTCTCATCTTTTTATATATATGCAGATCAATGTATGACACCAGATATTAAAGGCTATACAGTCACTATTATAGAATTAACAAATTTCTTCACCTTTTAACCTTAAGCCCAATTTTGCATAGATTGAATATAGATTAGTGAGAAAATAGAAAGAGGTGACATGTAATTTTACCAAAGAGATGGCACTCAGTAGATGAACAGTTACTTACAGACGTGATATTTTGTGGTACTTCACTCTACTGATTTCAAAAACTTATTGATTCCATTAACAAAATTTCAATTGTGCTGTGAAAGGAAAGGAGGGAGATATTTTATTTTATTTTAGAGAATGGTAATTTGTTGATGTTTTGAAGGTAAGAAAGAGGTTTTAGAGTGTGCTCCGAGTTATACCTTGGAAGGATCTGTTACAAGTCCTAGTTGTTAGTGGGTATCTGTATACTGGATACAGTTTAATATATAGACCTTCAGGATGAGAAGCTGGAGATATTCTCTATTTTCACTACTGTATATTGACCTGAGATAGAGAGTAAACAAGAAATTGTAACAGGAAAAATATCACGTAAACCGATTGGTTTAGTCTGTTTTTTTTCGAATGGATATCGTTCAGTATCACTATTTTTTCACATAAGGTTTTGTCGGCCGCGTGTAGATTCTATATATAACTAGGGTCCATAAGTGATCTAAATTTATAAACAAGCACTAGATAGGTGCCCACTAGTTAAACTAGATTCTTTTTAAATTGTATAAGACTTTGATTTTTACTTCGATCTTAACGATGTCAACCAAGTTACTGAGTAGCATCAGGTAGATGACCTCAAGCAGAGCTAAAATCATTGCAATCATACATAACTTCCATACTAACTTCAATTGTAGCAATATCGAGGAATTATAAGTAATACCTGTCACAATGTCTTGGTTTAACTGCAGAAACCTCATTTCTTTATACAAACATTCTTATTTCGTATTCCGATCCAGGGACCTTCGCCTAATTGTTTATCGCTCTGAAACACTACAATAGTCGCATTAAGTTACAAATTAATCCATACCGGGATTCTTATATTGAGTCATATAGATTTTATGATGAAAAATTACCTGGTATGTGGATATTAGTATAGTTTGATGTTCTTTATTTGTTGTCTGTCGGTTGGTTTATCTAAAAAGATAGCAATGGTACGAACACAAACAATAATAAACCTCTATACCACTATTGTAGTACACAATTTTATCTCCGTCTTAATTTAGCTAGATTATTGCCGATTTCAGAATGTACCTTCAAGCAAGTATGGCTTTACGTATTACGGGGGTTCTGTTCTGGCATCTGCTTGTCTTCGCAAAAGTCTTTTAAAAAAAACTCTATGAAACGGGCGTTTTTATAAAACTGCAGTCCCGCGTATTTTGGTAACGTTTTTCAGCTGTGTTGTTGTTCACTAGCGCCTATAAGTGACGTATATTCATGCAATGGAGCCAGCTATCAAAAGTGTATGATGATTGGTCAGATTTACAGGAAGCAAAAAAACGGACCAAGCATGTATTGCTTAGTCGTATTTTATACTCCTATGGAGATAGACGACAGACTTAGCGATTTTATTGGTGATTCCTTAGCTTAAAAACATGCTTGTTAAGACGTGGAGCCACCTGTGTTGATGAAATTAAAATAGTTTTAGACATCATATAATTAAAGTTGTGGTATAATAAAAACTATTTAATAGTTTTAAACACGCATATATGTGAAACAAAGGGTGGAAAAAGAAGGCTCTCACTGATGATGTTTTGTTTGGTCAAAACATGGAAAACAGACTACTCCATTATCGCTTCAATACTTTTTAATTTCCAAGGGAATAGATACCATTCTTTAATGGTTATACTAGAGAATCCTTATCTTGTATATACAGTTCTTTCCATATAGTAACATTCATGTCCATAATGTTTGGTAGACTATGGCTATCCTACATATCGTATATCAATAGGATCATCTATATAATGTCAAAAAACTGACTAGAGTAGTCACTCTGACAGTAATAGATATCCAATCTGCAAGATTAGTATACCTTAGTATTTCAATGTTAACTTATCAATTAAGGGCCATGGGTATAACCATCAAATGGTGGATTTCTTTCAAGAAATATCCCAGTTCCACCATGGTATTTCAATGCCAACATATCAATTGGGGGCCATAGATATAGCCATCATATAGTGGATTTACTCCCAGAAATCTCACAGTTCCACCATAATAGATGATATATCGGCGAAAGGATTTTAAGAATGCCATTATATAATTGCTTGTTCCCAAGGGATTTCAGAATTCAATCCACATCTTACTGTATCAAGCGTAAAAATCCAATATACTTCTCGTTTACGTCTAGAACGTTGGTCCCTCATTGCAAATAGATGCTCGAGGGACTTAATGATGCTTATTGTAGAGACTGTAAGGGAAGTCCTTACACAACTACACAGGAAATTACAGAACTTGAGGATACAATCAAAAATTCCACGGTAATACTAGACATTAAAAAGAAGTTAGATGATATAGAAATGGATCTTAGCTCATATAGTGAATATCTAACCAAGCGAAAGTTGGACAAATTACAAAAAGATATTTGCTTTTTCAGTAAGGAAAAGGTGTACCCTTATCTAGCTGATAACTTTTATGGTCAATCAGATGGAATGGATCAGGACAATATGACATATCATCCTGAACCCAGATCCAATAAATTCACTACCTTTTCCAACTCCTCCGATTCAGGCAGTAATTCTAGCATGTCACCGTACCAACCCAGGGGAAACCGCTTCAGATCTAATCAAGGTTATAGGCCTTTTTTAGGGAGGCGCCAACAGCGAGGCAATTGGAGACCGAATTATCGAGCACAATATCGATCCCAATATCAATCCCAACAAAATCAACAATATCAGCCTCAGGGACAATATCCACAGAACCAACTCTATCAACCTCAGGGACAATATCAGCCGCATTTCCAGGACCATCAACATAATGCGGACAGATATTTGGCAACAAGAAATGCCCGTTATTGGAGGGAGTAAAAACAATTCCCATCTTTAATTTAAGTAATCATGATGCTAACCCTGCCACCTATTCCATTCTATCGAAGGGACTCTCATTTGTTCCCCACTCTGGGTTGAATAAATTTGAGTTATTCAATGATATGGTAAGCTTCTTTCAAAAAATTCGGCTAAAAAGCTTTTTCTCCAACAGAGAATGTGATACAATAGAACATAACAAATCTGGGTTGGCCCCCAAGTCAGTATTCACTCCCACCCTTGACCAAGTAGGTCCTATAGGAATTTTTGAAAAGATTGTGACTTCTAAATTAAGAAATATAACTAAATACATACCACACACCCCTTACAGCATCTCTATAGAGGAACACAAAGCTATTCTTGACCTAAAAGACTCTATCCAAATAACTGTAAAAAGCTGCGATAAGGGGGGTGGAATTGCCATCTTAGATACTGACAAATATATTGAAAAAATGGAGCAAATGCTCAATGATACCACCTTCTATACTAAAATTTTGAGGGACCCCACAGCTAAGACTAAGACAAAAATTTCTAAACTAACTCTAAAGGCACTAAATAATGGTGATATTTGTCATAAAGAATATGAATACATGAATGTTGACAACCCCAAAATGGCCAGCATATATGGCATCCCAAAAGTGCACAAGAACGAGCACGACCCGCCGTTCCGCCCTATTGTCACCACCATTGGTAGCGTCACCGAGCCCATCTCTAAATACTTGGATGCAATTTTACGTCCACATATTGGGCACATTTTGGGATACATCCAAGATACCAGACATATTATCACCCAACTAGAAGGCACAGCGTTCAATGCTCACAGACAATGGATGGTGACATTGGACGTTGAAAGCCTGTATTCCAACATCCCTTATCTAAGTGCCATTGAAGCCACCAAATGGTTCATAGAATCCTTTAACATCGATTGTAACATGCTTTTCATTTTGGACTGTCTTAACATCGTTTTGGAAAATAATGTTTTTGAGTTCAGAGGAAATCTGTACAAGCAGACAAAAGGAGTAAGTATGGGCGCTTCTTGCGCCCCTACGATTGCAAACATCTATGTAGCGCATTTCGAAGAGAAACATATTTTTAATGAAGTGGCACCATTTTTTGAATCGATATTTTACTGGTCAAGATATATCGATGATATTATTTTTATTTGGGACGATAATGAAGATGCCTTACAATAATTTATATCTTGGCTTAATGCCTGCGATCCCAATTTAAAATTTTCTGAAGAAATAAATAATTCTGAAATAGAATTTCTGGACCTCAAGATAAAACATCATGAGGGACAGCTTGTCATGGACCTCTTCGTTAAACTCACTGCCCGGAACACACTCCTTCATTACAGCAGCTTCCATCCAACATCACAAAAGGACAGAATTCCATTTAGCCAATTCCTTAGATTAAGGAGAAATTGCACAAGGCTGATTGACTATGATGAGAAAGCTGCTGTAATGAAGGAGAAATTTAAGGAACGTGGCTACCCACATCGTTTAATACGCAAGTCATATAAAAGAGCAAGGTATTATGACCGACAAAATCTCCTTACAAACACTAAAACTAAACGAGATGCAAGTTTGGTGTTTGTAACTAGACATTCACTGCTGAACAATCAGATACGTCAAATTCTGTACTCAAACTGGCATGTGCTGAATGTTAACAAAACAAGTAATGAAATGATCCCAAAACCCCTCTTTGCATATAAGAAGAATAAAAACTTAAAAGATTTAGTAGTGAGATCACGAATGCCAGTGGTGAAGGAAAGAATTCAAAGAAACATTATTACCGGGGCTCCGGTAATAGGAAACCATAAATGTGGAATCTGTAAAATCTGTCCTCTAGCAATTGAGACAAAAAATCTCCAATTTAATGGTATCACTATTTCCTTGACCTGTATGACAAATTGCAAGACGAAAAATATTATATACTTGTTAATCTGTCCATGCAATAAAGGCTACGTTGGGGAATCTTCACGCTCAGTTTACACAAGAGTCACTGAACATAAATCAGCGATTCGCACAAGAAAAATGAATGCCCCATTAGTAGCCCACTATGTAGAATGTGATCACAAGCCAGAAGAAATACGGTGGACAGTGCTAGAAAAAATTGTGACTACATCAGGAACCTGTGTAGACAAAATTAGACGTAAACGAGAAGTATATTGGATTTTTACGCTTGATTCAGTAAGATGTGGATTGAATTCTGAAATCCCTTGGGAACAAGCAATTATATAATGGCATTCTTAAAATCCTTTTGCCGATATATCATCTATTATGGTGGAACTGTGAGATTTCTGGGAGTAAATCCACTATATGATGGCTATATCTATGGCCCCCAATTGATATGTTGGCATTGAAATACCATGGTGGAACTGTGATATTTCTTGAAAGAAATCCACCGGGAAACATCATTTACCACGAACGCATTACCACGCGTTACGTTTACAACGGGTCACTTACCACGCAAACGTCTTTTCACCGCGGGTGCATTCCACGAACGTTTTTACAAAGCAAGCTTCATTGCTTCCAGTCTTCGTTCCTTCACTTCGTCCTGCGTGTATATCATTAGGAGAAAGGGACAATAAAAAGGGGGGGTTGGGGGGGTCTCCCCCCCTAAAAAAAAAGCGGAATAAAAAAAAAAAAGAAAACTTTAGAAAAAAAACGCTATTCAGTGCAAATTGAGAGAAAGGAAAGAACCTCAACAACGACGTGGCGTGTACGTCAAAATAGAAGTCCTATCTCTATTTTGAAAGACGTGTTTTGACGCTGGTTATCGTAACGTAAATATGGCGGAGTACAGTCTTGCGTGCTCAAATGCTGCGTGGTAAAGACACATGCGTAGTAAAATACGCGTGGTAAAGCCATGCGTGGTACAGGTAAGCGTTGTATTATCATATATTCAAATCCACCATTTGATGGTTATACCCATGGCCCTTAATTGATAAGTTAACATTGAAATACTAAGGTATACTAATCTTGCAGATTGGATATCTATTACTGTCAGAGTGACTACTCTAGTCAGTTTTTTGACATTATATAGATGATCCTATTGATATACGATGTGTAGGATAGCCATAGTCTACCAAACATTATGGACATGAATGTTACTATATGGAAAGAACTGTATATACAAGATAAGGATTCTCTAGTATAACCATTAAAGAATGGTATCTATTCCCTTGGAAATTAAAAAGTATTGAAGCGATAATGGAGTAGTCTGTTTTCCATGTTTTGACCAAACAAAACATCATCAGTGAGAGCCTTCTTTTTCCACCCTTTGTTTCACATATATGCGTGTTTAAAACTATTAAATAGTTTTTATTATACCACAACTTTAATTATATGATGTCTAAAACTATTTTAATTTCATCAACACGGGTGGCTCCACGTCTTAACAAGCGTGTTTTTAAGCTAAGGAATCACCAATAAAATCGCTAAGTCTGTCGTCTATCTCCATAGGAGTATAAAATACGACTAAGCAATACATGCCTGGTCCGTTTTTTTGCTTCCTGGAAATCTGACCAATCATCATACACTTTTGATAGCTGGCTCCATTGCATGAATATACGTCACTTATACGCGCTAGTGAACAACAACACAGCTGAAAAACATTAACCAATATACGCAGGACTGCATTTTTATAAAAACGCCCGTTTCATAGAGGTTTTTTTAATAGACTTTTGCGAAGACAAGCAGATGCCAGAACAGAACCCCCGTAATACGTAAAGCCATACTTGCTTGAAGGTACGTTCTGAAATCGGCGATAATCTAGCTAAATTAAGACGGAGATAAAATTGTGTACTACAATAGTGGTATAGAGGTTTATTATCGTTTCTGTTCGTACCATTGCTATCTTTTTAGATAAACCAACCGACAGACAACAAATAAAGAACATCAAACTATACTAATATCCACATACCAGGTAATTTTTCGTCATAAAATTTATATGACTCAATATAAGAATCCCGGTATGGATTAATTTGTAACTTAATGCGACTATTGTAGTGTTTCAGAGCGATAAACAATTAGGCGGAGGTCCCTGGATCGGAATACGAAATAAGAATGTTTGTATATAGAAATGAGTCTTCTGCAGTTAAACCAAGACATTGTGACAGGTATTACTTATAATTCCTCGATATTGCTACAATTGAAGTTAGTATGGATTTTATGTATGATTGCAATGATTTTAGCTCTGCTTGAGGTCATCTACCTGACGCTACTCAGTAACTTGGTTGACATCGTTAAGATCGAAGTAAAAATGGAAGTCTTATACAATTTAAAAAGAATCTAGTTTAACTAGTGGGCACCTATCCAGTGCTTGTTTATAAATTTAGACCACTTATGGACCCTAGTTATATATAGAATCTACACGCGGGCGACAAAACCTTATGTGAAAAAATAGTGATACTGAACGATATCCATTCGAAGAAAAAACAGACTAAACCAATCGGTTTACGTGATATTTTTCCTGTTACAATTTCTTGTTTACTCTCTATCTCAGGTCAATATACAGTAGTGAAAATAGAGAATATCTCCAGCTTCTCATCCTGAAGGTCTATATATAAAACTGTATCCAGTATACAGATACCCACTAACAACCAGGACTTGTAACAGATCCTTCCAAGGTATAACTCGGAGCACACTCTAAAACCTCTTTCTTACCTTCAAAACATCAACAAATTACCATTCTCTAAAATAAAATAAAATATCTCCCTCCTTTCCTTTCACAGCACAATTGAAATGTTGGTAATGGAATCAATAAGTTTTTGAAATCAGTAGAGTGAAGTACCACAAAATATCACGTCTGTAAGTAACTGTTCATCTAATGAGTGCCATCTCTTTGGTAAAATTACATGTCACCTCTTTCTATTTTCTCACTAATCTATATTCAATATATGCAAAATTGGGCTTAAGGTTAAAAGGTGAAGAAATTTGTTAATTCTATAATAGTGACTGTATAGCCTTTAATATATGGTGTCATACATTGATCTGCATATATATATAAAAAGATGAGACAGTTATCCACAAGGATATGAGAATGTTTACAAATGGACACTGTAGATAATGGAAATTTTCCACGTAGAAAATTAGGGAAATATGTTTTTTTGCTGCTATAGATATTATGAAATATGATGTAATTACTAACCCTTTAGTTATCAAAAAATGCAAGTATTTTCTGTACAATAGCGACCAATATATTTACACATGTATTTTATGTTTTTGTTTTGATTTAGGTCTTTTTTGCACATTGTATGCCTTTTACTTGCGAATGACGGTCACCTGACGAAGGCCACTGGCCGAAACGCGCGTAATTCAATTCCACCGCATTGCCTTCTACAAATTTTCCACCGACCGAATATATCGTACTGCACTTTTCTTGTCCTTGATTATGTTGTTTTGTAAATATATGTAATGTATGTATTTAAATGAAATGTTTGTAAAAAATATATATTCTGACATATACAAAAAAACAGTCAAAAAATGACAGAAAAATATAGAATAAGAGAAAAAAATATATAAATAAAATAGTCTCTCAGTTTTGATATATCATTTTGTCTTAGTCAATAATTATGTACGGTCGCTCAATATTGTGTGTTCATGAATTAGGGCAGTACAACAATAAGTGGTTTGCTATTTAGTCTCTTTTCCTACAAGTCTCCGATGGAGTAAGACGTACCTCCTGGCTGGCATCTCAGTCTTCCAGCGGCCGGCCAGAAGCATTTTACTGATGTGGGACCTCGGGGGCACAAACTGGCCCCCTTCTGAGCTCCAACAGGTCCTCTACCCTCTATCTGCGACCCGCCTTGTGCTCTGATCCCGAGCCAGAGGCTGATGAGCAGCGGACACCCGGCGGGAGAGGCCTCGCCCACCATATTGGGCCCGGGCCTTGTGGGAGCGGCCGGCCCAGCGGTGACCCGGGACCTTGGTGGGGGGGTCTCTACCTGATGATTTCTGGTGAGCGGGAGCTGGTCTCAAGACGCTGGGGCCTCGGACGGGACCCTACCGCCACCTTGGTGAAGTCCTGGCTGCCGGGCCCGGCTGAAGCTGAGGCGGATCACCGGACTCGAGGTGAGGTCGAGACGGGCCTCCCCTGTCGGGGTTTCAGTGGGCCCCCCTTACCCGGCCTACCTTGAAATTGATCGGCCAAGAAGCTGTATTGGTGAGGGATCCCTGAACAACTGGTCTCCTGCTTGGAGGGAATGCCAACATTTGGGGCCTGGGGGCATCCACCAGGCCACCGTCTTGTAGGCTCTCTCCCCGTAGAGAGAGGAGGCGCCGCCACGCCACCGCTGCATGAGCTGAACTGTGGCACTGCCCGGTGGGGTGAATCTGCAACCCCCGGAGTGGGGGGGTGGGTCTTTTTCCACGGGCCCTCGACTCAGGGAGTCCCAGCCAGCACAACTGTTGAGGTGAGGAAGACCAGCCCCCATCGCAGACCCATCAAACTGATCCTGGGGACTGGAGTGGATTAGCACCACACATGATGTGAGGTGAGATGGGGGCTTGGGGCCTGAGCGGTGGGGTACATAGGGCCTGAGGAGAGTTGAGGCGACCGGCTGTGCAGTCGACCAGTGAGCCGGACCCAGTCCATCTGCCCTCCTATATATGATCTTCGCTGGCTGTG